>NC_092772.1:66563442-67763442 GCF_047496795.1 Chiloscyllium punctatum | reverse complement strand
ATTACCAGCTTTAAACTATGTAATTGCAATTGCCCATGTGACTGATATGCCTTTGTCTAATTCTTATTAAATATACTGTCTCTGTGGGTAAGGCAGAGATTTGTGAAGATGAGTCTGTACAAATAGACACTCGGCTACTTTAGAGATGCTTTGAAATCCTTGCCAGCTGTCCGATAATAAAGCTACTGCTGTTTTACAGAAAACTTGTGTCATCTGGATTTGTGGAACAAAATAGACATCAACATGGAAGGATATGAGTGATCTTCAGGGTGTGGAGGACAGACTTACTGGAGTGGTTCACTGATGAAGAAAATGCAGTCACTAGATTGATTTGAAGAAATTGCTATTTTGTTTGAAATAAACAAGTTAAATATATTTTTGATAGAGCTGTACAAGATTATAACAGACCTAGATATAGCAGACAAAAAATATCTGTATTTGATAGGTGATGGCACAAGAATTAAGACCAGATGTGAGGTTTTGAGACAGTGGGAGATGAGCAAGTGTTTCTGCTGACTGTATTGGCTGGAAATATGCAGAACATGTTGCCTATTATGGTGATGCAAGTAGAGAAGATCAATAATTGATATAAACAATTAGATCAGTTCTGAGGGAAATAAACTTGCAGAGTTTGGGGTACGTATGGGGAATGAGAATATTGGATTCTGCTACAGAGAGCCAGCTTGAATTTAATGGGGCTCTTTCTACGCTATAATGCATTTTATTTGGACTGGCTTAACTTGCTCTGGTCACCGATTAAGTTGTCATTTCGGTAAATCTGCTCAGTGTTGCTACTCAGACCAACACAGGCTGTCCCTCTCCCTCCACAGCAGGAGATAATGTTTACTGTTTTATACTGGGTTCTTTGGGGGGTAGTCGGAGGTGGGGGGGGGGGGGGGTGCAGGCTAACGGTGTGTGTAACAGTCTGTCAGCATTTATCTGAAATGGAAAAACACCAGTGCAGCCAGACAACGGACCGACTCTGGAAATGTGGGGAATGACAGAAGGGAATTCTTTACCCATCCCACCTGGAAACTGGCCAAACCAGTCAGACTGGGGAGAAGCTGTTCACCTGCTCTGTGTGTGTGTGTGTGTGTGTGGGGGGGGGGGGGGGGGGGTGGGGGGGGAAGGGATTCACTTCGGCATCCATCCTGCTGAGACACCAGTCAATTTACTGAGAGCCACAGTTGAAGGATATTTTTCTCTTTTTCACGCCAAGTAATGAACAATGGTTTTGGCAGCTCATAAAGTTGTGCACATAGAGATCTTAGTTTTGGTAATGTTCACAACATTGTTGAACATGTACAGATTCAGACTGGGTACAGATTTTTATTTTCCTTTATTCATTCACAGGATGAGGGTGTCACTGGCCCGGCAGCATTTACTGCCCATCCCCAATTTCCCAGAGGGCAAATAAGAGTCAGCCTCATTGCTGTGAGTCTGAGGTCACAATGTAGGCCAGACCAGGGAAGGATGGCAGCTTCCTTCCTGAAAGGGCATTACTGAACCAGATGGGTTTTTCTGACAATCGATGAATGGTCATCATTAGACTCTAAATTCACAAGTTTTTTTATTGAATTCAAATTCCCCCCATCTGCTGCAGCAGGCTTTGAACCCAGGTCTCCAGAACACTATCTGGGGTTTTAGATTAACTGTCTCGAGACAATACCACTCAGCCAAGACTTCCCCACATCGTTGTCCATCTGTACAGAGTGAACAGCGATATTCTGGTTCATCAGAACTGGGTAATCACACATACGTTTGCTCAATGATTGCAGAAGTTGGATGTTTGGCAATGATTGGCAATTGAAATCCATCTCCGAACTATGTATTCTGGGGTTTGTTTCTGATGATGATTGGAAGCATCATTAGTCTTGTTATCCTTTGGGGATTAAAACAGTTTCAATTAGCTTTCTGTTAAATTCATGGCAATCAATTCTATCTCACTACTCTCAGGCAGATTAGTTTCTTTTGAAGGGTTCTCCATCTCCCTAACCTTCTCCATCTTCTCCCCCAACAGTACAATAACCTCATAGAGTCTCTTTGTGACTATGAATGAGACAATCTCATCAACTGTTTCTTTCCCTACTCCTGTGTCAAGTTGGATCTTAAACTCCCCTTACTGCAATTGTGATCCTGTATCATTGTACAGTGCTGCTCGTATTTCATGTCTTGGCCTATCAGTATTCATGAAACTGCATGTAGTATGTGGGGCCAATAGTGTAAGAGTTTAGCCCTTTCCTTCCACCAACAGCAGTAGAATTGTATTCCAACAAAACTTACAGAATCACGGCCAAGCATATCCACCAACTTACCTCTTACCATCAAACCAGAGTATCAATTCTCATTCAACTGAGAGAATTCAGGAGGGCATGTCAGTAACAGCAGCATGAATACCTAAAATTGAGGTGTTAACCTGATGCAGTTCCCAAAGAGGACGACTTGTGAGCCTAACAGCATAAGCAGCAAGTGATAGACAGAGTGAAGCAATCCGGGAAATAACAGATCTAAGATCTGCAGTCCAACTAAATCCAGTTGTGAATGAAGTCAGAGCACAGCTGGAATTCTGAGGACAGTTCTCTTCAAGATATTAACCAACAAGAATGTCAGACTGGATTAATTATCATAAAACTCAAGTCCTTTTGATATTTATATATTTACAATCAGTGTTCAATTCACCAAATGTAGCTGAAGGTAAAGATAATCTTCAAGTGATTGTAACAGTGGAGACATCTTAAGACTTGATCAGCAACTTAAAGCCTGTTGTGTTTAGATAGTAATAATTTTAAAGAGATTTTAAAAAGTAAGGTGACTTGAGTATAATGGAAAAAGTTGATTGGTGGGTAGCTGATAATGTTGTTTTAATCTGAAGTTAATTTAGGATTAGTTAACAAATAAACATATGGTAGGGAAACCCAGTCCCATGGAGTGCACATCCAGTTCCATGTGGGAAAATCAGGACACTTCTTGTGAGAGCGACAACCACAAGAACACGGAGGTGACATGGGAAATGTCAGGAACATTTGTTTGACCACAGTTAAAGTACTGCACACACTACTGATCCCCTTATTCCAGGGTTAATGTGATCACACCATAGAGGGTACACAGGAGATTGATCAGAATATTTCTACAATTGGAAAATTTCTGCTCTGAGAAAAGGTTGGATAGATTGGGAATGATTTCCGAGGAGGATGAGCTGAGATTTAATTGAAGTGATAAAATGCTGAGGAATCCAGATCGAGTGGATAGGAAGGAGCTATTCATTAACTGAGAAGTCAGAAACTGGAGGATTTAGATTGAAACTAATTCCCAGAAAGAATGGGAGGGGAGAATTCATTTCACTCGGAGATGGTGGGGAGCAGGAACTCATTGATGGGGTGGCAGAGGCAGGAACCAGCATCACATTAGAATAAAAGGACATGGATGTAACTGAGATGCTGGAACATGCAGGGCTGCGGACTAAAGTCTGCAGAATGGGATCATTGTGATTGATTTAACATTTCTCCAGAATATTAAACTCAAGTCCAATTTGAGAATTTATGAACATCATCCAACCTGAATTCCAAATGTCAGAATAAATTTATCAGAACGTTACAGCACAGATCGAGGCCACTTGGCCTATCCTGCATGGGTTGGCTGTAATAGAGTGATCCAGGCTTTACAGCGTTCTGTACTCACCAATGAGAGCAACAATTTCAGACTGCGTACTCTGTTTTGTCAATGTATTTCTTTGACAGCTGCTCACCTTGTTTCCTGGTTTCTTTCCCAGCCTTAGCTCCATTCCCCATGGCCTTGAGGGACTACCATTTCTGCAATTTAATCTCTGCTGCCTTCCCCCGTGTGACAGACTGTTTTTGTCCTTGTCTCACCCCCACCTTGCTCACAACTCATTACATTTCTGTTGGCTCCCAGATCTCTGTGACTTCACAGCGCCCCCTGGGTCAGTGGCACGAGTTTTGAAATCTCTTCCTCATGAGATAATTGGAAATCTTCCTGGCTGCAGTTTCCCCCAGATTTTATTTTGAAAAAAAAAGAGGATTTGGGTCAGTCAAGTATTTGTAACACAAGCCTTCATCTACAATCCTGAGCACTTAGACATAATATGTGACCCTCCCACAGATGTGCAGGTTTGATGGATTGGCCGTGCTAACATGGCCTGTAGTGTGTAGTTTAGGTGGGTTGGGTTAGCCATGCTAAATGTGGGGTTATGGAGGTAGGGTGGGACAGCAAGTCATTGCAGACTCGATGGACTGAATAGTCTCTTTGTGCGCCTAAGGGATTCTGTAATTCTAACTAGTTGTGATTGTTGTCATATTTTCCTAAGTCCAGGTTCATTCAACTCAGGTACACATGCTGCCTTTTGTGTTTCTGTGGGTGCTCACTCAATCCTTTCCTTCTGTTTTACATCAATTTCACACTGTATGGGAGGGTGAGAATGAAAGTGTAAATATAAATACTCCAACCGAAACCCTCACAGGTCAGGAACTGTTTCTGCTACTAGCATCACTCACAACAGGAAAATAAAGGTTCAGTCACAAATCTGACAGAAACACAGTGGTTATAATCACCAGGAAAGGCTTAACAGCTTAAAACTCTTTTCTAAAGAAAAGAGGAGGCTGAGAGACAACCTGGTAAAAGTAGGAAGCTTTGTGTCTGTGTTTTCAGAGATTTGAGGTTGAAATTATTGGGTTGAAGCATGCTTCATTGCCCCAGGTCATCAAAGGTGCTATCTAAATGTGCATCTTTCTTTCTGCCTATCTGTCTGAGTCAACAATCAGATGGATAGGTCATTGTCTGAGTGTTTTCCCAAATCCCTGATTGTGGGGGAGGCAGATACAATCTCAGGTGCCAGCTGCCTCTAGTCCACCTACATGGACATATTGAAGAGCATGACAGGAGAATGGATTGAAATGGAGAGTTCAACGCCAGAATGTAATAGGAAGAAGGAAATAAACAGGATTTTTGGATCCCAGGGGATACAGACTCCAGGATTATTCCCTGTGGGCATTCCCGCAGTAACACGAGACAGCAGTCCATGATGAGAGTTAAACCCGGGTGGGAGGAGAGGGAGTCACTGAACATGAGCAGGTTTAGTTCAAACACAGGAGGTTTGTTCAGTCGGTAACAGTGTGTTAGACATGGAGGGGAAGGGAGCAGTGAGGGGAAATGTTACCACAAGCTGCAGATGGATCACTTTCATTGGAACAGGAGGAGGCCATTCAGCCCTTCAATCCTGCTCTGCCATTCAATAGATCATGGCTGATTTGTGGCCTAAGTTGCAATGTTCAAAACTCTCCAAACTCATCAATAAACTCCTCTGCTACAGACAAGATCAATATTCAAAAACGAAACATCTGCAAATGCTGGAAAATCAGGAACAAAAACAGAAATTGCTGGAAAAAATAATCAGCAGATCTGGCAGCATCTGTGGAGAGTGAACTTTTGGATCCAGTGACCGGTCAGGTGACAACCTGCAGCTGACCATTCTGCCTTTTCTGTAACACTCTCTGGAACAGGTTCTGGTGCGAGGGGAATGAGACTGTCAATAACAACTGAGAAAATAGGAGGATGTGCTCAATCAGAATAAAACACATTTTGGTCTTTCACTTTTAATTCAACTGCAAAAATTATTCATTATCATTTCAGAAAAAAGATAATAGGTCAGAAATCAACTCTTCATGTCATTGGGTCTGAGAAACTGTTAATTCTGACCTGGTCCAGCCTCCATGTGAATCCAGACACTGAATAATGGGGTTGACTCTGAACCATCTCTTGGGCAGTTAGAATGGATGACAAATGCTGCCCCAGCAAGTGATGCCATGATGCCACGAACAAACAAAACAAATCTGATCGCTGTGGTTAGTTGTGAACTCGCTGGTGTTTTTGGAAGAAGATGAATGGGAAGGTTTATGGGGTAAAGGGAGAAGAATGGCATTCAGTGAGGTGATCCTTTGGAGAGCTGATGAGCCAATCAGCCTCCTTTTGCACAGGAACAATTCTGTGAATATTTCATTCTGAGCCCTCGAAAGAAAAATCAGGGCAGAGTTTGTAAAGAGATCAGATTGAATGAGTGTCTTGGTGAGCACAAGTGAGACACAGATACAGAGAGGTTTTGGGATAGATTAAATTATATTTTATACATTTGCATAGTCATCAACATGACAGTAGTTAAAACTGGGAGTGTAATTAGAGCAGCAAGTAAATCTTAAACAGTTACGCAGCTAAAGGGGATGCTGGGTAAAGATACTGTAGTTAGCGTTTATTTCATTCCAGACACACCAGCCTAGGAGCACATCCTTCCTGTATCTATCCTCTTGAGCTCTTGAAGATTTTTGTTCCTTTGAAGTGTTTCATGTTTAGATATTCCAGAGAAGACAGCTTCAAGCTCCTCAATCTCTCCTGCCAGGGAAATGCTGCTGTTAGAATTCAATTCACTAGTGCATGTTACTGGCTGCTTCATGGACTGGAACTGGAAATTGAGACTGAAAGGTTACTGCATAAAATATCTTCAATGGTATTGCCAGACGTGAGTGGTTTTAGGAAAATCACCTTGACTTCCAGGCATTGAGTGTCAGAGCACTTCCTGTTGTGGGGCATCCTGTTTAGATTCAATCTGTTGATAACTATTAGAACTGACTTGCACTGGCTCCGTCAAAGTGGCCAGAGCATTATGGCTGTCATCGAAGCTGGTAACAAACTTCCCATGGGTTAAAAATCGTAAATGATAGAGTAGGTACGAGGTCTGATGACACTGTTGGAGTATTGATGTTGTTGGTAATCACATTAACTCAGCAGGAGTTGACTGAATTCATATTGTCTCTTTCTGAATCTCAGGATGTCTCTCTGGGCAATAAGTCTCCACAAACAGCAATGAGCAGGGATCATCTATTTTGATTTAAATTGCTCTATAGCACTGCTGCTTCACAGCACCAGGTATAAGATTGGAGTCCAGCCTTGGTCAACAGCCTGTGTGGAGTTTGCACATTCCCCTATGATTGTGTGGTTCCACTCCAGGTGCTCTGGTTTCCTCCCACAGTTCAAGGATTTGTGGGTGAGGTGGATCAGTCATGCTAAATTGTCCAGTGTCCAGGATTGTGCAGACTCAGTAGATCAGCCATGGGAAATGCAGTGTTACAGGGGTGGAGTGCTCTTTGGATAGTTGGTGGGGTTTGATGGGCCAATGCTGTCCTTCCAAACTGTCGGGATTCTATTCTATGATTGAGGATAAAGGCGACACAACAGGGTGCCCTTGGCAAAGGAGCATATAGTGTGTATCAATTCTCCTGACGCATTTAGATAGAGATAGGCACCGCAGTGGATACAGTGCTTTATCTCCATCGCTGCCTCCTCACCCCCAACTCGACTTTGATTTGGTCCCTTCCCACTCTGTCATTTGTAATGGTTTGCTTTGCCTGCAAGGGGCATTGTTTATAAATATTCAATTGGTTACATGGGTGGTTTACTGCTGGTGATTATATGTGAACCAAAATGGTGTAATGATGATGTTAATGTGGGAAGGTTGCTCAGCTATGTGTGATAACACTTCTGGGTTGGAGAAATGGGGAATAAAGAACGCTTCACAGCTCACAGAATGAGAACTGAAAAGCAGTTAAATCAAACAAAGGTTCAGAGAGGGAGGGAATATTTCCCTGGAGTTTGAGTAGCTGGAAAGTGATGGTGTCTGGGAGTAGACAGGATTTTGTTTTACAGGGTGTTTAAAATTTTAAAAACTTTTATATTCAGATAGTTTCATTTCTTTTCTTTTAGTTTTATTTATTGTGGAATAAATAGCTACAATATTTTAAAATCAAATTCACAAACCTTGTGTTAAAGACAAATGTTAAATAAAATCCATCAAACCATCCCTCTCTGAAAACTGTTGTGGAAGTGCAATCTCCTGGAGAATCCCTGCCCCCTTCTTCCTACCCAGGCTCCATGACTATATACATACCTGGGAGATAGCAGCAGGAGGGCATTCGGCCTTTCAATCCTGCACCACCAGTCAATGGGAAACAGCTGACCATCCAGCTCAGTCTCCTGTTCCTGCTGAATTTCAATCCCCTTTTATGACTTTATCTCGAAGAACTATATCTCAGTCCTCCTTTGGTTTCACTGCCTTTTGTTCCAGTGATGTTGCTGTGTTACTGTGGGGGTGTAGGCAGGGGTAATGTGATGGTGCTGCCTCCTGGAGGATACACTCAGCGTCCCTCTTCATCCTGCAGTAACATCAACCAGGTTTCAGCAACTAGAGATAGAAACCATTTCCAGGATATGGGCATCACTGGCTCAGCCAGCATTTATTCCCCATCTCTCGTTACCCTTGAGAAGATGGTAGTGAGCTGCTGTCTTGTACCAGTCACAGTCCATTTGGCGCAGAGAGACCGACAATGCTGGGAGGGAGAGTGT
Organism: Chiloscyllium punctatum; assembly: GCF_047496795.1. Taxonomy (NCBI): domain Eukaryota; kingdom Metazoa; phylum Chordata; class Chondrichthyes; order Orectolobiformes; family Hemiscylliidae; genus Chiloscyllium; species Chiloscyllium punctatum. The sequence goes on along the minus strand of NC_092772.1, from coordinate 67,755,036 downwards.
TGCAGGATTTTGGCCGAGTGATTCTCCATCTTTGGTTCTTCAAATGCTGGTTAACTTTATCATGATCTGCACATGATTTTGAGATTTCAGTCTGCAAATCTTCACCATCTAGCACCCTGTATAAAAGGAATATGTACATATTAGAGAATCAGAACAGACAATTCTAGTTTCTCTGGAATATCTTTTTCCCCTTTCTTCCCCCAAAGCTGTAACCCTCCAGCTCACTTAAACTCTCCCACCATTCTGCCTCTGCTGTCCCTAATGTACCTGCCCCCATTCTCATGGAGTGACTGGTAAACAGATCCATGCCACCACTTCCTGTCCTGGTTAGACTCTGCACCCTTTCTGGGTTTACTCCATTTCCCTTCAGTTACTGCAAGTCAATAATGTTACAGGAGAATAAATCAAAAGGAAACAGAAAGGGTGGTAGCAGATCCTGTACAGAAGAGGAACCTTCAGTCTGGGAGAATGGGTAAGACCCTTCTTTGTTTCCCATTGGTCGATTCCCAGCATTATGACAAGTTGGGGATGGAACTTGGGCCCATGTGGGTGTGGTGACACTTTGACCCCCCCAACCCATCAGTACTACAAGCTGATACGTTCCACCTCCAGCCAATCACAATGTCAAATGCTTTCCGCTAATTACCCCAAAGAACATGCTCCAAAATCCGCCCATATTCTGTACATGTGCAGTGCTGGGCTTCCCCGCACATGTGTGGTCCCTCAGGGATTGTGGGAGTTGTAGCCCCCATGAAGCCACTGGAGACATGTTTATGGATAGTGAATGAAAAGTGAGGGCTGGAGGGTCTTGGGTATAGGATCCCCATTCAAACACAGGCTGTTACTGGATTTTACAGAGACATCTGCTTCCACAACCTGATTTCTGACGTAAGGATTTAGCCAATTGCAGACTGGGGAGGTTAATAAGGGGTAGCAGATTTTAAGCAGATGTAGCTCAGTGGTTAGCACTGCTGCCTCACAGCGTCAGGGACCCGGCTGTTATTTCAGCCAGAGGCGACTGTGTGGAGTTTATACGTTCTCAGCATGTCTGGGTGGGTTTCCAGGGTGCTCGAGCTTCCTCCTACAGTCCAAAGATGTGTAGGTTAGGTGGATTGCCGATGCTAAACTGTCCACAGTGTCCATGTTTGTGCCGGTAAGGCCATTAGCCATGGGGAATGCAGGGTTACAGGGATAGGTTGGTGTGGACTCGATGGATGAATACCCTGTTTCTGCACTATAGGGACTCTATTATATTCTCATGAAGAAAAATGTACTTGTCTCAATGTGTTGTGAATCTGTGGAATTCCCTATTCAAAATGCGGTGGATGCCAGGACAATGAGCCAATTTAATGAAGAGATACAGATGTTGAATTTGCAATGAGTTGAAGGGTGAGAGAGAGAGAGCAGGCGGGAAAATCCAGCTGAGACCAAGGTGAGCTCAATCATCACCGTATTAAATGGTGGAGCTGGTTCAAAGGGTTGCATTGCCTCCCCTGTGCCCAGTGCTTATCTTCTTACGGTAATAACTGGAAAGATGAATCCAAAACTCACCATCTTCACCAAAGGAGATTTTGGAAAATGCAGGATAGTCAGGTGGTTTAGCGTTCCAAACTTAGGTAGTGAGGAAGCATATAGGAGATAATGATTTTGCTATTTTAAACTGAGGGGGACAGTGATTTATGGTTTTAGACTGTGCAGTACATTCACACCGTCCAGAGTACTCTGTGTGAATATCTATCCTATACTTTACTACAAAGCCAAGGTCTTTGAGAATGAAACGCAAAACACCCAGCTAACATTGTCTCACCTCGTAATCTGATAAAAGACTTCTGATAAATCTCGTTGAATTTAGAACACAGCTGGAATGCTGGAAAATTAGATCCAATCCCAAGATCCAGTGCTTAAACAAAGGAGACTACAATAGGATGAGGCAGGAGTTGGCTAATGTAGACTGGAAGCAAAGACTTTATGGTGGGAAAGTTGACGGACAGTGCAGGAATATCAAAGAAATTTTTCGAAGTGCTCAGCAAAAGTATATATCAGTGAAAAGGAAGGACTGTAGGAAATGGAGTAATCTGCCCTGGGTGTCTAAGGAAATAAGGGAGTCTATCAAACTGAAATAGAAAGCATACAAATTGGCAAAGACCAAGGAGAAACGAGGAGATTAGAAAAACTTCAAAGATCAACAGAAAGCATGGGATTGGGGATAAAAAGTGATAAGTAGCTATCCCCAGGGACAGAATAGCAGTTTACCCTGCTAGAGGGGAACCTATTGTGTAGGGAGCATATGGCCTCTGGAATTGTTGAAGCACTTAACTGTTACCATCGGGACAATCCTGATCGAGTTAAAAATCACAGCACACTCCAAAAGCTTGTACTTCCAAATAAACCTGTTGGACTATAACCTGGTGTTGTGTGATTTATAAGTTTGTCCACCCCAACACCGGCTCCCCCACATCAGAATCCTGAGAGATACCCCACTGAAACTGAAGCGCCTGTCAGATACTTGAGGGAGCCACAGGGGTGTGGGGAAGGGTGTGTGTTTTAACCACAAAGTGCTGAACTGAACTTGACTTTCTAATTGCTGTTGCCATGGAGATAATACTGAGAGACAGTCTCGATTCAAGGTCCCAAACCACAAAGGTTTAAGAATGGGAGTGGCACATCCGACAGGCGGGGAGTTACCTGATGCTGCCTGGAGGTGTTTTGTATGTACACTATCCAGGTAACTGCCGTGTCTCATCAATAAAGACTCAAAGAAGACCTCTCAGAGTTCTGTGCCCAGTTATTGCTATCGAGTGGAGTTCAGGAATATGAGCACACAGTAGTCAGTCTTCACAGTGGAGGATACGAAGAACATGCCAGTAATTGATAAGGAGACTGAGGAAGGTGAGGATTTTGAAATGACCATTATCGTGAAACAGTTAGAGCTGGGCAAGTTAATGGAGCTAAAGGTAAACAAGTCTCATTGCCCTGATGGAATACATCCCAGGATACCAACAGAGTTAGTGGGAGAAATAGCAAATGCACTTAGAGTTACAGCATCCTGCAGCAGTCAGGCCCTTTGGCCCAAACTGGCTCATGCTGACCAGAATGTCCATCCATGCTAACCCCATTTCCCGGCACTTGGCCCTTCTGACCCTTTCCTATCCATGTATTTGTCCAAATGTCTTTTACCTGTTGTGAGTGTTCCTGCCTGAACCACTTCCACTGGCAGCTCATTCCATATACATACCACCCTCTGTGTAAAACAGTTGCCCCTCAGCTTCCCTTTTATTCTTTCTCCTCTAACCTTAAACTGATCCAATCAATCCGTCCAATCCTTGAGTTCCTGGGAAAAAAGACTGAGTGCATTCACCTTATCCATGTTCCTCATGGTCTTATACACTTCTAGAAAAGAACCCCCTCAGTTTCCTCTGCTCTAAACATAAAATCCTCACTTGTCCAACCTCTCCCTATAACTCAGACCCCTGAGCCCTGGCAACATCCTTGTAAATTGTTCTGCACTTTTTACAGTTTAATAACTGAAACCTACATTACATTAATCACATTTCCAGTATTTCCCCACGGCACTGGAACCGACGTGACAATGCCAATGGATTACAATCCATGATCGAGAATGAACTCCTTTACAACAATCCCATTGTCATCGTTTGTACTATGGTGCAGGTATCCTTGTGTCTTTCTGGTTGCATGGTTAATTAAAGATTTGTCCTTCTACCAAGCAAAGTTGTGGCTTAATTGTTCCTGGGAAATGTGCCATGATTTTTCAGAATTTCAAAAACAAATGAAATCTCTCTCCACACTCACCACGCTGACATGGACTTGGCTGTGTCTCAGTACTTTTCCAGTCACACTGAGATTTGAAATATTCACCCACGGACAGAATGCACACCTTTCCTTCCAGATGAAAAGGCCAATGATATTCAGATCGGCACGGATCAAGTAACTATCAGATCTGAACATGAAGTTCAATTTGAATTTCTCATCCGCAAATCCACCCTTTCAGTACCATACAACAGAGCACACAAGTTACCACTGTTAATACAGGATGGAAATTCATAAGACAATTGTAGTATTAAACTGTAGTTTTCTTGTTTCTCCCAAAGCTTTAAACCTCAGTCTCACAATTTCTCTCTTCTGTGAACTGAAATCCAAACCAATCCCCCCACTCCTTTCCTCCACACCCAGTTCTCACACACACTCTCTCTTCGAATTCAGTTTCCTAGCTCCTGATGAGAACCATCCTGCATACACTGCTTCCTGCACACTCTGGCCAAGACCCATCTAACTAAAATGAGCCAAATTAGAATTCAAACTGCAGCCCCATCCTTGTCCCTTTCCATAACAACCCTGAATCTTCACAGGAGAGTTCTGATAACTTTCTGAAAAACGCTGCCCCACTGATAGTCTGATCACATATCAGGGTAGCAAGAGAAGGGCCATTCCCCTGGGTCCTGCTCCTAGAGGGATGAAGCTGCTAATGAGAGATTAATCCCTCACACCCACAGCCTCCTTCCCAGGCACTGACCTATACTGTGCATACTCCCACAATTGGCCAGCACTGCACCCGTGCACTTGTCTCCCCTCCTACAGCACGTGAACCCGATCATACAGGAGTCTGGGTGATTGGCAGCAGCTGCTACCCAATATATCAGGATCCCTACAGTATGGAAACAGGCCCTTCGGCCAAACAAGTCCTTACTGACCCTCCAAACATTAACTTACACAAACCCATGCCCCCTAACTAATGTAACTAATACTATGGCAATTTAGACTGGCCAATTCACCTACCCTGCACATCTTTGGATTGTGGGAGGAAACCCGCTCAGACACAGGGAGAATGCGCAAACTCCACACAGACAGTCGTCCGTGGCCGGAATCGAACCCGGTTACCTGGTGCTGTGAGGCAGCAGTGCTAACCACTGAGCCGTCTCTATAGAGTGGAGGGGACATGGCTGGAGGACTGGGTCAATGGGATTGTAAATAATGAACCAATGTGGTGAACACTGGGGGATGGACAGGTCAGTGAGGGACAGGATCAGTGCAGCAGCAGGAGGGGATCCTGGACAAACTGAGCAATGGGAGAGTCTGACAGGAGAGAAACGACAGGATGGTTCTGTTTGGAGACTCAGGCAGGGACAGCTGGGAGACAGTATGGACTGGTGGCTTGGGCAGGTTTACTAATCAGCCTCTTCAAAGATGCTGTTACTCAACTCTGAGCCTGATCCTCCTGGTCCAGAGGTAAGGACACCACTACTATTTCCTGGTGGGCAAGGGATACAGAGACTGCCTTTCAAAAGGAACTCACCTGTGTTGGTGACATTAACAAGACTCAATACACAGTCACTGACAAAATGCTGGTGTACTTGAACTTCATCCAGAATATTAACACCTATAACTGGGCAACGCAGACCCCAGTGTGCAGAGTTAAATCCTGGATACTAATAACAGCTTTGTGCATGGGAAATCATATCTCATGAATTTGACTCAGTTTTTTTGAAGAAGTAACAAAGAGGATTGCTGAGGTCAGAGCATGGACATGATCTACATGGACTTCAGTAACGTGTTTGACAAGGTTCCTCATGGGAGACTGGTCAGCAAGGTTAGATCGCATGGAGTACAGAACTGGCCCAAAGGTAGAAGGCAGAGGGAGCTTTTCAGGCTGGAGGCCTGTGACCAGTGGAGTGTCACAAGAATCGGTGCTGGATCCACTACTTTTTGTCATTTATATCCATGATTTAGATGTGAACATAAGAGGTATTGTAAGTAAGTTTGCAGATGACACCAAAATGGGAGGTGTAGTAGACAGTGAAAAAGATTACCTCAGAGTACAAGAGGATCTGGATCAGATGGGTGAATGGGCTGAGGAGTTCAGTTTAGAAAAATGCGAGCTGCTGCATTTTGGAAAAGCAAACTTTAGCAGGACTTATACAGTTAATAGTAAATTCCTGGGGAGTGCTGCTAAAGAGACCTTGAAGTGTAGGTTCATAGTTCCTTGACAGTAAAGTAGCAAGTAGATAGGATAGTGAAGGCGGCAGTTGGTCTGCTTGTCTTTACTGGTCAGAGCATTGAGTATAGGGGTTGGGAGGTCATATTGCGGCTGTACAGGACATTGCAAAAGTTGCTGAATCAATATCCCATAGAATTCTGTTCTCCTTCCTATCAGATGGATGTTCTTAAACTTTAAAAGAGATCAGAAAAGAATTATAGCATGTTGCCAGGGTTGGATAGGCTGTTTTGCCTGGAGCGTCAGAGGCTGAGTGGTGACCTGAAAGAGATTTTTAAAATCAGGCTGGGCATGGATAGGGTAAATAGACAAGATATTTGCCCTGCAGTGGGGGAGTACAGAACTAGGGGACTGGGAAGGAGGGTAGGCAGATCAAGAGGGGTGGGACCGAAATGGATGCGGAAAGAGCGGGGGATAGAGAGGGGTGGCACAGAGACGGGTCGGGACAGAAAGTGGGATAAGAGAGGAGGGGAACGGGGGTGGGCTGCGACTGACAGAAAGGGTGAGGGGAACAGACCGGGGTGGGGGGGTGCAGGGGGAACAGGCTGACAGAGGGGGGAGGGGGAACAGGCTGATTGGGAGGTGGGGGGAAGAGACAGGTCAGTGGGGACAGGCTGAGAGAGGGAGGGGGGACAACAGGACGACAGAGGGAGGGAGGCAGGCCAACGGGGGGGGGGGGGGGGGGGGGCGGGAGAAAAACAGGCCAACAGAGGGGGTGTACAGACAGAGTGGGGGGAGACGGAGGGAACAGAGGGGGAAGATGGAGAGTTATTTTACAGATCTAAAACTCAATTCTGTTCCAGTTTTCTCCTCCTCTCCTTAATTCCTTCTAAAGGGCTCAGAACAACTGCATAGATCTTGGAAAGTAGAGTTTCAGGGAGATCAGGTGCTGAACATGGTGTTTGGGACACTAACATTTAATGGAATGTGCTGACCAATAAATGGACTCTAGTTCGATTCCACTGTCTGTGTGGTGTTTACACATTCTCCCTGTGCGTCTGCGTGGGCTTCCTCTGGGTGCTCTTAATTTCCTCCCACAATCCAAAGCCATGCAGGTTAGCTGGATGAGCTTTGGGTAATGGTAGGGTACAGAGTTAGGGTGGAATGCTGTTCCGATGGTTGGGATGGTCTCATGGGCCGAAAGGCCTGTTTCCATACTGTAGGGATTCTGTCACTGAGTATAGGGGTTAGGAGGGCACATTGTGGCTGAGTAGGGCATTGGTGAGGCCAGTTTTAGAATACTGTATTCAATTGTGCTCTCCCTGATTTCAGAAAGATGTTACCAGAATAGGACTCAACCTCTTAATGACAAGTTCCTGGGAAGTGTTGACAGACAAACAGACCGTGCAGTGTGGGTTGATAGTTCCTTGAAAGTGTGGTTGAAGGTAGACAGGTCGGTGAAGGTGGTGTTTGGTATGTTAGCTGTTATTGGGCAGTGCATTGAGTATAGGCGTTGGGAGATCATGTTTCGGTTGCACAGTTTATTGGCTCGGCCACTTTTGGAATCCCCAGACTGCTTTCAATTCCAGTGTCCCTGCGAAAGATGTTGGGAAACTTGCAAGAGTTCAGAAATTTTTTTCCAGGGTGTTGCCAGTATTGGAACATTTGAACCATCGGGAGAGGCTGAATAGGCTGAGGCTACTTCCCTGCAGCACTGGACACTTTAGGTGGCTTTATCGAACTTTATAAAATTATGAGGAGCAATGATAGTGTGACTAGCCATCGTTTCTTTTTTCCCCCCAGAGTAGGGGAGTCCAAACAAATGTGAATCTTTTTTCCAAGGTAGAAATGACAAATTCTAGAAGAGAGATGGTAAGTTTAAAGGATATGAAAACCGAACCAACTGAAGATGCTGTAAACCAGGAAGAGAAACAGAGGTTTCTGGAAAAGCTCAGCAGGTCTAGCAGCATCTGTGAAAAGAAATTAGAGTTAACGTATCGGAGGAAGGGTGACCAGACCCGAAACTTTAACTGATTTTTCTTCACAGATGCTGCATGACCAGCTGAGCATTTCCAACAACATCTGTGCAAGTTTAAAGGGAGTTGTTTGGAGTATATACCTAAGAGGAACTTTATAAAGTGCGAGTCAGACCACATCTGGAGTAATGACAGAAGGTTTGGTCCCTTTATTTAAGGAAATACATCATTTCATCAGAGGCATTTCACAGAAGATTGACTGGGATGAACCCTGGTTTGCAGGGATTATTTTTTAAGAAAAGGCTGAAGACGTTGGGACTTTACTCACTGGATTTGGGAAGAATGAGAGGGGATCTCATTGTAATGTGTAGGATTCTTAAGGAGTTTGACAGGGTAAATACTGAGAGGATGTTTCTCATCATGAGGGAGTCTGGAACCAGATTCTGGGTCAGTCACAGAATCACGGATTCTGTTTTGGATTCGTCAAGTTTAAGGCAACACCGACACAGGTGAGGGGTTTCATAAGCAATGGAGCTGGGGTGAGGTGGAGAGAAGCAACATTTTAAGAGATTGTAATTCCTGGTGTTTGTGATTGTGTAGATGTCTGATCAGAAGGTCACCTTGGGGTCAGATATGAGAGCAATATTGTAGAGAGTGTGGTTCTTCCTCAGACAGTTCCCAGGGAGAGGGAGGGGCTCAGCAGTAAGGGAAAGTGATTTGTAATAGCAACTGAAGGCAATGGGTTTAACCATTGCAATGTTCCGTTGCAGGAAATTGCAGCCAATCGCGTAGTGGGAGTGTGATGAGCAGTTTGATAACTGAGTAATGGAGAGGGATGATGGGGAGGGAGAGCTGGGCATTGTCAGCATACATGTGAAACCGAACACGGTGCTTTTGGACAATGTCACCTCCTGGCAGTGTGTAGGTGAGACACAGGAGGGACCAAGGAGAGATCCTTAAGGGACACCAAATACAGGGAATTCAGAAAGGAAAGGGAGAGTCGGGATGGACAATAGACAATAGACAATAGACAATAGATGCAGGAGTAGGCCATTCTGCCCTTCGAGCCTGTACCACTATTCAGTATGATCGTGGCTGATCATCCTAATCAGTATCCTGTTCCAGCCTTATCTCCATAAACCTTGATTCCACTATCTTTGAGAGCTCTATCCAATTCTTTCTTAAATGAATCCAGAGACTTGGCCTCCACTGCCCTCTGGGGCAGAGCATTCCACACAGCCACCACTCTCTGGGTGAAGTAGTTTCTCCTCATCTCTGTCCTAAATGGTCTACCCCGTATTTTTAAGTTGTGTCCTCTGGTTCGGCACTCCCCCATCAACGGAAATATGTTCCCTCCTGCCAGAGTGTCCAGTCCTTTCATAAGCCTATACGTTTCAATCAGATCCCCTCTCAGTCTTCTAAACTCAAGGGTATACAAGCCCAGTCGCTTCAGTCTTTCCGTGTAAGGCAATCCTGCCATTCCAGGAATTGACCTCGTGAACCTACGCTGCACTCCCTCAATAGCCAGAATGTCTTTCCTCAAATTTGGAGACCAGAGCTGTACACAGTACTCCAGGTGTGGTCTCACCAGGGCCCTGTACAGCTGCAGAAGCACCTCTTTGCTTCTATACTCAATCCCTCTTGTTATGAAGGCCAGCATGCTATTTGCCTTCTTCACGACCTGCTGTACCTGCATGCTTGCCTTCATTGACTGGTGGACAAGAACACCCAGATCTCTCTGAACAGCCCCTTTACCTAATTTGATACCATTGAGGTAGTAATCTGCCTTCCTGTTCTTGCCACCAAAGTGGATAACCAGACATTTATCCACATTAAACTGCATCTGCCATGCATCTGCCCACTCACCTAACTTGTCCAGGTCACCCGGTAATCCCCTAACATCCTCATCACATTTCACCCTACCACCTAGCTTTGTGTCATCAGCAAATTTGCTAATGTTATTGCTGATACCATCTTCTATATCATTTACATATATTGATGGAGTAGGTTTTTGCAACAACGGTGGGGTCAAATATTAGTTTGTAGCAGAATGGGAGAGAAGGACATAACCAGAAAAGACAGACAGGTAGAACAAGGAACAATATCTGTGAATTGGGGAGGGGGAGTGATCAGGAGGAGGAGCAGCCCAACTCCAAAAGCACTATTTCTACATCAGTGACATCACCCAACTCCACCCTAGTCTCAGCTCATTTACTGAAATACTCGTCCATCCCTGTGTTATCTCCAGACTTCATTATCCAAACACACTCCTGGCCAGCCTCCCACATTCAACTTCCATGTAATCTCAAGAGTATCTAAAACCCTACTGCCCAAGCGCTCACTTGTACCAAAACTTGTTGATTCATCAAAAGGCTCCTATTAACAAGCAACAATTTAAAATTCTCACCCTTGATGTAATTCCTGGCTGTGAACATCCCTGTCTCCCTGAACCACACAATCTGTGAGACCTCGACAACTCATTTTCTTTCAGACTCCCAACGATATGTTTAATCAATGCTTCACCTGTCTAGCTGTTTCTACTGTTGCCAAGGCAACACGGTCTGGAATTCCCACCCTAACCCCCTCAGACCTGCTTTCCTCCTTTAAGGTATTCCTGAAAACCTGCTTATTTGGCAATTCTTTTGATCACCTGACCTAATATCTCCAGCTGTGGCCTTATGTCACAAGTTCTCAATAGTATTTCTGTGGAATTATAAACATGATAAAAAAAAACAACTGTTGTTGATTTGCACACATTTTGTCAATTCTTCACTGTCGCTGAGTGAATAATCTATAACAGCTCTTACCCAAACACATTGTAGGAGCACCTTCACCACACGAACTGTAGCTGTACAAGGAAGTCAAACATCACCTTCTCCACAGGCAATCGGGCTTTAGCACTGATCACTGGTATCTGTGGACGGAGAAACACACAGTTGATATTTCAGGGAGTGCAAAATGCATTATCGGGAGGGAAAATGGTGCAGAATTTGGGATTTTTTAATTTGTGTTTTACTACGTGCACCAAGTTCTGTAAAACCTCTCATCCCATACCATGAAAATTTCCTCCTCTTCCTGGTCAATATGTCTTTCCTTTCTCCTGCCCTTCACCTTCACACATTTCCAATGCCTTGGTCACAACAACACTGTGCTGTCAGTGAAGTTTATCACGTGGTTGAGTATTGCCCCGCCCCTCATTCATTCTGATTGGTTGAAAGACCAACGAGCACCTCTAGCCACAGTTCCCCCACTCTTATTGGTCCTGCGCTGACATCAATAATCCGAAGCCCACTGTGGGCTGGAGCATGCTCAGTGCTTCCTGCTTTTACTGCTGTTCATCAGGTATGAGAGAGAGAGGGCTCATCCCTGTTTCTCCTGAGGTCAGACAATAACAACAACTACCTGCATTGTATGGAGCCTTTCACATTGACAAATCTCCTCAAATGCTTCACGAATGATGGAAACGTTGATTAAAGAGAACGATTTTTAGATACATCTTTAAGGCGGAGAGAGGGAGTTAGGGAGGATATTCCAAAGGTTCGTGTCCTTGGCAGCTTCAATCGTGGAGTGATATAGGTGGGGAACAGCTCACAATGGAGACAGCTAGTGGCTAACCATAAGTTGGAATGGTGGTGCTGGAAGAGCACAGCAGAACAGGCAGCATCCAACGAGCAGCGAACGTCGATTTCGCTGCTCGTTGGATGCTGCCTGAACTGCTGTGCTCTTCCAGCACCACTAATCCACTATTTGCTTTCCAGCATCTGCAGTCATTGTGTTTACTTCATTGATGCTAACCATAAGTTAACAACCTCATGTCGTAGCCCCCTACCCCACACACCAGTTCTCACAGTCTGCCATTACTCACTACCTATAGTTAGCCACTAACAGTCTCCATTAACAGCTAATCATCCTCCCCCAAACAGATTGTTATCCACTCCTTTACCCAACCGTTCTTCTCACTCTATCCCCACCTATCGTTTACTCCTTTTATCCTCCCCCCACACTAACTTCTGCACTAAAACTGACTTGTTTTCTCAGTAACATCTGTCCTGAGGAAGGGACACTGGGTCTGAAACTTTAACTCTGATTTCTCATCACAGATGCTGCCAGACCTGCTGAGCTTTTCCAGAACCTCCTGGTTGTTGTTTCTGATTTACATCTTCTGCAGTTCTTTTGGTTTTAATTTCCCGGGAGTTTGTAATTCAGGTCCAACAGCCTCTGTCCCAGTCTCTGCTGTCTCTCCCAACCCCACCCAGTGACACTGCACCTGCACAGCTCATGGACAGGTGTTGTCTTGCTGGCCACACCCCTCATTCACTCCCATTGGCTGCAGGACCACACAACCTCTCCTATTGGTCTGGAGCTGTCGTTAATTAAGCTGGCGCCGATTGAGAGTGGTTGGTTCCTCCCTGTCTCTGCCCTGGGATGAGCTCCATCATTCACAGTGAATGGGGCTGTATCACAGAGCACAGGGGCTGGGGGCTATTCAGCCCATTGGGGCTGTATTCTCTCCCTCTGGAGATGCTGCAAGTCGGTCCCAAGTCCCCTCCCATGTGCCCACGGCCCCCCAAATCTTACCTTAAAAAGTAAAATTCCAAGTCTGTTTCAGAATACCTGCTGAATCTGTGTCGTTCAGACTGTTCCAGATGCTCAGAACTTACTGAGGAAAATAGTATTCACATTTTCACCTTGTATTATTTGCCAATTACTTGAAAGTAGTTACTAAAAATTGTGACAGTGCTAACAATTCCTCTCTCTCTCTGCAAATTCAAGACCTTGGAACCAAATCTGCACCAGGTCGAAATCACTGCTTCACCTTCTCAGCTCCAAGGATATTTATGTTTGCTTCAGCTAGCTCGCCACAAAATAGAGGAATGCATCTTAATTTATTAGGATCAAAGAAACAGACCTTCGGTCCAATTCGTCCATGCCAACGAGGAATCCTAAACGAATGGATTCCCATTTACCAGCTATTGGCCTGTATCCATCAAAACCCTTCCTATTCATGGACCCAATTGGAAGCCTTTTAAATGTTGTGATTTTTCAGCCTTCACGACTTCATCTGGTAACCCCTCCCATACACACACCACACTCAGCTTGAAAACGTTGCCTTTTAGATCCCTTTTAAATGTTTCCCCTCTCAATTTAAACCCAGGTGCTCTAGTTTTGGACCCACCTAACCTGAGGAAATAGGACCCCGGCTGCTCACCTTATTCACACCCCTCGTGATTTTATATATCTCCATGAAGTCACCTCTCAGTCTTTGACTCTCCAGAGAAAATAGCCCAAGCCTATTCAGCCTCTCCCTGTCGGCCAAATCCTCCAATCTTGGCAACGTTTTTGTAAATCTTGTCCAAACCTTTTCAAGTTTCACAACATCCTTCCCAGAACAGGAAAATTCAAACTGAAAACAGAATTCCAGAAGTGGCTTAACCAATGTCCTGTCCAGCCACAATATGACATCCCAGCTTCTGTATTCAATGCATTGACCAATAACGGAGAGCGTTAATGGAGTCCCATTTGCCAGCGGTTCACCCTTATCCCTCTAAATCGTTCCTCTTCATGTACCCAATCAAAGGCCTTTTAAATGCTGCTGTACTAGACTCCACCCCTTCCTCTGGCAGTTCACTCCATACTTGCAATGCCCTCAACATGAATAAGATGCCCCTTAGATCCCTTTTAAATCTTTTCCCTCTCACCTTAAGCCTGTACCCTCTAGTTCTGGACCCACCGAACTTGGGAAAAAGTCCCTGACTGCTCACCTTATCCATGCCCTTCATGATTTTATAAGATCACCGCTCAGACTCCAACTCTCCAGGGAAAATAGACAGCCTATTCAGCCTTGCCCAATAAGCTCAAACCGTCCAACCCTGGCAAAATCCTTGCAAATGTTTTCTGAACCCTATCAAGTTTCTCAACGTTATTCCGAGAACAGAGAGATTGGAACTGAAAACAGAATTCCAGAAGGGCCTCAATCAGTGCCCTGTCCAGCCACAATATGACGTTACAACAGCTGCATTCAATGCATTGACCAATAACGGGGAGCATACCAAATGCTGCATTCACTCCCTTACCTACCTGTGACTCTACGTTCAAGGAACTAGGAACCTGCACTCAAAGATCTCTTTGTTCAGCAATGTTCCCCAGGACTTTACCATTAAGTGTATAAGTCCTGCCCTGATTTGCCTTTCCAAAATACAACAGCTCACATTTATCTAAATTGAACTCCGTCTGCCATTCCTTGCTCCAATGGCTCATCTGATCAAGATCCTGTTGTATTCTGAACTAACCGTCTTCATTCTACACATCCAATTTTGGTGTCTTCTGTAAACCTACTGACCATACCTCATATATTCACATTCAAGCCATTTATTTAAGGGCCCAATATCCATCCTTGCAGCACATTGCTGCTCACAGGCCTCCAGTCCGCAAAGCAACCCTCCATCATCATCCTCTGTCTCCTACCTTCAAGGCAGTTTTGTAATGGCTTGCTCTCCCTGCATTCCATGTTATCTAACCCTGCTAACCAGTCTGCTTTGTGGAACCTTGTTGAATGTCCATATAAACAATGTTCACCGCCTGGCTTAATCAATTTTCTTTGTCACTTCAAAACACTCACTCAAGTTAGTGAGACCCAATTGTGCATGTACAAAGCCACATTGACTCTCCCTGATCATTCCTTACCTTTCCAAACACATGGATATCCTGTCCCTCAGAATCCCTTCCAACAACTTGCCTGCCACTGACTTCAGGCTCACTGTTCTCTTGTTCCATGGCATCTCCTTACCACGTTTTTAAAAATAATGGCACCTCACCTGTCGCTATCAATGATACAAATACCTCAGGAGAGGCCCAACAATCACTTCCCTAGATTTCCAGAAAGTTCCAGGATACACCTGATCAGGTTCCAGGGCTTTATCCACCTTGATGCGATTTAAGACATCCAGTACCACCACCTCTGTAACATGGACACTTTTCAAGTTACCAGTGTTTATTTCTCCAAACTCTCGAGCTTCATATACTTCACCAATAAAAATGACGTGAAATATTTGCATATCTTTTGCACCCCCTGTGGTTCCATAGACAGCCTTGTTCAAAACCATACCCTGAGCCCATCTGCCTGACCTGTCAGGTCTCTTGCACTGAAATAAATGCAGTGTAACTGGTCCATCGCACCTCATTCTGTGACTTGCTCTTGCCTGCCTTGACAGTCTGACTGGTGAACAGTACCAGCCTCAGACTCACCTCTTTTCTCACTATCCCTTTAGGATTACCCCGACTCCCTCACTGGTTTAATGCCTCCCGAGTGGCACTAGCAAATCTCCCTGCTCGTCAGGACCCCATGCTTTCACCTTCCTACGCCATTGGTACCAATGTACAATGACCTCCCACTGGTTATTTTCCCTTTTGAGAATATTCTGCTCCCTCAGAGACATCCTTGACACTGGCACCAGGGCGGCACCACCCCATTCTGATGTCTCACTGTCAGCTGCAGAAACGGCAGACTGTGCCCCTGACTAGAGAGTCCCCTCTCACCATCGATCGTGTGGAACTGGATATACTTCACATTATGTTAGAAGCCAGTCTCAGTACCAGTAACTTGGCTGTCAGTGCTACATTCCCCTGAAAGTGTATTACCACCTACATTTTCCAAAACCGTATACTTGTCTGAGATGGGGATAGCCACAGGAGACTCCTGCAGTACCAACCTACCCCTCCTAGCTTTCCTGGAGGTAACCCATCTACCTGACTGTATCTGCAGTATCCTGCATTCCTGAGACTGCCACCTATCACACCGCCCACCCCACCCCCGGCTCCTGTCAATTCTTCACTGCCTTTAATCACTCCTCCACCAATCCATACGTTCCAATAGGATTTGCAATCACACTTCCTGCAGACAATTATCAGGATCATTGAAACTCTCCCTAATCTCCCTCATCTGACAGGAACAGCACGCCACTCTACAACAGGCCATCTCTCCGCCTTAACAATCGACAGACCAAGACAAAGGCACAGTCTTACTGCTCGAAAAATACTGCCCGAGAATAACTTAATGCTTACGTTTTATATCTTAAACATTTAATCAAGAGACCCTAAGACATTAAAAAGAAATAGTCACCTGACTCACGATTGTAGATTTAATAAAATAAAACCGACTAAGATTGATATTTGAAGAGACTGAAACTCACTGAGCTGATCCCCGGCTCTGAGTACTTCCAAGGGTGAGGTCTCTCTGAGGGCAGCTGTGAAATGTCACTGTTTCTCTTCTCTGCCCACTCCATTTCCAGAGAGGTTTTTAGCTTCACAGCCAGTCAGCTCAGAGAGGTCACTGCTTGGTTTTATTCCCTGGGGGTTGCCCTTGCTGCCCAGACCAGTATTTATTGGCCACCTTTACTTGTCTTGGAGAAAGTGGTGGTTAACCGCCTCCCTGAAATGCTGCAGTCCATGTACACCACAGTGATGTTTGGACAACAATCCCCCTCTGGCCCCACAACCCTCCCTGTCTCTGTAATCCCCCTCCAGCCTCACCACCCTCCCTGTCTCTGTAATCTCCCTCCGGCTTCAGAAATTACATGGCCGTGGCTTAAGGTTTTTATTTGGATTCATTTTTGTTTAATAACCCACCCCCCCCCGAAAAATAAGTGAAATATTTCGCCCTCAAACAAATTTCTGTTGATTGACCTTTTGGAGAGGCTGACACATGGACGTTGCAGTATTTTATCTCACATTGTACACGTAGAATGATGGAACTTTATTTTAAACATTGCTAAAAAGGGAGGCAATGGCTTAATGGTATTCCTGCCAGATGAGTGATATGTACAGTGTTCCGAGGATTAGGGATAGAATCCCAACATGGCTGATGGCAGCATCGGAATTCAATACAATCTAGAATGAAAAGGCGAATGATGACCATGAAACTATTGTTGATTGTTAGTAACCCATCTGGTTTACTAATGTCCTGTAGGGAAGGAAACGGTCATTCTCACCTGGTCTGGCCTACATGTGACTCCAGACCCACAGCAATGTGGTTAACTCTCAACTGCCCTCAGGAAAAAAATACTTTAAAAACTGTTAAAAAAATACTCCGCAGGTATCACTTAAAAACTGGCTGTTCCCATTGGGACTGTGAATTTCTGAAAGGCCTGAACTAAAACTGAGTTTCAGCTTCACCTTCTCCCTGTCTCACCCCACTCTGTTTACACCCAACTCCAGAACACTCTCATTGAGCCAAGCAGCCCTCATAGTGCAGCCCTGTCATTTTCATTGTCTGCTCACACCTACACTGCCCTCAGCCTCCTGTCCTGTTCCAATGCATCTCAATGGGAGCTCAGGGACAGCACCTCATCTTTCAATTCAGCCTTTTGTAACCCCAGAGTCAACATGGACCTCAGCAGTTTCGGAATGAACAGACAGTTGTCAGAAGCTGGAACATTCCACCTGAAAAGGTAATGGAATTTTAGTCCAAAAGGATTTTTAATGGGAAGTTTACAGGTAATTAAAAATATGAAGTTTACAGGTTAACATCATGAAGTGGGTGATTGGGTCTAAATCTGAGAGTTCTTACAAAGAGACGAGGTGTAATTTGGATAAATCTGTGCTCCCTCTCAGGCTTATATCTCCTTCCTCAGCTGTAGGGCCCAGAACACAGCAGATACCCAAAGGGTGACCCAATCATGAATTTGTACATCTTTCTTCTTAACAAAAATATTGGAGATATCTTCCCACAAACAGAGCAGAGAAACCTTTCTCCTTCCACAGTTAAATGCCAATAACATTCAGATCCTGATGACCCCATTGACTGTAAAAACTTGCTTTTGAGATCCCAGCCCCAATTATTCTCATTTAATATCCTATGAAATGAATTCACAAAACAAAACTCAGTCAGTACAGGAAGAATATAAAGACACACTTTTTTCTTGGTATGTGCTTGATGTGTAAATGCCTCTTTTCAAGTTGCACGCCCCCCCCCCACCACCCGAGGAAGGTGACATGCACATGCGCCTCACTATACCTTACCCCCAATAAAAATGGCGGCCATATCCCAGGACCTTTCACAGCCTGAGGGCCGCAGCCACTTTCCCATCTGCTGCAAACGGGGGATTAAGAGTTTCCAGTTCAGACTTTCAAACCGCACAGAGTGTAATTAAAACTTTCCAGTCGAAAGTGACTCATTATCTCCGTCTCCAAGGCCACTCTCCCCTTCCCTGTTTGTGTCTCCCACATTCACCGACGGCCGAGTTACGTGGCACTGCATCAGCAGAGTTACTGGTGACATGTCATACCACTGGCCACGCCCCTCATTCACTCCCATTGTTTGGATGACCAACTAGTTGCACTTGGTCCACCAGTCCCACCACCTTTTCCTATTGGTCCGAAGCTGCCATCAATCAGCTGGACCCCATTGTGAGGTCAGTGGTGGGATCCTCCCCCTGTCTGAATCAAACCCCGAAGGTGTATGGATGGTGTCAATCAGGAACAACAAGCAGATGGTGCTGGGAAATCTCAGCAGGTCTGGCAGCATCTGGGAACAGAAATCTGTCCAGTGGCCCTTCCTCAGAACCGATGGAGCTGGGAAAATTAGAATTCTGACGCTGTGGAAACAGGCCATTTGGCCCAAAAGGTCCACAGCATCCCTCCGAAGGGTATCCCACCCAGACCCATTCACCTACCCTATTACTGTATATTTCTCCTGACTAATGCAACTAACCTACACATCCCTGAGCATTATGGGAAATTTAGCTTGGCCAATTCAACTAACCTGCAGATCATAGGGGTTAAAGAGTAAATAATAGGCAGGGACATAACCCAAAGAGAGACTCGAACATTTGGAAAGACAAAGGAGTGGATTACCATCTGGCTTGGGGGGGGGGTGCATAGCTGTTAATGGAGGGGACAGGAACCTGTGTCTGGCAGCATCTCAGTGGAGGTGGCGGAAATGGCGACTGATGATCTACGTTCTGCTGCAAAAACAGACCCCGAGCTTCCAGCTGCCTGCCACTTTAACACACGAGCCTGTTCCCTGGCCAACATCTCTGTCTCATGCTTACTGCAGTGTTCCAGTGAGGCCAGAACATACCAAATGGCCCCATATTTCAAGGAGTGCAATTTCCCCTCCCATGTGGTCAATACCATCCACTATATCTCCTCCACTTCCTGCACCTCTGCCTTTGAAACCCACACCTCCAATTGCAACAAGGATAGAACACCCCCCCCCCCACCCCAAGTCCTTACCTTCCACCCAGATACAACACATCATCCTCTGCCATTTCCACCAGCAACAATCAGACCGCACCACCAGATTCTTAAGGGGTTTGACAGAATAAATACTGATGTGTCTGAGGGTAAATACTGAAAGGGGAGTCTGAAACCAGATTCTGAGCCAGTCACAGAATCAAGGGTTCTGCTTTGGATTCGTCAAGTTTAAAGGTAACACAGACATGGGTAAGGGTTTTTAGTAGCAATGGAGCTAGGGTGAAGAGGAGATAAGCAACGGTTTAGAGATTGGAATTCCTGGTGTTTGGGATTGTGTAGATGTCTAATAAGAAGGTCAGCTTCGCGTCAGATATAACAGCAACATTGTGAAGAGTCTAGTTCTGCTGCATAATTCCCAGTGAGAGGGAGAGGTTCAGTAGTTAGGAAAAGGAATTTGTAAGGCAATGGGTTTAACTGTGACAATGTTTCATTGGAGGAAATTGCACCTAATCAAGTAGTGGGAATGTGGTAAGTAATTTGATAACTGAGTAACAGTGGAGTAATGGAGAGGGATGATGGGGAGGGAGAGTTGGGCAACATCAGTGTACATGTTAAACCCAACATGGTGCTTTTGCACAATATCACCTCCTGACAGTATGTAGGCAAGATACAGGAGGGGCCAAGGATAGATCCATGAGGGACACCAAATGCATGGAATTCAGAAAGGAAAGGGAGTGTGGAGATGGAGCAGGATTTTCCAACAAACGTGAGGTCAAATATCAGTTTTTCACAGAATGGGAGAGAAGGACCATAACCAGAAAAGACAGAACAAGGAACAATGTCTGTGAATAGGTGAAGGGGACTGATGAGGTGGAGGAGAAAAGAGAGTTGGAAAGTCTATGGTTTAGTGAGATTAGGGTAAAGGGTCAAGAGGAGCTCTGATAAGGCTTGACAGGAGATGAGATTGGAGAAAAATGTAGGTTTGGACAA
Organism: Chiloscyllium punctatum; assembly: GCF_047496795.1. NCBI lineage: Eukaryota > Metazoa > Chordata > Chondrichthyes > Orectolobiformes > Hemiscylliidae > Chiloscyllium > Chiloscyllium punctatum. The sequence continues at coordinate 67,734,927 of NC_092772.1, read as the reverse complement.
AAACAAAGAAACCAAACCTGGGTAAGTGATATTTAAAGTGAGTGAACAAACCTAATGTATTTAAATTTTATCCAAAATATTAAAACAAACGACTGAAGTCCTGGTTCGAATCCCATCTTGGCAGATGGTGGAATCTGAATTCAAGAAAAAATAACTGGAATTAGGAATCTCCTGATCTCCATGGAAACATTGTCAATGGCAGAAAAAACCCTCCCAACCTGACAGTGGCCCAGCCAGCTACTCACTGTATTAATCACTGCAAAGTCTTAACAAAGGAATGAAACTGGATGGACCACTCGTCATCTAAGAAGGCACTAGAAAATACAACCACAGAATCAGCCCTCTCAATGGTGCAATGTCCTCCAGACTAACATCTGGAGTTTGGTGCCAAATTGTGCCGAGCTGTCTCACAGACCAATCAAGGAACAGCCCGACATACTCATACTCATGAAATCAACCCTTCCAGACAATGACCAGACACCACCATCACCATCACCATCCCAAGAGATTGAGATTGTAGTGATGGAAAAACACAACAGGTCAGGCAGCATCCGAGGAGAAGGAGAATCGATGTTTCGAGCCTAAGCCAGTTATCAGCCTGACCTGCTGTGCTTTTCCAGCACCAGACTCTTGACTCTGACCTCCAGCATCTGCAGTCTTCACTTTCTCCTGAAATCTCTGGATATGTCCTGCCCCACCAGCAGGACAGACCAGGCAGAGGTCATGGCACAAGACAGGGAGGATTTGCCCTTGGAGTACTCAGCATGGACTCCGGACACCAGGAAATCTCATGGCTCCTGCTGATTACCACGTACTGTCCTCCCTTGGCTGATGGATCAGTTCTTCTTCATGTTGAACAACATTTGAAGGAAGCACTGAGGAAGTAAAATGGTGTCAAACGTACTCTGGGTACAGGATTTCAATGTCCACTATCGAGACGAGCTCTGCAACAGAATTACTGACTGAGGTGGTCAGGTCCTAAAGGGTATAGCTGCTCAACTGAGTCTACAGCGGGTGGTGAGGGAACCAACAAGAGGGAAAAACAAGAGTGATCTCATTGTTATGAATTGACCAGCTGCAGATCCATCTGTCCATGACAGTATCAGAACGAGCGACCATCACACATTCCTTTTGGAAACACAAGTCTTAGCTTAAGGTTGAGAAAAACCTCCATCGCGTTGAGTGGCACTATCACCGTTCTAAATGGGACAGACTCTGAAGAGATGTAGGATCTCAAACTCGGTATCTCTGAGGCACTGTGGGACATCAACAGCAGCAGAACTGTACTCCAGCACAATCTGTAATCTCATGGGTTTGCAAATCCCGCTCTCACCCATCACAATGGACAGGAAAGGAGGGCATGCCATGAGCAGCACCAGGCAGACTTAAAAATGAAGTGCCAACCTGGTGAATCTACCAAACAGGACCATCTGCATTTCAAACAGCATCAGCAGCAAGCAACAGAGCTAAGTGATCCTACATCCAGTGGAACTGATCGGAACTCTGCAGTTCTGCCACACCCAGTTGTGAACGGTGATGGACAATTAAACAACTCACTGAAGGAAGCATCACAGATATCCCCACCCTGACTGATGGAGGGGCCTCACACACCCATGCACCAGATAAGACAACAGCATTTGCAGCAATCTGCATCCAGAAGTGCAAAGTGGGATGATCCATCTCAGCCTTCTCCAGTGGTTTCTAACATCACAGATGTGAGTTTAAGCCAGTTCGGTTGAGTTTGAATAACATCAAGAAATGGTTAAGTCGTGCAAAGGCTATGGGCCCTGCAAATATTCTGGCAATAACACTGATGGTTTGTGCTCCTGAACTTGCCACCCACCAAGCCAAGTACCGCTCCAGCACTGGCATCGACCAACAATGTGGAACATTGCCCAGGGATGTTCAACACAAAAACACAGGGCAATACAACCCAGCCAATTTCCATCTATCAGTCCACACTCGACCAGCAGTAAAGTGATGGAAAATGTTATCAACAGGGCTATCAAGCAGCAGCTGCTCAGCAACAGCCAGCTGAGTGACACTCATTTTAGTCTCCACCAGGGCCACTCAGCTCCCGATTGTGTTACCGCCCTGATTCACAACCTGACAACCAGCTGAATCCCAGAGGCGAGGTGAGGGTGACAGCCCAGTCCCACTCTAAGGCCACTAAGCTGATTCCACCCTTGTCTCAGCTCATATACTCTCATCCATCTTGTCATATCTCCAGACTTCATTATCCAAACATACTCCTGGCCAGCTTCCCACATTCAACCTCCCTGTAATCTCAAGAAAAACTAAATCTCTATTGCCCAAGTACTCCCTTGTACCAGAACTTGTTGATCCATCAAAAGGCTGCTATTCATAATCAAGAACATAGAGCTACAGCGATGTATAGCTTGGAAACAGACCCTTCAATCCAACCCGTCCATGCCGACCAGATATTCCAACCCAATCTAGTCTCACCTGCCAGCATCCGGCCCACATCCCTCAATTTAAAATTCTCACCCTTGATTTAATTCCTGGTTGTGATCATCCCTAGCTCACTGCGTCACACACCCTTTGAGACCTCGACAACCCATTCTGTTCGAGACTCCCAATGATCTGTTAATTCATTACTTCACCTGCGTGGCTGCTTTTACAGTTGCCAAAGCAACAAGGTCTGAAATTTGCAGCTAAAACCTCACAGGTCTGCTTTCCTCCTTTAAGACGTTTCTCAAAACCTGCTTATTTGGCAATGCTTTTGGTCACCTGACCTAATATCATCCTTCTCTGGCCTTATGTTTAAAATTCTCAATAATATTTTTGTGGAATTATAAGCATGATAATAAAAATACAAACTGTTGTTGATTTGGACATTATCTTCAGATCTTTACTGTTGCTGAATGAATATTCTGTAATGTCTCTTACCCAACCACATTGTGGGAGCACCTTCACCACACAAACTGCAGCTGTACAAGAAAGTCAAACATCACCCTCTCCACAGGCAACAGGGCTTTGGCATTAATCACTGGGATCTGTGGAAGGAGAAACACAGTTGATGTTTCAAGGAGTTCAAAACGGATTACAGGGAATGAAAATGGTGCAGAATGAGATAGTCAGAAATGGAAGGAAGATACACTCGCTTATTAGAAAAAGGAATTCTTGACTGTTAAAGATTTTCCAGAAAATATTGATAAGCAGCACATGGTCAGGGGCTGGGCGGCAGTGAAAAATTAACTTACAGAAATGTTTGTAAAAATAATAGTAAAATACCAAACAGACCAAAAATACACCCATTGTTCGAGATTGAGGAAGCGAGATATTGACAAAGTGGTCATGAGGGAGCCCAGAGATGAAGCAGAGCTGTATAAGCTGTTATGATCCCACAGTCATAGAGATGTATAGCACTGACACAGACCCTTCGGTCTTACTCATCCTTGCCAAACAGGTATCCGAACCTAGTCTATTCCCATTTGCCAGCACTTGGCCCGTATCCCTGTAAATGCTTCCTAATCATATCATGTGTCTATTTAGATGCCTTTAACATGTTTTAATTGTACTAGCCTCTACCACTTCCTCTGCAACTCATTCCACCCACTGCATGAAAGAGTTGTCCTTTAGGGCCCTTTGAAATTTTATCTGTTCACCCTAAAGCAATGCCCTGTACTTCTGGACACCACCACTCCAGGGAAAACACCTTGTTCATTTACTCTATTCATGCCCCTCATGATTGTATAAACCTCCATAACATCACCACTCAGCGGAAAACAGCTCCAGCCTTTTACGCCTCACCCTGTAGCTCAAATCCTCCAACCCTAACAACATCCTTGTAAGTCCTTTTTGAAACCTTTCAAGTTTCACAGCACCCTTCTGATAGGAGGCAGGCCAGAACTGCACACAATATTCCAAAAGTGGCCTAACGAATGTCCTGTACAGCAACATGACCTCCCACATCCTATACTCAATGCTCGAACGAAAGAAAGAAAATATACTGAACACCTTCTTCATCATCCTATCTACCTGCAACTTGACTTGCAAGGACTATGATCCTGCAGTCCAAGGTCTCTTTGTGGCGCAAACGTCTTCAGGGCCTTGCCATTCAGTGTATAAGTCCTGCCCTGATTTGCTTTTCCAAGATGCAGCACCTCACATTTATCTAAATTAAACCCCATCAGATAAATATCTTATTGTAATCTGAGGTAACCTTCTTCATAATCCACAATACCTCCAATTTTGTATGACCTGCAAACTCATTTACGATACCAAGTCATTTAAATGAATGATGAAACAAATCCAGAAATAAACATCCATTTCTCGGAGTTTGAATGTGCTCTGTGTAAATCCTGCCCAATGACTCTGTACCAGAGAAAGGCTGCACATGCGCCTGGCTGCACCTTGCCCCCTACAAAGCTGGCGGCTCCACACGTGTCCAGTGAATTTTTGCCCCAAATAAAGATGGCGGCGCGCACCCATGCCTGCAGCCACACTGAGGCAATTCACCGTTTACTGAAAACAAGAGACTGGGACGTGTTTTCCGATGTGCACAGTTTGTTTGTAAAACCTCTCCGCTCAGACAGAATCGCTCTCACCTCCTGCGGTTCCACAGACAGCCTTGATGATTTTTGTGGGTACCCATTCTCTGCCTGCTTACTCATTTGTCCTGAATGTTTTTGTACAATCACTTTGGATTCTCCTTAAACCTATTTCCTAAAGCTATCTCATGTCCTCTTTTTGCCCTCCTGGTTTACCTCGAGTCTCCTCCTACTGCCCCTATACTCCTCTAGGGATTCACACAAAAACAGCTCTCTGTACCTGCCATATGCCTCCTTCATTTTCTTGACCAGGCCCTCAATTTCTTCCGATAGACAGCATTCCCTACACCTTCCAGCCTTGGCCTTAACAGGAACATACTGTCTTTGTACTCTTGTTGTCGCAGGCCTATGGAAGCAATGGCAGATGAGGACAGAGAAGCAATCATTCCCAGTAAAGAGGTAATATTGGGAAAGTTAACAGCCTAAAGGTAGATGGGTCTCCTGGCTCTAATGGATTGCATCTCAGGGACTAAAGTAGATGGCGGGGGTAGTGGTTGGAGGGGGTGGTGAATAACAAATAGACTTGTGATAATTCAATTAAAATTTGTTGGATTCTGGGATGGTTTTGAAAGACTGGAAGCTGCAAATGTGGTGCCACTATTTTTCAAAAAGGACCGGTTAGCTTAACTTCTGAGGGGAGAAAATGCTTGAATCTCTCAAGGAAGTAGTGGTGACTTATCTGGGTAGAAATTGTCTCATTTTGCAAAAACAGCATGGATTCATGAAAGGCAGGTCACGTTTAAGGATTTACTGGTATTATTTGAGGATACAATGAGCGCATTGGACAAAGTGGACTTGGTGGATGTGGTGTATCTGGATTTCCAGAAGGTATTCGATAAGTTGCCACACAAAAGGCTGCTGTATAAGGTAAAGATGCACAGCATTATGGGTAATGTATTATCATTGATACAGGATCGGTTAACCAACAAAAAATAAAGAATGGGGATAAATGGGTGTTTGGATTAGTGTTGGCACTACAACTGTTTGCAATTTACACAAATGTTTTGGAGTTGAGGACCAAGTGTACGGTGTCAGAGTTCATATTTGATACAAAGATGAGGTAGAGCAATGTCTGCAGAGGCCACTGTCAGTCTGCACAGGGATACAGATAGGTTAAGTGAGTAGGTAAGGGTCTGGCAGATGGATGACAATGTTGGGATATGTGAGGTCATCCATTTTGGTCGGACTAACAGCTAACTGATGATGAAATGGTGAAAACATGCAGCAGGCTGCTGTGCAGAGGGAGCTGGGTGTCCTTGTACATGAATCATAGGAAGTTGGTTTGCAGGTACAGCAGTTAAATAAGACAGTGAAGGGAATATTGTCCTTCATTGCTAGAGGGATGGTTCTGCTGTAGCTGTACAGGGTGCTGGGGAGGCCACACCTGGAGTACTGTGTACAGGTTTGGTCCCCTTACATTAGCAAGGATGTACTGGCACTGGAGGGAGTACAGAAGAGGTTCACTAGTTTGAGTTGGGAGTTGAGAGGATTGGTATATGTGGAGAGATTGAGAAAACTGGTTTGATAGTCATTGTAATTTAGAAGAATGGGAGGTTGGAGAGGAAAAAATAAAATTATGAAGGGAGTGGATAAGCTTGGAGCAGGGAGGCTATTTCCTCTGGGGGCGGGTCAAACTAGAGCATAACCTCAAAATAAGGGGGAGCAGGTTTAGGACTGAGTTCAGGAGGAGCTTCTTCAGCTAAAGGGTTGTGCATCTGTGGAATTCCCTACCGAGTGCAGCATTTGACGTTATCAACTTGAATGCCTTTAAGGGAAAATGTAGATTTGTGAACAGGAAAGGAATTAAGGGTTATAGTGAGAGAGCAGGAATGTGGAGCTGAGGCCATGAAAAGATCAGCCCTGATCTTATTGAATGGTAGAGCAGGCTTGAGGGGCCAGATGAAAGTTCTTGCCTTGTGCCATCAAAATTGGCCTTTGTCCAATTCAGAACCTTAACGTTTAGATCTGGTGTATTATTTTCTGTAACTATTTTAAAACTAGTAGAAATATCAGAATTCCAAACTGTGTTTTCAGGTCATTCAGCCCATCATATTACTACTGACCCTGAGAGCCTCCAAACTTCCCCCTATAACATTGCATTTCCCAGCACCACCCAACCTACACATCCCTGAACATTATGGGTAATTCAGCCTGCATAATCCCCCCAACGTGCACATCCCACAACACTGTGGGCAATTCAGCCTGGATAATCCAACCTACCCTACACATCTTTGGACTGTGGGAGGAAACCAGAGGACCCAGACGAGATCCATGCAGAAAACCCCAATAAGGTGATCATCCCTTTCTTATTTCCCAGTTCCACCTAAATACCTTCACTGGGCGTACTCCCAGGAATATCCTCCCTAAGCAAAAACATAATGCTGTCTCGAATCAAAAATGCCACTCCCCCTCCTTCCTTCTCCCCCTTTCTATTCTTCCTATAGCATCTATACCCTGGAACATTAAGCTGCCAGTCCTATCCATCCCTGAGTGATGCCTCTGTAATTGCTATAATATCCCAGTGCCATGTTCAAAACCACACCCTGAGCTCATCTGCCTTCCCTGTCAGGCCTCTTCTATTGAAGTAAATGCAGTGCAACTGCTCAGTCCGACTTCATTCTGTGCCTTGCCCTTGCCTGCCTTGACTATTTGACTTCTGAACTGTACCAGCCACAGACATATCTCTTTCCTCACTACCTTCTTGGGTTTACACCCACTCCCTCACTGGTTTAATGCCTCCCGAGTATCACCAGCAAGTCTCCCTGCCTAGATATTAGACACCTTCCAATTCAGGTACAATCCATCCTTCTTATGAAGGTCAACTCTACTCCAGGAGATCACAACGATCCAAAAAACGTGAATCCTTTTCCCCTGCACCAGCTCCTTAGCCACTCATTGAGCACCTCCTCCTCCTCTGTAATATGGACTTTTTTCAAGATGTCACCATTTATTTCCCCACATTCTATATCTCCCATGTACTTCTTCACAGTAAACACTGATGCAAAATACTTGTTTCCTATCTCGCCCATCGCCTGCAGCTCCACACAATGGCTGCCTTGCTGATCTTTGAGGGTCTCTATTTTCTCCCTAGTTAGCCTTTTGTTCCTCATGTATTTACAAAAGCCCTTTGGATTATCCTTAACCCTATGCGCCAAAGCTATCTCACGGCCCTTTTTTCCCTCCTGATTTCCCTTTTAATTATATTCGAAAATTTTTTGGATTGGAATAAATGCAAAATATAACATCCTGACAAAACAAACGAGGGTAGGACTTATACTCCATAAAAGTAGGGCCTTGAGTAGTGATATGGGAACAAAGAGACTGAGAGCTTCACGTCTTTGAAGTTTGTGTTACATGTAGACAGGGTGGTGAAGAATGTGCTTTGCTTAGCACACCTACCTTCATTGTTCAGACCTTTGAGTCCAGGAGTTGGGACGTTGCGTTGAGGATTTACAGCACGTTGGGGAGGCCTCTTCTGGAATACTCTGTCCAGTTCTGGTTGTGCTGTTATAGGAAGGATATTATTAAATTGGAGCAGGTTCAGAAGAGATTTACCAGGATGTTGCCATGAATGGAGGGATTGTGTTCTAAGGAGAGGCTGGATAGGCTGGGAATTTTTTTCACTGGCGTGCACGAGTTGAGGGGTGACCTTATTAGAGGTTTACAAAATCAGAAAGAGTGTAGATAAGGTGAATAGCTGGGGGAGAGGGGGATTCAAAACTCGGGTGCATTCGTTTTGAGAAGAAATTAGAAAGATTTGAGAAAAGACATTAGGGTTTTTTAAAAAATTTATACGTGTGAAATGAACTTCCAGAGGAAGTGGTAGCTGTGAATACAATTACAATATTTAAAAGACATTCAGATAAGTACATAACTAGGAAATATTTGGATGGATGTGGACCAAGCGGAGGCAGGTACAATTAGTTCAGTTTGGAATTATGGTCGGCATGGACTGGTTGGACCACAGGGCCTGTTTCCTTGCTGTATAACATTAGGACTCTAATCTTCACTAACTCTAAATTCCTCCATCCTCAACTCTCCCGATCACTGTCACTTCATCCAGCCTCACAACTCTTCCTTATTTATATAATTCCTCTCCAGCCACAGAACGCTCCCTATCTCATGTCCTCCAGTTTCTCAGATCTCTGTGATATGTGCCTTTCTTTAGTTCCAGCCTTGAGGATGCCCTCATTCACTCAGATTGGTTGGAGGACAAACTGGTACGACTTGGTCCTCCAGTACTGCCCTCTGCCCCCTATTGGCCTGCGCTGACATCAATCATCGGGGCCCATTGTGAGGTGAGTGGTGGGATCCTCCCGCTCTCTGCCCTGGGATGAGCTTCATCATTCACAGTCAATGGGGCAGTATCACAGAGCACAGGGCCTGGGGGCTATTCAGCCCATTTGGGATGTACCCTCTCCCTCTGGAGATGCTGCAAATCTGTCCCAATTCCCTTCCCATTTGCCCATAGACCCCCAAATCTTCCCTTAAAAAGTAAAATTCCAAATCTGTTTATGAATAACTGCTGAGTCTGTGTCCAGCTGCCATTCAGACTGTTCCAGATACTCAGAACTTACTGAATAAAATAATGTTCACATATTCACATTATTTGCCAATTACCTGAAAATAGTTACTAAAATTGTGACATTGTTAACAATTCCCCTCACTCTGCAGATTAGATATCCTAGAAACAAATTTACACCTGGTCAAAATCACTGCTTAACCTTCTCAGCTCCAAGGACAATTATCTGTGCTTCTGCTAGCTCTCCACAAAAGAGGAACACATCTTATTTTCATTTATTAGTGTCATAGAGATGTACAGCACAGAAACAGACCTTTGGTCCAATTTGTCCATGACAATGAGGAATCCTCAACAAATGGAGCCCCATTTGCCAGCTATTGGTCCATATCATTGGAAACTCTTCCTATTCACGTACCCAATCAGATGCCTTTCAAATGTTGTAATTGTATCAGCCTCCACTACTTCATCTGGCAGCTCATTCCACACATACACCACACACAGCTTGAAAACTTGGCCCCTTAGATCCATTTTAAATCTTTGCCCTCTCAACGTAAGCCTATGTGATCTTGTTTTGAACCCACATAACTGGGGGGAAAAGACCCTGGCTGTTCACCTTATCCATGCCCTTCATGATTTTATAAATCTCCATGAAGTCACCTCTCAGTCTTTGACTCTCCAGGGAAATTACCCCTGGCCTATTCAGCCTCTCCCTGTAGCCCAAATCCTCCAACCCGAGCAAAGTCTTTGTAAATCTTGTCTGAACTCTTTCAAGATTCACAACGTCCTTTCCAGAACAGGGAATTTCAAACTTAAAACATAATTCCTGAAATGGCTTAATCAATGTCCTGTCCAACCACAATTTGACGTCCCAGCTTCTGTACTCAATGCATTGACCAATAAATATAAGCATACCAAACACCACCTTCACTCGTCTGCCTACCTGTGACTCTACTTTCAAGGAACAATGAACCTGCACTCCATAGTCTCTATGTTCAGCAACATTCCCAAGGAATGTACCATTAAGTGTACAAGTCCTGCTCTGATTTGCCTTTCCAAAATCCAACAGCTTACATTTGTCTAAATTGAACCCAGTCTGCCATTCCTCGCTCCAATGGCCCATCTGGTTAAGATTCTGTTGCATTCTGAACTAACCTTCTTCATTGTCCACTAAACCTCCAATTTTGGTGTCTTCTGTAAACCCACTGACCATATCTCATATATGAACATCCAAGTCATTTATTTAAGGATCCATATCCATTCCTGCAGGACAATGCTGCTCACAGGCCTCCAGTTCGCAAAGCAACCCTCCATCACCACCCTCTGCCTCCTACCTTCAAGGCAGTTTTGTATCCAAATGGCTAGTTCTCCCAACATTTCATGTTATCTAACCTTGCTAACCAGTCTGCTTTGTGGAACATCGTTCAGGGTCCATATAGACAACGTCCACAGTCTGGCTTCATCAATCATCTTTGTCACATCTTCAAAAAAACTCAATCAAGTTAGAGAGAGAGAATTTCCCACACACAAAGCCATGTTGACTAGCCCTAATCAATCCTCGTCTTTCCAAATACATGTAAATCCTGTCCCTCAGAATCCCTTCCAACAACTTACCTACCACTGACGTTAGGTTGACTGTTCTCTTGTTCCCTGGCCTTTCCTTACCACCTTTTTTTTAAATAATGGCACATGTCATCCAGCACCTCACCTGTCACAAACAATGATATGAATACCTGAGGGAGGGGCACTGCCATCACCTTCCTAGCTTTCCACAAATTTCTGGGATACACCTGATCAGGTCCCAGGGATTTATCCACCTTGCTACTGTTTAAGACATCCAGTACTTCCTCCTCTGTAATATAGACACTTTTCAAGTTATCGCGATTTATTTCTCCAAACTCTCTAGAATAGAAGAGCATAGTATTTCTCCCACCTCCTGTTGTTCCATAGATGGCCTTGTTGATCTTTAAGGGGTCCTATTCTCTGTCTGGTTATTATTTTTTCCTTAATGTATTTGTAGAATCTCTTTGGATTCTCCTTAAACTATTTCCTAGAGATATTTCAAGTCCCCTTTTTGCTCTCCTGATTACCCTCGAGTATATTCCTGTAAAAACGTGATACTGTACTCCCAATTCCTCCGCCTCTGCCATATCTGCTCCCAGGAGAAGCAATTCCACTTCAGGACATCCCAGAAAGGTTTCCTCTTTCAAGGACCGCATTTCCCTCCCACTTGATCAACAATGCACTCCAACGCATATCCTCCACTTCCTGTACCTCCTCCTTCCCCCCACCCCTCCAACCACAATAAGAATATAATCCCCCGGTCCTCACCTGCCACCCACTAATCTCCATTAACCTCTGCTATGTCCGCTACCTACAGTCAGACCCCACCACCAGGGATATATCTCCCTCCCCAACCCTTTCTATCTTCCACAGAGACCATGGGATCTTTGGTGCTGATGTGCTGCCCCACGGATACCTCAGTCACTCACCCTGCCAAATGGCCAAGTGAGATTATCACTAGATGGATAACCCAGACACCCAGATAACATTCTGGGGGCCAGGATTTGGATCCCGTTACGGCAGACAGTGGAATGTGAATTCAATAAAAATGTGGAATTAAGAATCTATTAAAGAGCATGAATCCATTGTTGATTATTGCGAAAAAAACTCATCAGATTCGCTAATATTCTTCAGGGAAGGAATCTGCCATCCTTACCTGGTCTGGCCTACATGTGACTCCAGACCCACAGCAATGTAGTTGACTCTTTACTGCCCTTTGGGCCCAGCCAGTGACACCCTCATCCTGTGAATGAATAACAAAGAAGGTCAAGTCTTGTATACAACCATACTATTCTTACAGATAAGTGATCTCTTAGTAAATTTGCTTCTCAATTCCCTGCTGACTATTGGGGAAGTGGGGGGGGGGTCAATAGTACCATCCCAATAAGGAGATCATCCCTTTCTTATTTCTCAGTTCCACCTGTATAACCTGCCTGGATGTACTCCCAGGAATACCCTCTTGAAGCTCAGTTGTAATGCTATCCCTAATCAAAAATACCTCCCCCCCTGCTCTGTTGCCCCCTTTCTATCTTTGCTATAGCATCTATACACTGGAACATTAAGCTGCTGGTCCTATCCATCATTAAGTTATGCCTCTGTAATTGCTATAATATCCCAGTGCGATGTTCAAAACCATACACTGAGCTCCTCTGCCTCCTGTATTGAAATAAATGCAGAGTAACTGCTCATTCTGTGCCTTGCCCTTGTCTGCCTTGACTGTTTGACATCTGAACTGTACCAACGTCAGACTGAGCTCTTCCCTCACTCTCTCTCTGGGTTTACCCACATTCCTTCACTGGTTTAATGCCTCCTGAATAGCACTAGCAACTGTTCCCTTCCAGTGCCAGTACAATCCATCCTTCTGATGTAGGTCAATTCTACCCCACAAGAGATTCCAATGATCCAATAATGTGAACTCTTCTATTCCTATGTCATTGATACCAATAAACTACAGCCTTCCCTCAAAATGGTTATTCTCCCCTTTACGAATATTCTGCTCCCTCTCTGAGGCATCCTTATACAAAAATTACACATTCGAATAATAAACCTTTCATTCACCAGGTCATCATAAAAGGATTACATGACACATTGAAGGTTTGGGGATCCTTTTGAGAGAAGGCGATGATTCAAAGGAGAATTTTTAAGCAGCAAATGGGATTGATCTGGAACACAATACTCACACACACAATGCGAATATCCAGATCCTGATATACTGAGTAATTCAATCAGAGTTTAGCAGAATATTTACTGAGATCACCATCTGAATATCCACCTGTAATATTCTGTAATACAAGTTTATAAAATCTGTCACTATCAGTTCAGGTTAGAAACTCACACCATCCCCTCTTCGTGGCCCAGGAGTACTGTACATATTACCCTTGAGGACATCAGCAGTCAACTCAGGGGGAAATCTGTGGGTTTCTAGGAGATTCCAACTTGAGATCTCATGTGACTGAACACAGCAGTTCTTGGACACATTGGAGAAAATTATCCAAGCGTCAGTGAGATATGGGGAACAAGAATTACTTTCTTTTCTTTCATTCTATGCTGCCGCTCTGCCTCATCAATAAGACATGGGTGTGAAAGGCTAAGCCTAACGATGGGCAAATTGTCTCCATCCTGACCAATGGGTAGGAAGATCCTCTCAATCACTCCAAAGTGTATCACTAAAAAGATAGCAACTCTGCCTGCTTCCCACTGCCCAGTGCTCCCAGTAAATGTTTGAAAGAATGGGAAGGGGGGATATCTCCTAGAAAATGCACAACTGTAAAGGTCTAAGAGGATTATGAAAAGAGAGAGATGCACAGGAGAAGGGGGCAACAAGTTGCTAGATGGGGTTTAACTTGGGAAAATGGGAAGTTGCTCATTTTGGAGGAGATAATAAAAGAACAAAGTACAATTTAAATGGTGGAAAATGTAGAAAGCTGCACCACAAAGGGACCAGGGGTAATTGTTCAGGAAACACAGAAAGCTACCACACAGTTACAACAGGGAATCAGGAAGGGGAATCGAATGTTTTGTTTCAAAAGTTTTCAGTCTTAGAGTTTGGAGTATATACCTGAGAGTAACGTGTGGAAGTGCTGGTGAGACCACCATATCTGCAGGAATGAGAGCAGTTTTGGTCCCTTTAGATAAGGAAATGTGTCACTTTATTGGAGGCAATTCAGGGAAGATTCAATGAGATGATCCCTGGTTTGGAGGGATTATCTGTTAAATAAAGGCTGAAAAGGTTGGGACTGTACTCAATGGATTTTGGAGAAAGAGAGGTGATCTCATTGAGACAAATGGGATTCTTTAGGGGTTTGACAGGATAAATACTGAGAGGATGTGTCTGAGGGTAAATACTGAGAGGGGAGTCTGAAACCAGATTCTGAGTCACAGAATCAAGGGTTCTGTTTTGGATTCAAGTTTAAGGTGACACAGACGGGTAAGGGGTTTCAGGAGCAATGGAGCTGGGGTGAGGTGGAGAAAAGCAACGTTTAAGAGATTGGAATTCCTGCTGTTCTGATTGTGTGGATGTCTGATCAGAAGGTCACCTTGGGGTCAGATATAAGAGCAATATTGTGAAGAGTGTGGTTCTGCCTCAGAGAGTTCCCAGTGGGAGGGAGGGGCTCAGCAGAAAGGTAAAGGTAAGGCAATGGGTTTAACCATGACAATGTTTCATTGGAGGAAATTGCAGCTAATCGAGTAGTGGGAATGTGGTAAGCAATTTGATAACTGAGTAACAGTGGAGAAATGGAGAGGGATGATGGGGAGGGAGAGCTGGGCATCGTCAGTGTACATGTCAAACCTAACACAGTGGTTTTGGATGATATCACCTCCCGGCACTATGTACGTGAGATACAGGAGAGACCAAAGATAGATCGTTGAGGGACACCAAATGCAAGGAACTCAGAAAGGAAAGGGAGAATGGAGATGGAGCAGGATTTTCCAACAATGGTAAGGTCAAATATTAGTTTTTCACAGAATGGGAGAGAAGGACATAACCAAAAAAGACCAACAGACAGAACAAGGAACAATATCTATAAATTGGCGAGGGGGGGTGATGAGGCGGCAGCAGAGGAAAGAGAGTTGGAATGTGAGTTTAGCGAGATTAGGGTAAAGGGTCAAGGTGAGCTCTGATAAGGCTTGACAAGAGACTGGAGAAAGATGTAGGTTTAGGACAAAAACCAGGAACACCACGTGAGGCAGTTGGGCTCAGTGGGCTAGTGGGAGGGAGGGAAACAGCAGATCGGATTATCTCAGTCTTAGTGACAGAGAAACTCCATGTGCTCCTCACTCATTGTTGGAGGGGAGGATGGAGGAGACAGGATGATGGACAGTGTTTTACAAAGAAACAAAACCAGGGTTAGTGATATTTAAAATGAGTGAACAAACCTGATGTATTTAGCTTTTATCCAGAATATTAAAACAAACGACTGAAGTCCTGGTTCGAATCCCATCTTGGCAGATGGTGGAATCTGAATTCAAGAAAAATACAACGTATTAGGAACCTCCTGATCTCCATGAAACCATTGTCAATGGCGAAAAAAATCCTGCCAACCTGACAGTGGCCCAGCCAGCTACTCACTGTATTAATCACTGCAAAGTCTCAACAAATGAATGAAACTGGATGGACCAGTTGGCAACTAACAAGGCACCAGAAATTACAACCACAGAATCAGCCCTCTCGATGGTGCAACGTCCTCCTCACTAACATATGGTTTTTGGTGCCAAAACGTGGAGAGCTGTCTCACAGACTAGTCAAGGAACAGCCTGACATAGTCATACTCACGGAATCATCCCTTACAAACAATGACCAGACACCACCATCACCATCCCTAGATATCGAGACTGTGGGGCTGGAAAAGCACAACAGGTCAGGCAGCATCCAAGGAGCAGGAGAATCGACGTTTCAAGCCTAAGCCCTTCATCAGCCTGACCTGCAGTGCTTTTCCAGCACCAGACTCTTGACTCTGATCTCCAGCATCTGCAGTCTTCACTTTCTCCTGAAATCTCTGGATATGTCCTGTCCCACCG
This sequence comes from Chiloscyllium punctatum, assembly GCF_047496795.1. Taxonomy (NCBI): domain Eukaryota; kingdom Metazoa; phylum Chordata; class Chondrichthyes; order Orectolobiformes; family Hemiscylliidae; genus Chiloscyllium; species Chiloscyllium punctatum. The sequence continues at coordinate 67,719,252 of NC_092772.1, read as the reverse complement.
GCATGACAGACCAGGCAGAGGTGGTGGCACAGTGGTGTACAGATAGGGAGGATTTGCCCTGCGAGTACACAGCATTGGCTCCGGAGTCCAGGATGTCTCATGGCTCCTGCTGATTACCACGTCCCGCCCTCTCTTGGCTGATGAATCACTCCTCCTTCATGTTGAATAACATTTGGAGGAGGCACTGAGGCAATAAAATGGTGTCAAATGTACTCTGGGTACAGGATTTCAATGTCCACAATCGAGACGAGCTCTGCAATAGAATTACTGACTGAGCTGGCCAGGTCCTAAAGGGTATAGCTGCTCAGCTGAGTCTGCAGCGGGTGGTGAGGGAACCAACAAGAGGGAAAAACATACTTGATCTCATTGTTATGAATTGACCAGCTGCAGATACATCTAGCCATGACAGTATCAGGAAGACCAACCATCACACATTCCTTTTGAAGACAAAGTCTTGCCATAAAGTTGAGAAAAACCTCCACTGTGTTGAGTGGCACTATCACCGTTCGAAAGGGGACAGACTTCGAAGAGATGTAAGCTCTCAAACTGGGTATCTATGAGACACTGTGGGACATCAACAGCAGCAGAACTGTACTCCAGCACGATCTGTAACCTCATGGGTTTGTAAATCCTGCTCTCACCCATCACAATGGACAGGAAAGGAGGGCATGCCATGAGCAGCAACCAGGCAGACTTAAAAACAAAGTGCCAACCTGGTGAAGCTGTCAAACTGAATTACCTGCATTTCAAACAGCATCAGCAGCAAGCAACAGAGTTAAGTGATCCAACATCCAATGGAACAGATCGGCGCTCTGCAGTTCTGCCACAACCAGTTGTGAACGGTGATGGACAATTAAACAACTCACTGGAGGAAGTATCACAGATATCCCCACCCTTACTGATGGAGGAGCCTCACACCCATGCACCAGATAAGACAACAGCATTTGCAGCAATCTGCAGCCAGAAGTGCAATATGGGATGATCCATCTCAGCCTTCTCCAGTGGTTTCTAACATCACAGATGTGAGTTTTAAAGCAGTTCGATTGAGTTTGAATAACATCAAGAAATGGTTAATTAGTGCAAAGGCTATGGGCCCTGCCAATATTCTGGCAATAATACTGATGGCTTGTGCTCCAGAACTTGCCACCCACCGAGCCAAGTACCGCTCCAGCACTGGCATCTACCGACAATGTGGAACATTGCCCAGGAATGTTCAACACAAAAACACAGGGCAATCCAACCCAGCCAATTTCCCTCTTATCAGTCCACACTCGATCAGCAGTAACGTGATGGAAAATGTCATCAACAGGGCTACCAAGCAGCAGCTGCTCAGCAACAGCCAGCTGAGTGACACTCATTTTAGTCTCCACCAGGGCCACTCAGCTCCCGATTGTGTTACCGCCCTGATTCACAACCTGACAACCAGCTGAATCCCAGAGGTGAGGTGAGTGTGACAACTCAGTCCCACTCCAAGATCACTAATTCTAGCTGATTCCACCCTCATCTCAGCTCATATACTGAAACTCTCATCCATCATGTGTTATCTCCAGACTTCATTTTCCAAACACACTCAGGGCCAGCTTCCCACATTCAACCTCCCTGTAATCTCAAGAAAGTCGAAATCTCTGCTTGTTGATTCATCAAAAGGCTCCTAATTAGAATCAACAGCATACAGCCATAGAGATGTACAGCAAGGAAACAGACCCTTCGGTCCAACCCGTCCACGCCGACCAGATACCCCAACCCAATCAAGTCTCACCTGCCAGCATCTGGCCAATATCCCTCAATTTAAAATTCTCACACTTGATTTAATTTCTGGCTGTAATAATCCCGAGCTCCCTGCACCACACACACTTTGAGACCTCGACAACCTATTTTCTTCGAGACTCCCAACCATTTGTAAATTCATTACTTCACCTGTGTGGCTGTTTCTACAGTTGCTGAAGCAGCATGGTCTGAAATTTGCAGCCAAAACCTCACAGGTCTGCTTTCCACCTTTAAGACATCCCTCAAAACCTGCTTTTTGGCAATGCTTTTGGTCACCTGACCTAATATCTCCCTCTCTGGCCTGAGGTCTAAAGTTCTCAATCGTATTTTTGTGAAATTATAAGCATGATAATAAAAATTTTAAAAATGTTGTTGATTTGGACATTATTTTCAAATCATCACTGTTGCTGAATGAATACTCTTAATGTCTCTTATCCAACCACATTGTGGGAGCACCTTCACCACACAAACTGCAGCTGTACAAGAAAGTCAAACATCACCCTCTTCACAGGCAACAGGGCTTTGGCATTAATCACTGGTTTCTGTGGAAGGAGAAACACAGTTGATGTTTCAGGGAGTGCAAAATGGATTACAGGGAATGAAAATGGTGCAGAATTTGATCGTCAGAAATGGAAGGAAAATACACTTGCTTGTTGGAAAAAAGAATTCTTGACTGTCAAAAATATTCAAGAAAAAAGTAATCTGATAATAGAGCAGTACATGGTCAGGGGCTGGGCAGCAGTGAAAAACCCTTTGTCTATAAATTACTTTCGAGACTGAGGGAGCTGGATCTTGACAAAGTGGTTATGAGGGAGCCCAGAGGTGAATCAGAGCAGTATTGGCTGCTATGATCCCAGTGACTCTATACCAGAGAAAGGCTGCACATGCGCCTGACTGCACCTTGCCCCCTACAAAGATGGCGGCTCCGCACGTGTCCAGTGAATCGTTGTCCCGAATAAAGATGGCGGCGCTCACTCAGGCCTTCAGCCGCGCTGAGGCAACTCTCTATTTACTGCAAACACGGGACTGGGACGTTCAAATTTGTGTTTTCCGACGTGCAAAATTTGTTTGCAAAACCTCTCCGCTCATAGCAACACAGTTTTTCTCCCGTTTCCCTGTTTATTTCTTTCCTTACCGGATCCTTTCTCTCCATAACTTCCCGAGCATTCATAACAGCAACTCTGCGCCGTGCGCGAGGGTGATCACATGGTTGTTTAGCTCCGCCCTTCATTCACTTTGATTGGTTGGAGGACCAACACGCCGGCTAGGTCATCCAGCTCCGCCCACCGTCCTTTCATTGGTCCGGTGCTGACATCAATCACCCGGGGTCGCCTTTGTTGACGAAAGCATGCACAGTGTGTCCTGCTTTAGCTGATATGTTGGGTAATGTGATGGGAGAGTTTACTGAGGGGAAGAATTCCCTTTGTGTGAGCTCTGCAGTAGATTTCCTTGATTCATGGAGGGATTTGCCTTCCTACTCATGACTGTATGGCTATGATTGATGAATCAACGCCATCTGAACCAGTACATAAACACCCCGTTTTCACAACATCTGAGATCTTTAGCACATTGTATCACACTCTTCTTTGGAAACAAAAAAAGCATGAAGTGGAGCCTCAAGGAATCGGAGCAGGAGTAGGGCATTCATTCCCTTCAGCTTGTTCCCCCATTCTATCAGATCATGTCTGGGCCAACCCAGACCTCAACCCCTCTTTGCTTGATCCGCATAGCCCTCACCTGCTCAATATTTCAAAAATCTATCTGCCCTCTTTTGAAATAATTTGAGATAGAATCACAGATTCCCTACTGTGTAGAAACAGGCCCTTCAGCCAACAAGCCAGAACAACCCTACGAAGAGTAACCCAAACATTCCCCTCCCACATTTAACTTTCACAATTGTTTGGGCGAGAAAATTCTAGCCATTCACTGAGAGAAAAAATTCTTTATGTTTTTTAAAATGAATGTTCCCTTATATAATGTCCCCTGGTTTGAGACTTCAATGGTGCTAGAAGATCTCGTCAACATCTACCCTGCCAAACTCCTCAGAATCTTGTTTCTATAAGATCACCCCTGCTTATCTATTCTTGATAGGTCAAAGCAGCTAAGTAAATCTTTTTTGAATGGTCTCCAATGTTGGTTTATCCTTTATTAAATATGGGAGCTATCATTGTATACAGCACTGCAAGTGAGGACTCAGCAACAGCCAGTGTGGTTACCTAATCCTCAATCCATGCTAACACATTACGCCGATACAATGAGCTCCTAAATTGTGCAATTAACTTGTATGTAGAACCTTATCATTTGCATTTTTAATATCCAAATACAGAACATCATTGGATTGCCCTTTATCAGCCCTGCTTGTTATCTCCTCAATGAACTATCATAAATTTGTCAAATATAGTTTCTCTTTCACAAAACCCAGTCTACCATGTTTAATGATAAGCTTTTCTAAATATCCTGCAATTTCTTACTTTAATATTCGACTTTGTAGATTCTTACAGTAGATTTGCTAAGTATGATTCCCCTCTTAAGTCCATGCGGACTCTGTCCAATCCTGTCACTGTTCAGTAAGAAACTTGACTGTACTCCAATATAGTTACTAAACGTATTTGTATTTCTTTTTAAAAATTGACTACTTATGCCGGACCCATGCAATATCAATGAATTAGTGACTGAATTTGGGTTATAATTTTTTTTTGTTAGTTCCTTTTCATACTGTGTTATGCAGACAGCACCAAGTGATCACTCTTAATTGTCAGTAAATTTGAAAATAATATATTTCAAAAATGACATCCCAAAATGCTGCCTCATTATTGTGCAAGGAGGATTTTGCAATCAATAGTTTGCAGATAAAATTGAACAGATTTTTGCTGCAATTTGGCCAGACTGCAGGTTACACCAAAGTGGCAACTCTGTTGTCAAATTCTTACTTGACACTGCCCAAGGTGATACTGATGGGACTTCACTTTGCCATTCTTGTTCACCAGCTTTATTTCCAGGTGTAATTATATAATCATTCTAGAGCTTGTAATTTTAGACAACTTCTCTTTTAGGTACATATGTAAATATCACACAGAAATGTTGCACTGAATGGTACCAAATCTGAAATTAGTCTCTAATCTGATAGTAACATGGTCTGACCCTTCTACATTTGTATTGGCATAAGTCTATGCCAGTTATTTTTCTGAAGCCTGTGATTCCTGATGAAGGGCTTATGCCCAAAACATCAACTCTCTTGCTTCTCGGATGCTGCCTGACTTGCTGTGCTTTTCCAGCATGACACTTTTCGACTCTGATGTCCAGCTTCTTTGGTCGTCACTTTCTCCTTTGAGAAGATTAAACCAAGAATAATTTTTGTTGATCAAAGTGCAATAGGAACCAATTCATGAAATTCAGATATCTCACATTTACCTTAACTATGTGAAGACTAAGACATTACCAAATTATTGTCAGTAATTGAAACCATGCTGACAAACCTGTGCAGTATCAGTGCCTCACCTTTAGAGTGTTGCCAGATATCACGCAGCTGCAGTATTTTGTTTTGCACTCAGGTATATGTTGTTCTCACTTGTTTCTTTGTGAAAGATTACAAAATTAACATGGATGAATGAACTTGTGATTTCTTTAACCAACGTTTAGAGAAAAAACAAGTCGGTATTTCAAGTGCTGATAAAGTAAAATAAACTGATAATCAGTAGAAAGGGTTTAAGATGGATATATGCATTTACACTATTGAAGGCAACCTGGCAGATTTCAATACCATTTGGGTAGTCAACAACAATACAGAAGTAACTTTATGAATTGCTTACTGTACACCAACAACACAAGCCAAGTATTAGTGAAACCACAGATTGTCTCCCATGGATTCCCAGATCTAAACAGTGCATTCCAGATATGCTCACTGTCACCATCTGGGAGCAGTCTCCTAAAGTGCTCCCAGAATTTAGAAAGCACACACACTGCCTTCCAAAGATAAATCTGCTGTCACATGCTTCACTCTGATTGCATACAATGACATTTATTGTCCAGTTCTTTAATGTGACAAATGATTTTACAAACAATTTATAAAATACTTTATATCCTGAAGAAATGTGATGTCAGACCTTCGTAGAAGTGAATGGAAAGTGTGATGTTTGCTTGACCTTTGGCTCCATGTATCAGACCGAACTGAACCTTTAGCAAGATGTGGGATGTTTCCCACACACCTTGTTTAAAAAAGCAAAGATTATGCTCTGGAGATTTAAATGTTCAATCAGGTTTAATAAAAATCTTTCCAAAAATTGAGAGTTTGACTTCAGCTCCTTTAAAGAGACATGCTCTTAGCCTTCAATTTTGTGACATGTGATCATTCTTTGGTAAAGGTGGCTGTGTGCAACACTGCAGGATGTTGTGCTGAAGTGTCTCATTGGGTGGAGGAGCTTTATTACTGGTGTAACTTGGCTAATTTTGAGATGGAATATTATTTTGAGTTTAATCTTGTTTTTTAAAAATTGAGGCGTGCTTGTGTAACTCAAGTGTGGAAACTATGCTCATGTTTGCAATGAACCTTTCACTTTTGGAGATTAGTATTTTTCTGATCTGTTTTGTAAATAAAGTTCACTATAGAAAGCACAGTGATGGAGAACCACAGGTCTAGCAGCATCTCTGAGGGGAATAAAACATTGTCAGCTCCAAGTCACATGACCATTTGTCCGTTCAGATGAAGAGTCACTGAAATTGAAATGTAACATTATTTTTCTCTTCACCGATGCCCTCAGAACTGCCGAGATTCTCCAGCACTTTGTTTCTGGGGATCAGATCTCCAGCACCTGCAGTTTAAGTTTATTGTTTTGTTATCGATCCTATGATTTGACTTGGGGGGCGAGAGGCAGCAACTGTGATCAATGAGGATAAAACTCCCCAACCATGGAAAAAAAACATATAGTTCTTTATACCTTGCAAAACATGACTGTAAATAAGAAATGCAACTAAGCTAAGTGCAAGGCGGCATACCACTGGCCTTGTCTCAAACTTGGTACTCATCTTTGAGGTCTAATCTGTCAGAATTGTGTTTGCTCGCTTCCTTTGAGATCACAGTCCACAAATGTCCCAGTTCCAATTCCTGGGCCAGGCCAAGTTACCACATTGCAGTGGGGTGGGGAGTTTTGTATCAGCCTGAAGTTTTTGTTAATAACAACATTGCAGGTTGAAGTTGACGGTTTTGACGAATATCCCGTCATCAAACTTGGAGGAAATCCTTCCGAATGTATTGATTAACTGGACTGAGCCTGTTTACATGCAGCCCTGTTAGTAGTGCGGTCATATTCTCAGTTAATAATCACACAACACCAGGTTATAGTCCAACAGGTTTAATTGGAAGCACACTAGCTTTCGGAGCACCGCTCCTTCATCAGGTGATTGTGGAGGGCACAATTCTAAGGCACAGAATTTATCGCAAAACTTTAGTGTGATGTAACTGAAATTATCCATTAAAAAATACCTTGATTGTCTGTTGAGTCTTTCATCTGTTCGAAAACCATGATAGTTTCATTTCTTTCATATGTAAATCGCAAAACCTTTTTTTAAAAGTTGCATTCCTGACAGTGGCCCATCAAATCACTCATTGTATTAATCACTGCACAGTCTCAACAAAGGAATGCAACTGGATGGACCACATTACATCTACCAATGCACTGGAAAATACAACCACATAATCAGCCCTCTTGACCCTGCAACTTCTGTTTCACTGTGGGCCAACAACAGCAGCAGAACTGTACTCCAGCCCAATCTGAAATCTCATGGCCTGATATCCCCCACTTAACCATTAACATCAAGCCAGGGAAATCAACCCTAGTTCAATGGAGAGTTCCGCAGGGCATGCCAGGAGCAATACCAGGCATACCTAAACATGTGGTGCCAACCTGGTGAAGCTACCCAACCTGCATGCCAAACAGTGCAAGCAACACCAAATAGAACTATGTGATCCAACAACCAATGGATCAGATCGGAGCTCTGCAGTTCTGCCACACCTAGTCAGGAATGGTGATGGACAATTAAACAACTCACTGCAGGAAGCATCACAGATATCCCCACTCTTACTGATGGAGGAGTCTCACACATCCATGCAACAGACAAGACAACAGCATTTGCAGCAATCTTCAGCCAGCAATGCCAAGTGGATGAGCCTTCTACATTGGTCCCTGACATCACAGACGTGAATCAACTTGGTTGAAAACTAATTTCAAATCAGATCAAGAAATGGAGAAGTAGTGTAAAGGCTGTCGGCCCTGCCAGCATTGTGGCAATAATACTGATGGTTGTGCTCCAGAGATTGCTGCCCACCAAGACAAGTCCAGCACTGGCACCTACTGACATTGTGGAACATTTCCCAGGGATGTTCAACACAAAAACGCAGGACAGAGCCAACCCAGCCAATTTCCCTCCATCAGTCGACACTCGCTCAGCAGTGAAGTGATGGAAGGTGTCATCAACAGTGCTGTCACACAGCTGCTCAGCAATAACCTTCTGTGACACCCAGTTTGGGTTCTGCCAGGGCCACTCAATTCCTGATCTTGTTACAGACTTGATTCACAAACTGACAAACAGCTGAATTCCAGAGGTGAGGTGAGGGTGACAGCCCAGTCCCACTCCAAGACCACTATTTCGACTTCAGTGATATCACCTGACCTCACCACAGTCTCAGCTCATTTCCTGAAACTCTCATTCATTCATTTTGTTAACTCTAGATTTCATTCTCACTCCTGGCCAGGATCCCACAATCTCCCTCCCTATAATCTCCAGAATATTGAAAACTTTACCGCCCAAGTGCTCACTTGTACCAGAACTTGCTGATCCATCAAAAGGCTCCCATTTATAAGCGACAACAATTTACTTTCACACCCTTGATTTAATTCCTGGTTATAATCATTCCTATCTCCCTGCACCACACACCCTTTCATATCTCAATAACTCATTTTAGTTTAGACTCCCAATGATGTGTTTATTTTTGAGTTCAGCTGTGTGACTGTTTCTATAGATTCCAAGGTAACATGGTCTGGAATTCCCACCCTCTAAGATCTGCTTTCTTCCTTTCAGGCATTCCTGAAAAATTGCTTATTTGGCAATGGTTTTGGTCACTGGACATAATATTCTCCAGCTGTGGCCTTATGTCAAAAGTTCTCAATATTTTTGTGAAATTAAAACATGTTGATTTGTACAGATATCTTCTACTTTTCACTATCGCTGAGTGAATATTCTGTAATGTCTCTTACCCAACCACGTTGTGGGAGCATCTTCACCATTCAAACTGCAGCTGTACAAGGAAGTCAAACATCACCCTCTCCACAAGCAACAGGGCTTTGCCAATGATCACTGGTATCTGTGGAAGGAGAAATACACATGATGTTTCAGGAAGTGCAATTTGAATTATAGGGAATGAAAATGGTGCAGAATGTGACTGGCAGAAATGGAAGGAAAATCCACTCACTTATTGGAAAAAAGAATTCTTGACTGTCAAAGATATTGTGGAAAAAATAAGGATTTGATAATAGAACAGCATCCGGTCAGGAGTTGGGCAGCAGTGGATAATCCATTTACAAAAAGGTCTGTGAACGTAGTAGTAAAATACTAAACATGGCAAAAATACACTCATGTGAGACTGAGGAAGCTGGATAACGAACAAGTGGACATCAAGGAGCCCAGAGATGAATCAGAGCAGTGTTCACTTTTATGATCCCACAGTCAGAGATGTCTAGCACAAAAACAGACTTCGGTCCAACACATCTATGCAAACCACATATTCTAACCTAAACTATTCCCATTTGCCAGCATCCCTCTGAACCCTTCCTATTCAAATGCCTTTTAAATGTTACAATTTTGGTTGCCCTTTACTCCTTTTGAATTTTCCCCTCTCACCCTAAACCTAAATCCTCTAGTTCTGGGCTTCACCAACCCTTGTCTATTTATGCTATCCATGCCCCTCACGATTTTATAAACCTCTTGAACATCACACCTCAGCCTATGACACTCCAGGGAAAATGGCCCCAGGCCTCTCCCTGCAACTCAAAGCCTCCAACCCTGGCAACATCCTTAAAAATTAATTCTCAAACCTTCCATGTTTCAGTGCCTCTTTCTGATAAGATGGAAACCAGAATTGCACACAATATCCCAAAGTGGCCGAACCAATGTCCTGTACAGCTCCTTTACTCAATGCTCTGACCAACGAAGGGAAGAATCCCAAACAATTTCTTCACTATCCTATCTACCTGTGACTCTACTTTCAAGGAACTATGAACATGCACTCCAAGGTCTCTTTGTTCAGCAAGACTCTCCAAGACCTTACAATTCAGTGTGAGTCCTGCTCTGATTTGCTTTTCTAAAGTGCAGCACCTCACATTTATCTAAATTAAACCCTCTCTGCCACTCCGCAGCCCATTGGCCCATCTGATCAATATCCCATTGTATTCTGAGACAACCTTTATCACTGTCCACAATCCCTCCAATTTTGGTGTCATCTGCAAACTTACAAACCGTACCGGCTCTATTCACATCCAAATCAGTTAAATGGATGAAGAAACAAATCCTGAAAAAAAACATCCATTTCTCTGGGTTTGAATGTGGACTGTGTAAATCCTGCCCTATGACTCTCTACCAGGGAGGGCTGCACATACACACCTCTGAACTTTGCCCTTGACAAAGCTGGCGGCCGCGCACATGTCCAGTGAATCTTTGCCCCGAATAAAGATGGCAGCGATCACACGATGAGGTTATTTTCCAGTTTACTGCAAAAACAGGACTGTAAGTTTCAAATTTGTATTTTCCGATGTGCACCAAATGTTTGTAAAACCTCTCAGCCCATACCAACACCATTTCCCTCCCACTTCCTGCTGTTTATTTCTTTCCTTACCAACAGCTCTCCATCCACACGTCCCACACATCCACGCCCACTGTGAGGATGATCACGTGGTATAGTCTAGTCCCGTCCCTCATTTACTCTGATTGGTCGGAGGACCAAATGCCCCACCAGGTCCTCCAGCTGTGCCCCTGCCTTTCCATTGGTCTTCAGCTGACATCAACTACCAGGGGCCCATTGTTGCCTGGAGAATGCGCACTGCTTCATGGCTTTTGTTGCTGTTTATCAGTTACAAGAGTGAGACACAAAGTTAAAAATCACACAACCACCTGATGAAGAAGCTGCAAAGCGAGTGCTTCCAAATAAACCTGTTGGACTATAACCTGGTGTTCTGTGAATTTTAATTTTGTCCATCCTAATCAAACACCAGCACCTAAAAGTCAAGAGTGTGGGAGGAATGCAAAATATAACAACAAAAGATCTAGGAACAGGAGAAGGCCGTCCTGCCCTTTGAGCGTGCTCTGCCATTCATTAAGATCATGGCTGATCATTTTGTGGACGCAGAACCATTTACCAACGTTCTCACCGTGTCCATTAATTAATTACTTATTTCTTTTAAAATAAGTTACCTTAGCTTTAAAAATGTTTACTGAACTAGCATCAACGACTTCCCTGGGCAATGAATTCCATCGAGGTCAAGAAGTTCCTTCTCAATTCAGTCCTAAATTTGCTGCCTCTAATCTTGCAGTGATGCTCTCTTGTCCTGGCTTCATCTGCCAGTGGAATCATTCTCTCTACTTCTGTACTATCCATTCCATTCATTATTTTATATGTTTCCCATTCTTCTGATTTCCAATGAATATAATCCCAATCTACTCAGTCTCTGTTAAGCCAACCCTCTCAACTCTGGAATCAACCTAGTTAACCTCCTCTCGTGCCGGTAAATCCTTGAGCAAGTAAGGAGACAGAAACTGCATGCAGTACTCCAGGTGTGGCCTCACCAGCACCCAAATACAGCTGGAACATAACCTCTGCTTTTAAACACAATCCCTTCAGCAATGAAGGCCAAAATTCCATTTGCTTTCTGAGTTGATTGTTGTACCTGGTGACCAACCTTCATGCACAAGGATACTCAGGTGCCCCTGCATAGCAAATGATGCAACTTTTTAAAATTCAAGTAATAATCTCTTTTTTAATGTTACTTCAACCAAACAGTAGGAATTTACATTTATGAATATTCTATTCCAAATGCCAGACCATTGCCCACTCACTCAATGTCTCTATGTTCCTCTGCAAAGTTTCACAGTCCTCCGCACACTTTGTTCTGCTACTCATCTTAGTCTAATATGCAAACTTTGACACCCTACATGTGGTCCCCAACTCCAAATCATCTGTATCAATTCTAAATAATCGCAGTCCCAACACTGATCCCTGAGGCACACTATTAGTCACTGATTGCCAGCCAGAAGAGTACTCATTTATCCCCACACTTTGGTTCCTGTTCGTCAACCAATCTTCTATCCATGCTAATACTCTACTCCTAACGCCATGCACCTTTATATTATGCAACAGCCTCTTGCACAGCACTTTGTTGAAGGCCTTTTGGAAATCCGGGAACACCGCATCCACTGGGTCCCCATTGTCCACCGCATCCACTGGGTCCCCGTTGTCCACCTTGCTCGAAATGTCTTCATAGAATTCCAAAAGATTTGTGAAGCAAGACCTGCCCTACATGAACCCATGCTCTGTCTGTCCAATGGGACAATTTCAATTGAGATTCCTTGCTATTTCTTCCTTGATAATAGACCCAAGCATCTTTCCCACTACAGAGAATAAGCTAACTTGTGTATAATTCTCCACCTTTTGCCCACCTCCTTTTTAAAAACGCGGCATCACTTTTGCTGCTTTCCAATCTGCTGGGACTGCCACAGAGTCCAGTGAATTTTGGAAAATTACTGCCAGTGTATTTGCTATTTCTCCTGGCATCTCCTTTAGTACCCTGGGATGCATTCCATCAGGGTCAGAAGACTTTTCTATCATTAGCTCAATTAACTCCAACACTAGCTGTTCCGTAATAATGATGGTTTCCAAATCCTCACCTATCTTTGTCTCTTTGCTAATCATTGGCAAGATATTGGTTTCCTCCACTGTGATATCCCATAATGAAATGTTACTTCTCATTTTCCAAAGGACCAACATTTACTTTAGCCACTCTTTTCTCATTCAATATAAAATTTTGCTATCTGTCTTTATAGTCTGTGCTAGTTTATTTTTCTCATGTTCTAACTTACGTTTCTTTATAGCTCTTCTGTGGCTTTCTGTTGATATTTAAATTTTTCCCAGTTCTAGTTTCAGGCTGTTTTTGGCCATTTTGCATGCCTTCTCTTTCAATTTGATCGCTTTCCTTAGATACCTATCGCAGAGTATGCCTTTTCTTACAGTCCTTCCTTTTCACTGGAATGTACCATTGCTGAGCACTTACAATAGATAGAACAATAGAACAATAGAATAATACAGCACAGAACAGGCCTTTCGGCCCACGATGTTGTGCCGAACTTCTATCCTAGATTAAGCACCCATCCATGTACCTATCCAAATGCCGCTTAAAGGTAGCCAATGAATCTGACTCTACCACTCCCACGGGCAGCGCATTCCATGCCCCCACCACTCTCTGGGTAAAGAACCCACCCCTGACATCTCCCCTATACCTTCCACCCTTCACCTTAAATTTATGTCCCCTTGTAACACTCTGTTGTACCCAGGGAAAGAGTTTCTGACTGTCTACTCTATCTATTCCTCTGATCATCTTATAAACCTCTATCAAGTCACCCCTCATCCTTCGCCGTTCCAACGAGAAAAGGCCGAGAACTCTCAACCTATCCTCGTACGACCTACTCTCCATTCCAGGCAACATCCTGGTAAATCTTCTCTGCACCCTCTCCAAAGCTTCCACATCTTTCCTAAAGTGAGGCGACCAGAACTGCAGACAGTACTCCAAATGTGGCCTAAACAAAGTCCTGTACAGCTGCAACATCACTTCACGACTCTTGAATTCAATCCCTCTGCTAATGAACGATAATACTCCATAGGCCTTCTTACAAACTCTATCCACCTGAGTGGCAACCTTCAAAGATCTATGTACATAGACCCCAAGGTCCCTCTGTTCCTCCACCTGACTAAGAACCCTACCATTAACTCTGTATTCCGCATTCTTATTTGTTCTTCCAAAATGGACAACTTCACACTTGGCAGGGTTGAACTCCATCTGCCACTCCTCAGCCCAGCTCTGCATCATATCTAAGTCCCTTTGCAAATGACAAATTCCCTCCTCACTGTCCACAACTCCACGTATCTTCGTATCATCTGCAAATTTACTGACCCACCCTTCGACTCCCTCATCCAAGTCATTAATAAAAATTACAAACATCAGAGGACCCAGAACTGATCCCTGCAGAACTCCACTTGTAACTGGGCTCCAGGCTGAATATTTACCATCTACCACCACTCTCTGACTTCGACCGGTTAGCCAGTTTTCTATCCAATTGGCCAAATTTCCCTCTATCCCATGCCTCCTGACTTTCCGCATAAGCCTACCATGGGGAACCTTATCAAATGCCTTACTAAAATCCATGTACACTACACCCACTGCTCTACCCTCATCCACATGCTTGGTTACCTCCTCGAAGAATTCAATAAGACTTGTAAGGCAAGACCTACTCTTCACAAATCTGTGCTGGCTGTCCCTAATCAAGCAGTGTCTTTCCAGATCCTCATAAATCCTATCCCTCAGTACCCTTTCCATGACTTTGCCTACCACAGAAGTAAGACTAACTAGCCTGTAATTCCCGGGGTTATCCCTATTCCCTTTTTTTGAACAGGGGCACAACATTTGCTACTCTCCAGTCCCCTGGTACCATCCCCGTTGACAGTGAAGACGAGATCATTGCCAACGGTACTGCAATTTCCTCTCTTGCTTCCCACATAATCCTAGGATATATCCCGTCAGGCCAGGGGGACTTGTCTATCCTCAAGTTGTTCAAAATGTCCAACACATCTTCCTTCCTAACAGGTATCTCTTTTAGCTTAACAGTCCATTTCACACTCTCCTCTTCAACAATACGGTCCCTTGCGTTCGTAAATACTGTTCGTAAAGTGCCTTTGAAAATCTTCCACTGCTCATCAACTGTCCCACCATAAAATCTTTGTTTCCAGTCTACTTTATTCAGGTTCTCCCTTATTCTATTGTAGTTCCCTGTGTTGAAGCACAGGACCCAGGTATTAGATTTCATCTTCACACTCTCCACATGTATTCTAAATTCAACCATACAGTGATCACTTCTTTCAAGAGGATCCCTAACTCTGAGGTCATTAATTATTCCTGTCTCATTGCACAGGGCCAGATGCTGGATAGATTGCTCCCTTGTCAGTTCCATTTCATACTGTTCAAGAAAACTATCATGGATACACTTAATAAACGCAAGGCTACGCTGACTGAGCTGGTTCGATCAATCTACATGTAGATTAAAATCACCTATGATAATAGCTCTACCATTTTTACAGGCAATAGTTATTTCTTTGTTTATTGCCCATCCCAATGTAATGTTATTATTTGGTGGCCTGCACACTACACCTGTCAGTGACTTTCTTGTTAGAATTTTGAATGCATCATTCCTGTTTCTCCTAATGTACAGCAATAACAACAACTACTTGTATTGCATGGAATCTTTTACAATGGCAAATCTCCTAAGGTGCTTCATGGATGATCAAAACATTGATTAAAGAGAATGATTTTAAAATACATCTTAAAGGAGAATAGAGAAGGTTAGGGAGGGTATTCCACAGACTTCTGCCCTTGACAGCACCATTCGTGGAGTGATGCAGGTGGGATGGGTTGGAAAGGGAACGTGCAAAGGGGAAATGGAGGGGCACAGGCAGTGCATAAGGTCTTAAGGATAGAGGAGGTTCCAGACTGAGTCTGTCTGTCAGAGAGTATGGCTGCCTCATGGAGTTTGAAGCACTGCAATGGGCCCATGCATGTCATGTTAGTCAAGAAGAGTATAACGGTGGCTGAGAGAACTTTTGATGAGGGCTAGTCTCCTGAGGTAGTGTGGGCTGAGGTTAGAAACAGAAGAGGAGAGGTCACACTGCTTGGAGTTTTTTTTTTAAATAGGCCTCTGCAGAGTTCCAGGGAGGTGGAAGAGAGGATTAGCAAAATTATTCTGGATAGGAGTGAAAGTAACAGGGTGGTCATTATGGGGGACTTTAACTTCCCCAAAATTGACTGGAAATGCTATAACTCTAATACGTTGGATGAATCGCATAGGAGGGTTTCCTGACACAGTATGTTGAAGGGCCGACAAGAGGGGAGGCCACATTGGATCTGGTCCTTGGTAATGAACCAGTCTAGGTGTTTGATTGAGTCGTAGGTGAGCACTTTGGAATGTGACCATAATTCAGTTAAGTTTAGATTAGCAAGGGAAAGGAATAAGTACATGCCACAGTTCAAGAGTTATTGATGGGGCAAGGGCAATTATAATGCTATTAGGCAAGAATTAGATGCGCAGAATGGGGTAGCAAAATGCAGGGGATTCAGACAATGGAAACGTGGAGCTGGTTTAAGGAACAGATATTGCGTGTCCTTGATAGGTATGTCCCTGTCAGGCAGGAGGAAGTGATAAGGTAAAGGAACCTTGGTTTACTGCCAAAACTGCATCTCTTGTTACGAAGAAGAAGGAGGCTAAGGTGTTGATGAGGCAAGATGGTTCAGATGAGGCGATGGAGAATTACAGATCAGCTGAGAAGGATTTAAAGAGAGAGTTAAAAAGAGTAAAGAGAGGACATGACCAGTCTTTAACACATAGAATAAAGGAGAACCCTAAAGCTTTCTATAGGTATGTGAGGAATAAAAAGATAATTAGGGTAGGAATAGGGCCAATCACAGACAGAATGGGAAGATGAGTGTTGACCCTGTGGAGATCGGAGAGATGCTAAATGAATATTTCTCATCGGTTTTCACTCAGGAAAAGGAGAATATTGTGGAGGAGGAGAATGAAGTATGAGATATTAGACTAGAAATTATCAAGGTTAGTTATGAACAGGTATTATCAATGCTGGAAGGAGTGAAAATAGACAAGTCCACTGGGCTGGATGGGATTTATCAGAGGATTCTCTGGGAAGCTAGGGAGAAGGTAGCATAGCCTTTGGCTTGGATATTTGAGTTATCATTGTCTGCAGATTTGGTACCAGAGCACTGGAAGATTGCAAATGTTGTGTCCTTGTTGAAGAAGGGCGGTAGAGATGATCCAGGTAATTATAGACCAGTGAGCCTTACTTCTGTTGTAGGAAAGGTTTAGGAAAGGATTATAAGAGATAAGATTTAAAGTCATCTGGCAAACATCAATTTGATTTCAGATAGTCAACTTGGTTTTGTCAAGGGCAGGTCATGTCTCACAAACCTCTGAGTTTTTTGAGACGGTCACCAAGCTTGTAGATAAGGGTAGGGCATTTGACGTGGTACACATGGACAAAAGTAAAGCCTTTGATAAGGTTCCACATGGTAGGCTGTTGGAGAAAATGCAGAGGCATAGAAAAAAGCCTCACTACGAGAGCAGATTTGTTCAAGCAAATTCTAAGGCAGATTTGCAGATGGGAAAGCAAGCAAGAAAGCTCCATTCTTGTCCATGTAAAAGGCTGCAGTTGAAGAGCAAAGCAGTTTCTCCCCAGTTTCAAACTGGGGACCTTTCGTGTATGAGGCGAACGTGATGAGTCCAGTTACCAGTCATGTGCCACCAGGATCTGTTTTGGGACCACTGCAGGTATAGGTGAATGGATTAGGAAATTTGCAGACGATACTAAAGTCAGTGTCGTAGTGGACAGTGTGGAAGAAGGTTACAGCTTGCAAAGGGACTTGGATAAACTGCAGAATTGGGCTGAGAGGTGGCAAATAGAGTTCAATGCAACTAAATGTGAGGTGATGCACTTTGAGAAGAATAACAGGAAGGCTGAATACTGGGTCAATGGAAAAATTCTTGGTAGTGTGGTGTGCAGAGGGATCTTTGAGTCCATGTACATAAATCCCTGAAAGTTGCCACCCAGGTTGATAGTGCTGTTAAGAAGGCAAACGGTGTGTTAGGTTTCATTCATGGAGGGATTGAGTTCCGAAGTTGAAATACCATACTGCAACTATACAAAACGCTGGTGCAGCCACACTTGGAATATTGTGTTCAGTCCTGGTGCCCATATTTCCGGAAAGATCTGGGAACATTGGAAAAGGTGCAGAGGAGATTTACCAGAACATTGCCTGGTCTGCAGAGAAGGTCTTGTGAGGAAAGGCTGAGAGACTTGAAACTCTTCTCATTGGCAAGAATAAGGTGAGAGGGGATTTGATAGAGACATACAAGATGATCAGAGGATTAGAAAGGTAGACAATGGAAGTCTTTTTCCTAGGGTGATGACGTCAGCGTGGGGGGAATGGGGGTGGAACCCTGCTCATGACTCCATTCCTCCCACTCCAGTTACAGGCTCCGCCCCCACTCCCAGCTCCACCCCCACACCAGATCCCAGCTCCCAGCCCTGCTGAGTTTTCACCATCCCTCCAGACCTCCCACTCACTGAGGACGAATGATCAGTCCTCAGCAAAGGCCTCACCTTCATCCCCGTCCATCCACGCATCAATACATTTAATACACGACGTGACATCGAACAATTCTTCCGTCGCCTCCGCCTCCGAGCTTACTTTTACAATCAGGACTCTTGCCCACCTTCCGAGGACCCCTTCACCCACGTCCAACACACTGCATCCACCTGGACACCCCGTGCTGGCCTATTACCTGCCCTCGACCTCTTCATTTCCAACCGCCGCCGGGACATTAACCGCCTCAACCTGTCTACCTCCCTCCTCCACTCCAACCTCTCACCCTCACAACATGCAGCCCTCCAATCCTTCTGCTCCAATCCCAACCTCACCATTTCGCCAGCAGATAAAGGGGGCGCAGTGGTAGTCTGGCGCACTGACCTCTACACCGCTGAAGCCAAACGTCAACTCGAGGACACCTCTTCCTCCTGCCCCCTCGACCATGACCCCAGCCCCCATCACCAAACCATAATCTCCCAGACCATACAGAACCTTATCACCTCAGGAGATCTCCCACCCACAGCTTCCAACCTCATAGTCCGGGAACCCTGCACTGCCGGGTTCCACCTCCTTCCCAAGTTCCACAAGCCTGACCACCCTGGCCGACCCATTGTGTCAACATGCTCCTGCCCCACTGAACTCATCTCTACCTACATCAACACTGTCCTATCCCCCCAGTCCAGGAACTCCCCACATACGTTAGAGACACCACCAACGCCCTCCATCTCCTCCAAGACTTCAGTTTCCCGGCCCCTAACGCCTCATCTTCACCATGGATATTCAATCCCTCTACACCTCCATCCGCCATGACCAGGGCCTCCAAGCCCTCTGTTTTTTCCTCTCCTGACGTCCCCACCGACACTCTCATTCCTTTGGCCGAACTGGTCCTCACCCTTAACAATTTCTCCTTTGAATCCTCCCACTTCTTCCAGACCAAAGGGGTAGCCATGGGAACACGTATTGTCCCCAGCTATGCCTGTCTCTTTGTTGGCTACGTAGAACAGTTGTTCTTCTGTAAATTACACCAGCACCACTCCCCACCTCTTCCTCCACTACATTGATGACCGCATTGGTGCCACCTCATGCTCCCACGAGGAGGTTGAGCAATTCATCAACTTCACCAACACGTTCCACCTTGACCTTAAATTTACCTGGACCATCTCTGACACCACCCTCCCCTTCCTAGACCTCTCCATCTCCATTAGTGATAATCGACTTGACACTGATATTTTTTACAAACCCACCGACTCCCACAGCTCCCTGGATTACACCTCTTCCCACCCTACCTCTTGCAAAAATGCCATCCCGTATTCCCAATTCCTCCGCCTCTGCCATATCTGCTCCCAGGAGGAACAGTTCCACCACAGAACACACCAGGTGGCCTCCTTCTTTAGACACCACAATTTCCTTTCCCACGTGATTAAAGATGCCCTCCAATGCATCTTGTCCACAACCCGCACCTCCGCACTCAGACCCCACCCCTCCAAATGTAACAAGGACAGAACGCCCCTGGTGCTCACCTTCCACCCCACTAACCTTCGCATAAACCAAATCATCCGCCGACATTTCTGCCACCTCCAAACAGACTCCACCACCAGGGATATACTTCCCTCCCCACCCATTTCTGACTTCCACAAAGACCGTTCCCTCCATGACTACCTGGTCAGGTCCACGCCCCCCCACAACCCACCCTCCCATTCTGGCACCTTCCCCTGCCACCACAGGAATTGTAAAACCTGCGACCACACCACTTCCCTCACCTCTATACAAGGCCCTAAAGGAGCCTTCCAATTCCATCAAAGTTTTACCTGCACATCCAGTAATATCATTTATTGTATCCGTTGCTCCCAATGCGGTCTCCTCTACATTGAGGAGACTGGACATCTCCGAGCAGAGCGCTTTAGGGAACATCTCCGGGACACCTACACCAATCAACCCCACTGCCCTGTGGCCCAACATTTCAACTCTCCCTCCCACTCTGCCGAGGACATGGAGGTCCTGGCCTCCTTCACTGCTGCTCCCTCACCACCAGATGCCTGGAGGAAGAACGCCTCATCTTCCGCCTCGCAACACTTCAACCCGAGGGCAACTTTCAACAGCTTCCTCATTTCCCCTTCCCCCACCTCATCCCAGTTTCAAACTTCCAGCTCAGCACTGTCCCAGTGACTTGTTCTGACTTGTCCTACCTGCCTATCTTTTTTTCCACCTATCCGCTCCATCCTCCGACTGCTCCCGACCTATCACCTTCATCCCCTCCTCCACTCACCTATTGTACTCTATGCTACGTTCTCCCGAACCCCACCATCCTCTAGCTTATCTCTCCACACTTCAGACTCTCTGCCTTTATTCCTGATGAAGGGCTTGTGCCTGAAACGTCGATTTTACTGCTCCTCGGATGGTGCCTGAACTGCTGTGCTCTTCGAGCACCACTAATCCAGAATCTGTACCCCACCACATCACTTTGGTATCTGACTGTGCACAAAGAGGAGTGGCACAGTCTGTACTGGGATGCACTGGGGCCCTGAAACACATGGTAAAGGCTATAATCACCAGAGCATTAAGAGCCCCACCACATTGTTTGCATGTTCTATTGTTTTTACACTGTTCCTGCCTTCCCTTGTTTTTTCTTAATAAAGTCGTTATTACACACACCTGCACAAGCTGTGAAATGAACTCAGGTCTCTCGATCCAAGATTCGGGATATTTTCACCACATCACAAGGCATCGACTCTAACTTCCCTTGTCCCTCTTCGCCTGCTGAGTCGCGCCTGAATCAACTCCGCAATTGGGAGGAAGGGGCGGAACAGGAGGACCGAGTAGCGGCCGGTCGTCTAACCAGAGTGAGGAGCGGGGCCAAAGCATTCTCGGAGAGTGAACGCTTCAGGATTGATCATTCTCACTGAGCATTAAGCCTCTCCCATGAATCAATGTGAGATTTTTAAGAAATAGTTGAGATGTAAATCTGATAACGTACATTAGGGAGATTTAAACAATCCTTAGATAAACATGGGTGATTTTGCACTAGTGTAGGGGGACGAGCTGAGAATAATTCATAGGTCGGCGTGAATAATTCACAGGTCGGTTTACACAACTCGAGTAAGAAACTTATTTTCAAACTCCCAGAACGATTGGTAATTTACATACCTGGCCAGTATGGTTAAGTTGGAGCAAACAATCTATTTACATACTAATGAGCTCAATGACTGTAACTCCACAGAGCAATTGTTAATGACTCATATTTTACCCATGATCCTATGTAGTTATGAATATTCTCTATAATCACCGATAATCTCAGATGCACGCGCAGTTTGGTTTCTATGTGGAGCATGCGCAGTGTCACATTGATCAGGTCACAGAGAGAGAGACATGGAGCTGCTTTCTCCGGCAGCGGCTGCGATCGGATTCAGAGAGCGGCGCCTAGAGCCGGTGTGAGGGAGAACGGAGCGGAGAGAATTCACAAGTCCCGGATACAGGTTAAAAATAACTCGAAAAAGACCCTCCAGGCCCGGGTAAGGAGGTGGCGGTCTCTGATCAGGGAAGGGGCCCAGAGTCACGGCCGCCATTTGTTTGAGGGAAGAGGGAGCGCGGTGCTCCGCGCCGCCATCTTGAGAAGGTCAAGGTGCAGGAGGGCGGGGCTCTGGGGGTCTGTAGAACAATCAGAGGAAAGGGAAGCTCCATTGTTATTGATTAATTCCACGAACACAGCTTCACTGGGCGATCCTGCAGGAATATCCTCTCTCAGTCCTGCTGGGATGTTTCACCCAACCAGAACCAGCAGCTCTCCTCCTCTCTCAGCTCCCCTTCTGTCCTTCCTGCAGCATCTGTCCCCTGGAACATTGAGCTGCCTGTCCTGTCCCTCCCTCAGCTGTTGTTTCTGTAATACCTGTGATATCCCAGTCCCACCTTAGATTACTTCACTAAAGACAGAAATGCACCCGATGGATTTTACTTAACATCAGCAATTGTTTAATACTCACTTACAGGTTTTTAA
Organism: Chiloscyllium punctatum; assembly: GCF_047496795.1. Classification (NCBI taxonomy): domain Eukaryota; kingdom Metazoa; phylum Chordata; class Chondrichthyes; order Orectolobiformes; family Hemiscylliidae; genus Chiloscyllium; species Chiloscyllium punctatum. The sequence goes on along the minus strand of NC_092772.1, from coordinate 67,697,031 downwards.
TTACATTGTTTTTGAAGCATTTACTTCACATTCAATCATTTGCAATGGTGGGATTTGAACCTATGTCCAGAGAACACTTGCTGAGTTTCTGGATAAATTGTCACACAATAATGCCTCTAGGCCATCACTTCACCTGCTTACAGTTTGTATATCCCAGTGCAACATGAATCAAAACCCTTTCTTCCTGCACAATTGTTTGACCCGGCATTCTGGTGATGTGACTCAGTACCTCTCCATGTGGTATCCCTCACTGTGTGGGTCTAATTGCTGCCTCTGTCAGCGTCTCTCACTCTTGAAGCTACTCCAGATCATGAGCCAACAGAATTCTCCACTCCAGAGAGATGAGGGAGCACAGGTCAGGAATGGAGACTGGGATTTTCCAGATCTCTGTGGGCTCAGTGCCATTCTATATGTGTAACCCTCAAAGCATTAGTCTAATTTCCCATTCTGCCTATTTCTGTGTCTTCTACAGGTACTCATGGAGTTCCTGACTCAATAGACTTGCCAACTGCTGGTTGGGACAATGGTTGGTCAGCCAGAAAGACAAAGTCAGGGAGGTCGGGAGTCTTCAATAAATCCTGCTGCCAGGTAAGATCATTCCAGTGCACCGAGCAGAAAGTAATAAGGGGGATCCAAACATCAGCTAACAAGACATGACATAGAGAAAGTGCTGGAGGGGGAGCACAGTACAGACACACCCCAGGCTCAATCACCACGCTTGCTGCACATTTTGTTGTAATGAGACAGCATCGGGAGTTCCCAGTTATCAGTCCAGGCCTGTGCTTTCTTAGGGAGCATCAGAACAACTGAGGGGAAAGCAGGCCTCCCACGAGAGAGTGGTAATGCTGCCTGGGATCTTTCTGTTCCCTATTCCCTCTCCAACACTGTATCAATGGCTTGTATTGAGGACCAGTGTCTTCAATCATTCTAACTCCTATAACAGTTCCTATCTCTGTCATCTCCTCCCCTCTCACCAATTATTTCACATATTTGAAACCTCCAGTCCAGATGACCATCCGTATCGCTGTAACTTGCTTCAGTCTCTCCAACATGCCTTGTCTCAATAGTCTCCTCCTCCAATACCTGGAGACATAGGGTCTGTTTCTGTGTGGCACGACTGTTCGGCTGAGGTTTCCTAAATGGAATGAGTCGTGTTTGGCCCATATCCCTTCAAACCTTCTCCTCTCCATGTACCTGCCCGAGTGTCTTTTCCATGTTGTAATTGTACTTGTTTTCACCATTTCCTCTGGCAGTCCATTCTGTCTATGCACCATCCTCTGTGGATAATGTTGCCCCTTAGCTCCCTCTTTAAATCCTTGCTCTCTCACCTCACGTTTATGCCTCTAGGTTTAGACTCACCTACCCTTGGCTATTCACCTTACTTAGACCCTACATGGTTTCATAAACCTTTATAAGGTCACTCCATGGCCTCCGCTGCCCAGGAGAAATATTGAGGACAACGTTACAAATATCTCCAACTCATGTACTCAGTGCTCTGACCAATGAAGACAAGTGTGCCAAATGCTGCTTTCCCCACCCTGTCCCCCTGTGATGCCATTCCAAGGAACAATGTAACTGCACCCCTTGGTCTCTCTCTGTTCAACAATGCTGCCCAGGGCCCGACCATTAACTGTATTCGTCCTCCCTGGTTTGTCTGAACTAAATCCAACACCTGAATTAAACTCCATCTTTCATTCCTTGGCCCACTGGCCCAGTTGATTACCATCCCCTTCGATAACTATATTCCCTGCCCACTCTTCCACTAATCTTGGTATCCATAAACATACTAACAGGGACTCCTATATTTTAACTCAGATTGTTTATGTAAGTGGTGCACAACAATGGTCCCAGCACCAATCCTTACAGCACAACCCTCTCCCCCCACCCTCTGTCTCCCCCTGCCATCCCATTGTGTATCCAGTTGGTGAGCTCCCCCTGATCCCTTGCGATCTACCCTTACTAACCAATGGATCATGGTACACCCTGAACAAGGGTTTGCAGAAGCCAGAAACAATGTCTGTTGCTCTGCCTTCATCTATCTTTTTGGTCACATCTTGAACAAACTCCAGTCAAGTTTGTGGGACATGTTTTCCCACGCACAAAGCCATGCTGACTGTCCGTAATCAGGCCTTATTTTTCCAAATGCATGTAAGTCCTACCTCTCAGAATGACCTTCAACAACTGACCCACCCTGATGTCTGGCTCATCAGTCTGTAGTTTCCTGGATTTCTTTTGCAGCCTTTCTTAATTAATGACACAACATTATAATCATAGTCAGAGTCATACCGCACTGTTCGGTTAACGCTAACCATACTTTAAAACGGATCTCATCCCACCTGCGTGTTCCTGGATCATGTCCCTTCAAACCTTTCCTATTCCTGTACTAATCCGAATGTCTTTTAAACATTGTAATTGTCCCCATATTCACCCCTTCCTTGGGATGTTTATTCGACACACAACCACCTTCTGTGTGACAATGTGCCCCTCATGTCTCTTTTTTTTTAAATGTCTCTCCTCTTAATTTAAAAATGTAGCGCCTTTTCTTGAAACTCCCCTGTCCATGGGAAAAGACAACTCCCATTAACTCTATTTATCTCCCTCATTATTTTATAAACTTCTATAAGGTCACCTGTCAACATTCAAGTTTCAATAAAAACATACCAACCTATCCAGCCTATCTTTATAACTGAAACCTTCCATAGCCAGCCACATACCAGTCAATCTCCTCTGAGCCATCTCTAGCTCAATAATATCCTTCCTATAACTGGGCGACCAGAACTGGACACCGTATTCCAGAAGAGGACTCACCAATGGCCTGTATAATCTCAATGTGACTTCCCCACTCCTATATTCAAAGGACTGAGCAATGAAAGCAAATGTGGCAAGCATTTTTTTTTTTAACCATCCTGTCTCTTCAAGTTGCACAGTTCAAAGAATTATGTACCTGGAATCTGAGGTCCCTCTGTCCTATAACGTTAATTGTATAAGCCCTGCCCGTGTTTGTTGTACCAAATGCATTACCTCACATTTATTCAGGTTGAACTCCATCTACAGTTTTTCAGCCATTCACACATTTCATCAGGATCCCTTTGTAATCTCAGAAAATCTTCTTCACTGTCCACAATGCCACCCTCCAGTCTAACAGCCTATCACATGCAGCTCTCTATGGTACAAATATCTCTGCTAGGGGCCCTACAATTTCCTCACCAGCTTCCCACGGTGTCCTGAGATCCATTTGATCAGGTCCTGAGGATTTATCTACCTTTGTGTTTTAAAACCTCCAGCACCTCCTTTTCTATAATGTGGACTCATTTCAAGACATTGAGTCATAGAGATGTACAGCACAGAAACAGGTCCTTCAGACCAACTCCTGCATGACGTATCTAGTCACATTTGCCACAATTTTGCCAATATCCCTCTAAATCTTTGCTATTCATACACCCATCCACATGCCTTCTAAATGTATTTCTATCACCCTCCACTATTTCCTCTGGCAGCTTATTCCATACACTCTGCAGGAACCAGTTGTCTTTTAGGTCCCTTTAAAACGTTTCCCTCGCACTATAAAGCTATGCCCTGTCATTTGGGAATCCCCCAGCCTGGGGAAAAGACCTTGTCTATTTACTCTATCGATGACCATCATGATTTTAAACACCTTTTATCAGGTAACTCCTCAGTCTCCCATGTTCAAGTGAAAACAGCTCCAGCCTATTCAGCATTTCCCTGCAGCACAAATCTTCCAACCCTGGCAACATCCTTGTTCATTTTTTTCTGAACCCTTTCATGTTCCACAACAGCCTTCCTGTTGCATTGAGACCAGAATTGCACACAGTATTCCAATAGTGGTCAGGCCAAACACTGTTTAGCATCCCAGTCTTTATCAAGAGTAAGCTCCAAAGTGAAATATTTGTTTCGAATCTTGTAGTTTCACACATCGTTGCCTTCATTGATCATTAAGGAGACCGGGTTTGTCCCGAGCTCTTCTTTTGCTCTTAATACACTTGTAGAGTCTCTTTGGATTCTCCTTGACTTTCTCTGCCAAAGCTATCTCATGTCCCCTTTTTACATTCCTGATTTCCATCCTAAGTGTACTTCTACAGCCCCGATGCTCCCGAAGGGATTCACTTGAGTCAGCCAGTTATATCTGACATGTGACTCCTTTTTCTTGACCACAGCCTTGAAACTCAGCCAGTGTTTCCTAATTCAGTCAGCATTGAGCTGCACACTAACAGGAACACACTGGCGCTGAACGCTCCTTTTATCTCGGTTTTAAGATATTCCTACTTGCCAGACTTCCCTTTATCTGCAAATAGCCTCCCCAGATCTACTTTAAAAATTCCTGTCTAATACTATCTTGCTCCATTGAATGACTTTAACTTGTGGACCAGGCCTGTCCTTTTCCATCGCTATTTTCAAACTAATACAATTGTGGTAACTTTCCAAAGTGCTCCCCCACTAACACCCCAGTCCCGTTCCCGACCTTGTTTCCCAAGGGGAGGTCGGGTTTAGCCCCATTCTCCAGTTGGGCCATTTACATAATGACTGGGAGTTTCAGGAACACACTTAACAAATTCCTTCCATCCAAATGCTTAACACAGTCGCAATCCCAGTCCAGGTTAGGAAAGGTTAAAATCCCCTACTGTTACAACCTTATTAATCTAACAGATAGCTGAGATCTCCTGACATATTTGCTCCTTCATCTCCCATTGCCTATTGCTGTAGTACCATCGTAGAAAACTGATGACCAATTTTTATTTCTCAGTACCACTAATATCGTTTAACTGGGCGATCCTACATGAATCCTCTCTCTAGGTACTGCTGGGATGTTTCCCCCCAATCAAACCCACCAGCTCTCCTCCTGTTTTGCCTCCTGTTCTATCCCTTCTGTCGCTTCTGTCCCCTTGAACATTGAGCTGCCAGTCCTGGCCCTCCATCAGCTGTGTTTCTGTAATATCTATGGTATCCCAGTCCCATGTTCCCATCCATGCTCTGGGTTCATCTGCCTTATCTGTCCTGCCCATTGCATTGAAATAACTGCAGTTTAATTAATCAATTTTCCCTCATTGTCTGCTGTATTCTTGCTTGCTTTGTCTATTTATATTTCTCTCTTTAACATCTGCACCAGCCTCAAATTTCGTTCTGGCCTTATGACTGTTTGATGTCCCACACCCCTGCCAGACGAGTTTTAATCCTCTTGAGCAACTCCAGCAACTCTCCCCACCAGGATGTGCGTCCCCCTCCCACTCCCAGTTCAGGTGCCTTCCCCACCCTGTCTGCCTGTGCTGAAACCTTCAGACATCCAGGGACTTGTCCACCAAGGTTCCACAGTACTCCAGGGGGACCTATCATTCATGATGTATATCGTTCGCTTCTTAGACTTCACACAGTGCATTACCTCACAGTGATCAGAAGTAAATTCCATCTGCCATTACTCTGCTCAGATTATCATCTGATCGATATCAGACTGTAGCCTGAGAACATCCCCTTCACTGTGAACAACACCCTCACCTTTCATGTCATCTGCAAACCTACTAATGATTCCTTCTGCTTTCACATCAGAGATATTAATGTACATAATAACCAGCAATGATTCCTGCACAGATCCCTGTGGTACATCCGCTGGGCAAAGGCTTCCAATCACAAAAACAACCCTCCACCAATTGTGGATCCAATTTACCAACTTGCCTTGGATCTCATGTTCTCTTTCCTTTTGGACCTGCCTTCCATGTGGGATCTTGTAAAAGACCTTAACGAACTCCATGTAAACCACATAATCTGCACTGCCCTCATCAATACCAGAGGACAGCCCTCTACCAGTCTTCAGGCGACTCTCTGTGTGGAGTTTGCACATTCTGCCCATGTCTGCGTGGGTTTTCTCCGGGTGCTCCGGTTTCCTCCCACAATCCGAAAATGTGCAGGTTAGGTGAATTGGCTGTGCTAAATTGCCCGTAGTGTTAGGTGAAGGGGTAACTGTAGGGGAATGGGCCTGGGTGGGTTATGCTTTGGCGGGTTGGTGTAGACTTGTTGGGCCGAAGGGCCTGTTTCCACTTTGAATTAAGATTGGATTACTTACATACAGACAATCCCTAATGTTTTCCTGGCCTTTCGAATGTTGATTCATCGTGTCCCTCAGAATTGTTTCCAATAATTTCCCTCCCCCTGCTGTCAGACTATATGCTCTGTAATTACCTGGCCTATTCCTGCTGCTGTTGAGCAAAGGAACCACATTACCTGTCCTCCAGTCATTCAGTACTTCACCTGTGGCCAGCAAAGCATTAAATATATCCAGATAAGAACAATGACTGCAGATGCTGGAAACCAGATTCTAGACGAGAGTAGTGCTGGAAAAGCACAGCAGTTCAGGTAGAATCCGAGGAGTACGAAAATTGACACTTCGGGCAAAAGCCCTTCATCCGGAATACATGCAGAGAGCCTGAATGGTAGGGAGATAAGTGAGAGGTGGGTGGGGGTGGGGAGAAAGTAGCATAGAGTACAACAGGTGAGTGGGGGAGGAGATGAAGGTGATAGGTCGGAGGGGTGGGTGGAGTGGATAGGTGGAAAAGAAGATAGGCAGGTAGGACAAGTCATGGAGTCAGTGCTGAGCTGGAAGTTTGGAATTGGGATGAGGTGGGGGAAGGGGAAATGAGGAAACTGTTGAAGTGCACATTGATGCCCTGAGGTTGAAGTGTTCCGAGGTGGAAGATGAGGCGTTCTTCCTCCAGGCAACTGATGGTGAGGGAGCGGCGGTGAAGGAGGCCCAGGATCTCCATGTCCTCGGCAGAGTGGGAGGGAGAGTTGAAATGTTGGGCCACGGGGCGGTCGGGTTGATTGGTGCGGGTGTCCCGGAGATGTTCCCTAAAACGCTCTGCCAGGTGGCTTCCAGTCTCCCCAATGTAGAGGAGACTGCATTGGGAGCAACGGATACAATAAATGATATTGGTGGATGTGCAGCTAAAACTTTGGATGTGGAAGGCTCCTTTAGGGCCTTGGATAGAGGTGAGGGAGGAGGTGTGGGTGCAGGTTTTACAGTTCCTGCAGTGGCAGGGGAAAGTGCCAGGATGGGAGGGTGGGTCGTAGGGGGGTGTGGACCTGACCAGGTAGTCAAGGAGGGAACGGTCTTTGCGGAAGGCGGAAAAGAGTGGGGAGGGAAATATATCCCGGGTGGTGGGGTCTTTTTGGAGGTGGCAGAAATGTCGGCGGATGATTTGGTTTATGTGAAGGTTGGTAGGGTGGAAGGTGAGTACTAGGGGCGTTCTGTCCTTGTTATGGTTGGAGGGGTGGGGTCTGAGGGTGGAGGTGGGGGATGTGGACGAGATGCATTGGAGGGCATCTTTAACCACGTGGGAAGGGAATTTCTGATCTCTCTGTAAAGAAGGAGGCCATCTGGTGTGTTCTGTGGTGGAACTGGTCCTCCTGGGAGCAGTAACGGCGGAGGCGGAGGAATTGGGAATACGGGATGGCATTTTTGCAGGAGGTAGGATGGGAAGAGGTGTAATCCAGGTAGCTGTGGGAGTCGGTAGGTTTGTAAAAAAATATCGGTGGCAAGTCGGTCGTCATTAATGGAGATGGAGAGGTCCAGGAAGGGGAGGGAGATATCAGAGATGGTCCAGGTAAATTTAAGGTTAGGGTTGTGTTGGTGAAGTTGATGAATTGCTCAACCTCCTCGCGGGAGCACGAGGTGGCGCCAATGCAGTCATCAACGTAGCGGAGGAAGAGGTGGGGAGTGGTGCCGGTGTAATTACGGAAGATCAACTGTTCTACATAGCCAACAATGAGACAGGCATAGCTGGGGCCCATACGTGTGCCCATGGCTACCCCTTTGGTCTGGAGGAAGTGGGAGGATTCAAAGGAGAAATTGTTAAGGTTGAGGACCAGTTCGGCCAAACGAATGAGAGTGTCGGTGGAAGGGTACTGTTGGGGACGTCGGGAGAGGAAGAAACAGAGGGCTTTGAGGCCCTGGTGATGGCAGATGGAGGTGTAGAGGGATTGGATATCCATGGTGAAGATGAGGCGTTGGGGACCGGGGAAAAGGAAGTCTTGGAGTAGATGGAGAGCGTGAGTGGTGTCTCGAATGTATGTGGCGAGATCCTGGACGAGAGGGGATAGGAAAGTGTCGAGGTATGTAGAGATGAGTTCAGTGGGGCAGGAGCATGCTGAGACAATGGGTCGTCCAGGGTGGTCAGGCTTGTGGATCTTAGGAAGGAGGTAGAACCGGGCAGTGCGGGGTTCCCGGACTGAGGTTGGAAGCTGTGGGTGGGAGATCTCCTGAAGTGATGAGGTTCTGTATGGTCTGGGAGATGATGGTTTGGTGATGGGGGGTGGGGTCATTAAATGTATCCAGCAGGGCCCTAGCAATCTCCTCCCTTACCTCCCATAGCAGTCTGGGATATATTTTATTGTTACTGGGAACTTCTCCACCTTTTTGCCAGTGAAAACACTTAACGCCTCCTCCTTATTGACCTTAATATGTTCCTGAACCTCACCATCCCCGGGTACAATGCCTTTCTCCTGTGTGAATACAGATGGGAAGTATTCATTGGAGATCTCACCTTCTTCCTCTGGCTCCATGCACTGATCATCCCTTTGGTTTCTAACTGGCTCCACTGCTTAGTTGGGAATCCTCTTACTCTAACTGTACTTAATAACTATCTTGTGGTTTTCCTTAGCATTACCTACTAAGGATATTTTGTGACCATTGTTTGGCTGTTCATTTTTAAGCACCCCCACGCCCACCCCTCCTGCACGCTGTATACTTTTGAAGCTCTTTGTCTCTTTTTATTTCACTGTATTTTCTTTATCAAACTCACAATATCGCTTGATCCGAATTTGCTAGATGTCCTGCCTTAGATGTTCACTCCTCGCAAAACACATTGGCTCTGAATTCTCAATGCATCACATTCTATATCTCCCATGTTCCAAATAGAGACTCCAACAAGTGTAGTTCCTTGCAGTCTAGGCTTACCAGTCTAATGATAATGATAACGTCGAGTGATAGTGATAATCTAATGATAAATAGCCTCCCCATATTTAGATACTTAGCTTCTGCAAAATCCTTATCTATTTTCCATAATATCTTTGAAGCTAACAGTTATGATCTCTGTGCTCAAAAAAGTCCATAAATCCTTATCTCTATCATCTTGTCCAGAACCTACAGCCCACCCTGTCATTATCATTCATCAGTCCTTACCAACCTCCCCATCTGTGAACCTCCCTCCAGACTCAACAGCACATGATATCACTGTAACCTTCTCCAGTTCCCACAGTACTCATGCATTCACCTATTTACAATGGTGGGTTTTGAACATTGCCAGAGTTTCTGGATAAATAGCACAGCGATAATACCACCAGGCCATCACTTTGCCTTCTCACACGTTTCCCATCCCTGAGCACTGACACCAGCAGCACCATGAATCATAACCCCTTCTTTCCAGACAATGGTTTGATCTGATACCTTCCTGCACTCTGCTGATATCACACTGTCTCTCTCCATGTGGTATCCCTCACTGTCAGGGTCTAATTGCTGCCTCTGTCAGTGTCTCTCACTCTCTTGCATTTACTCCAGATCGTGAGGTAACAGAATTCCCCACTCCAGAGAGACACAGCAGCACAGGCCAGGGATGTAGACTGGGATTTTCCAGGTCAGTATGGCAATTATTACCATTCTGCATGTGTTTCCATCACCCTAATTTCAGGATTCCTGAAGAAGGGGTCATGCCCGAAACGTCGATTCTCCTGTTCCTTGGATGCTGCCTGACCTGCTGCGCTTTTCCAACAACACATTTTCAGTATTAAGTACTTCCACCAGGAATCCAGCAATCTCCTCTCTTACCTCCCATAGTAGCCTGGGATACATTTCATTGGGTACTGGGGATTTCACCACCTTTATGCCTGTGAAATCATTTAATACCTCCTCCTTATTGATCTTAACATGTTCTAACATCTCAGCATCCCAATTGAAATCCCCGGCTACAATGTCTTTCTCCTGAGTGAATACAGATGGGAAATATTCATTGATGACCTCACCTACTTCCTCTGACTCCATGCACAGATTGTCCGTTTGGTTTCTAACAGGCCCCACTGCTTAGTTGGGGATCCTCTTAATCTGACTATTGTCATAAAATGCCTTGTGGCTTTTCGGATTCTGTGAGAAGCTGGGAAGAGGTTGCAGGGCCCTTTGCAGAGATATTTGTATCATCGACAGCCATGGTGAAATGCTGGAAGACTGGAGAATGGCTAATGAGGTTCCATCAGTTCACGGCTCCAACGAAACGCCAGAAAACTACAGACCATTGAGACAGACATCAGTGGTGTGAAAATTGTTGGAATAGATTCAAAGATCTTCATGCATATGGAAAAACAATGGTGGATTAAGGATAGTCAGAATGGGTTTATGTGTGAGAAATGAAATCCCACAAACCTGACTGAGTTTTTGAGGAAGTGGGCAGGAGGAAGAGTGGTAGATGTTGTCTATAACAACGTCTTTGACAAGATTCTGCATGATCGACTGGTTAGTAAGGTGGGATCCAAGGACAGCTGCACTGATGGATACAAAATTGGCTTTATGGTAGGAGACAGAGGGTGGTGGTAGGGATTTGATGTTCTGAATGGAGGCCTGTGACCAGAAGTGCGTGGCAACAATCGGCGCTGGATCGACTGTTTTTCTTCATTCATACAAACTATTTTGAGAAGAATATAGGAGGCATAGTTAGTAAATTTATGGGTGACACTAAAATTGGTGCCACAGTGGTCAGTGAAGAAGGTTGTCTCTGATTACCTTGGGATGTTGATCAGATCGGTCAGTGGGCTGAGGATCAGCAGATGGAGTTTAGTTTAGTTAAATGCGAGGAGTTGCATTTTAGAAAGGGGAATAAGAGTAGGACATAAACAGCTAATGGTGCAGCTCTGAGTAGTATTTTCAAAGAGAGATAGATGAATGCAGGAACACAGTTGCTTGAAAGTGGTGTCACAGGTAGACAGGGTGGGGAAGAATGTATTTGGCTCCATTTACCTTCATTAGTCAGACCTTAGGAGAAGGAGTTGGGAGACTATATTGTGGCTGCACAGGATATTGGTGAGACAATTTATTAGCATTTAATGATGACCATAAAAGCATTGTTGATCATCAGGAAAATCTCATCTGGTCCTCTTATACCTTGAAGGGAAGGACATCTGACATTCTAACACAGTTTGGCTGAGATGTGTTTCCAAACCCACAGCAACATGGCTGACTCTGAGCTGCCCTCTTGCAATTAGCAGTGGGTAATGAAAGCTGGTTCAGCCAGTGACATCCACATCCCATGCATGCATCAATAAAAGGACATATTTCCCTCCCTACATGACAAGTGACGCCAGTGTGGAGTTGATCGTTATCCTGCAGATTGTGAATGTTTGTGTGTGTGTGTGGTGGTATGAGTGTTCAGTTCTGTGTGTATGCGTTGGCACCTCGTGCTCAAGCAGAAGAACCCTTGCTTATCACTGTATCTTTCTCCAGTCCCTAAAGTATTTCTTATGTCTGTAACTGCTTTTCGGCCCAAATATCCTCCTGTTCCTCCAGTTTCTGTCAATATCGAACCTCCTGTATCCCCTCCTGCCCTGTTAATATCTGGTCAAAACCCATTGACACTTTCTATCTCTATAAACTGGTTTGAGTCCCACAACTTGCTCTGTATTTGTAATTCTTTCCCTGTCCCATAACCCTACATATCTCTTGAACCAACTCCAGCACATATTGCCCTCCCTCACTCTGTGAACTCCTCCTGCCACAACAATCCATATCGGCTTTTTATTGTCGTTGAGTCCCTTATCACACTTCATGTATCTGTCAGCACATCCAGTACGTTCAACTCTCCCTTATCATCTCATGAAAGCCCAACAATGTTTCCGCTTCCTCCAACACTCCTCTTGCGGGAGAACCCTTGCTCTCCCTTTAACACCTTCAATATTTTGATCGCTCTTTTGTCAGTTTCTGAGACACTCTGCCTTCAGAATTATTAGATCTCTGTGTGACTCAAGGCCATTCTCCATATGTAACCCTCACTGCATCAGTCTAATTTTCCATTCTGTCTCTCTCCTGTAGGTACTCAGGAAGTTCCTGACTCAATAGAGTTCCCAGCTGCTGGGTGTCTCATTGACGATGGTTGGTCAGCCAGAGTGACAAAGGGTAGGGAGACCTGGAGCCTTCAATAAATCCTGAACTGAGGTAAGATCACTCACAGAGCACAGAGCAGGGAGCAATGAGAGGGCTCCAAACATTGGCCAACAAGTCATGACATAGTTACAGTTCTGGAGGGGGAGCACAGTACAGACACATCTCAGGCACAATCACCGCCCCTACTTTAACTTACTTTGTACTGAGACAGCATCGGGAATTCAGAGTTATCAATCCAGGCCTGTGCTGTCTTAGTGAGCATCCGTACATCAGAGGGGAAAGCAGGCCTTCCACAAGACGGTGGGAATGCTACCTGAGATCTTTCTGTTCTGTGTTCCCTCTCCAACACTGTATCTATGGCATATCTGATGGACCAGTCTCTTCAATAATTTGTAATTCCTACATTAGTTCCTATCCTTGTAACCTCCTCCCTTCCCTATAGTCCCTCCCCATATTTGAAATGTACTGCATTCCAGACTACCATCCCTATCGCTGTAAGTTGCTTCAGTGTCTACAACATGCCTTACCTGGATAGTCTCCTCTTCCAGTAACTTGACACAGATTCATACAGCACGAAAACAGAACCATCGGTCCGACTATTCCATGATGACCAGGTTTCCCAAACTGAAGAGACTTATTTGCCTGCGTCTGGCCCATATCCCTTCAAACCTTCTCCTCTCCATGTTCCTGCCCAAATGTCTTTTCCAAGTTGTAATTGTTCTTGTTTTTCCCATGTGGCCCTGGCATTCCTTTCCATCTATGCACCTTCCTCTGTGGATAATGTTGCCCCTCAGCTCCCTCTTTGCTCTCTCACCTCACATTTATGCCTCTAGTTTTGGACTCACCTACCATTGGCTATTCACCTTCCTTATGGAGCGCATGGTTTCATAAACCTTTTATAAGATCAACCCGTAGCCTCCTCTGCCCAAGGGAAATATTGAGGACAATGTTACATTTATCTCCAACGTATGTACTCAATGCTCTGATCATAAAGGTAAGTGTGACAAATTCCGCATTCCCCACCCTATCTACCTGTGATACCACTTCCAAGGAATAATGTAACTGCACTCCTTGGACTCTCTCTGTTCGACAACACTGCCCAGGGCTGTACCATTAACCGTGATCATTCTCCCTGGTTTGTCTTAACAAGATCCAAAACCTGATTTTAAACTCTATCTTTCATTCCTTGGTCTACTTGTCCAGTTGGTCAAGATCCCCTTTGGTAACCGTATTCACTGCCCTCTATAAAATTAATTTGATCATCTACAAACTTAGGAACAATGACTCCTATATCTCAACCAAATCGTTTATGTGGATGATGCACATCAGTGGACCGAGCTCCAATCCTTATACCACACTGCTGGTCACAGGCCTCCAGTCTGACCAACAACCCTCTCCCACCACGCTCTGTCTCCTACTGTCAAGCCAACTTTGTATCCAGTTGGTGAGCTCTCTGTGGTCACGTGATCTAACCTTACAAACCAGTATATCATGCTAAACCCTGTAAAAGGCCCTGCTTACAGAAGTATAGGCAATGTATGGTCACCACTTCAAGTAAAACAATCAAGTTAGTGAGACCTGCCTTTGTCTGCACAAAGCTGTGCTTGACTACCTTTCCTAAATCCTTGCCTTTTTAAATGCATGTGACTCCTGTCTGGCAGAATCACTTCCACAACTTACCCACCACTGACATTGGGCTAATTGGTCTTTAGTTCCATGGTTTTCTATCACAGCCTTTCTTAAATAATGGAACAAAACTATATTCCTTTCATAGTCGTACAGTGTGGAAACTGACTCTTCAGTTGAAACAAACCATAATCTCAAAGTAAACTCGTCCCAGCTGCCTGTTGCTGGCCTATATCCCTCCAAACCTTTCCTATTCATGTACTTATCCAAATGTCTTTTAAACGTTGTAACAGTACCAACATCCAACGCTTCCTCAGGAAGTTCATTCCACACTTGAGCCACCCTCTGTTTAACAATTCGTCACTTATATCCCTTTGTTTTGAACATATCTCTCTCCTCTAACCTTAAGAATGTGTCCCCTCCTCTTGAGACTCCCCCATCCTGGGGAAAAGGCAACTGCCATTAACTCTATTTATATCTCTAATCTTTTTCCATAAACATCCATAAGTTCATCTCTCATTCTCCAGGCTCCATTGAAAAAAGACTCAGCCTGTCCAGCCATTTTTCTAAACTCAAGCCTTCCATACCCAGCAATATCCTGGTAAATCTATTCTGAACATCCTGCAGCTTAATAATATCCTCCCTATAACTGCGGCGACCAGAACTGGACCGAGTAATGCCAGAAGAGGCCTCACAATCTCAATGTCCTTACAATCTCAACATGACGTCCCAAATCCTCCACTCAATGGACTGAGCAATAGTCAAGCATGCCAAGCCCTGTCTTATCCATCCTGTGATGCAAACTTCAAGAATTATGTACCTGAACCCGGAGATCCCTCTGCTCTAAAACACTAACCGAGGCCCGAACATTAATTGTAAAAGCTCTACCCTTGTATGGTTTACCAAGTGGACTACCTCGCATTTATTTAGATGAAATTCCATCTACAGTTTTTCAGCCCATTGACCCATATCATCAAGATCCCTTTGTAATCTTAACAAACCTCCTTCACTGTCCACGATTCCACCCTCCAGCCTTCCAGCCCATCACACATGGCTGTCAATGGTAACTTTGCTCCGGGCTCCACAATTTCTTCCCTAGCATCCCACAATGTCATGTGGTACACTTTATCAGGTCCTTGGGCCTTCCATATCTTTGTGTTTTAAACCTCCAGCACCACCTTTTATATAATGTGCACTCTTTTCAAGTCCTAGAGAAGTACAGCATGGAAACAGACCCTTCAGACCCCAACTCGTCTAGGCTGACCAGAAGATCTAAACAAATTCATCCCATTTACCAGCATTTGACCCATATACCGCTAAACTCTGACTATTCATATACCCATCCAGATACCTTTCAAACGTTGTCATTAGCATCAGTCTCTGTTACTTTCTCCCTCAGCTCGTTCCATACCAGCATCACCTTGTGCATGAAAAAGCTGTCCCTTTGGTCCCTTTTAAACCTTTCCCCTCTAACCTTAAACCTATGTCCTTTAGTTTTGGACTCCCAAACCCCCGGGAAAAGACCTTGAATGTTTACCCAATCCACGCACCTCACATTTATATAAACCTCTGTACGGTCACCTCTCAGTCTCTGAAGCTCCAAGAAAAATAACCCCAGCTTATTCAGCAACAATCCTGGCAACAGCTTGTGAATCTTTTCTGAGCACTTTCAAGTTTCACAACATTTTTCCTAGATCAGGGAGACTGGAATTGCGGTGTACTCCAGATGTGGGCTGAGATATTACTCTTGGTCCCTGAGTTGCCCAGTCTTTGTTTACAATAAGTTCTGGAGTGCAAAATGTGTTTAAGGTCTTAGCAATATCCTGCAGTTCCACACATCGATAGCTTCATTGATCTTTAAGGGCCCATATTTTGTCCAGAGTTACTCTTTTGCTCTTAATGTAATTATACAATTACTTCTGGATTCTCCTTATCCTTATCTGCCAAAGCTATTTCTTGTCTCCTTTCTGCATTCCTGAGTTCCACCTGAAGTGTATTCCTACAGCCCCTCTGCTCCTCAGGGATTCCCTTGATCCAGCTGGCTATACCTGACATGTGCCCCCTTTTCCTTGACCAGACCCTCAATAGACAGCCAGTGTTTCTGAATGCTGTCAGCATTAACCTGCACACATACAGGAACATGTTGGGCACTGATCGATCAATTTATCTCCCTTTTAAAATATTCTCACTTGCCAGATTTCCCTTTCCCTGCAAATAGACTCCCCAATCACCTTTTGAAAGTTCCTGGCTGATACGATCAAGATTTGGCTGGCCCCATTTTATAACTTGAACTTGTAGACCAGGCCTGTCCTTTTCCATCGCTGTTTTCAAACTAATAGAATTGTGGTCACTTTGGCAAAATGCTTTCCACTAACATCACAGTCCCTTTCCCTACCTTGTTTCCCAAGGGAGGTCAGGCTTTGCACCTTTCTCTAGTTGGGCCACTTACGTACTGTTTGGGAGTTTTCTGGAATGCAATTACCAAATTTCTCCCCTCCTAACATTGAATCGTGGCAATGCCAATCTAGATTTGGAAAGTTTAAAAACCCCGTACCATTATTATGATTGATATGTGAGATCTCCCGACATATTTGTTGCTCAGTCTGCCACTGATTATTCAGGGTCAGTACACTCGTATCATAGTGATGACCCATTCTTATTTCACAGTTCCACTAACACAGTGGGCGATCCCACAGGAATTTCCTCTCCAAGTATTGCTGTGATGTTTCATGCAATCAAATCCCACCACCACGCGTCCTTCCTTTCTCGCGATCCCTTCGATGCTTCCTGTGGTCTCTCTACCTTGAAACGATGATTAGCTCGTCCTGCCCCTCCCTCAGCTGTGTTTCTGTAATAACGATAATCTCCCAGTGCCATGTTCCCATCCATGCCCTGAGTTCATCTTCCTTAGCTGTCAGGCCCCTTGCATTGAAATAAATGCAGTTTAATCATTAGGTTTTCCCCCATTCCCTGATATGTTCTTGCCTGCCTTTTCTGTTGAAATTGCTCTCTTTAACTTGTGTACCAAACTCAAACTTTCTGACAGTTTAAGGTCCAACACTCTGCTAGACTAGTTTATATCCTCTCAAACCGCGACAGCAATTTGCCCCACCAGGGTGTTGGTCCCCATCTCGCCCCCAGGTCAGGTCCATTCCCCACTCTGTCTCCCTGTGCTGATACCTCCAGGGATCCATGGACAGGTTCACCAAGGTCGCTGTGCTCCTCAGAACTCAGCAAGGACCTACCGTTCATTATGTCTGTCCTTTGCTTATCATTCCTCCCACACCTCACTTCGATCACTACTAAACTCTGCTCAGATTATCATATGATTGACATCGGACTGTAGACGGAGACCATCCCCCTCACTATGGACAATACCCTTTCCTTTCATGTCATCTGCAAAACCTACTAATGATTTCTTCTGCTTTCGCATCCGAGTTGTTAATGTACATAATAACCAGGAATGGCTCCTGCACCGATCCCTGTGGTATACCTGCTGGTGAAAGAATTTCAAACACGAACAAATCCATCCGCCAATTGTGGATACAATTTACCAACTTGCCTTAGATCCCATGGTCTCTTTCCTTCTGGACCAGCCTTCCATGTGGGACCTTGTCAAAGGCCTTACCCAACTCCATATAAACCAAATCATCTTCACTGCCCTCATCAATATTTTTAGACACCATTTCAAAAACCTCCACTGAATTTCTCAGACAGTATCTTCCTCTACCCGAGTTGATCCTTACCTTTGCAAGTGTTGATTCATCCACAGAATTGTTTCCAATAATTTCCCTCCCATTGCTGTCAGACTATCTGCTCTGTAATTACCTGGCCTATCCCTGCTGCCCTTCTTGAACAAAGGAACCACATTAGCGATCCTCCAGTCATTCGGCACTTCACCTGTGGCCAGCAAAGTATTAAATATATGCACCAGGGCCCCGGAAATCTCCTCCCTTACCTCCCATAGCAGCCTAGGATATGTTTTATTGGGTACTGCGGATTTCCCCACCTTTATGCCTGTGAAAACATTTAATACCTCCTCCTTATTGATCTTAGCATGTTCTAGAGCCTCACCATCCCAACTGAAATCCCCAGATACGATGTATTTCTCCTGTGTGAATACAGATGGGAAGTATTCATTGAAAACCTCATCTACTTCCTCTGGCTCCATGCACAGATACTCTATTTGGTTTCTCATAGGCCTTGCTCTTTCCTCAGTAATCCTCTTATTCTAACTATACTGATAAAGCACCTTATGACTTTTCCTTAATAGTATTTGATGGATATTTATGGCCATTGTTTGTCCCTCATCTCTAAGGACCCCCTTGCACTCCCTACACTTTTGGATGTCTTCACCTGGTTTTATTACACTGTATTTTCTTTATCAATCTCGTGATATCGCTTTATCAGTATTCGCTGGACTTTTTGCCTTTACTACTCCCTTGTCAGGAACACACTGGCCCTGATTTTTCTCTGTATCACATTAACATACTCCCACTTCCCTAATACGGACCCAACTGCAGATAGTCCTCCCAGTCTATGTTTTGCCAGATCCTCTCTATTGATAGTGATACTGATAGGAGACTCAGTTCTGAGGGGGACAGACAGGAGACTGTGTGGCTGCAGAAGAGACCCCAGGATGGTGTGCTGCCTCCCGGATACCAGGGTCAAGGATGTCTCTGAATCGTTACTGAACATTCTGAAGGGGAGGGTTAGTAGCCATTGGTCATTGTGCACATCACTCCACATGACAGAGGTAGACAAAGGTATGGGGTCCTGTGAAATAAGCATTAGGAGTTAGGTAAGAGGTTTAAAAGGATGACATCAAGGGAAGTGATCGACAGATTATTCCCAGTGCCACCTGCCCCGTTGAGGATTGAAATAGAAAGATAGGCCAGATAGATGTGTGGCTGAGGAGCTGGGGGATGGGGTAATATTTGGATCTTTGAGATCTCTTATGGGTTAGAGGTGACCTGTACAAGGGGGAACAGGTTTGACTTAAACCAGAGGGGCACCAAGATCACTGCGAGGGAGATTTGTTAGTGTTACCTGGGGAGGGTTTAAACTAGGTTGGCAGGGACTCTGAGTAAGAGAGGAACCATCGGCCAGTCAGGGCAGAAATATGTCAGCCACCGAGAACAAGTTTCCTATTCTGGATATCCTGGGGCACAGTCAAGGGAGGGAAAAGACTACTACTGGTTTAACGTGCATTTATTTCAACGCACAAGGCCTGACTGGTAAGGTAGACGATCTCAGAGAATGGATTGGCTCTGGGGACTGGGATATTATAGCCATAACAGAAACATGGCTGAGAGAAGGGCAGGACTGGCTGCTCAGTGTTCCAGGATACAGAAGTTACAGGTCTGACAGAGTGCGTGAGATGGGAGAGTTGCACTTTTGATAAGGGAGGGCAGGACAACAGTGCTTCGAAGGGATATTCTTAAAGGATCATCAAATGAGGTCATATGGTTAGAAGTTAGTAACAAAAGGGGGATGGACTCTGTTGGGACAGTGTTCTAGATTCCCAAAGAGCCAGTGGATACTAGAGGAGCAGATGTGTAGAGAGATTGCAGGTACCTAGAGAAATAATAATGTAGTATTAGTTGGAGATGTTAACTTCCCCTAGGCCACCCACAGAGTAAAAGGCCCGTACAGAGTGCAATTTGTCAAATGTGTCCAAGAAATTTTCCTAAACCAAGATGTAACTCAAAGAAGGCCTAACTCAACTCAGGCGGGTGCAACACTGGACCTCCCTTCGGAAAACAAGGTGTGGAAAGTGACTGAAGTGTCAGTCAGAGAGCACTTTGGGTCCAGTGACCACAACTGTCTTTGTTTTAACATAGTTAAGGAAAATGATCAGACAGGTCCACAGATGAACCTGGAGCAGAGCCGGGTTTGGGGCCATTAGGCAGGATTGGGTGAATTAAAAATCACAGAACACCAGGTTATAGTCCAATAGGTTTATTTCAAAGCAGCAGCTTTCGAAGCGCAGGTGATCATCCTAAAAGGTGAAAGGCAGAAACTAAATGTGTTTGATATTACATTCCATGACACTGCTATCCTGTTGTTATAAATTCTGTGCCGTACGACTGTGCTCCACAACCACCTGATGAAGCAGTGCTCTGAAACCTAGTGTCTCTAACTAAACCTGCTGCACTGTCAGCTGGTGTTGTGTGATTTTTAACATTGTCCACCCCAGTCCAACACCGGCTCCACCACATCATAATTACCATCGATTGGGTGAGTCTGTTTGAAGGAAAAGGAATGACTGGCAAACGGGAGGATTTTAAAAGTGTGATCTCAAGAATCCAGGGTCAGTATATCCCTGTTAGGGTGAAGGGAAAAGCTGGCAGGGTTAGGGCTCCCTGTCTGCTGAGGGTTATTGAGGCTCTGTTCAGGAAAAAGAAAACAGCAAACATTGGGTTTAGTCGATCCATATCTTTTTCCAGTCCAAAAGACATGATCAATCTGTGGAGACCCTGCAATCCTCTCAGGTCCCTTGCTGCAGTCAGGATCTGTCGAACTCACTCCAATGCCTGTTACTCTCCTGATCCAGTTCTATAAAGACTCACTATCTGTGTAACATCCTCCCGTGGCTATCTCCCACCCTGTCAATGCAAGCTCCTCCAGTCTCTCCATCAATCTACTCATCTCCATAACCTTCTCCAGCTCTTACACACTTAACTATGTAAATGCCACGTTCCCCTACAAATCTTCCCACTTTGACTAAACTGCAGGAGGTTACTAATGCTCCCTTATCTGTGAAACTGTCTCCAACCAAAATGGCTGCCCTATCTCCTGGTAAAAATGTCCGACTCCACACCCTCTTTATCTAAATAACCTGCAGAATCTTAGAATTTCTATAACTATAAACACCTTTAGTCACGACTGCCCTTCATATATCTGCGTGCTCTTCTAATCTATAAAACCGTCTTGATTTCCACAATATGCTCCATTCACCTAAAACACTCCTGTTTGTGTAAACCATCCCATCCTGCCAACATCCTTGTACCTGTAAACTGCTTCATTCCTCCCAACCTCCTCATCTCCATGAATTCCTGCAGGTCCTATAGCTCTGTAACCTCCTGTGGCTCTATTGTCCTCCCTCCCTGTGAAACTACCTCCCGTCCTCACACCCCTCCCAGTCTGGGTCGTCTGTTCCAGATCAGATCATTGCTGTCACCCTCGACAATCCTAGCAACCTTTCCTATTTGTGTCTCTTCATTCAGATCCCATCCTCTCCAGCTTTCTGAAACCTCTTTGTGCCATTGTAACGCTCCCTATTTAGAACGTAGAACAGTACAGTACAGCACAGCCCAGGCCCTTCGGCCTCAATGTTGTGATGACCTTTTATCCTACAGACCCTACATTTTACTATCATCCATTTGCCTGTCTAAGAATTGCTTAAATGTCCCTAATGTATGGGACTCTGCTACCACTGTTGGCAGTGCATTCCACGCACCCGCTACACGACGTGTAAAGAACCCACCTCTGACATGTCCTATAAATTTTCCTCCGATCAACTTCAATTTATGCCACCTTGTCATTTCCATTTTTGCAATGGGAAAAGTATCTGGTTATCCTCTCTATCTAAGCCTTTCATCATCTTGTTCGCCTCTCATCCTTTTTTATTCCAATGAGAAAAGCCCTAACTCCCTCAAACTTTCTTCATAAGATCTCCCCTCCAGTCCAGGCAGTATCCTGATAAATCTCCTCTGCACCCTCTCTAAAGCTTCTACATCTTTCTGATAATGAGGCAACAAGAATTAAACACAATATACCAAGTGTTGTCTAACCAGGGCTCGATAAAGCTGCAGCATAACGTCGTAGCTTTTAAAGTCAATCCCCCTGCTAATGAAAGCCAAAACACCTTACGCCTTCTGAATAAGGCTAACAACTTGAGTATTAGCTTTGCGGGATCAATGGACGTGGACCCCAAGATTCTTCTGTTCCTCCAAACTGTCAAGAATCTTGCCTTTCTCCCTGTAAGGGTTTTCTGCGGAATCCTTCAATCTTAAACACTCCCTATCTTGGTAACTTGTTCCAATCCCTCCAACACTCGTAAACTGGGAAACTTCTTCAAGTCCCGACAATCCTCCTTACCTCTGTAACCTCCTTTATTAGTATGTTCCCTCAAAATTACTGAAACCTCTATTTGCCACGGCAATACTCCTGATATCTGCACAACTCTCCAGAATGGCTGTGCACAGCTTCAGGTTCCCAGACTGGGAGATGTGAGTTCAGATGTGAATCTATTTGCCCGTTCTGTCTGTGTGCCTGACATTGACCTGGTGCTGTTCAGGTAGAAAGCACTCTCCGTGCATGTGGTAACCTCCAGATCTACGTTACGGAGCAGAGCTCACCTCATCGATGCCTTCCTTTGGAAAGTTCTTTATTTTGTCATTATTTTCAAGCGGCAGTTTCACATGATGCAGGACTTGGGGAGTTTCCATTTTGAGAGAATGAAACCTTTATCACTGGAAATTGGGAAGCCTTTAAAAATGAAAACGGCAGTCCAGAGATGGTGTACAGTGAAAGGAAAGGCCGATAGGTGTACAGAATACTGGATATGGAGAGAAATTGAGGTTTCAGAGAAGAAAAAGCAGAAACCATATCTCAGGAGAGAGTGTGAATGCTGAGAAGAGTGTAAAGGCAATAGGAGTGTACTAAAGTGGGAAATTAGGAGGGCGAAAAGGGGGCACGAGATAGTTTGGACAAATGTTGTTAAGGAGAATCCAAAGGATTTTTATAAGAAAATAAAGGACAAAATGGTAACTAGGGAGAGAATAGGGCCCCTTGAAGATCAGCAAGACAGCCTGCACGTGGAGTTGCAGGAGACGGGGGAGATATTAAACAAGTATTTTACATCAGTGTTTACTGTGAGGAGGACATGAAAGATATAGAATGTGGCTACAGGGATGGTGCAGGAGGGAGGGTTTCAGGTTTTTGGATAATTGGAGCTCTTTCTGGGGTAGGTGGGACCTCTACAAGCAGGATGGTCTTCATCTAAACCAGAGGGGTACCAATATCCTGGGTGGGGAATTCGCTAAAGCTTTTCAGGTGGTTTTAAACTAATACAGCAGGGGGATAGGAACCAAAATTGTCGGACAGGTACAGAAGAGGATGAGATAGGGAGTTCCAAAATCAAGTATCTGACACTCGCAAGCGAGAACCTGGATTGAAGTGTGTGTACTTCAACGCGAGGAGCATCTGAAATAAAGCGAGTGAACTGGCAGCGTGAGTTGGTACCTGTGCCCATTACAGAGAAATGGATAGAACAGGGACAGGAATGGCTGTTGCACGTTGCGGGATTCAGATGTTTCAGTAAGAACAGAGAAGATGGTAAAAGAGGGGGAGGTGTGGCATTGTTGATCAGGGACAATATTACAGTTGTAGAAAGGATGTTTGGGGACTCGTTAACGAGGTGGTATGGGCTGAGGTTAGAAACTGGAAAGGAGATGTCATCATGCTGGGAGCTTTCTATAGGCCTCCGAATAGTCCTAGAGATGTAGGATGGAAAAGATGATTCTTGATAGGAGTGAGAGAGGCAGGGTAGTTGTCATGAGGGACTTCAACTATCCAAATATTGACTAGGATCACTACAGTATGAGTACAATAGATGGGTCCGTTTTTGTCCAGTGTGTGCAGGAGGGCTCCCTGACACAGTATGTAGACATGCCTACAAGGGACCAAGCCACTTTAGGTAACGAGCCTGGCCAGGTGTTAGATTTGGAAGTAATGAGCACTTTGGAGATAGCGATCACAATTCTGACAGGTTTACATTAGTAATGGAAAGTGATAGGTGTTCTCCACCGAGCAAGTGTTACAGCTGGGGGAAGGGAAATTTTGATGCAATTAGGAAAGATTTAGGAAGCGTAGAATGGGGAAGGAAACTGCAGGGGATGGCCACATTAAAAATGTGGATCTTATTCAAGGAAAAGCTCCAGTGTGTCCTAGATAAGTATGTACCTGTCAGGCAGGGAGGAAGATATAGAGTGCGGGAGCTGTGGTTTACTAAGGAAGTGGAATCCCTGGTCAAGAAGAAGAAGAAGGCTTATGTTAGGACAAAATGTGAAAACTCATTTAGGGCACTTGAGGGTTACAAGGAGGTCAGGAAAGACCTAAAAAGAGAGCTCAGAAGAGCCAGGAGGAGACATGAGAAGTTGTTGGCAGATAGGATCAGGGTTAACATCTACAGCTTTCCATAGATATGTCAGGAATAAAAGAATGATGAGAATTAAATTAGAGCCAATCAAGGATAATAGTGGGAAGTTGTTTATGGAGTCAGAGGAGATAGGGGAAGCACTAAATAAATATTTTTCGACAGTGTTCACTGCAGAAAATGAAAATGTTGGCGAGGAAGATGCAGAGATACTTGTATCTAGACCAGAAGAGATTGCGATTCACAACGAAGAGGTATTAGAAGTACTGCAGAGTGTGAAAATAGGCAGGTCCCCTGGGCCGATGGGATCTATCCTAGGATCCTCTAGGAAGCAAGGGAAGAGATTGCCCGCTTTAGCACTGATCTTCAAATCGTCATTGTCTACAGGAATAGTGCCTGAGGACTGGAGGATAGCAAATGTGGTCCCCTTGTTCAAAAAGGGTAGTAGAGTCAACCCTGGTAATTACAGACCATTGAGTCTCAGTTGAGTTGTTGGTAAAGTGTTGGAAAAGGTTAAAAGAGTTAGGATTTGTAACCATCTAGAAAAGAATAAGCTGATCAGGGACAGTCAGCACGGTTTTGTGAAGGGCAGGTTGTACCTAACGAATCTTATTGACTTTTTTGACAAAGTGACCAAACAGGTAGATGAGAGTAAACCAGTTGAGGTGGTGGGAATGGATTTCTGCAAGGCGTTCGATAAGGTTCCCCACAGTAGGTTATTATACAAAATGCGGAGGAATGGGATTGTGGAAGTTATAGCAGTTTTGATCAGTAATTGGCTTACTGAAAGAAAACAGAGGGTTGTAGTTGATGGAACATTTCATCTTGGTGTCCAGTTAACTCTTCCAGTTCCTCCCTATCTCTGTACACCATCCTTTCCTTACTACTCATTCCTGATGAAGGGCTCTGGCCCAAAACGTCTATCTTTCTGATCTTTGGCTGCTGGAAGAGCACAGTGGGTCAGGCAGCAACACACTCTTGATTCTGATTGCCAGCATCTGCAGAGCTCACTTTCTCCTGGTGGGGCAGAATGGCCTACAACTGCCCCTCTTTCCTGTGTTTCTGTGTAGCACTCCCTGGCTCTGTATCTCTGTCAGTCCCCACTATCGCCACTATCTGTGTAAACTACACAATCACCAATCACGGGAATTTTCTCAGACCATGGAATACTCCCTATCTGTCCAACCTCTTCCAGCCTCTCCACCCCTCCCAGTCTGATTCCTCCTGCAGCCCGATAACCCCACCTATCTTTGTAGCTTCCGTTAGTCGCTGGAACGCTCCTGATCTCTGTAACTTCATATCCTATCGCATCCCATCGTTTGTGTATTCCTCCAATCACTACGGCGGCGCCTGTCTCTGTGACATTATCCCACATACTGAATCCACTTCTAACACTGAAACCTTCACTGTCTCTGTTACCTTCTCATTCACCTACAGACCTCCCTGTCGGTATGAACATCTGACGTTCATCAGTCCCACCATGTCTCTGCAATCTATACCAACCTCCAGAGCCCTCTTTACATCTGTCACCTGTTCCAGCCGCTATATCACTCCCCATCTGTCAGGCCTAGTGTGTAACTGCTCCAGCAGTTATATCACTCCCCATCTCTCAGGGCTACTCCAGTCTTCACAGACTGTGGAGACCATTGTCTCAATAACCTGCTCCAGGCCCTGAAAGTCTCTCTGTACTCAGAGTACTTCTTCAGCCACAGCAACAATCCACATCTCTGTTTGCTCCTCCTCTTCCTCCAGCACCTCAAACACTCTCTCTTTGTCTGACTTGGCAACTCTCCCTTTGCGTTCCGTATTTCTGTCCCAAAGATCTCCCTGTATCTGTAACTCTTTGTGATATATATATGTCAATGTACGCTCCTCCAGTATCTCCATCCATCCAGTCATCTCCATGACCTTCTCATGTTCTTACTCCCCCGTCTGTGTGAACATCACCCTCCCCTACAATCTTCCCTACAGTAGGAGCCTCCTCCAGTTTGTGCAATGCTCTCTATCTGTGTAAGTGTCTCCAGGCCTTATTGCTGTTCCTGTGTCTGTAAGCTCTGCCACACTCTCCAGCCTTCCCACTGATGTAACCTGCAGAACCTCAGCATCTGATATCATTCACTGCAGCCTTCCGTACCTCTGTTAGTGCCTCAATTCTATACAAATCTCTTGGTCTCTGGAAATAGCACCATTCCATAAAATACTCCCTGCGTAATCTACCCCAAACTGACACTAAGAAGCCTCACTGCCCTTTTGATCACCCATAGTCCCTTCAGATCTTCCTGTATCTTCCCTGACTCAATTACCTACAGCTCATCTCATGTTATAACTCATCTCGCTCATATGTTACTCCCTACCTCTGTGATATTCTTCAATCCCTGCAATTCTCGTTCTTTTTCTCCAGACCTTCCAATCCCCCTGATCGATGGAAGGTTATTGATCCCTTGCAGCATGTTTAATACCTGAAGCCGCTTCCAATCCCTCAATGCATCCTGCCCCTGTAACCTCCTCAAATACTACAGCTTTGTAACTGTCTTTGTAATATCTTCCAACATCTATAACCCTCTCGATTTCTGTAACCTCCTCCATAACAGCATTCCACATGTGTGTGTAAACGATGGGAATGCTGCAAACCTGTTTTCACAGCCCTCACTAGCTCTCTGAACTCCTGCAGCCTTATAACCCTTAGTATCTGTGGCTCCTCCAATCCTTACAATTTTCCCTGGCTCTGAACTGATCCAATGCCTTCAAACCTTTCTAACTCAGTAAACGCTTGCACAGCCAACGAACATCCTTATCAGTGTATTGCCGAGGTGCTACAACCCTCCCTACGGCTCCAAATACCACCCTCCATAACTCCTTCAGGACTGATAGCCCTTTACCTCTCTGTGACATTTTTCATCCTGACAACCTGTCTGATCTCTAACCACCAACAGTGACCTCAAACCATCCCAACTCTGTAACATCCTCCAGTCTCTACAACCCTGCTTTTCTCTGTAAGCTTCCCAAGTGCTGACATTCGCCTTTATCTCCGGTTACAGATCCTTTCTCAGGGAAGCAATGTCTCAGTACAGATCCTGTCAGAAGACCAAAGAATCTTCGATGTATCAGTAGATTTGCCTAATTTTCTAAATTGTCATGAGTTCAAATTCAACCTTCGCCACCTTTTCTCATCAATATCCTTCCATTTTGAGGGACAGTATGTTGTACCTTCTCTGGGCTGTCTCCAATGCAAGAACATTTCCCTCC
This sequence comes from Chiloscyllium punctatum, assembly GCF_047496795.1. Taxonomy (NCBI): domain Eukaryota; kingdom Metazoa; phylum Chordata; class Chondrichthyes; order Orectolobiformes; family Hemiscylliidae; genus Chiloscyllium; species Chiloscyllium punctatum. The sequence continues at coordinate 67,669,849 of NC_092772.1, read as the reverse complement.
AGATAGGGAACCAAACCTGTTCACTGTATTTTCATTATGAGCTGACTGGAACCCTCTATAGTTATTACAAGCCTTCCCTATTGTTATTCTACATTCCCTTTGGAGTCAACCCCAACATTCCATTTGCCCTTTCTATGACCTGCTGACCCTGTAAACCACTGCTCTGAGATTTATACATAAGAATTTCCAAGTTACTTTGTGATGTAGCTTTCTGCAGTCTATCTGAAACCAAGAGGTGACGGTAATAATCAGGAAAGTGTTGGAAAGTATGGTAAATGATATGGCAGAAATGATAACTGCACAATTCAAAAGCAGATGAATAAGCACGTCCCCTAAGCCCATCCCGATGGGACGGAGGCAGCGCGGTGGCTCAGTGGTTAGCACTGCTGCCTCACAGCAACAGGAATCAGGCTTCGATTCCAGCCTCAGGCGATTGGCAGTATGGAGATCTCCCTGTGTCTGTGTGAGTTTCCTCCAGGTATTCCTGTTTCCTCCCACAGTCCAAAGATGTGCAGGTTAGGAGAGGTGGCCATGGAACATTGTCCGCACTGTCGGGTTTCTGTGATCAGATATAGAAGGAGGCCACTTGGACCATCGAGTCTATTCCACTATTCGATGATGGTGGAAGTGCTTCTCTTACCTAGTCCCTGTAACCCTTCATCCCCTTACTCATTAAGAACATATCTATCAAGCGAAAGTAAGGGCAGCAGATGTTGGAGGTTAGAGTTCAGAGTGTGGTGCTGGAAAAGGACAGCAGGTTAGGCAGCATCCAAGGAGCAAGAGAATCAACGTTTCGGGCAAAAGCCCTTCATCAGTCCTTTCCTGATGAAGGACATTTGCCAGAAATGTCGATTCTCCTGCTCCTCGGATGCTGCCTGCGATGCTGTTCTTTTACAGCACAACACCCCTGAGGAGAACCTATCTATCTCTGAGTTAATACACTGAATTCCTTCTGATCCATAGCCCCCCGTAGGCAGTGAGTTCCCCAGATTATCACCCTCTTGCTGAATAAATTGCTCCACATCTCCATTCTAAAGGGGCGTCCCTTCACTCTGAAGCTCTCTCTTTGGGCCCGAGTCTCCGAATCATGGAACCATCTTCCCCACGTCCACACTATCCAGGTCTCTCAGTATTCTGTACGTTTGAATCAGATTCTGCCACCGCTGCCTAAACTTCATCGAATGTAGACGCAGAATCTCCAACTGCTCCTCATGTGACAACAATTTCATCCCTGGGATTTTTCTGGGAAATCTGTTTCCCGCACCCCCTCACATCCTTTTCCAGACTGTTAATGTACAACACGTTCAGTGTGGTCCCAACGCTGCCCCCTGTGGAAATCCACTTGTCACTGGCTGACTCCTTTATATCCGCTCTCTGTCCTCTGACAGTGCCAGCATGTTGTTCTGAAAGCAAGATGTCATTCCATAAACACTGCTGGCTTTGTTTACCTGTCTGGCTGTAGACAGCAGAGTAGATAAAACCTAGGAATTGTTTATTGGGATCTTCAGAAACCTTTTAACAAGGTCCCACTGAAGCGGTGGATAAGCAAAATTGGCACATGTGGGATTGGAGGGAATGTGCTGGCATGGATTGGGAATTTTTAACAGACAGAAAACTAAGTGGAAGAAAATGGATTACTGCTTGACGTACAACTAATTTCAAATGGATTTGATATATTTGATGGTCGGACAAAATCTAATTTTCCACATTTGTTGGTGACACAAAATTAGCTGGGAATGTGGGTTGTATGGAGGAAGCAAAGAGAACATGAATAGTCTGTGAGTTTCCCTTCTTTAAAATTCAATGATGTACCGTGGTCATCACTTGCTCGGCCATCATTACCTTCCCATCTGTAATTCCCTCGAGAAGGTGGTGGTCAACCGTCTTCCTGACCCATTGCAGTCCTTTGGGTGTAGGGACAGACACATTGCTGGGAGGATGGAACGTGACTTGGAGGGCACCTTGGAAATTCCGGTGTTCCCGTGCACATGTAGCTCCTGTCCTTCCAGGGAATAGTGGTTCCGGGTTTGTGAAGGGCTGCTGAAAGAGCCTTCTTGAGTGACCTCAGTGCTGCTTGTTGATTTTTCTACAAATTCCTTCCTTCCTTCCTTCATTCATAGACATGTGCATTGTTGGCTGAGTCAGCATTTTCTTATTGATTTGGAGTTGTCCCTGAGAAGGTGGTGATGAGCTGCCTTCTTGAGTGACTGCTCCAGCCGTTGGAACTGTTGTTATCTGTGTACCCTCCAGCAGGCGCTCCAACACTCCTCATGTCTGTAACATATCCCACATGTGCCACTGTAAAAGTGTACAGACAATGCAGCTCTCCCTTTATAGGTGGCATACTCCTCTACGTTCAGCTCTTATAGTTCCTCACAATATCTCACCTCCTCCATTCCCGTCTGCGCTGTTGATCTTTGAAAATTGTTTTTTTTCCTGTTTAAACTTCTGATCACCATTCAACTCTTTATTTTTAAATTTGTAAATTCTCAGTATCTTTATCCCTCTATATCACTGTTACAAATTACAACACAGGTTCGCCTCCTTAAATCTCTATGAATTACCGTGGCTGGATGTGTTTAATTCACACTTCTCACCCTCCTTATCCACCTCACCTCGTCCAGCCCCTACAATCCCACCATTTCGGAATGCTCCCGTTCTCTGCACCTCCTCATATCCTGAGGGTCCTTGAATACCACCAATGCTCCAATGATCTATATCCCCCCCAGTTATTATAAGTCTTCTAACTCTGTAACATCCAGCAGTGTCCAGTACCTTACAATGCTTCCTGGATGTCAATTTGCATTCGTTGAAGTCTTTCTATCTCTCTAAGCAGTTCACAAAAAGCCCTTTAGACTCGACAAAGCTCCGTCAAAAACGAACCACCAATTCTCTATTTCCTTTGCCTTATTCAGTTCCTGCAAATCTCCCTGTATCTTCCAGTAACCTGCTTTAGGCACTGCACATCTGCCTACTTCTCCAGATAGCCTGTTCCATCCCCTACAGCTCGCTCAATTACTGTAACATTCTCTGACCCTTCTAATCCTCCTCTTTTTCACTGTCTTCCAGGCACAACGGCAATCCTGTGCGGGAGCAGTGCGGAATGGGATATTATAAATCTCAGCTCAGGCTTGAGGAGTACAATTACCTGGGAGTCACAAAGGGAGAGGACCTGAGAGCGAGCAGCACAGAGCGGGAGAATATAAATCATCAGTGAGGATTGAGGCCGACTGGGACTTGGAGTTGGAGAAACAGCAGAGCAGGAGGCTGAAAATCAGCACCGAGTCACAGAGGGAGTGACCGTGTGATGGAGAAATTTTGAGCAGGAGCTTGAGGCTCACTCACACCTGGGAGTTAGAGGCACCAAAGTGTGAGGAAATAAATCAGCACTGAGGATCGAGGCCTAGTCATACTGGGAGTCACAGAGACGGTGACACTCTGAGGGAGCAGAATGGAGTGGGAACTGGTGGATTATATGTCCCTGGGAGGCACAGAGATGGTGACCCTGTGAGGTCTTCACAGAAGAAATTGAAAGTTCATTTGCTGATAATAAACCGTCACTTGCTGTAACTTGCTGCAAAATGGCATTTTCTTTCATGGAATTAGGGCTGAAGGCTGAAATATCAGTAATAATTGAAAGTCTGAATCAGTATAATAAATAACCTCAGTCAGCTACAGACCGATAAGGGAATGCATGTGAAATGTATGCCTCTGATGTTAACTTTATCCAACGTAATTCATTGAGTAAAACTAAACACGTTTCAGCTTATATTGTGGTAGTGCAGGTTGGTCAAAATGGAAACGTTTTCTGTTACATTGGGAAGTCGTAGCCCCAGCTGGTGTTCGAGATGAACACTGGGTCCTGCAGCTCAGTTAATGACTGGAGATTCTGTGAGACATCTATGACGCTGAGAGTTACGTGGATAACACTTAAAGGGAGGGGATTACACTGTGTCATAACGGCATGTAAGAAGGAAGGGAATGGGTGATCAGTCAAGAGATACGGTAAGGGAATACAGGAGGCTCCCTCCCCATTCAGTTTCCCAGTTTGGAAACTGATGAAGATGCGGGCTTCTTGGAGGAATGCAGTCAGAGCCATATCTGTGGCACCTCAAGCAGCCAGACTGTACAGGACGGGAGGGAGAAGGAAGGAGGGGCAATAGTCACAGAGCAGTCAGGAAATTGAATAAGATATCAGTGTTTCTGTGACTGTCAATGTAATTCCAAGATCGTGGTATCAAGAATGTCGCTGTGTTCATTAAGTCTGCTCCACCATTCACATTTGACTGATCAGTTTTTTAAGCTCGTTTTCCTACTTTCCCCCTTTGATCTCATGGCAATCAAGAACATTTCTATCTTTGAGTAGATTTAAAACGATGACCTTGCATCCACAGCCTTCTGTGACAATAACTTCCATAGATTCCCCACTCTCTGGCTGAAGAAGTTTCCCCTTATCTCCGATATAAAAGGTTTTCCCTTTACTCGAAGGCTGTGCCCTTGGTGACTCATCTCTCCTGTCAATGGAAACATCTTCCCATCGTCCACTCTGTCCAAGCCACTCAGTTTCTGTAAGTTTCAATCAGATCTCCCCTTGTCCTTCTAAACTCCATCATGTATAGTCCCAGAGTCCTCGAACATTCCTCATCTGTTAAGCCTTTCATTCCTTGGATTTTTCTTGTCAATTTCCTCTGGACCTGCCCAGGTCCAATGTATCCTTCCTGATGTATGGAGCCCAAAGTATAACGTATTCAAAAATGATATACAGGAAAGCAAAGGATGAAGTGTAGAAGTATTGGTTCAGGATAGTGTTAGTTAATGAGTCTGAGATTAAATTGATGCCATCAAGTCCAGAATGAATTTGGCTGGAGCTTTAGTAAAAAAAACCTATCAGGTTATGCTGTGAGAGACCGTCTGTGGGCTGCCAACTAGTGAAAAGGACACAGAGATGGCAACGTGATAGTGTTGAGAAGCTTGCATTATCCAAACACAGGCTGGGATACTGACCACGTCTGGGTAGTGACAGATTGCATGGAGGGGAGCTTACTGCAGGATTATGTACCAACCCCAAGGGACCATGTACTGTTGAACCTTGGAAAAGTGGTGGGGAAAGTGGATCCAGTATCAGGTGGGATCATTTTCAGGCACGATGATCATTTTATTGTAATGCTCAGGATGATGGTAGAGAATGCTGTGCATTGACTATGTTTAAGAAAAATCAATCGACTGGGAGCTGCCTTCACTGGGGTAAGAATGTATCTGGGAAAGTATGGCCAGAACACCAAGTTGGTCAGAAAAAGAAAAAAATGAAGAATGGGCTCCATTCAATGGTTTGGAACCAGTCGAGGAATATTTTGTCACATTGGAAAGACAGGATAAACATACCCAATGCTCCCTCGATGACAATGGAGCAAAAGGTTAAGATAAAGGAGAGCAATTGAATAGCTGTCAGATAGCGAACAGAATTGTGAACCAGGAGAAATGCTGAAGGTTAAGGGTAGAGATGGTAGAGCGGAGGGATTTATGAGGAAACGGAGAGCCAACATAAAGTTGTCCCACCTCTAAGGGAGCATGCAAAAAGTTGGAGTAAGGCTGATTCAACACTTGAAAGAGGATTTTTACTGAGAAGAAGGGGAATGGCTGAGTGTGAGAGGAATACGTCATCTCTGTCTTTACCAAAGTGGCCGAACCCACCCAGGCCATGGTGACAGAGGAGGAAACTCTGTCACTAGAGAGGTTCAAAATTGATGAGAAATATCTTTGTGGCACAGGCAACAAACGTGTTTCACGGTTTTTTCCCTCGATATGTGTGACATTAAATCATTCATTCATCCATTCATTCATGGAATAAAAGGGACTGTAACAATTTGGAAACAAAATTGACTGATGGGTTGGAAATCGAGAGGAATGGTCACTGGATTTTTAATTCAGGCTGGAGAAAGATTTTCAGTGAAATTCTGCAGGATTCAGTTTTGGAGACCTCATTCATTTTGATATGTATGAACTATGTACATCTGATGTGCAGGGACCCATTCAAAGTTTACAGTTGACGCAGCACTTCAAGAAATTGTAAACTGTGAGGCAAACATTATATAGCTCTAAACTTACATCGCCAACTTCTTAGAAAGAGTAGAGAGGTGATTGATGAAGTTTGGCAGATTGAAATATGAGACAATGCAAATTTCCAACAAGAACATTAAAAGACAATATAAAATAGGCAGGAATGCAGGAGCAGAGGATGTGCAAAGATCAATGAAGTTTGTAGGACATTAAACCTAGGCAAAGCATACAGTGTACCTGTCTGAATAAATATTGATAGTGCAAGAGTAAGGAGGTGATGTTGAATTTGCATCAAACACATTCGACCTCAATTGGAGTATCGTATACATTCCTGGGTGTCACATGATAGGACTGATATGAACACATTGGAAAGGATGAAGAACTGATCTAAAAGAGTATTTCCGGGAATGAGTAAGATCAGTTATGAAGTCAGACTGAAAATGTTGCAACTGTTCTCAGTGAAGTGAAGGTGGCTAAGAGGAGATCGGATGCAGTTTTTCAAACTCATAGGCAGACTGAATAGATTAGATTGGATAAAACTGTGCCCATTCACAAAAGGAGGGAAAAACGAGCGGGCACAGATTTCACGTTATGTACAACAGGAGAAATCTGATTGAAGTAGTCAGGATACACTTGAATGTGTTGTAAATGGATGTTCAATGGACATGTTCAAGAAGGGATTGGATGATTACTGCGACTAAAAGAAATGTGTAACGGTATGGGGGAAAGCAGGAGATCAATACTCTGTAACGAACTCAGATGAAGAACTGGTGCAAACATCGTGGGTCAAATGACGCTCTTCTGTGCCTTAAGACTTCTGTGTGGTTTGGTGCAGTCTCAAGAGTTCTCCAACTCTAATAATACTGTGTCTCCATAACCTCATTGATCCAGTGCGATTCATTGTTACCTCTGAAACATCCATCAGTCAAAGCAGCTCTCCTTATCTCTGTAACTCATACTGGCCATTTTATAAACCTTCTTTCTCTCCAATCTCCTCTAAATACTCCCTCTCTCTGTAATAATTCTCAAGGCCTGACAGCTCTCCTTTGTCTCTAATTACTCCGATACATAGAAAGCTCCCAATCTTTACAATCTCCTCCAGCTCACGCAATCATCAGTCTGTCAATTGTCACTAACTCCCTCCTGCCCTGACAAATCTCATGATCTCCATAACCTCCTCCAGCCATTACACTGTTCATTATTCAGTGCACTTTTCTCCGTCCCTCACAGATCCGCCCATCTCTTAAACTTCCTCAAGTTCCTACAATTTTCCCTGTTGTCTAACGTGCACCAATGTGTGATCTTCTGTGTAAAATCCTCGTGTCCCTACAGCTCTGCCGATTCTGTAACCACCTTCTGTCCCTGCACAGCTCCCAATCTCTGCAGCCTCCACATTCTAAATCCATCCCTATCTGTGGAAACACCTCCAGCTCTCCTTATTTCTGTAATCGCCACCAGATCAAAATAACCCTCTATGTATCTTGAATCTTCTTAAGCCCCTTCAAATATCACTGTCTCTGAAATTCCTCCCGTTACAGCAATACTCGCTATGAAATCTTCCAAGAAAAGTCACATTCTTTTCAGAGAACCTCATCTTATTAATCTCCTGCAGTGCCAATACAAGGTTTTCTTTTGTCTTCTGCAAGCTCTCTATCTCAAACCCTTCACCTATAACGTCCTTATTATCTCTAATCTCATTCACAACCTTGATCGGCCTGTATGTCTGTGACCTTCTCCAGGAGGAGGAATGGCTTTTCGGGAGTAGGGGTACTTTTGTGTTTGGAGGATGTCATAAATGTATGACTGTTTGTAGAAAGTAGAGGATTTACAGAGATGGGGAGGGTGACAGAACATGAGGGATGTTGCAGAGACTGATATTTGTAGGCACAGAGAAAATAATCTGAGGTTTGCCTGTTTAGCTATAGTTTGAAGAGGAAAACATGCTATTAAACTGCAAATGTATGGGCCTATTATTGAGTTTGGGATCTGCCTGTTCTAACTGTGGGACTCCATACTGAAATAGGTGTGAGCAGCTGACCCCGAAAAGGCTGGGCAGAATCTGTAATCTTCCAAATCGTATTTGGGAGATCAGTTCCAGGATAGGTGAGAGCAGCTGACAATATTCAGGCAAGTCAAGAAGCATGGGATTTCCCTGATCTGATTGCGGGACTCATTTCCAGAATGGATGCGAGTATCTATAAATATCTAATGGGCTGGGCTTGTTCAGTTCTGAATGTACTTACCTATTCTGTATCCATATCTGCATGTGACTCCGAACTGACGTTGTTACAGCAGAAGTGACTGCTGAAAGACAGCAAATCCCAGGTGGGAATTCTTGAAAAGGGTCAACTCAACAGAATCTCAGATAAGATTAAATTCTCACTTCCTGAAATATTACAATTGAAAATTATTTTATGAGAACAAATCTTGTTTCATCTGGTGTGAATTCAGTCTGCATCATTGACCCGAATCTCTATGGTAGGATAGATCAGTTCACCTGTCACAGTGTGGGCTCTATCTGTAGGCCTTGTGTGCCTTAACTACTTCTCCCAACACCACTCAGCCCTCCCACCATCTCCCACATCCATTGTATTCTTTTTCTGACACAGACAGACATGGAAATCATTTTCATCAGGTTTTGTGGAGAGTTTCTCTTTGCAAGTTTACGGTAGACAAACTATTGATCTGGCTGATCCAGCTCACTTTTCACTTCAACCAAAACCTAAAACTATCTTTGTCCTTGTATTGTCCTTCAGCCCCTAGAACAATCCATATCTCTGTAATATCTCACTGTCTTCACACACCTTTCTTTCTCTGTAAACTTTTCCCAAATTTACATTCATCATGATTTCTGGCACTTGCTGTCATCCCCAAATTCATTTCTGCTTTTTCAACAAGGCCAATGAAACAGTCGAACAAATAGAATGAAACAAGACAGATATGACAGCAATGTGACCAAGACTGAGAACCGGATAATCAAAGGCTTTCAGCATTTATACAAGAAGGATAAAAAGGCCACCACAGTGAAGCAGCATTGTATATAAAGGCTGTATTTCGGTATTTTTGTGATGCTAATCAATTTACACACTACTCCTCTCTGTCCTCCCCCCACTCCCTTTGTATTGATTCTCTAGATATTGTCTAAATATTAGAAATTTCTACAGCACAGAGAAGATTACTCTCGAAATTGTCTGTGCTGACTAAAAAGAAGGTACCACCCAGTATCATCCTTTCAAAAACAATCATTTTTATGGTACCACAGAGACTGTATGACTTCAGGTTCAGATCTAGGCACATAATTAAAATTTTCCAGAGTTTCTGCCTCGACTCCGCATCCATGCATGACTCCCAGATCCCTTCCTTACTCTGGGTGAAATAACAACTTTTCCCACCACTTCTCTAATATTTCAACCAATTACATTAAATATTTGCTGCTGGTAACTGAGCTCTCCAATAACAACAAGTCAGTCTCTCCCTCTCTATTCAGGCCCTTGACAACATGTGCAGGTTAATCAAATCTCCTCTCAGCATCCTCCACTTCAAACTTTACTCATAACTGCATTATCACTTCCCCAGGATAACAAATCTCTTCAGTACCATTTCAAAGAGTGAAACATGCTCGAAATGTCAATTGTCCCGGCACTCTGCTACCTGACCTGCTGTGCTTTTCCCACACCACACTCTTTGACTCTAATTTCCAGCATCTGCAATCCTCACATTCTTCCTGTACACTCTCCATTCTAATTCCATCCTTCCATGTGATATAGTGACTAGAACTACATGCAACACACAGGCTGTGACTGAACTAAATATTTATACAGTTCTAGTATAAGTTTCCTGCTCTTATATTCTGCACTTGAGCTGAGAGAGGAAATGCTGCTATTTGCTGCCTTATCTAGATTATGGACGAGCCCAGCTATCTTCAGGGTAAAAGCAAATTACTGCAGATTCTGGAATCTGAAACCAAAAGAGAAAATGATGGAAAAACTCGACAGGTCTAGCAGCATCTGTAAGGAGTGAAAAGGCTGGCATTTTGAGTCTAACTGACCCTTTGTCAAAGCAAAAAAAAGTGAGAAATAGGGAGTTATTTATACTAGGATCTGTCCACACTGACAGTATGTTCATTTATTGTGTATTCTTTCTCTTGATTGCTGTCCCTAAATGACTTGACTTGCACTTCTCCACATTGCTGGTACATTCAACTAGATCTCCTAGCTTCCATCTGCTATGTGTTAGCTCATCAAATCGAGTAAGTCACGTCAACTGTACAAGTCTCTGCATGAAAACTAAACAGCCAGATTAATTACACACAGCTTTCCCTGCAGAAATTCAGACTGACAGTCCTGGATTCCTCTGGCATTTTCTAAGGGACCATTCTGCCTGACTCGCAGAATTCCGTATTTAGTCAGCCCATTGCTTCATACTAAACTAAGCTACAATATCAGCAGGTCTCAGACACTTTGCCTCTACTCAGTGAGGAACCGAAAATGATGGACAATGAGCAAACATGGCAGGGGATTTTTCTCCCCAGCTTCTTTTAAGGATGTGAATCTCCTGTATAGGTCCTCCCTCTCTTTAAGTATATAACTTACAATAGTTTGCACGACAAAATCTGCACAAGACAAGGGCCTGAATCTTTTGACTTGGCCAATCTCATTTATGTCAGTTTCATGGAGGGTTTGTCTCCACAAGTGGATAGAGCTTGTAAGAAGGTCTATGGTGTATTAGCGTTCATTAGCAGAGGGATTGAATTCAAGAGTCATGAGGTGATGTTGCAACTGTACAGGACCTTGGTAAGGGTACATTTGGGATACTGTGTGCAGTTCTGGTCGCCTCAGTTTAGGAAAGATGTGGAAGCTTTGGAGAGGGTGCAAAGGTGATTTACCAGGATGTTGCCTGGAATGGAGAATAGGTCGTACGAGGATAGGTTGAGAGTGCTTGGCCTTTTTCTCATTGGAACGGTGAAGGATGAGGGATGACTTGATAGAGGTTTGTAAGATGATCAGGGGAATAGATAGAGACTTTTCCCCCAGGTACAACAGAGTGTTACAAGGGGACATAAATTTAAGGTGAAGGGTGGAAGGTATAGGGGGGATGTCAGGAGTAGGTTCTTTACCCAGAGAGTGGTGGGGGCATGGAATGCGCTGCCTGTGGGAGTGGCAGAGTCAGAATCATTGGTGACCTTTAAGCGGCAATTGGATAGGTACATGGACGTGTGCTTAAGCTAGGACAAATGTTCGGCACAACATCGTGGGCCGAAGGGCCTGTTCTGTGCTGTATTGTTCTATGTTCTATTTTCTATGTAAGTCTAAGTGAATGTTCTCATCATAACAACATCCCGAATCTGCCTCATTAACTACCTTCCCTGCCTCTATGTCCCTTCTTTCATCTGATACGAGCCCAATGATTATTTTCCGCTTTGTTATCGGTTTAAAAACTGCCCACTGCCCAGGTGTCCCAGAATGCACTGGATTCCCTGCTACAGATGCCATTTTTAAAAAAAGTAATTACAATCTTGGATTGTCAGTCCGAAACTGCCCTGGATATAACGGCGGGGTTGTGGAGGGAGGGAGGGGGGTAGATTGGGAAATGTAGTAAACTGAGGGCCCCACTTTGTGGCTGAGCCCCTGAGGTTCTGGTGTATGGCATGGTGCAGGACAGGGACATTATCTTCCTCCAGGATAAATAGACAAAGTATTTTCCCTGGGGTCGGGGAGTCCAGAACTGGAGGGCATAGGTTTAGGGTGAGAGGGGAAAGATATAAAAGAGACCTAAGGGGCAACTTTTTCACGCAGAGGGTGGTGCGTGTATGGAATGAGCTGCCAGTGGATGTGGTGGAGGCTGGTACAATTGCAACTTTTAAGAGGCATTTGGATGGGTATATGAATAGGAAGGATTTGGAGGGATATGGGCCAGGTGCTGGCAGATGGGACTGGATTGGGTTGGGATATCTGGTCGGCTTGGACGGGTTGTTTCCATGCTGTACATCTATATGACTCTATGACTGGCAGGGGAAGCCATGGCACCAGACCTGCTAGCTTGTCTGAGATTGACCCGTGGGCCAGTGAGGTGCCAGCCTTCTGGGTGAATGCCCAACAGTGTAGGAAGGACGTCAGTGACCAGGGTAAGTGCCACTATCTGCAGTTTGTGACCTTGCCCCCCCCCCCGTGTGTGTGTGTGTGTGTGTGTGTATCTCTCTCTCTCTGTTACTGCACCCACCTCCCACCAAGACCTATGTTCTCCTACTCTCACTGAATGCAGCACCTTCTCTCTGTTTCTATCTGACCTCTTCTCTGTCCCACTCGCCAGCTCTGTCTGGTGTCTGTGCTGCCCACTCCTTCAGTCAGGACACCTCCCCACCTTTCCCTCGGCTGTCCCAGCACTAACAGCTGTACCAACCCCTTCCATCTCCCTAATACCCCTTGATAATTCTCTCATTCCAGAAGGAACTATCCCACAATAGGACAGAAAGAGCCAAGAGAGGTATGAGACAGCCCAATATTCAGCTCCTCACTCCCTCACCGGCGAAGGGTCCTGACCCTAACAACCACAAGAGGCTGACTGACCGTGTCCAAACTCCCGGACTGGGATCTGAGACTCCCCCTGACTCACTGTGCTGGGCACCGTGACTGACTGTTGACAATGATATTCAGCTTTCTGAGTTTGTGTCTGCGCTAAACACTAAGACAATACAGTAGGAGGGTGAGCATGGTAGATTTGGCTGAGGGGAAACACTGTTGAGGGCAGGGTAAGGCAAGGCAATAATTCTGTGAGCATTCAAGTCAGCTCAAAGTGAATGTGTACAAACACGGAATGAGCAGCCCAGAGGGACAGTCCATGAGCTGGGTGTGTGTCCCTGAGCACAGTGTCCTTGCAGCAGCATTACAATGAGAGTTGTCAGTGCACCCTGAGCTGCAGCATTGAAGTACAGAAGCGTATTGTTGGTGGGTCGGAGATGTGCTGGGATGGCATGGTGAGGCTGGCATGTGACAGATGCCAGCATTGGTGGGTGTGGAGTGCATGCAGCTTCTGTTCATCCGGCGTCCCCCGATACGTTGGTGTCCAGGCTAGAAGTCTGCAGAAGCGAGCCACGAGATGGAGTCACCAGGTACCAGCTCTGACATTCATGTCAAATTCTTCATATTGAGTTTCCCCACAGTGGGGGAGGATATGAAGCTGCAAGTTGATGAGTGGGGGGGAGGGGGGGGGAGGGATCCACAATAATGTGGCTATTGATCATCAGTAATCATTCAGTGAGGATCTCGCTTCTCCAGTGATCAAATCTTGACTTAAAGAACAGTCCAGCACAGGAACAGGCCCTTCAGCCCAGCAAGCCCGCATGACACATGATGCCCTTCCAATGTTAAAACAATCTTTTTTGCTCCAATACCTTCTATGTCATTCTATTCCCTACTTACTCATACTTGTGCCAAGATCCCTCTTAAACCTTGCTATATTGGCTTCTTCCCCTCTATCAGTGCATTTCAGGCACTTTCACACTGTCTGGAACAGCAAAAAAAAACTTACCTATCATATCTACAAAACTTTCTCCCTTTTACCTAAAACCTACGGTCCTGAGTAATTGATATTTCTACTCTGGGTGGAAAAAAGCCTCTAACTGTCCTTCTATCTATGCCTCTGATAATTTTGTAAATATCTATCACTTAGCCCCATAGCCAATGATGTCATGGTGGAAACAAGCCATGTGTGTTCAATTTCTCCTTCTGACTAATACCCTTCAAACCAGACACCATCCTGGTCAAACTTTTCAATACCCTCACCAACACTTCAACTTCATGTGGCTACCAGTACTGTACCCAATATTATAAATGTACCTCGAACTAAGTTTCTCTACAGTTGCAATATGACCTGCTAATCTTCATACTGCATACTCCGATGCATGTCTGCAAGTTTGCCGTCAGTCTTCTTGATCACCCTCTCCACCTGTGTTACCACTTTTCGGGAACTGTGCACCTGTACACCAAGATCCCTTCGGATGTTGATGCAATCAGTAGTTTTTCCATCCACTTTATTCTTCTCTGCTGCATTAGACCGTCTAAAACGCATCACGTCACAACTGTCCAGATAAAGTTACATCTGTGTTTTTTCTCTGTCCAAGTCTGCAGCTGACCTATATCCTGCTGTATTCTCTGGCAATCATCCTCACAATCTGCAACTCCGCCAAACTATTTACAGATCTCCAGTCACAAAAACGCTGTTCCATCACTACTCTGTTTTCAATGACCAAGCAGTTCTCTATCCATCTTACTAACTGACCGCTGATCCCATTTCACTTCACCTTCTGTATGAGCCTGCCATATGGAACCATATCAAAGGCCTTGCTAAGGTCCAAACGGCCAACATCCAGCCCTATGCCCTCATCAATCAATTTTGTCACTTCCTCAAAATAATCAATCAAGTTTGCGAGACAGGATATTCCCCACACAACTATGTTGCCTGTTGCTAGTAAATCCAGACTAGAGTACTGTTGGAGCTGCACTCATTCAGACAAGTGATTATTCCGTCGTATTCCTCACATGAACCTTGGAGAGTAGATTAGATTCATTACAGTGTGGAAACAGGCCCTTTGGCCCAACCTGTCGACATCAACCCTCCGAAGAGTAAGCCACACACACCCATTTCCTTCTGACTAAAACGATTAACAAATTTAGTATGGTCAATTCCCCTGGCCTGCACATCTTTGGACTGCGGGAGGAAACCCGTGCAGACACGGGCTGAATGTGCAAACTCCACACAATTAGTCACCCAAGTCCAGAATCGAACCCAGGACCTTGGCACCATAAGGTAGCAGTGCTAAAACTGAGCTACCATGCCCCTCGCAATATGGAAGGTATGTTGGGTTGTGATGGTTACTGTCCAGAGGGAGGTATGTCGGGCCGTGATGGTTACTGTACAGTGGGAGGTATGTCGGGGTGCGATGGTTACTGTACAGTGGGAGGTATGTCGGGGTGCGATGGTTACTGTACAGTGGGAGGTATGTCGGGGTGTGATGGTTACTGTACAGTGGGAGGTATGTCGGGGTGCGATGGTTACTGTACAGTGGGAGGTATGTCGGGGTGCGATGGTTACTGTACAGTGGGAGGTATGTCGGGGTGCGATGGTTACTGTACAGTGGGAGGTATGTCGGGGTGTGATGGTTACTGTACAGTGGGAGGTATGTCGGGCCGTGATGATTTCTGTACAGTGGGAGCTATGTCTGGCTGTGAAGTTGCAGATGGCATGAGCTGTACAGAGTATGATTCTGCTGCTGCCGATGGCCCTCTGCACCTCATGGCTGCATCATCATTAATTATTCAATCTGTATAAAGTCTGACCCATTCAGTACTCAAGGGGCTACATATCATAGTGAGGAGGGTCTGCAAAACGTGAAGGTAGCCCTTGCTCCCCATTGTGGAGTGACCATTCTTACTGATATATGAAATGGAGAGGCGTACCTGCAGCAGGCAGATCAGTGATGATGTGGTCATTTATATGTTTCGCTTTTATTAATTCCACCATAACCTGCCACAAAGCAGTTTAGCAGACACAGGATGCAACATCAATGCTGAGCACTATCATTAGACTGGATTCCCTACAGATTGGGAACAGGCCCTTCGGCCCAACCAGTCCACACTGACCCTCCGAAGAGCAACATACACTCGTCTGACTAATGCACTGAACACTATGGGCAGTTTATCATGGCCAATTCACCGGAGTTGCACATCTTTGGACTGTGGGAGGGAACACACGCAAGCACAGGGAGAATGCACAAACTTCCAACCAGCAGTTGCCCGCGACTGGAATCGAGGCTGGGACCCTGGTGCTATAAGGCAGCAGTGCTATCCATAGAGCCACCATGCCACCCTACATTAACTATATACAAGGAGCTGTTCCCCCTCTGCTTGGCTGTGTCCTGTCAGTGGGACAGAACCTACCAGAGAGGGTGGTGATGTTGCCTGGGACATAGTCCTGTTCACAGATTCCTGCTTTACAGACAATATCTGACTGTTGCTTGATTAGTCCATGGGAAATATATACCACGTCACCTTCACATTTTCTGTAATGAAGAGTTAACATCACTTTAATTCTTACATATTTTAAAATAAACCAAAGATCATTGTTTTTCAGTTGAAAACAATTGAAATGAACGATAATTGAAATACCAGAGCGCACACTTGACTATTACACAATTCAGTGACTGTAGTAAACAGCCGATTCATGTTCAGATCAGTGAACACACCATCTCGCAGGCAGCAAAGCTGTTGAAAATGACTTTGACGAAAAGCCTGAATTCAGACACAGTGTTATTGAGCCCCACCACGACCTCCAAAATACTGGCCATCTCCAAAATCTGTCCAGAGAGCTCCCAAACTGGAGCTGGGCAGTTACTCACACAATCCCTCATAATAGACTGGTTAGAGACATACCTGAACAACAGGGAGGTGTGTGTGGTTCAGACTGGTCAATGGACTAGCACATGGCGCTGGTCCAGACGCGGTTCAATATTTATAACAACGACCTGTAAACAGCCATGTCTTCCAAGTATATCTCTTCTTGTGTGCCACCTAAACTCTGTAATGCTGAACCTTGGACCTGATCCTGAATGAAGGTGTCATACAGGTGATGGACTCCTGCAGCACATGGCGTCTGACATTGAATCCCTCATAAACCATAACCAGTGTATGTTAGCCCCACAATGTCAGTATCCAAACATAATTGTGCAGCTCCATTGATGGCCAGCGTGATTTCAGCCCAACGACCTTGTGTGTGACTTGAGATGGAAATCTCTGTGTAAATGGTTGCAGCATTGTTCTAACCATTAACAGCCATTAAGTAAAGTATCTTTACTGAAGGTCCGATATCCTTTCATAATCCCAACTTTTAGATTGTCCAATAAGCACAAAATCCACCCATTTATTCAGTACACTGTTATAACAACAATATGATGAAAACTCACAGTAAGTAGCAATGAAATGATGAGTCTCATTGCCACACCCAAGACCAAATTGTTATTAAGTACAAGAACTTTGAAAATACACAATTACTTTTCCTTGTATTAATATTGTTAACTAATAGTCGATTTTATATCTGCTCCTCAGATACTGCCTGAACATCAGTTTTTTTTTCAGAACCACACTTTTTGACTCTGATCTCCAACATCTGCATTCCTCACTTTCTCCCTGCTAATGTTCATTATAATCATTTTCGTGGCAACAATGTCATTGTGTGTTTAAACATGTTCCAGTCAGATATGAGTACGTTTTCAGTTGCTTCTGTCTATCTCAGAGCTCAGTAATGTGGGATGAGAATGCCAGTGTCTATGATGCTCGGTATGTAGGCCATGCCTCTGAGAGACTGACAGATTATTTCAAACATCATATCCCTTCAGCTGTTCACAACAAGCAATGTGCTGCCTGGACCAAGCAGCCTGAGCTCACAAAACCCAAAACACAGTGTCCAGCATTGAACAGGTCTAGACAATATTTTTATGTTAATTTATTCATGAAATGTGATTTAGACGGCATTTATTGATAGATAGGGAACTTGAAACAGTGACACTGAAGGAACGGCAATATACTTCCCAATCAGGATGGTGGGTGGCTTGGAACAGAACGCGAACATGGTGGGGGTCCCATGTGTCTGCTTCCCTTGTCCTTCTCAATGGTCGGGGTTTCAGAGGTCCATTGTAAGGAGCCTTGGTAAATTTCTGCAGAGCACAGTGTAGATGGCAGGTATTGCTGCGACTGAGCGTCAGTGGAAGAGGGGTGAAGCTGCACTCACACAGGCAAATGGAAGTATTTAATAAAACACACATTCAACATGTGTCTTAGCAATAGGGGACAGGCTTTCAGAAATTTTGAAGTGAGTTATTCCTGCAGAATTTCTAGCCCCTGACATATTCTTGTAGCTAATGAATTTATATGCATCAAAATGTGGCGCTGGAACAGTAAAACAGGTACAGAAGAAGTCAATGGTTTAGCATAAGCCCTTCACAGGAATAGGTAATGAAATCATATGGTCAGTCCAGTTCAGGTAAACGATAATCCTCGCGATATTGCTTGGTGTGTGTTCAGTTATGGTGGTGTTATTGAACTTTAGAGGATGTGGTTCAATTTTCCATTGATATCAGTAATCGTTGTCTGGCACATGTGTAATGGAAATGGGATTGTCACTGTTAAGCACACACCTGCATGTTTCCAGGTCCTGTTACATTTGGACAAGGACTGCTTCAGTATCTGAGTAAATCATGAATGGTGTTGAATACTGTCCAATCATTGGCAAACATCCCCACTTGTGATATTACAGTCATTTATGAAGCAGCTGAAAATTATAGGGCCTAGGGCAGAGAGCACTCTTACAGCTCACTGATGCTGTCCCTCTCTCTGAGCTAGGAAGCTTGCTTCTAGTTCCACCTGCTCCAGAGGTGTTTACCAACATATCTGAATGGAATAATATTTTAATATCTACCACACAAAGCTGCGTGAGGATTTGGTTAGCTCAATCAGTTGGATGGCTGGTTTGTAATACAGATTAATGCTAACAGTGTGGGTTCAATTCCTGGGGTGACTAAAGGACTGTCCTACTCAATCTCTCGCTTACTTGAGTATGATGACTGTCCAGTTAAACTACCGCCAGTTGTCTCTATCATCCTGTAGTAGTATGGTGTCCTACCTTTACATTTCTGATCTACAGGCTTACCCAGAAACCCCACCCCTGGGGAACTGCAGCGAAGCTGATATGGCTGCTCTCCACCAACCCCAGCTACCTTCCTTTGTACCAGGTGTAACTTCTGCCAGTGCAGATGATTCCTGTTTGCCGCTAATCCTGGATACGACATTTGGCCAAATGCAGTTATGACCATGTAAAAAGTGCAGTAACTGTCACCTCACCTCTCGAATTCAGCTGTGTGTTCTCTTGTTGTACATCATTAAACCAAGGCTTCAATGAGCCCAAGGGATGTGAGCCCAAACTGAGCTTTAGTGAGCAGGTTAGTACTGAGGAAGTGCTGCTTGATCCCACTGTAGATGACATCTGCCATCCCTTTATTAATGACAGGGATCAGAGCAATGGGGTAGTCACTGATTGTCCGATGTTTTGTCTGTGTGTGTACAGACCACACCCGGATAGTTTCCCACATTGTCAGGTAGATCCCAGTGCTGTATCCCAGCAGGAACAGCCTGAATGGAATGTTATCATGGCCCACAGCCATTGCATTCTCCAATCCCTCCAGCTGTTTGTGAATATCACACAAAGTGAATCGGATTAGCTGAAGGCTGCCATCTGGAGGAGACTAAAATAGATCATCCCATCGATATTTCTGTCTGAACATTGCTATGAATGTTTCAGCCTTAGATTTCTATTGTTGTGCTAAGCCCTTCCATCTTTCAGGAACGTGGTATTGGTGGATTCTTCTCCTCTAGTGAGTTGTGTGATTGTCCACCACCACTCACCCGGATTGTAGCGATTAGGTCTGATTCACTGGTTACATCTGTGTCTTATTTGCTATTTATACCATGTGATGAGTAAGTGGTCCAATTTAGTAACTTCATCTCATTCTGAGGTGTATTTGGTGCTACTATAGGCAGGCCTTCCTGTTTTCTCCATTTATCAAGGGTGTATCCCTGGCTTTATGGCCAGGATAAAGTGGAGTATATGCCAGGCAATGATAGTGAAAATTATACTGGAGTACAATTCTGCTGCTGTTGGTAATGACCCGAACCACCTCACACAGGCCAGTGCAAAATTCCAAAATCTATTGGAAATCTGCCCCGTTGAGCACAGTGATGGTGTCACATATACACAGGGGTCTTCACGATGTAAAAGTGGAAAATGTCTCCATAAATGCTGTGTGCGGTAGTCACCATTCCCAATATGGTCATTGAACAATGTGTCTGCAGCCGGTAGGTTGGTGATGGTGAGGTCAAGGATGTTTCTCCCCATCAGTCATTCCCCCGACCCGGTGCAGACGCAGTGAAGCAGTTGTGTCCTTTTAAACTCAACCACCTCGATCAGCAACGCTGCTGCTGAGCTCCTCTTGGTGTTGGTTTTGAAATGGCCCACCCAGTATACATCCGCCAGCTCTGTCAGTCTCTGTGCTTCCTCCAAGTGTAATTCAATGTAGAGGGACACTGATCCACCAGCTCAGGCAGGGGAGTCAGCAGGAGGTTTCTGTGTCAGTGTTTGATCTGACATCGTGAGGCTGAGGGAGGGGAGTCAGCAGGAGGTTTCTGTGTCAGTGTTTGATCTGACACCATGAGGCTGAGGGAGGGGGGAGTCAGCAGGAGGTTTCTGTGTCAGTGTTTGATCTGACACCGTGAGGCTGAGGGAGGGGGGTCAGCAGGAGGTTTCTGTGTCAGTGTTTGATCTGACACCGTGAGGCTGAGGGAGGGGGGGGTCAGCAGGAGGTTTCTGTGTCAGTGTTTGATCTGACACCGTGAGGCTGAGGGAGGGGAGTCAGCAGGAGGTTTCTGTGTCAGTGTTTGATCTGACACCGTGAGGCTGAGGGAGGGGGGTCAGCCGGAGGTTTCTGTGTCAGTGTTTGATCTGACACCGTGAGGCTGAGGGAGGGGGGGGGGGTCAGCAGGAGGTTTCTGTGTCAGTGTTTGATCTGACACCGTGAGGCTGAGGGAGGGGGGGGGGGTCAGCAGGAGGTTTCTGTTTCAGTGTTTGATCTGACCCCGTGAGGCTGAGGGAGGGGGGTCAGCAGGAGGTTTCTGTGTCAGTGTTTGATAAGACCCCGTGAGGCTGAGGGAGGGGAGTCAGCAGGAGGTTTCTGTGTCAGTGTTTGATCTGACCCCGTGAGGCTGAGGGAGGGGGGGGGTCAGCAGGAGGTTTCTGTGTCAGTGTTTGATCTGACACCGTGAGGCTGAGGGAGGGGGGTCAGCAGGAGGTTTCTGTGTCAGTGTTTGATCTGACCCCGTGAGGCTGAGGGAGGGGGGGGTCAGCAGGAGGTTTCTGTGTCAGTGTTTGATCTGACACCGTGAGGCTGAGGGAGGGGGGTCAGCAGGAGGTTTCTGTGTCAGTGTTTGATCTGACACCGTGAGGCTGAGGGAGGGGAGTCAGCAGGAGGTTTCTGTGTCAGTGTTTGATCTGACACCGTGAGGCTGAGGGAGGGGGGTCAGCAGGAGGTTTCTGTGTCAGTGTTTGATCTGACACCGTGAGGCTGAGGGCGGGGAGTCAGCAGGAGGTTTCTGTGTCAGTGTTTGATCTGACACCGTGAGGCTGAGGGAGGGGGGTCAGCAGGAGGTTTCTGTGTCAGTGTTTGATCTGACACCGTGAGGCTGAGGGAGGGGGGGGGAAGACAGCAGGAGGTTTCTGTGTCAGTGTTTGATCTGACCCCGTGAGGCTGAGGGAGGGGGGGGTCAGCAGGAGGTTTCTGTGTCAGTGTTTGATCTGACACCGTGAGGCTGAGGGAGGGGGGGGGAAGTCAGCAGGAGGTTTCTGTGTCAGTGTTTGATCTGACACCGTGAGGCTGAGGGAGGGGGGGGTCAGCAGGAGGTTTCTGTGTCAGTGTTTGATCTGACACCGTGAGGCTGAGGGGGGGGGGGGGGGGTCAGCAGGAGGTTTCTGTGTCAGTGTTTGATCTGACACCGTGAGGCTGAGGGAGGGGGGGGGTCAGCAGGAGGTTTCTGTGTCAGTGTTTGATCTGACCCCGTGAGGCTGAGGGAGGGGGGGGGTCAGCAGGAGGTTTCTGTGTCAGTGTTTGATCTGACACCGTGAGGCTGAGGGAGGGGGGGGTCAGCAGGAGGTTTCTGTGTCAGTGTTTGATCTGACACCGTGAGGCTGAGGGAGGGGGGGGGTCAGCAGGAGGTTTCTGTGTCAGTGTTTGATCTGACACCGTTAGACTGAGGGAGGGGGGTCAGCAGGAGGTTTCTGTGTCAGTGTTTGATCTGACACCGTGAGGCTGAGGGAGGGGGGTCAGCAGGAGGTTTCTGTGTCAGTGTTTGATCTGACACCGTGAGGCTGAGAGAGGGAGGGGGGTCAGCAGGAGGTTTCTGTGTCAGTGTTTGATCTGACACCGTGAGGCTGAGGGAGGGGAGTCAGCAGGAGGTTTCTGTGTCAGTGTTTGATCTGACACCGTGAGGCTGAGGGAGGGCGGTCAGCAGGAGGTTTCTGTTTCAGTGTTTGATCTGACACCGTGAGGCTGAGGGAGGGGGGGGTCAGCAGGAGGTTTCTGTGTCAGTGTTTGATCTGACACAGTGAGGCTGAGGGAGGGGGGGGGGTCAGCAGGAGGTTTCTGTGTCAGTGTTTGATCTGACCCCGTGAGGCTGAGGGAGGGGGGTCAGCAGGAGGTTTCTGTTTCAGTGTTTGATCTGACACCGTGAGGCTGAGGGAGGGGGGGGTCAGCAGGAGGTTTCTGTGTCAGTGTTTGATCTGACACCGTGAGGCTGAGGGAGGGAGGGGGGTCAGCAGGAGGTTTCTGTGTCAGTGTTTGATCTGACACCGTGAGGCTGAGGGAGGGGGGTCAGCAGGAGGTTTCTGTTTCAGTGTTTGATCTGACACCGTGAGGCTGAGGGAGGGGGGGAGTCAGCAGGAGGTTTCTGTGTCAGTGTTTGATCTGACACCGTGAGGCTGAGGGAGGGGGGGGTCAGCAGGAGGTTTCTGTGTCAGTGTTTGATCTGACACCGTGAGGCTGAGGGAGGGAGGGGGGTCAGCAGGAGGTTTCTGTGTCAGTGTTTGATCTGACACCGTGAGGCTGAGGGAGGGAGGGGGGTCAGCAGGAGGTTTCTGTGTCAGTGTTTGATCTGACACCGTGAGGATGAGGGAGGGGGGGGTCAGCAGGAGGTTTCTGTGTCAGTGTTTGATCTGACCCCGTGAGGCTGAGGGAGGGGGGGTCAGCAGGAGGTTTCTGTGTCAGTGTTTGATGTGACACCGTGAGGCTGAGGGGGGGGGGGTCAGCAGGAGGTTTCTGTGTCAGTGTTTGATCTGACACCGTGAGGCTGAGGGGGGGGTCAGCAGGAGGTTTCTGTGTCAGTGTTTGATCTGACACCGTGAGGCTGAGGGAGGGGGGTCAGCAGGAGGTTTCTGTGTCAGTGTTTGATCTGACACCGTGAGGCTGAGGGAGGGGGGGGGTCAGCAGGAGGTTTCTGTATCAGTGTTTGATCTGACACCGTGAGGCTGAGGGAGGGGGGAGGGTCAGCAGGAGGTTTCTGTGTCAGTGTTTGATCTGACACCGTGAGGCTGAGGGAGGGGGGGGTCAGCAGGAGGTTTCTGTGTCAGTGTTTGATCTGACACCGTGACACTGAGGGAGGGGGGTCAGCAGGAGGTTTCTGTGTCAGTGTTTGATCTGACACCGTGAAGCTGAGGGAAGTGGGGGTCAGCAGGAGGTTTCTGCGTCAGTGTTTGATCTGACACCGTGAAGCTGAGGGAGGGGGGTCAGCAGGAGGTTTCTGTGTCAGTGTTTGATCTGACACCGTGAGGCTGAGGGAGGGGGGGGTCAGCAGGAGGTTTTTGTGTCAGTGTTTGATCTGACACCGTGAGGCTGAGTGAGGGGGGTCAGCAGGAGGTTTCTGTGTCAGTGTTTGATCGGACACCGTGAGGCTGAGGGAGGGGGGGGGCTCAGCAGGAGGTTTCTGTGTCAGTGTTTGAATTGACACCGTGAGGCTGAGGGAGGGGGGTGTCAGTAGGAGGTTTCTGTTTCAGTGTTTGATCTGACACCGTGAGGCTGAGGGAAGGGGGTCAGTAGGAGGTTTCTGTGTCAGTGTTTGATCTGACACCGTGAGGCTGAGGGAGGGGGGTCAGCAGGAGGTTTCTGTTTCAGTGTTTGATCTGACACCGTGAGGCTGAGGGAGGGGGGGGTCAGCAGGAGGTTTCTGTGTCAGTGTTTGATCTGACCCCGTGAGGCTGAGGGAGGGGGGGGTCAGCAGGAGGTTTCTGTGTCAGTGTTTGATCTGACCCCGTGAGGCTGAGGGAGGGGGGGGTCAGCAGGAGGTTTCTGTGTCAGTGTTTGATCTGACACCGTGAGCCTGAGGGAGGGGGGGGTCAGCAGGAGGTTTCTGTGTCAGTGTTTGATCTGACACCGTGAGGCTGAGGGAGGGGGGGGGTCAGCAGGAGGTTTCTGTGTCAGTGTTTGATCTGACCCCGTGAGGCTGAGGGAGGGGGGTGTCAGCAGGAGGTTTCTGTGTCAGTGTTTGATCTGACACCGTGAGGCTGAGGGAGGGAGGGGGGTCAGCAGGAGGTTTCTGTGTCAGTGTTTGATCTGACACCGTGAGGCTGAGGGAGGGGGGTCAGCAGGAGTTTTCTGTGTCAGTGTTTGATCTGACACCGTGAGGCTGAGGGAGGGAGGGGTCAGCAGGAGGTTTCTGTGTCAGTGTTTGATCTGACACCGTGAGGCTGAGGGAGGGGGGGGTCAGCAGGAGGTTTCTGTGTCAGTGTTTGATCTGAAACCGTGAGGCTGAGGGAGGGGGGTCAGCAGGAGGTTTCTGTGTCAGTGTTTGATCTGACACCGTGAGGCTGAGGGAGGGGGGGGTCAGCAGGAGGTTTCTGTGTCAGTGTTTGATCTGACACCGTGAGGCTGAGGGAGGGGGGGGTCAGCAGGAGGTTTCTGTGTCAGTGTTTGATCAGACACCGTGAGGCTGAGGAAGGGGGGGGTCAGCAGGAGGTTTCTGTGTCAGTGTTTGATCCGACACCGTGAGGCTGAGGGAGGGGAGTCAGCAGGAGTTTTCTGTGTCAGTGTTTGATCTGACACCGTGAGGCTGAGGGAGGGGAGTCAGCAGGAGGTTTCTGTGTCAGAGTTTGATCTGACACCGTGAGGCTGAAGGAGGGGGGTCAGCAGGAGGTTTCTGTGTCAGTGTTTGATCAGACACCGTGAGGCTGAGGAAGGGGGGGGTCAGCAGGAGGTTTCTGTGTCAGTGTTTGATCCGACACCGTGAGGCTGAGGGAGGGGAGTCAGCAGGAGTTTTCTGTGTCAGTGTTTGATCTGACACCGTGAGGGGGGGGGGGGGTCAGCAGGAGGTTTCTGTGTCAGTGTTTGATCTGACACCGTGAGGCTGAGGGAGGGGGGTCAGCAGGAGGTTTCTGTGTCAGTGTTTGATCTGACACCGTGAGGCTGAGGGAGGGGGGTCAGCAGGAGGTTTCTGTGTCAGTGTTTGATCTGACACCGTGAGACTGAGGGAGGGGGGTCAGCAGGAGGTTTCTGTGTCAGTGTTTGATCTGACACCGTGAGGCTGAGGGAGGGGGGTCAGCAGGAGGTTTCTGTGTCAGTGTTTGATCTGACACCGTGAGGCTGAGGGAGGGGGGGGGGGGGGTCAGCAGGAGGTTTCTGTGTCAGTGTTTGATCAGACACCGTGAGGCTGAGGGAGGGGAGTCAGCAGGAGGTTTCTGTGTCAGTGTTTGATCTGACACCGTGAGGCTGAGGAAGGGGGGGGTCAGCAGGAGGTTTCTGTGTCAGTGTTTGATCTGACCCCGTGAGGCTGAGGGAGGGGGGGGTCAGCAGGAGGTTTCTGTGTCAGTGTTTGATCCGACACCGTGAGGCTGAGGGAGGGGAGTCAGCAGGAGTTTTCTGTGTCAGTGTTTGATCTGACACCGTGAGGCTGAGGGAGGGAGGGGAGTCAGCAGGAGGTTTCTGTGTCAGTGTTTGATCTGACACCGTGAGGCTGAGGGGGGGGGGGGTCAGCAGGAGGTTTCTGTGTCAGTGTTTGATCTGACACCGTGAGGCTGAGGGAGGGGGGAGTCTGCAGGAGGTTTCTGTGTCAGTGTTTGATCTGACACCGTGAGGCTGAGGGAGGGGGGGGGGTCAGCAGGAGGTTTCTGTGTCAGTGTCTGATCTGACACCGTGAGGCTGAGGGGGGGGTCAGCAGGAGGTTTCAGTGTCAGTGTTTGATCTGACCCCGTGAGGCTGAGGGAGGGGGGGGGTCAGCAGGAGGTTTCTGTGTCAGTGTTTGATCAGACACCGTGAGGCTGAGGGAGGGGAGTCAGCAGGAGGTTTCTGTGTCAGTGTTTGATCTGACACCGTGAGGCTGAGGGAGGGGGGGGGGTCAGCAGGAGGTTTCTGTGTCAGTGTTTGATCTGACCCCGTGAGGCTGAGGGAGGGGGGGGGTCAGCAGGAGGTTTCTGTGTCAGTGTTTGATCTGACACCGTGAGGCTGAGGGAGGGGGGGGGGGGTCAGCAGGAGGTTTCTGTGTCAGTGTTTGATCTGACACCGTGAGGCTGAGGGAGGGGGGGGGTCAGCAGGAGGTTTCTGTGTCAGTGTTTGAACCGACACCGTGAGGCTGAGGGAGGGGAGTCAGCAGGAGGTTTCTGTGTCAGTGTTTGATCTGACACCGTGAGGCTGAGGGAGGGAGGCGAGTCAGCAGGAGGTTTCTGTGTCAGTGTTTGATCTGACACCGTGAGGCTGAGGGAGGGGGTGGGGGTCAGCAGGAGGTTTCTGTGTCAGTGTTTGATCAGACACCGTGAGGGGGAGGGAGGGGGGTCAGCAGGAGGTTTCTGTGTCAGTGTTTGATCTGACACCGTGAGGCTGAGGGAGGGGGGAGTCAGCAGGAGGTTTCTGTGTCAGTGTTTGATCTGACACCGTGAGGCTGAGGGAGGGGGGTCAGCAGGAGGTTTCTGTGTCAGTGTTTGATCTGACACCGTGAGGCTGAGGGAGGGGGGGGGGTCAGCAGTAGTTTTCTGTGTCAGTGTTTGATCGGACACCGTGAGGCTGAGGGAGGGGGGTCAGCAGGAGGTTTCTGTGTCAGTGTTTGATCGGACACCGTGAGGCTGAGGGAGGGGGGTCAGCAGGAGGTTTCTGTGTCAGTGTTTGATCTGTCACCGTGAGGCTGAGGGAGGCGGGGGTCAGCAGGAGTTTTCTGTGTCAGTATTTGATCTGACACCGTGAGGCTGAGGGAGGGGAGGGGGGTCAGCAGGAGGTTTCTGTGTCAGTGTTTGATCTGACACCGTGAGGCTGAGGGAGGGGGGTCAGCAGGAGGTTTCTGTGTCAGTGTTTGATCTGACACCGTGAGGCTGAGGGAGGGGGGGGTCAGCAGGAGATTTCTGTGTCAGTGTTTGATCAGACACCGTGAGGCTGAGGGAGGGGGGTCAGCAGGAGATTTCTGTGTCAGTGTTTGATCTGACACCGTGAGGCTGAGGGAGGGGGGTCAGCAGGAGGTTTCTGTGTCAGTGTTTGATCTGACACCGTGAGGCTGAGGGAGGGGAGGGGGGTCAGCAGGAGGTTTCTGTGTCAGTGTTTGATCTGACACCGTGAGGCTGAGGGAGGGGGGTCAGCAGGAGGTTTCTGTGTCAGTGTTTGATCTGACACCGTGAGGCTGAGGGAGGGGGGGGTCAGCAGGAGATTTCTGTGTCAGTGTTTGATCAGACACCGTGAGGCTGAGGGAGGGGGGTCAGCAGGAGATTTCTGTGTCAGTGTTTGATCTGACACCGTGAGGCTGAGGGGGGGGGGGGTCAGCAGGAGGTTTCTGTGTCAGTGTTTGATCTGACACCGTGAGGCTGAGGGAGGGGAGTCAGCAGGAGGTTTCTGTGTCAGTGTTTGATCTGACCCCGTGAGGCTGAGGGAGGGGGGAGTCAGCAGGAGGTTTCTGTGTCAGTGTTTGATCTGACACCGTGAGGCTGAGGGAGGGGGGGGGTCAGCAGGAGGTTTCAGTGTCAGTGTTTGATCTGACCCCGTGAGGCTGAGGGAGGGGGGGGTCAGCAGGAGGTTTCTGTGTCAGTGTTTGATCTGACACCGTGAGGCTGAGGGAGGGGGTCAGCAGGAGGTTTCTGTGTCAGTGTTTGATCTGACACCGTGAGGCTGAGGGAGGGGGGGGGTCAGCAGGAGGTTTCTGTGTCAGTGTTTGATCAGAAACCGTGAGGCTGAGGGAGGGGGGTCAGCAGGAGGTTTCTGTGTCAGTGTTTGATCAGAAACCGTGAGGCTGAGGGAGGGGAGTCAGCAGGAGGTTTCTGTGTCAGTGTTTGATTTGACACCGTGAGGCTGAGGGAGGGGGGGGGTCAGCAGGAGGTTTCTGTGTCAGTGTTTGATCTGACACCGTGAGGCTGAGGGAGGGGGGGGTCAGCAGGAGGTTTCTGTGTCAGTGTTTGATCTGACCCCGTGAGGCTGAGGGAGGGGGGGGGTCAGCAGGAGGTTTCCGTGTCAGTGTTTGATCTGACCCCGTGAGGCTGAGGGAGGGGGGGGTCAGCAGGAGGTTTCTGTGTCAGTGTTTGATCAGACACCGTGAGGCTGAGGGAGGGGAGTCAGCAGGAGGTTTCTGTGTCAGTGTTTGATCAGACACCGTGAGGCTGAGGGAGGGGAGTCAGCAGGAGGTTTCTGTGTCAGTGTTTGATCTGACACCGTGAGGCTGAGGGAGGGGAGTCAGCAGGAGGTTTCTGTGTCAGTGTTTGATCTGACACCGTGAGGCTGAGGAAGGGGGGGGTCAGCAGGAGGTTTCTGTGTCAGTGTTTGATCTGACACAGTGAGGCTGAGGGGGGGGGGGGGTCAGCAGGTGGTTTCTGTGTCAGTGTTTGATCTGACACAGTGAGGCTGAGGGAGGGGGGTCAGCAGGAGGTTTCTGTGTCAGTGTTTGATCAGACACCGTGAGGCTGAGGGAGGGGAGTCAGCAGGAGGTTTCTGTGTCAGTGTTTGATCTGACACCGTGAGGCTGAGGAAGGGGGGGGTAAGCAGGAGGTTTCTGTGTCAGTGTTTGATCTGACACAGTGAGGCTGAGGGAGGGGGGTCAGCAGGAGGTTTCTGTGTCAGTGTTTGATCTGACACCGTGAGGCTGAGGGAGGGAGGGGAGTCAGCAGGAGGTTTCTGTGTCAGTGTTTGATCTGACACCGTGAGGCTGAGGGAGGGGAGGGGGGGGTCAGCAGGAGGTTTCTGTGTCAGTGTTTGATCAGACACCGTGAGGCTGAGGGAGGGGGGTCAGCAGGAGGCTTCTGTGTCAGTGTTTGATCTGACACCGTGAGGCTGAGGGAGGGGGGGGTCAGCAGGAGTTTTCTGTGTCAGTGTTTGATCTGACACCGTGAGGCTGAGGGAGGGGGGTCAGCAGGAGGTTTCTGTGTCAGTGTTTGATCTGACCCCGTGAGGCTGAGGGGGGGGGGAGTCAGCCGGAGGTTTCTGTGTCAGTGTTTGATCTGACCCCGTGAGGCTGAGGGAGGGGGGTCAGCAGGAGGTTTCCGTGTCAGTGTTTGATCTGACACCGTGAGGCTGAGGGAGGGGGGTCAGCAGGAGGTTTCTGTGTCAGTGTTTGATCTGACCCCGTGAGGCTGAGGGAGGGGGGTCAGCAGGAGGTTTCCGTGTCAGTGTTTGATCTGACACCGTGAGGCTGAGGGAGGGGGGGTCAGCAGGAGGTTTCTGTGTCAGTGTTTGATCTGACACCGTGAGGCTGAGGGAGGGGAGTCAGCAGGAGGTTTCTGTGTCAGTGTTTGATCTGACACCGTGAGGCTGAGGGAGGGGAGTCAGCCGGAGGTTTCTGTGTCAGTGTTTGATCTGACCCCGTGAGGCTGAGGAAGGGGGGGGGGTCATCAGGAGGTCTCTGTGTCAGTGTTTGATCTGACACCGTGAGGCTGAGGGAGGGGGGTCAGCAGGAGGTTTCAGTGTCAGTGTTTGATCTGACCCCGTGAGGCTGAGGGAGGGGGGGGTCAGCAGGAGGTTTCTGTGTCAGTGTTTGATCTGAAAACGTGAGGCTGAGGGAGGGGGGTCAGCAGGAGGTTTCTGTGTCAGTGTTTGATTTGACACCGTGAGGCTGAGGGAGGGGGGGGGGTCAGCAGGAGGTTTCTGTGTCAGTGTTTGATCTGACCCCGTGAGGCTGAGGGAGGGGGGTCAGCAGGAGGTTTCTGTGTCAGTGTTTGATCTGACACCGTGAGGCTGAGGGAGGGGGGTCAGCAGGAGGTTTCTGTGTCAGTGTTTGATCTGACCCCGTGAGGCTGAGGGAGGGGGGGGTCAGCAGGAGTTTTCTGTGTCAGTGTTTGATCAGACACCTTGAGGCTGAGGGAGGGGGGTCAGCAGGAGGTTTCTGTGTCAGTGTTTGATCTGACATCGTGAGGCTGAGGGAGGGGGGGGTCAGCAGGAGGTTTCTGTGTCAGTGTCTGATCTGACACCGTGAGGCTGAGGGAGGGGGGGGGTCAGCAGGAGGTTTCTGTGTCAGTGTTTGATCTGACACCGTGAGGCTGAGGAAGTGGGGGGGTCAGCAGGAGGTTTCTGTGTCAGTGTTTGATCTGACCCCGTGAGGCTGAGGGAGGGGGGGGTCAGCAGGAGGTTTCTGTGTCAGTGTTTGATCTGACACCGTGAGGCTGAGGGAGGGGGGTCAGCAGGAGGTTTCTGTGTCAGTGTTTGATCTGACACCGTGAGGCTGAGGGAGGGGGGGGGGTCAGCAGGAGTTTTCTGTGTCAGTGTTTGATCGGACACCGTGAGGCTGAGGGAGGGGGGTCAGCAGGAGGTTTCTGTGTCAGTGTTTGATCTGAGACCGTGAGGCTGAGGGAGGGGGGTCAGCAGGAGGTTTCTGTGTCAGTGTTTGATCTGACACCGTGAGGCTGAGGGAGGGGGGTCAGCAGGAGGTTTCTGTGTCAGTGTTTGATCTGACACCGTGAGGCTGAGGGAGGGGGGGGGGTCAGCAGGAGTTTTCTGTGTCAGTGTTTGATCGGACACCGTGAGGCTGAGGGAGGGGGGTCAGCAGGAGGTTTCTGTGTCAGTGTTTGATCTGAGACCGTGAGGCTGAGGGAGGGGGGTCAGCAGGAGGTTTCTGTGTCAGTGTTTGATCTGACACCGTGAGGCTGAGGGAGGGGGGGGTCAGCAGGAGGTTTCTGTGTCAGTGTTTGATCTGACCCCGTGAGGCTGAGGGAGGGGGGGGTCAGCAGGAGGTTTCTGTGTCAGTGTTTGATCTGACACCGTGAGGTGAGGGGGGGGGGGGTCAGCAGGAGGTTTCTGTGTCAGTGTTTGATCTGACACCGTGAGGCTGAGGGAGGGGAGTCAGCAGGAGGTTTCTGTGTCAGTGTTTGATCTGACCCCGTGAGGCTGAGGGAGGGGGGGGTCAGCAGGAGGTTTCTGTGTCAGTGTTTGATCTGACACCGTGAGGCTGAGGGAGGGGGGGGTCAGCAGGAGGTTTCTGTGTCAGTGTTTGATCTGACACCGTGAGGCTGAGGGAGGGGGGGTCAGCAGGAGGTTTCTGTGTCAGTGTTTGATCTGACCCCGTGAGGCTGAGGGAGGGGGGGGGGTCAGCAGGAGGTTTCTGTGTCAGTGTTTGATCTGACACCGTGAGGCTGAGGGAGGGGGGTCAGCAGGAGGTTTCTGTGTCAGTGTTTGATCTGACACCGTGAGGCTGAGGGAGGGGGGGGTCAGCAGGAGGTTTCTGTGTCAGTGTTTGATCTGACACCGTGAGTCTGAGGGAAGGGGGGGGTCAGCAGGAGGTTTATGTGTCAGTGTTTGATCTGACCCCGTGAGGCTGAGGGAGGGGAGGGGGGTCAGCAGGAGGTTTCTGTGTCAGTGTTTGATCTGACACCATGAGGCTGAGGGAGGGGGGTCAGCAGGAGGTTTCTGTGTCAGTGTTTGATCTGACACCGTGAGGCTGAGGGAGGGGGGGGGGGGGTCAGCAGGAGGTTTCTGTGTCAGTGTTTGATCTGACACCGTGAGGCTGAGGGAGGGAGGGGAGTCAGCAGGAGGTTTCTGTGTCAGTGTTTGATCTGACACCGTGAGGCTGAGGGAGGGGAGGGGGGTCAGCAGGAGGTTTCTGTGTCAGTGTTTGATCTGACACCATGAGGCTGAGGGAGGGGGGTCAGCAGGAGGTTTCTGTGTCAGTGTTTGATCTGACATCGTGAGGCTGAGGGAGGGGGGTCAGCAGGAGGTTTCTGTGTCAGTGTTTGATCAGACCCCGTGAGACTGAGGGAGGGGGGTCAGCAGGAGGTTTCTGTGTCAGTGTTTGATCTGACACCGTGAGGCTGAGGGAGGGGGGGGTCAGCAGGAGGTTTCTGTGTCAGTGTTTGATCTGACACCGTGAGGCTGAGGGAGGGGAGTCAGCAGGAGGTTTCTGTGTCAGTGTTTGATCTGACACCGTGAGGCTGAGGGAGGGGGGGGGTCAGCAGGAGGTTTCTGTGTCAGTGTTTGATCTGACACCGTGAGGCTGAGGGAGGGGAGTCAGCAGGAGGTTTCTGTGTCAGTGTTTGATCTGATACCGTGAGGCTGAGGGAGGGGAGTCAGCAGGAGGTTTCTGTGTCAGTGTTTGATCTGACACCGTGAGGCTGAGGGAGGGGGGGGGTCAGCAGGAGGTTTCTGTGTCAGTGTTTGATCTGACCCCGTGAGGCTGAGGGAGGGGGGTCAGCAGGAGGTTTCTGTGTCAGTGTTTGATCTGACACCGTGAGGCTGAGGGAGGTGGGGGGGGGTCAGCAGGAGGTTTCTGTGTCAGTGTTTGATCTGACACCGTGAGGCTGAGGGAGGGGGGGGGGGTCAGCAGGAGGTTTCTGTGTCAGTGTTTGATCTGACCCCGTGAGGCTGAGGGAGGGGGGTCAGCAGGAGGTTTCTGTGTCAGTGTTTGATCAGACACCGTGAGGCTGAGGGAGGGGGGGGTCAGCAGGAGGTTTCTGTGTCAGTGTTTGATCTGACACCGTGAGGCTGAGGGAGGGGGGGTCAGCAGGAGGTTTCTGTGTCAGTGTTTGATCTGACACCGTGAGGCTGAGGGAGGGGGGGGAGGGGGTCAGCAGGAGGTTTCTGTGTCAGTGTTTGATCTGACCCCATGAGGCTGAGGGAGGGGGGTCAGCAGGAGGTTTCTGTGTCAGTGTTTGATCTGACACCGTGAGGCTGAGGGAGGTGGGGGGGGGTCAGCAGGAGGTTTCTGTGTCAGTGTTTGATCTGACACCGTGAGGCTGAGGGAGGGGGGGGGGGACAGCAGGAGGTTTCTGTGTCAGTGTTTGATCTGACCCCGTGAGGCTGAGGGAGGGGGGGGTCAGCAGGAGGTTTCTGTGTTAGTGTTTGATCTGACACCGTGAGGCTGAGGGAGGGGGGGGTCAGTAGGAGGTTTCTGTGTCAGTGTTTGATCTGACACCGTGAGGCTGAAGGAGGGGGGGGTCAGCAGGAGGTTTCTGTGTCAGTGTTTGATCTGACACTGTGTGGCTGAGGGAGGGGGGGGTCAGTAGGAGGTTTCTGTGTCAGTGTTTGATCTGACACCGTGAGGCTGAGGGAGGGGGGTCAGCAGGAGGTTTCTGTGTCAGTGTTTGAATTGACACCGTGAGGCTGAGGGAGGGGGGGGTCAGTAGGAGGTTTCTGTGTCAGTGTTTGATCTGACACCGTGAGGCTGAGGGAGGGGAGTCAGCAGGAGGTTTCTGTGTCAGTGTTTGATCTGACACCGTGAGGCTGAGGGAGGGGGGTCAGCAGGAGGTTTCTGTGTCAGTGTTTGATCTGACACCGTGAGGCTGAGGGAGGGGGGGGTCAGTAGGAGGTTTCTGTGTCAGTGTTTGATCTGACACCGTGAGGCTGAGGGAGGGGGGGGTCAGCAGGAGGTTTCTGTGTTAGTGTTTGATCTGACACCGTGAGGCTGAGGGAGGGGGGGGTCAGCAGGAGGTTTCTGTGTCAGTGTTTGATCTGACACCGTGAGGCTGAGGGAGGGGGGGGGTCAGCCGGAGGTTTCTGTGTCAGTGTTTGATCTGACACCGTGAGGCTGAGGGAGGGGAGTCAGCAGGAGGTTTCTGTGTCAGTGTTTGATCTGACACCGTGAGGCTGAGGGAGGGGGGTCAGCAGGAGGTTTCTGTGTCAGTGTTTGATCTGACACCGTGAGGCTGAGGGAGGGGAGGGTCAGCAGGAGGTTTCTGTGTCAGTGTTTGATCTGACACCGTGAGGCTGAGGGAGGGGGGGGGGTCAGCAGGAGGTTTCTGTGTCAGTGTTTGATCTGACACCGTGAGGCTGAGGGAGGGGAGTCAGCAGGAGGTTTCTGTGTCAGTGTTTGATCTGACACCGTGAGGCTGAGGGAGGGGGGTGTCAGCAGGAGGTTTCTGTGTCAGTGTTTGATCTGACACCGTGAGGCTGAGGGAGGGGAGGGTCAGCAGGAGGTTTCTGTGTCAGTGTTTGATCTGACACCGTGAGGCTGAGGGAGGGGGTCAGCAGGAGGTTTCTGTGTCAGTGTTTGATCTGACACCGTGAGGCTGAGGGGGGGGGGGGTCAGCAGGAGGTTTCTGTG
This sequence comes from Chiloscyllium punctatum, assembly GCF_047496795.1. NCBI lineage: Eukaryota > Metazoa > Chordata > Chondrichthyes > Orectolobiformes > Hemiscylliidae > Chiloscyllium > Chiloscyllium punctatum. The sequence continues at coordinate 67,635,722 of NC_092772.1, read as the reverse complement.
TCAGTGTTTGATCTGACACCGTGAGGCTGAGGGAGGGGGGTGTCAGCAGGAGGTTTCTGTGTCAGTGTTTGATCTGAAACCGTGAGGCTGAGGGAGGGGGGTCAGCAGGAGGTTTCTGTGTCAGTGTTTGATTTGACACCGTGAGGCTGAGGGAGGGGGGGGGTCAGCAGGAGGTTTCTGTGTCAGTGTTTGATCTGACACCGTGAGGCTGAGGGAGGGGGGCGGTCAGCAGGAGGTTTCTGTGTCAGTGTTTGATCAGACACCGTGAGGCTGAGGGAGGGGGGAGTCAGCAGGAGGTTTCTGTGTCAGTGTTTGATCTGACACCGTGAGGCTGAGGGAGGGGGGTTCAGCAGGAGGTTTCTGTGTCAGTGTTTGATCTGACCCCGTGAGGCTGAGGGAGGGGGGCGGTCAGCAGGAGGTTTCTGTGTCAGTGTTTGATCCGACACCGTGAGGCTGAGGGAGGGGAGTCAGCAGGAGGTTTCTGTGTCAGTGTTTGATCAGACACCGTGAGGCTGAGGGAGGGGGGGGTCAGCAGGAGGTTTCTGTGTCAGTGTTTGATCTGACACCGTGAGGCTGAGGGAGGGGGGGTCAGCAGGAGGTTTCTGTGTCAGTGTTTGATCTGACACCGTGAGGCTGAGGGAGGGGAGTCAGCAGGAGGTTTCTGTGTCAGTGTTTGATCTGACACCGTGAGGCTGAGGGAGGGGGGGGGGTCAGCAGGAGTTTTCAGTGTCAGTGTTTGATCTGACACCGTGAGGCTGAGGGAGGGGGGTCAGCAGGAGGTTTCTGTGTCAGTGTTTGATCTGACCCCGTGAGGCTGAGGGAGGGGGGGGGTCAGCAGGAGGTTTCTGTGTCAGTGTTTGATCTGACACCGTGAGGCTGAGGGAGGGGGGTCAGCAGGAGGTTTCTGTGTCAGTGTTTGATCTGACACCGTGAGGCTGAGGGAGGGGGGGGGTCAGCAGGAGGTTTCTGTGTCAGTGTTTGATCTGACACCGTGAGGCTGAGGGGGGGGTCAGCAGGAGGTTTCTGTGTCAGTGTTTGATCTGACACCGTGAGGCTGAGGGAGGGGGTCAGCAGGAGGTTTCTGTGTCAGTGTTTGATCTGACACCGTGAGGCTGAGGGAGGGGGTCAGCAGGAGGTTTCTGTGTCAGTGTTTGATCTGACACCGTGAGGCTGAGGGAGGGGGTCAGCAGGAGTTTTCTGTGTCAGTGTTTGATCTGACACCGTGAGGCTGAGGGAGGGGGGTGTCAGCAGGAGGTTTCTGTGTCAGTGTTTGATCTGAAACCGTGAGGCTGAGGGAGGGGGGTCAGCAGGAGGTTTCTGTGTCAGTGTTTGATTTGACACCGTGAGGCTGAGGGAGGGGGGCGGTCAGCAGGAGGTTTCTGTGTCAGTGTTTGATCAGACACCGTGAGGCTGAGGGAGGGGGGAGTCAGCAGGAGGTTTCTGTGTCAGTGTTTGATCTGACACCGTGAGGCTGAGGGAGGGGGGTTCAGCAGGAGGTTTCTGTGTCAGTGTTTGATCTGACCCCGTGAGGCTGAGGGAGGGGGGCGGTCAGCAGGAGGTTTCTGTGTCAGTGTTTGATCCGACACCGTGAGGCTGAGGGAGGGGAGTCAGCAGGAGGTTTCTGTGTCAGTGTTTGATCAGACACCGTGAGGCTGAGGGAGGGGGGGGGGTAAGCAGGAGGTTTCTGTGTCAGTGTTTGATCTGACCCCGTGAGGCTGAGGGAGGGGGGAGTCAGCAGGAGGTTTCTGTGTCAGTGTTTGATCTGACACCGTGAGGCTGAGGGAGGGGGGGGTCAGCAGGAGGTTTCTGTGTCAGTGTTTGATCAGACACCGTGAGGCTGAGGGAGGGGGGGGGGGTCAGCAGGAGGTTTCTGTGTCAGTGTTTGATCTGACCCCGTGAGGCTGAGGGAGGGGGGAGTCAGCAGGAGGTTTCTGTGTCAGTGTTTGATCTGACACCGTGAGGCTGAGGGAGGGGGGGGGGTCAGCAGGAGTTTTCTGTGTCAGTGTTTGATCTGACACCGTGAGGCTGAGGGAGGGGGGGGGGTCAGCCGGAGGTTTCTGTGTCAGTGTTTGATCTGACACCGTGAGGCTGAGGGAGGGGGGTCAGCAGGAGGTTTCTGTGTCAGTGTTTGATCTGACCCCGTGAGGCTGAGGGAGGGGGGGGGGTCAGCAGGAGTTTTCTGTGTCAGTGTTTGATCTGACACCGTGAGGCTGAGGGAGGGGGGGGGGTCAGCCGGAGGTTTCTGTGTCAGTGTTTGATCTGACACCGTGAGGCTGAGGGAGGGGGGTCAGCAGGAGGTTTCTGTGTCAGTGTTTGATCTGACACCGTGAGGCTGAGGGAGGGGGGTCAGCAGGAGGTTTCTGTGTCAGTGTTTGATCCGACACCGTGAGGCTGAGGGAGGGGGGGGGTCAGCAGGAGGTTTCTGTGTCAGTGTTTGATCAGACACCGTGAGGCTGAGGGAGGGGGGGGTCAGCAGGAGGTTTCTGTGTCAGTGTTTGATCAGACACCGTGAGGCTGAGGGAGGGGGGTCAGCAGGAGGTTTCTGTGTCAGTGTTTGATCTGACCCCGTGAGGCTGAGGGAGGGGGGGGGGTCAGCAGGAGGTTTCTGTGTCAGTGTTTGATCTGACCCCGTGAGGCTGAGGAGGGGGGAGTCAGCAGGAGGTTTCTGTGTCAGTGTTTGATCTGACACCGTGAGGCTGAGGGAGGGGGGGGTCAGCAGGAGGTTTCTGTGTCAGTGTTTGATCTGACACCGTGAGGCTGAGGGAGGGGGGGGGGTCAGCAGGAGTTTTCTGTGTCAGTGTTTGATCGGACACCGTGAGGCTGAGGGAGGGGGGTCAGCAGGAGGTTTCTGTGTCAGTGTTTGATCTGACACCGTGAGGCTGAGGGAGGGGGGGGTCAGCCGGAGGTTTCTGTGTCAGTGTTTGATCTGACACCGTGAGGCTGAGGGAGGGGGGTCAGCAGGAGGTTTCTGTGTCAGTGTTTGAGCTGACACCGTGAGGCTGAGTGAGGGGGGTCAGCAGGAGGTTTCTGTGTCAGTGTTTGATCTGACACCGTGAGGCTGAGTGAGGGGGTCAGCAGGAGGTTTCTGTGTCAGTGTTTGATCTGACGCCGTGCGGCTGAGGGAGGGGGGGGGGTCAGCAGGAGGTTTCTGTGTCAGTGTTTGATCTGACCCCGTGAGGCTGAGGGAGGGGGGGGGGGTCAGCAGGAGGTTTCTGTGTCAGTGTTTGATCTGACACCGTGAGGCTGAGGGAGGGGAGTCAGCAGGAGGTTTCTGTGTCAGTGTTTGATCTGACCCCGTGAGGCTGAGGGAGGGGGGGGTCAGCAGGAGGTTTCTGTGTCAGTGTTTGATCTGACCCCGTGAGGCTGAGGGAGGGGGGTCAGCAGGAGGTTTCTGTGTCAGTGTTTGATCTGACCCCGTGAGGCTGAGGGAGGGGGGTCAGCAGGAGGTTTCTGTGTCAGTGTTTGATCTGACCCCGTGAGGCTGAGGGAGGGGGGGGGTCAGCAGGAGGTTTCTGTGTCAGTGTTTGATTTGACACCGTGAGGCTGAGGGAGGGGGGGGTCAGCAGTAGGTTTCTGTGTCAGTGTTTGATCTGACCCCGTGAGGCTGAGGGAGGGGGGGGTCAGCCGGAGGTTTCTGTGTCAGTGTTTGATCTGACACCGTGAGGCTGAGGGAGGGGGGTCAGCAGGAGGTTTCTGTGTCAGTGTTTGATCTGACACCGTGAGGCTGAGGGAGGGGGGTCAGCAGGAGGTTTCTGTGTCAGTGTTTGATCTGACACCGTGAGGCTGAGGGAGGGGGGTCAGCAGGAGGTTTCTGTGTCAGTGTTTGATCTGACACCGTGAGGCTGAGGGAGGGGGGTCAGCAGGAGGTTTCTGTGTCAGTGTTTGATCTGACACCGTGAGGCTGAGGGAGGGGGGGGTCAGCCGGAGGTTTCTGTGTCAGTGTTTGATCTGACACCGTGAGGCTGAGGGAGGGGGGTCAGCAGGAGGTTTCTGTGTCAGTGTTTGATCTGACACCGTGAGGGGGGGGGGGTCAGCAGGAGGTTTCTGTGTCAGTGTTTGATCTGACACCGTGAGGCTGAGGGAGGGGGGTCAGCAGGAGGTTTCTGTGTCAGTGTTTGATCTGACACCGTGAGGCTGAGGGAGGGGGGTCAGCAGGAGGTTTCTGTGTCAGTGTTTGATCTGACCCCGTGAGGCTGAGGGAGGGGGGAGTCAGCAGGAGGTTTCTGTGTCAGTGTTTGATCTGACACCGTGAGGCTGAGGGGGGGGGGGGTCAGCAGGAGGTTTCTGTGTCAGTGTTTGATCTGACACCGTGAGGCTGAGGGAGGGGGGGGTCAGCCGGAGGTTTCTGTGTCAGTGTTTGATCTGACACCGTGAGGCTGAGGGAGGGGGGGGGGGTCAGCAGGAGTTTTCTGTGTCAGTGTTTGATCGGACACCGTGAGGCTGAGGGAGGGGGGTCAGCAGGAGGTTTCTGTGTCAGTGTTTGATCTGACACCGTGAGGCTGAGGGAGGGGGGGGTCAGCCGGAGGTTTCTGTGTCAGTGTTTGATCTGACACCGTGAGGCTGAGGGAGGGGGGTCAGCAGGAGGTTTCTGTGTCAGTGTTTGAGCTGACACCGTGAGGCTGAGGGAGGGGGGTCAGCAGGAGGTTTCTGTGTCAGTGTTTGATCTGACACCGTGAGGCTGAGGGAGGGGGGTCAGCAGGAGGTTTCTGTGTCAGTGTTTGAGCTGACACCGTGAGGCTGAGGGAGGGGGGGGGTCAGCAGGAGGTTTCTGTGTCAGTTTTTTAATCTGACACCGTGAGGCTGAGGGAGGGGTGTCAGCAGGAGGTTTCTGTGTCAGTGTTTGATCTGACACCGTGAGGCTGAGGGAGGGGGGGGGGGTCAGCAGGAGGTTTCAGTGTCAGTGTTTGATCTGACACCGTGAGGCTGAGGGAGGGGGGTCAGCAGGAGGTTTCTGTGTCAGTGTTTGATCTGACCCCGTGAGGCTGAGGGAGGGGGGGGGGGTCAGCAGGAGGTTTCTGTGTCAGTGTTTGATTTGACACCGTGAGGCTGAGGGAGGGGGGGGTCAGCAGTAGGTTTCTGTGTCAGTGTTTGATCTGACCCCGTGAGGCTGAGGGAGGGGGGGGTCAGCAGGAGGTTTCTGTGTCAGTGTTTGATCTGACACCGTGAGGCTGAGGGAGGGGGGTCAGCAGGAGGTTTCTGTGTCAGTGTTTGATCTGACACCGTGAGGCTGAGGGAGGGGGGGGTCAGCAGGAGGTTTCTGTGTCAGTGTTTGATCTGACACCGTGAGGCTGAGGGAGGGGGGGTCAGCAGGAGGTTTCTGTGTCAGTGTTTGATCTGACACCGTGAGGCTGAGGGAGGGGGGGGTCAGCAGGAGGTTTCTGTGTCAGTGTTTGATCTGACACCGTGAGGCTGAGGGAGGGGGGTCAGCAGGAGGTTTCTGTGTCAGTGTTTGATCTGACCCCGTGAGGCTGAGGGAGGGGGGGGGGGTCAGCAGGAGGTTTCTGTGTCAGTGTTTGATTTGACACCGTGAGGCTGAGGGAGGGGGGGGTCAGCAGTAGGTTTCTGTGTCAGTGTTTGATCTGACCCCGTGAGGCTGAGGGAGGGGGGGGTCAGCAGGAGGTTTCTGTGTCAGTGTTTGATCAGACACCGTGAGGCTGAGGGAGGTTAGTCAGCAGGAGGTTTCTGTGTCAGTGTTTGATCTGACACCGTGAGGCTGAGGGAGGGGGGGGGTCAGCAGGAGGTTTCTGTGTCAGTGTTTGATCTGACACCGTGAGGCTGAGGGAGGGGGGTCAGCAGGAGGTTTCTGTGTCAGTGTTTGATCTGAAACCGTGAGGCTGAGGGAGGGGGGTCAGCAGGAGGTTTCTGTGTCAGTGTTTGATCTGACACCGTGAGGCTGAGGGAGGGGGGGGTCAGCAGGAGGTTTCTGTGTCAGTGTTTGATCTGACCCCGTGAGGCTGAGGGAGGGGGGGGGGTCAGCAGAAGGTTTCTGGGTCAGTGTTTGATCTGACACCGTGAGGCTGAGGGAGGGGGGGTCAGCAGGAGGTTTCTGTGTCAGTGTTTGATCTGACACCGTGAGGCTGAGGGAGGGGGGGTGTCAGCAGGAGGTTTCTGTGTCAGTGTTTGATCTGACACCGTGAGGCTGAGGGAGGGGGGAGGGTCAGCAGGAGGTTTCTGTGTCAGTGTTTGATCTGACACCGTGAGGCTGAGGGAGGGGGGTCAGCAGGAGGTTTCTGTGTCAGTGTTTGATCTGACCCCGTGAGGCTGAGGGAGGGGGGTCAGCAGGAGGTTTCTGTGTCAGTGTTTGATCTGACACCGTGAGGCTGAGGGAGGGGGGTCAGCAGGAGGTTTCTGTGTCAGTGTTTGATCTGACACCGTGAGGCTGAGGGAGGGGGGTCAGCAGGAGGTTTCTGTGTCAGTGTTTGATCTGACACCGTGAGGCTGAGGGAGGGGGGTCAGCAGGAGGTTTCTGTGTCAGTGTTTGATCTGACACCGTGAGGCTGAGGGAGGGGGGGGTCAGCAGGAGGTTTCTGTGTCAGTGTTTGATCTGACCCCGTGAGGCTGAGGGAGGAGGGAGTCAGCAGGAGGTTTCTGTGTCAGTGTTTGATCTGACACCGTGAGGCTGAGGGAGGGGGGTCAGCAGGAGGTTTCTGTGTCAGTGTTTGATCTGACACCGTGAGGCTGAGGGAGGGGGGGGGGGTCAGCAGGAGGTTTCTGTGTCAGTGTTTGATCAGACACCGTGAGGCTGAGGGAGGGGGGGGTCAGCAGGAGGTTTCTGTGTCAGTGTTTGATCTGACACCGTGAGGCTGAGGGGGGGGGGTCAGCAGGAGGTTTCTGTGTCAGTGTTTGATCTGACACCGTGAGGCTGAGGGAGGGGGGTCAGCAGGAGGTTTCTGTGTCAGTGTTTGATCTGACACCGTGAGGCTGAGGGAGGGGGGTCAGCAGGAGGTTTCTGTGTCAGTGTTTGATCTGACACCATGAGGCTGAGGGAGGGGGGGGTCAGCAGGAGGTTTCTGTGTCAGTGTTTGATCTGACACCGTGAGGCTGAGGGAGGGGGGGGGTCAGCAGGAGGTTTCTGTGTCAGTGTTTGATCTGACACCGTGAGGCTGAGGGAGGGGGGTCAGCAGGAGGTTTCTGTGTCAGTGTTTGATCTGACACCGTGAGGCTGAGGGAGGGGGGTCAGCAGGAGGTTTCTGTGTCAGTGTTTGATCTGACACCGTGAGGCTGAGGGAGGGGGGGGGGTCAGCAGGAGGTTTCTGTGTCAGTGTTTGATCTGACACCGTGAGGCTGAGGGAGGGGGGGGGTCAGCAGGAGGTTTCTGTGTCAGTGTTTGATCTGACCCCGTGAGGCTGAGGGAGGGGGGGGTCAGCAGGAGGTTTCTGTGTCAGTGTTTGATCTGACACCGTGAGGCTGAGGGAGGGGGGGTCAGCAGGAGTTTTCTGTGTCCGTGTTTGATCTGACACCGTGAGGCTGAGGGAGGGGGGGGTCAGCAGGAGGTTTCTGTGTCAGTGTTTGATCTGAAACCGTGAGGCTGAGGGAGGGGGGTCAGCAGGAGGTTTCTGTGTCAGTGTTTGATCTGACCCCGTGAGGCTGAGGGAGGGGGGGGGTCAGCAGTAGGTTTCTGTGTCAGTGTTTGATCTGACACCGTGAGGCTGAGGGAGGGGGGTCAGCAGGAGGTTTCTGTGTCAGTGTTTGATCTGACACCGTGAGGCTGAGGGAGGGGGGTCAGCAGGAGGTTTCTGTGTCAGTGTTTGATCTGACACCGTGAGGCTGAGGGAGGGAGGGGGGTCAGCAGGAGGTTTCTGTGTCAGTGTTTGATCTGACACCGTGAGGCTGAGGGAGGGGGGGGTCAGCAGGAGGTTTCTGTGTCAGTGTTTGATCTGACCCCATGAGGCTGAGGGAGGGGGGAGTCAGCAGGAGGTTTCTGTGTCAGTGTTTGATCTGACACCGTGAGGCTGAGGGAGGGGAGGGTCAGCAGGAGGTTTCTGTGTCAGTGTTTGATCTGACCCCGTGAGGCTGAGGGAGGGAGGGGGGTCAGCAGGAGGTTTCTGTGTCAGTGTTTGATCTGACACCGTGAGGCTGAGGGGGGGGGTCAGCAGGAGGTTTCTGTGTCAGTGTTTGATCTGACACCGTGAGGCTGAGGGGGGGGGGTCAGCAGGAGGTTTCTGTGTCAGTGTTTGATCTGACACCGTGAGGCTGAGGGAGGGGGGGGTCAGCAGGAGGTTTCTGTGTCAGTGTTTGATCTGACACCGTGAGGCTGAGGGAGGGGGGGGGGGGGTCAGCAGGAGGTTTCTGTGTCAGTGTTTGATCTGACACCGTGAGGCTGAGGGAGGGGGGGGGGGGTCAGCAGGAGGTTTCTGTGTCAGTGTTTGATCTGACACCGTGAGGCTGAGGGAGGGGGGGGGTCAGTAGGAGGTTTCTGTGTCAGTGTTTGATCTGACACCGTGAGGCTGAGGGAGGGGGGTCAGCAGGAGGTTTCTGTGTCAGTGTTTGATCTGACACCGTGAGGCTGAGGGAGGGGGGTCAGCAGGAGGTTTCTGTGTCAGTGTTTGATCTGACACCGTGAGGCTGAGGGAGGGGGGTCAGCAGGAGGTTTCTGTGTCAGTGTTTGATCTGACCCCGTGAGGCTGAGGGAGGGGAGTCAGCAGGAGGTTTCTGTGTCAGTGTTTGATCTGACACCGTGAGGCTGAGGGAGGGGGGTCAGCAGGAGGTTTCTGTGTCAGTGTTTGATCTGACACCGTGAGGCTGAGGGAGGGGGGTCAGCAGGAGGTTTCTGTGTCAGTGTTTGATCTGACCCCGTGAGGCTGAGGGAGGGGGGTCAGCAGGAGGTTTCTGTGTCAGTGTTTGATCTGACACCGTGAGGCTGAGGGAGGGGGGGGGTCAGCAGGAGGTTTCTGTGTCAGTGTTTGATCTGACACCGTGAGGCTGAGGGAGGGGAGTCAGCAGGAGGTTTCTGTGTCAGTGTTTGATCTGACACCGTGAGGCTGAGGGAGGGGGGGGGTCAGCAGGAGGTTTCTGTGTCAGTGTTTGATCTGACACCGTGAGGCTGAGGGAGGGGGGTCAGCAGGAGGTTTCTGTGTCAGTGTTTGATCTGACACCGTGAGGCTGAGGGAGGGGGGGGGGTCAGCAGGAGGTTTCTGTGTCAGTGTTTGATCTGACACCGTGAGGCTGAGGGAGGGGGGTCAGCAGGAGGTTTCTGTGTCAGTGTTTGATCTGACACCGTGAGGCTGAGGGAGGGGAGGGTCAGCAGGAGGTTTCTGTGTCAGTGTTTGATCTGACACCGTGAGGCTGAGGGAGGGGGGTCAGCAGGAGGTTTCTGTGTCAGTGTTTGATCTTATACAGTGAGGCTGAGGGAGGGGGGGGGGGGGTCAGCAGGAGGTTTCTGTGTCAGTGTTTGATCTGACACAACGAGCTTCAAACCTCCTCCAAACCTACCCGCTTCGCTATCTCTCTCTCCTTCCCCAAACCCTACGTTCCTCTCTGTCTCTATAACCTCCTCCAAACCTTCCACCCATCCCATCTATATAACTTCCTCCAGCCCCTACTGCCTTTGCTATCTCTATAACACCCTCCATACACTGTACCCCTTTTATATCTCTCTAACTTCCTCCAAACCCGACACCCCTCCCTATCTCCTCAACCCTTTCCAAATACTGCACCCCTTCCTAGCTCGCTAAACTCCTCCAATCACTACTCCCTTCCCTATCTCTTCAACCTACTCTAGACCCTGCAACACACTCTATCTCCTTAACCCATTCTAAACCCTGCTCTCCTCCCTATATTTCTGAACCCTCTAAACCCTATACTTCTCCCTACTTACTCAACCCCACCAAACCCTTTCCCTATCTATCTAATCACATCCAATCCCTACACCCTTCCCTATCTCACTAACCTGTTCTAAACCCTATGCTACTCCGTATCTCTCTCAAACCCTGCACGCCTCCCTATCTCTCAAACCCCTCCAAACCTACACATTTCCCTATCCGTCTAACCCCCTCCAATCCGTAACCCTTCTCTATCTCTCTAACCTCCTTCAAACCCGATACGACTCCACAACTCTCTCAAACCCTGCACGCCACGCTCTCCCTTTAATCCACTCCAAACCCTCCACCCCTCCCTAGATCTCTAAGCCCCTCCCAAATCGTATACTACTCCTTATCTCTCTCAGCCCGCTCATACTACCCGCTAATGTTTTATCACGCCTCATATTTATGCTTCTACTTCCGTTTTAAGTTTAGCCCGACACATATGGTAGTTGCCTCCATTGACCTGCTCAATTTGTACCCGCTTTAAGTTTCTCTTTCTGATTTGATTCCCTTCTTACTGCAGAAACTGACTCCATAATGACTAATAATGCATCACCACCTCCTCCTTTACCCCTCTCCTGTGCTGCCGATAGTTCTTGCACCGCAGAATATTGAGTTGTCAGCCCTGACCTCCCTCAAGCACATCTCTGTAATGGCAAAAATGTCACAATTCCACGCGTCACCACGTTCCCTTATCACATCTGTCTGTCCGATAACATACCCAACATTAAGGGAAAGCACATCCACCCAAAAATATATCACCTAGAATTCTCTGTACTTCGCAGTTCTTCAGTCATTGACTGCTCGTTATCAAGCTGCCTAATTCATGAACCAAAACTGTAACTCTGGGACTGAATGAATATTTGTTGAACAGTAATTTCATTTTCAGTAAATGTATTCATCAAATGCAACTTTCCAGAACTGAATGGTCAGCTCTAAATACAGCGAGTTTCTGCTGATTAATTGCCTGCTGAGTGTGCAGAGGGGACAGCCCTTTGTAATGGAGAAAGTGAGACCTGCAGATGCTGGGGATCAGAGTCGAAAACTGTGGCGCTGGAAAAGCACAACATATCAGGTGACATTTGCGGAGCAGGAGAGTCAAAGCTTTGGGCATCAGCCTTTCATCAGGAAGGCATTGGTGCCTTCCCATGTTTTCCATTCCATGATTAACAGGTTATAGGGAACCATATGTGTTCAGGAAAGCAGCACTGTATAGAGCCCGGAAATGGAAAGCAGTCAATCAGATAGTTGGACAGTGAGTAGACATGGTGAGGTGAAGGACAGACTGATTGAAATACAAACATAGGGATAGATAAATCTCCTAGGTGAGACGGGATCCACCCTGGCTTACTACAGGAAGAGAGCAAAGAGATTACTGCACCTTTGGAGATGATCTTTGCGTCCTCACTCTCCATTGGAGTCGTGCCAGATGATTGGAGGGAGGCAAATGTTACTCCCTTGTTCAGGAAATGGGATAGGGATAATCCTGAGAATTACAGACCAGTCAGTTTACATCAGCATTGGGCAAAGTTTTGGAGAGAATTCTGAGAGACAGAATTTATGATTACTTGTAAATCATAGTTTGGTTAGAAATAGTCAGCATGGCTTTGTGAGGGGCAGGTCATGCCTCACAAACCTCACTGAGTTCTTTGAGGATTGGATCAAACACATTGAAGAAGCGAGAGTAGTGGATGTGGAGTACATGGTTTTTAACCAGGCGTTTGGTAAATTTCCCCATGGTAGGTTCATTCAGAAAGTAAGGACGCATCGGATACAGGGCAACCGGCCTGTCTGGACACAGAATTGATTGGCCCATAGAAGACAGGGGTGGGTGGTAAATGGAAAGTATTCTGTCTGGTGCTCGGTGACCATTGGTGCTCCATTGGGATTGGTTCTGGGGCCTCTGCTGTTTGTGATATTTATAAATGACTTCGATGAGGAAGAGGGAAGGTGGATTAGTAAGTTTTTCAAAGTAACAGATTATGGTGGAATTGAGGGTAGTATGGAGGGCTATTGTAGTTTGCACAGGACATTGACTGGATGCTGAACTGGGCTGATAATAGACAGTTGGAGTTCAACCTGGAAAATTGTGAAGCGATTCAGTTTGGAAGGTCAAATTTAAATGCATAATACACGGTTAAATGTAAGATTCATATTATGTGGCATAACAGTGGGATCTGATGATCCATGTCATAGCTCCCACAAAGTTGCCACCCAGGTTGATAAGGTTCTTAAGAAGCCGAAAGATATTTTCATTAGCATGGGGGTTTAAGCAGTGAGGTTATGCTGCAGCTTTATGGAACCCTGGTGAGATCACACTTAGAATGTTGCATTCCGAACTGATCGCCTCATTATAGTAAAGACGTGGAAGCATTTGTGAGTGTACTGAGGAAATTTATCAGGACGCTGCTTGGACTGGAGGGCAGGTCTTGCAAAGAAAATTCAGGGAACTAGGTTATTTTCTCATTGGAACGTAAAAGAATGGAACATGACTTGATAGAGGTGGACAAGATGATTAGAGGCATAGATAGAGTGGATAGCCAGAAACTTTCACCCAGGACGGAAATGGCTATGATGTGGGGACATGATTTTAAGGTAATTGGAGAAATATTTATGGGAGATGTCCGAGGTAGGTTCTTTACGCAGAGAGTGTGGGTGTGCGGATAGGCACATGAATGATCGTATAATGAAAAGTATGTAAGTTAGTCTGATCTTAGAACAGGATAAAATGTCGACAGGACGTCAAGGGCTGAAGGGCCTGTACTATGATTCCTGTTTCACCAAGCTTGTAGGTTCTCATCAATTCTTCAGTGTGTGAGGGAGTGATGTGTGTGAGATCAGGAATCTTTGACGAGGTGTTAGGTCAAAACTTACATTTACGTTGTGCATTGTTACAGTCACCTGAGTGCCAGTACAATATGTGTATGTCATCACACACCAAACAGAATCCGCCAAGTTGAGTTATTAACGTGCTTCTTGGCCTGCCGTTTGCTGCTGTTTTCTTCAGATTTATTCTGTTTGGTGAACCATTTTTTTAATCTCTGGTCATCCACAGAGATGTAAAATTTCATTTTGATACTGGTGATAATGAAGGTGACATTTATTGGATATGGTTTCAGAGGTTTCTTTGTGAGACTAAAGATAGTGCATCAGACTGTCAACTTTTTAACGTCTTTTCCCAGCATCCGGTCCAGGGTGCAGATGTATAGAGTCTGGGAGGTAGGCCAGGTGTCAGCCCCATCAGTAAGTTGTGCGGTGTGATTCTGACACTGCATGGCGACACATCTGCCCAACGGGCCAGGCTCTGACTGAAGATGGTTTTTTAAAAACCTGGTTGCTGGTCAGCCATTGATATCTAATTTGGACATTATTTGTATCTACACTGAGACCAGTGATAGTCTGTTAGCGAGCTCCCACCTTTCCCAGGGTGGATTCCAAATTATTTGTTGTGAAGAAATGTTTGACTAACTGCCCTGACCCAGGTTAGAAACTCTTTGCACAGATTTAGGAGCAGGTCAGTGTGTCACTCAGCATCACAGGCAACTGTGAATTCCAGTAACAGTGTAAATGATTCCAAATCTTTTGGAAGCCATTTTTAGCGTAGCTCATTGCAAGGTGTTGAGTTTACTGACCCGAACAATAATCAGCTGTTAGCTATGTTTCGTGAATTGGGCAAAAATGAGATATGAAGTATGATTATTCAACTGAACTATAATCTCTGAAAACAATTAGGTCGATTCTGTATTTATGGGAGTAATGTATAAACTCCTATCAATTTTTTGTAACGCAAAAATAAAGAATGCACATTTTATTTTATATCAAATAAAGAACATGGTACCTAACTGTTGTGATCAGAATTATATATTCAATGTCAGGATTCAAAACAATGCATTGCCCTCCAACATTTTGAAAATGGTAGGCTTCTGAATGATTACATGTTCAGAGTGAGTAAACGATTGGACAATCAAATAGAATTAGCCTTCTTATACATCTATATATAATCAATCAGTTAAATTTCTCAGTGAAATGTACAAGCTTCGGCTAATAGCCAGCAAGTTAGAAATGGCAATAATTCAACATGCACTGTTAATGATTTATGTTATCAAATTTTAGCGAAGAATAATTTGAAAACTGCCGATTTTTAGGAAGAATGATACTTAATATGAAATGTGGACAGTGAAAAAAATGACATATTATGGTGTGAGGGAAAAGTCAGAGCTTTTCAAAGAGATTTGTGCCAAAGCAATGATATATTTGTTTTCATTATCAGAACATAACATTTAAAATATTCATGTTCTGAGTAATAAATAGACTACATAATGAGACTGACCTTGCAAACATTTGCATTTTAAATGTTTATCCTGCAGCAAATAATCAGATATTTGCGAGCACTGAAAATTGGAAATAATCCGATACTGATTTTTATTTGCATCAGACACATAATAGAGTACAAGCCTTTAAAGTACAGGAGTAAAGTGCACCAGCTCCAGTCATGTTTCCCAAGCACCTTCCATTTGCCAGCCTTTTCTCTATAGCCCAATAAATTCATAATTTCCGATTATGTATGTCCAATTCTTTATTGGATCGTCATCTACAACTCTCCCAGGCAGTCTAATCCAAATCCTAACAACTCTCTCAATAAAGAAGTATTTAAGTATCTCAGTCCCAGCTCTTTTGCTGACCATTTTGAAATTAGAACTCCTTGATGCTGTAATGCCAACTAACGGAAATAGAGTTTTCCTGTTTTACTCTGCAACTTTCTTCATACTTTTGAGCACCACAATAAGTTCACATCTTTGTCTGTTCTGCTCCAGGAAGAATAAGCCTTGCAAGTACTGTAACAAACACTACATCGAAACAACAGGCAGAAAACTAGCCACCTGGATGCATGAACAACAACTAGCCAGAAAAAAGACATGACCCACTCTCACGAGATCCTTACATACGGATGAGAAAGTATATCATTTTGACTGGGTCCGCACATCCATCTAGGACAAGCCAAACAGAGACAGGCACGAGAATTTCTAGAAGCATAGCAATCCAACCAGAACTCTATCAACTAACACATCGATTTTGATTCCATCTAACACTCTCTGAGGAAATGGACCAGGCATGAAATCACCAATCCTGGAAATTACATCACTGACTCAAGGAAACCTAAACACTTAAATAGGAAGTGGGACATAAAACTAGCATTTCACCGGAGGCTCACTGATAATGTTCACTAGGATAGTGATGAACCATCGGAAAATGAACTCTCCAACTCAGCATGCAAACTGACATCCAGAAGAAATACAATTTCTCTCATCCTTTCTTTAACTAAATCCTTCATTCCAGTTAACATTCTGACTATTTATAAGGTTATTGGTAGTCTTCTGTAAAGTAATGTAGTGTCGGTCTGATTGTGTGTGTGTGTGTGAGAGAGAGAGAGAGAGAGAGAGAGACAGAACAATCCTCTGTAATCTCTGAATTACTCCCCGTGCCATATGGAAAAGAGGCAAGGATTAGGACAGCGGTTTAGCTTAACATGTTGTTAAAAATCTACTTCAGGGTTGCTGGTTTCAGATGTTTGGATGATTAGGATTTCTTCCATGTGGGACCTGTACAAAAAAGGCAGATTGCATCTTAACGGGAGGAGCAAAAACATCCTTTTGGGAAGTATTGCTAGTGCAAGTCGAATGGATTTAAATTAATAAACCAGGAGTTTGGTAACCAAAGCAGCGGGTCAGAAACTGAGTAGAAGGTCGAGATGAATAGCACATCAGGCATGGCCAGTCTAATGACCATGCTGAGGGAAGGAATCATATCAGTTCACATTGTGAGATGGAAGTTGGAATAAATGATCGAGATGACGCTCAGGTTTATCAGCGATTCACAAATGAGGATGGAGAGTGTGGGGGATGTGAGGGATTGAGGTGTGAGAGATCAGGAAGACAGTGCACAAGAAAATATTAAAGGGTAAATATTGAAGGGGTGGAGTGGAGTGGGGAATTCTGTGATAAATAACTGGCAGCAAATTACAGGAAAACTTGCTGTTTGTCAAAGTGAATATCTGGAAAGTAATTTATTATGGTTCAGAGAAATAGCACCCTCATAGCTAGAAGTCTGCATCATATTGAAGGAAAATCTGTGTCCATAACATTGCTGTAGCTATAATAATGGTGGTAAACAGCTGGAAAATACTGGTGCTGTTGTTAGACAATGCTTGTACTGAGCATGTGAATTACCCTGGATGTTCCCAGAGATGGCTTGGATGTTGTAGGTGCAGAAAGGGCTGAAACTCCATGAGATGATTCTGGTTTGTGATCTCGCCACTTACTGAGTCCAGTCAAAGGAACAAACCAGCAACTGCCATTGCTTATTGCTTCAGAATATATCAGAGCATTCATGGCTGCCAACGCATAGAATCATGAAACGAATTAAAGGCCTATCACATCTGTGCCAGCAAGTGCACATCCAAAGACTTTGTAAACTTTTGTGAGGTTACCTCCCTCAACGACCCTCATGGACAATGCATTCCAGATTCATACCACCCTCTCAGTGCGAAACACATTCCACAAATCCACTCTCAAATCCCTGCCTTTCATTTTAAAAATGTGTTCCTTTGTTTTTGACCCTTTGACTAAGGGAAACAGCTTCTGTTTGTTCATCCTCTTCATACCCCTAAACTCCATTATACCTGTAGCAGGTTCCCTCCTCAACCTTCCCTGCTCCAAAGAAAAAACGAGCAAATTTAGCCCTCCCCATTCATAGTTTGAGTTCTCACTTGTCTTATTACTTCTGACGTGCATCACCCCACATTTATTAGTGTTAAATTTCATCGGCCATTGATCTGGCTATCTGAATAATCTATTTATATTCTCTTGATTGTGAGCCACTCAGCTCAGCTTTGTGTCATCTACAGCATTGGTTAGCATTCCACTGTCCCCCCCCCCCCCCCCCCATTTTCCACATGCTCACCATCGTCATTTATGAATATCACAAACAAACCGTGATTTCCTTCCTGTTTCCCAGATGTTATTCAGAGGACGATTTGAGAACTCCAGTCTCTGTTTTTTCTTATTTTTATCAATTTACAGAGTGATTTGGTTAACATCTTTTATGAGGAAGCCAGAAATAACATTTTTGATACAGAGTTGAATTCACCTTTTACAGTTTCCATGTTTTATTCATAAAGCTTGTAAATAATTTAGGATGAACTAGGGTTTGGCATATTGCGCTGGAACATTAACCTTTTGGAGGCACTGCAATAGCCAGATCTGGAGACATTTTTCATCTGCAGGATGGACACAGACTAATTCATTGTTTGTTTAAATCAGCTAGTGTGATGAGGATAAATACTCAATTAAATTCTATGTTATGGACAAACTGAAGGAAATCAAATCATATTCTCATGTCTACCTTGAATGGAAGCAAATACATACTGTAAAGAAAAATCAAAAATGTTGAAACACCACAAAAGACAAGAAAAAATATCCTCTGCACTTGATACAGAAAGATAGAGTACATGTAGCATCTTAACAAGAATCAAGTGATAGAAAAGAAAGAACATGAAATCTTTTCTTAATTTTGAATGGAAACCTGATCTCGATTTTCCTGAACAGTGATGTTTTCGCACCCAATCCCACTTCCCCAAAAACAAGATTTTCCCTGTCACTAAAACTTCATCCGTCATTCTTCCTCCTTCGTCCTACTCTTTCCTCACACTCCTACTTCCCTTGCACTACCCCTTCTGCTGCTACATGCTCTTCCGCTGATGATTTCCCTTTACACCCTCCTTCTGCCACTCCCACTGTAAGTTACACCAATTCCCCAGTTGCTCCCACTTCATCTGACCATCGCATTCCTTTTTTGCTTTCCAACTGGGATGATTGGTGCCGCTGGCTTCTGTTCTGCTATTGATCATCAGTGAATATTGAGATTGGGATGATCAATGTCCAATTGGAACAGACAATGTGTGTCTGTCACTGTCTGATGCACCATGAACAGGATGGTTTTGTTCCCCATGGTCCAGAGTGGAGTGTCTTTCTGTCTCTGTGTCACAGTGCATAACCAAACAGCCTCATCACAAATAGGATGAACCTTTCCTCAAATCAGAAGTCCATGCATCATTTATCCCTTAAACATTGTGAGTACAGTGAGCACATTGTTCAAACAAGCCGTGTTTTACACTTTTGCTTTTTATTATATTAACGGTTTACCTCTTTTGAGGTGAGATCAGAGTAACTTCCCTTGCATCAAAGTAGTATTTGATTCATGTGGATCACGGACTCTGAGTAAACAGGGGTCAATGGGAATCGGAGGAAATTCTGTCCTGGTAATTTCCTCACTGAACGATGACCCCTTCCCCAGAGCGTTTGAGAATGACAAATAAACTCTTTCCCTGCTAATACCTGCCAAAACCATGGATGACTTTGTCCTGTTAATAACATCAACATTTATTGTGTTTTCACAGTTTTGTCTAAAATCTCAGAAAAGTAAGACTTTGCTGATTGAGTGTCACTCCAATGAAATCAGGGCATTACAATAAGATTACGTTCATTTTCATTCAGTTACTTCCTGAGGACTGATCATGTAATTACAGTGCCCGTGATATCAACATTTTATCTGTGCAAAAGCATCACATCTCATTTGCTGAAGGCTGCACCACTCCCCAATTCTATTTCTTTCTCCGCTCATTCGCCATGCTCATCAGATATATGAGGCGCACAAGATGCAAGAACGCAGAGATGTCTATGACCCCTTGGAACCTGCCTCCCCACCCGTGCCCTGCACTCTGACTGCATCCCTTACCCCAAATGCACCTCCTGTCATACCTTCATCCTCCCTCCTACCCTTCCACACTCTGATGTTGAATGTTCTGTACTTAACAATGGTCTCAGCGTTATCCCACTGTGCCCCGACTTTAATGAATTTCGGGTACGGCATGACGTTGAACTCTTCTCCCACCATCTTCTCCTCGGTGCCCATTTCTTTGGGCAAAGATTCTGTTTCCTGTTCCACAGACTCTTCGCCTAGCTCCAATACTCTTCCTCCACCTGGACCTCTCACTCTGTTGTTTGCTTGAACTCAATCTGTTCATTGAGAATGTTCGATGTGACATTGGTTGTCTTAATTTCTCTGCATCCCCTCACCCAATCCAACAAATCACCCTCTGAACAGGCTGTACGCCGTGTGCTTTGATCCAAACCTGACTTTGTTATTCAGCCTGTGCTGGTAAGGGTGATGCTGCTGTAGTCTGGTGGACTGACCTCTACATTGCAGAGACTGAGGGCCAGCTCTCAGTTATCTCCTCATATCACCTACTGGACCCGACCATGACCCGACCATGGCACATTAGGCCATTGCATCAACTATGATAATTGACCAAATTTCATCTGGTCATTAACACCCTACTTGCCCCCACCTAACGGTCCCCAAGCTGATGGTCCTCTGATAGCAGAGCTCACTTCTATCTCCTCCTGAAAATCCACAAACAGAACTGCCCTGGCAGACACATTGCTTCAGCCTACTCCTGCCACACAGAGCGGGGTGCATGGATACACACGTGGGCTCCAGTCATACCTGTTTCTTCAAGGGGTACATAGACAATTCCCTGTTCCACTTCTATTCCTGACCCATCCACAACTCTTTCTCCAATGCATAGATTATATCATCGATTCTGCTTCTCTCTCTTGCCCTGAATTTGAAAAAAAAACATCGATTTCACTTCCAATTTGCATGGCTCCTTCATTTTCACCTAGTCTTTCTCTGACTCATCACTTCCTTTCCTCGGAATCTCTGTTTCCATTTCTGGGGATCGACAGGCCACTAATATCCAGTATTAACCAACTGACTCCCACAGCTACCTGGAGTATACACCCTCACAACCTGTTTCTTGCTAATACTCCATTCCATTCCACCAATTTTTCTGTCTCCACCGCATTGCTTCTGATGATGTCAATTTCCAAAATGTCCACCTTCTTCCTCAACTGAGAATATCCCAGCACTGTTTTCGAGAGGGCCCTCAACCAGGTCTGACCCACCTCTTGCATTTCTATTTTCACCGTCTCTCTACCCTCCTGCAACAGCGCGACAATTCCTCTTGTCCTGGCCTACAATCCCACCAGCATTCACATGAAGTGGATCATCAGCCGCCATTTCCCCCACCTCCAGTAAGATGCTATCACCAGATACATATTTTCCTCTTCAAAATTGTCCACCTTCTGGAGGGACCAGGACACCCTGGTTCACTCTATTCACTCCCATTACCCCACCCTCACCCCCACCACAGGCCCACTTCACTTACCCCTGCCGAAAGTGTAACATGTTCGCACTTCTGTCCTCCTTTCTCACTATCCAAGGGCTCAACCACACTTTACCGATGAAACAGCACCTTACCCACATTTCCCACAATTAGTCTACTCGATTTGCTTCTCACAATGTGGTCTTCTCTACATTGGGGAAACTAACGGTAGCCTGGGTGACCGCTTCTCTGAACAATCAAAGTGTATCTATACAAATGACCTTGAGCTTCCAGTTGCCTGCCAGTTTAATACCGCATCCTGTTCCCTGGTCAATATCTCTGTGTCAGGCTTGCTGCAGTGTTCCAGGAAAAATCTATGCAAACTGGAAGAACAACGCCTCATTTACACTGTGAGGACCCAACAGCCCTTCAGACTCAAAATCAAGTTCAATTATTTTCGGCCCTGAACTCCCCAATGTCCTCGCCCCCGACCAATAATACACCAGGCCTAGTTCTCACATCGCCTTCCATCACACACCCTCTATGTTTAGCCACTAACAATCTCCATTAACAGCTGTCCAGCCCCTTCTGCATATCAACCAACATTTTCCTAGCTACCATCAGTTCTGAGGAAGGGTCACTGAACCCGAAACGTTAACTGTGATTTCTCTGCACATATGCTCCCAGACCTACTGAGCTTTAGAAGCAACTGCTGTTTTTGTTTCAAACTTTTCATGACAAGTTCTCACAATCCAATACGTCATCAATATTTCGAGCCTCGTCAAACATAGGAACTTTGTAATTTTTCAATTAATGTCCATAACAAATTACTCAAGATCCAAGTGAGACAGAGGCTTTGATGTTATCGTTCCGATCAGACAATTTGTCACAGTTCAGAAAGAAAAAGAAATCGAAAGAGCTGGAGCAAAACTAAATAAATCTGGCAGAATTTGAGCAGAGATGCACAGAATTACCAGTTGACTTTTCAGAAATTTCACATCATAATCAATATGTTAACTCTGTTTCTCTCTGCAGCTACTTCTTCATGTTTTTATTTCATTTCTCCACCATTTTCCGTTTTTATCTCATGTTTGCATATCATTATGTCTCATGGTACTTGACAGGTCCATATGCTGACCTTGGTTGTATTTAGACGCTATGGTCCTATTACAGTTGATGTGTCTGTGACATGTGTATTAAGGCCGATATCTGTTTCTTCTATAAGATTCAAAGAGAAAAAAAAACATGTTTCTGAATATCCTGTAAATCTCAGAAAACCACTTTGTTTTAAAACACTTTTCATTGCAACTAAACTTCATGACATAATAAGAATCGATTTTTGTTGATGGAACAGTCTGTGTCCTTTATTGAACAAACTTGTCTCACCCACCACCCCCACCCCCAAAGGCTTTCAATACATATCACAGAATTATTACAGCAAAGGTTGTGGAAACTCAACCCATTGTCTCTTTCAGCTTAGAATGAGCTGTCTCTCTTACTGTTATTCTGTATACTGGCAACTGAAAGCATTCTATTCGTGTGACATGGTAATTGCTCTGCCCAGGACCATAAGAAACTACAGACGGTTGTGTGCACAGCACAGACCATCACGGAAGGCAACCTTCCATCCATTTATACTTCTTATTGTCACCGAAAGGCTGATAACATAAAAAATCTCTCCCAAACCGGTAATGATCTCCGACAACCTCTTCCAACAGGATTAAGATAGAGAGGCTTGAAAACATGGTCCAACATACTCAGGAACACTTTCTTCCCCACCGTAATTAAACTGACGAATTGACATCTCTAACTTCAAATAATACTAGTCTTGCTAATAGCGATCTTGTTTTGCACATCTCCTGTGCAGCTGTAACCTTATATGCCTCACTCTGTTGAAGTACCTCATCAGGTGTGTTTTTTTGTCTACTATCATGTTCCTGCGCTTCTCACAAAACAAAGCTTTCCATTGTAAATTTGACTAAAATAAATCAAATCTAATCTAATAAAAAACGTGGACTACAGTGGCTCACGGTCTTCTCAAGAGCAGCTAGAAAAGTGAAGTAATGCTGGCCCAGCCAGTGATAACCATATCCCATTAACGAATATAAGAAGAATACCACCGTTTAGGTCAGAGAGACAGGGAGATAAAATCGCTTTAAACATTGTCTTAGACATATACAGGTTTCCCTTCATTGAACAAGCTTGTCTCTCCACCACGCCCCCCATAGGCTTTCAATACATATCACAGAATTATTATAGCAAAGGTTGAAGAAACTCAACCCATTGTCTCTTCCAGCTTAGAATGAGCTGTATCTCTTACTGTTACTCTGTATACTGGTAACTGAAAGCATTCTATTCGTGTTACATGGTAACTGCTCTGCGATTTTAAGTACAGTCTTCCTTTCATAAGCTGATATGGTGTAAAGTGAAGAAGCATTCATTTGTATGGGAAAAATTTCGGCAATCTTCGTAAAAATGAAAATCCTCTTTGGATTTGTTTTGATTAGCGAAAACAGGTCCTAATGTAGGTTATTTGGAAAGGGAAGCGGGGAAAAGCGAACTTTTGAAAAGCAGGATTTACATGGGCATGTCATCAGCGAACTTGCAGCTGGCGTTGTTTGGAATTTGGCAACACAGCCGCGTGTGGACAGGGAGTACAGTAGGGGGCTGAGGACACAGCCGTGGGTGGACAGGGAGTATAGTAGGGGGCTGAGGGACACAGCCGTGTGTGGACACGGAGTACAGTAGGGGGCTGAGGACACAACCGCGTGTGAACAGGGAGTACAGTAGGGGGCTGAGGACACAGCTGTGCGTGTACAGGGAGTACAGTAGGGGGCTGAGGACGCATCCTTGGGGTATCCAGTGTTGAGTGTGATTGTGGTCGAGGTGCAGATACCTCTCTTCAAAGATTGTGATCTGTGGGTCTGAAACCCGCCGATCAAGTTGCAGAGGGTGGAGCCGCGACTAAGGTCATGGAATTTTGAGATCAGTCTGGAGGGGATAACGATGTTGAAGGTGGAGCTGTAGTCAGTGAGCAGGAGTCTGGTGTAAGTGTCCTTGTTGTCTCGATGTCCCAGGGATGAGTGCAGGGATCGGGGTATGGCATCCGTTCTGGACCTGTTACATCAGTAGGCAAATTATAAGGGATCAGGTCAGGCTGGGAGACTGGAGCTGATATGGGCCATAACCAGTCTTTCAAATAACTCCATGTTTATTGAGGTCAGAGCCACTGGGCGGTAGTCATTAAGGCACGTTACATGTGCTTTCTCTATACGAGGATGATGGTGGTCTTCTCGAAGCAGGTTGGGACTTCGGCTTGTAAGAGGGAGAAGCTGATGCTGTATATGAATACCTCTACCAGTTGGTCCTCATAGACTCTGAGTACACAGGCGGGAACATCGTCCAGGTCTGTCACTTCCCTTGCCTTGACTCTCAGGAAGACTAATCATGTCTGCAGTGGTGACAGCGGGCACAGATACATCCGAGGCTGTCGGGGCAGGTTTCAGCCTGGCAGTCACACAGTCATTCATCATAGACATTCCTTCCCCCACCTCCCTCCATCGTCATCAACACATAGTTTGTCCAGACAGAATGCCATCAATAGACTGGGATTGTGCACAATAATGAAGTAAACTCACCACAAAACGGGGCAGGGTGTGCTTCTACTGAGAGTCAGTGGAGCAGGGAGTGAATACTTTGCAGGTGTAATTCCACTCAAGCCATTGCTTCAACATGAATGGAGTCAAGCACGTGGAGTGTTGTGCCTTGTCGATGGTGGACAGTCCTTAGGGAGCCAGAAATCTATTATATATGGACAAATTGGACAAAGGAGCTGAGGCCAGTTTTGCTAAGCTTAAAGATGATGCAGTGATGGTTTGTTGGGAAGATGATATTGAGGAAGGTGGAGAGGCTGTAGAAAGACTTGGACAGTTTCGGACTATGGGAAAACATGTGGCTGATGGAACACAATATGGAATCGTGTGAGATTATGCACTTTGATAGGCGGAATAGAGACAGACATTATGTTCTCATAGGATCCATTCAATCTGAAGCACAAAAGAATTTTGAAGCACTCGTCCTCCCTTATGGTTAATGTGCAGCTTCAGTTGGCAGTTACGAAAGGAAATGCAATGTTCACGTTCATTTCAAGAGAACAAGAATACGAGAGAGGAGACATACTGTTGAGAATGTAATGGGCAATGGTCAGACGACATTTGGCATATTGTGAACTGCTGAGGGATGACGGCTTGTCATATGAGTGGCAGTGTGTGTACTCGATAGAACTTAGAAGAATGGCGGGGGGGGCATCTGATTGAAACTGATCGATTACTGCAAAGATTGATACAGTCAGTGTGTAGAACATATTTCCACTAGACAGAGAGACAATTCTAAAACAGCACAGTGCAGAATTGTAACTCTCTGATCTGCTCTTGTATTTATAAGTTGATCTGACTTCACGTTCTGGTCAGTGGGAACCCCTGTGATATCGACGGTGGGAGGATTCAGTGTAGCCAGTAGTCCATTAATCTGTTGAATGTAAGCTACTATCTGTGAGTCTTACCTGGCGGGAGTACATTGTGTCTACTATGATTGTCATTTGTAATCTGGTCATTTTGAAAGATTGAGCCTGTTACACTAGTATTGTTGATTTTAACTATAAAGGTGCAATTTATCACAGCACTCAGCAACAATACGTCATCGAATATGGAACACTTTTCAAATAACAGAAAAAATCTAAAATATTCAATGTTAGAAACATTGTTTTCCTGTTCGTGTTCAAATCAGATAACCTGTCCCTTCGAGATGCTCAACTTGGAAGTATTTGTTTAAGAAATATTTTTTGGATGTGGGCATCACTGGACGGGCCCAGCATTTCTTGCCCGTCCCGAGTTGTCCTTGAGAAGGTGGTAATGAGCTGCCTTCTCGAACTGGTGCAATCTACATGCTGTGCGTTGACCCACTAGTGATTAAGGAGGGAATTCTAGTGTTTTGAACCAGCAACAGGGAAGGAACTGCGATATATTTCCAAGTCAGGATGTTGACTGGTTTGGAGGGGAAGTGGAAGTTGGTGGTGTTCTCAAAAGTCTACTGCCCTTGTCATTCTACATGGAAGTGTTCGTGAGATTGGAAGGAGTTCTCTGAGGATCTTTGTGGAATTTCTGCATTGTGTCTCGTAGATAGTACGCACTGCTGTTCCTGAGTGACCGTGGTGAAGGGAGTGAATGCCTGTGGATGTGGTGCAAATCAAATGGGCTGCTTTATCCTGGATGGTGTCAAGCTTCTTTCCTGTTACTAGGGCTGCACTCAGTCAGGCAAGTGAGGATTACTACATCTCATTCCTAACTTGTGCCTTGTAAATGTTGGACAGGCTTTGGGAAGTCAGAATTTGAGTTAATCGCACAGTATTCCTAGTCTCTGATCTGCTGTTATCTGTCGTGAGTCCAGTTGAGTTTATGGTCAATAATACGCCCCAGGATTTTGATAGTGTGGAAATTTAGCTATGATAATGCTGCTGAATAACAAGTGGTTATGTTGTTTCTTATTCGTGATGGTCATTGTCTGAATTTGTGTGGCACGAATGTTACTTGCAACCTGTCAGCCCGAGCCTGGATAATCCCCACTCCCGACCTTATGATGGAAGGAAGGTCGTTATTGAAGCTGCTGAAGATGTTTGGACCTAGAACATTATCCTAAGGGAATACTGCAGTGATGTTCTGGAGCTGAGATGACTGACCTCCAACAACAATGACCATCTTCCTATCTGTCAGGTATGACTCCAATAATGCAGTATTGGCCTGGGATACCGTTTTTGCTGGGGGTCCTTGATGCCACATTTGGCAGAATGCAGCCTTGATATCAAGGGCTGGAATTCAGTTCCTTTTTCTATGTTTGAACCAAAGCTGTGATGAGGGGAGGAGCTGAGTGACCCTGGTGGAACACAAAATGGGCGTCCCTGAGCAGGTGCTGCTTGATAACACTGTTGATGACACCTTCCATCACTTTACTGATGATGGAGAGTAGACTGATGAGGCGGTATTTGGATGGGTTGACTTTGTCTTGCGTTTTATGTACAGAACATACTTGAGCAGTTTTTCCCATTGTCTGCTTGTAACCGTACTGGAACAGCTTGTCTAGGGAAGCGGGAATTTCTGGAGTACAAGTCTTCAGGACTATTGTCGGCATGTTATCAGGGTTATTGACTTTGCAGTATCCAGTACCTTTAACCGTTTCTTGATAACAGTTGATCGAATTTGCTGAAGACTGCGATCTGTAATGATGGGGACCACGGGAGGAGGCCGAAATGGATCATCCACTCAAAACTTCTGACTGAAGATTGCTGTGAAAGCTTCAGCCTTAACTTTTGCACTGATGTTCTGGGATCTTCCATCATTGAGGATGCGAATATTTGTGGAGACTCCTACTCCAGTGAGTTGTTTGATCATCCACCACTATCCATGATCAGATTAGGAGGACTGCAGAGCTTAAATCTGATGCATTCATTGTGGGATAGCTCAGTTCTGTCTGTCCCGTGCTGTTTAAGGTATATTGGCACACAAGTATTTCTGTTTGGAAGCTTCAGCAGATTAACATTTTATTTTTGTATCTTCCTGGTTCTGCTCCTGTCATGCCCTCCTGCACTCTCCATTGAACCAGAGTTGATCCTCTGCCTTGATGGTAAAGGTTAAGGGGGGGGGGGAATATGATGGGTCGTGACATTACAGTTTGTGCTGGAGTACAGTGCTGCTGCTATTAATGATCCATAATGATCTGTCTTATAGATGCTAGTGTTGTGTTGCTAGACCTCTTCGAAATCTGTGCCATTTAGCATGGTGCCATGTAACACAAAACAATAGAATTTATTCTGAACCTGACCACGAGACTTTTACCAATACTGTCATGGACAGATACGTCTGCAGTTGGTAGATTGGTAAGGATGAGGTCATGTTTGATATTTTCCCCTCCTGTTCTTTCTCTCCCCACCTGCTGCAGACCCAATCTAGTAGCTATGTCCTTTAGGACCCGACCAGCGTGATCAATAGTACTGCTGCCAATCCATTCTTGGTGGTCGACTTTGAAATTTCCCAGCCAGAATACGCTTTGTGCCCTTGCCTCAGTCAGTGCTTTCTCCAAGTGTTGTTTAACATAGAGGAGCACTGATTCAGATGAGGAATGACGTTACATGGAAATCAGTAAGAGAATTATTTGTCCATGTTTAATATGAAGCTATGGGATTTCATTAGGTCTGGAGTCAATTCTGGAGACTCCCAGAGCAACTACCTATCGACTATATCTCACTGAGCTGACCCCTCTGCTGGACCGGTCCTGCCTTTGGGGCAGGACATATCCAGGGATGGTGATGGTGGTGGCTGGGTTATTTTTGTAAGGTATGATTCCGTGAGTATGACGATGTCAGGCTGTTGCTTGAATAGCCTGTAATGCAGTTGTCCCAGTTTTGGCACTATCCCTTAGATGATAGTAAGGAAGACTTTGGAGGTTCTACAGTGATGTTTCTAATGTTGACTTTTCCAGTGCACAGTTTGATGCCACGTGGTCCAGCCGGTTTCATTTCTTTGAACCTTTGTTACCATTGGTACAAGTGAATGATTCACTGGACCATTTCAGGGACCGATTGGGAGTCAATGACGTTGCTTTGGGTCTGGATTTGCATGTCAGCCAGACCAGTTGAGGATAGTAGATTCCTTCATTGAAGGGTATTAATGATCCAGATGGATTTTTCTAAAAATCGGCAATGATTTTATTTTCATAGTTAGATTCATAATTCCAGGGATATTTTAAAATTATTGAATGGAATTTCCACCATCTGCAGTGGCGGGATTCGAACCTGAGTCCAAAGGACAGGAGCTGATTGTCTGGATTGATAATCTATCGGTAACACCATGAGGCCTATTTGGAACCACATGGTGTACTCAACTGCTATTTCTTGTGTTGCCCTGTTTTTCATTCATTGATTATGTTATTCTGGAATTTCATCCATCATTCAATCCTGATTGAAATACACAGTCATGAACGTCGTCTCCACTGCTTGAATTTCATTCAATCTGTTTGGTTTGAAAAGACATTTCAAGGCAGCTGCACATCAGAAAAGAACAGGACATAAGAATGGCTGACTGTGCACGGTGCCTGTCACTGGACCAGCATGTCTGGGTATGTCAGTTAGTCTGATCTTCGAGTAGGATAAAAGATTGGCAGGACGGCAAGGGTCGAAGGGTCTGCAAGATGCTGTACTGTTCTGTGTTTTCCGTTTCACCCAGCCTGTGGATTCTGATCAATTGTTGAATACGTGAGGGAGTGATATGTGTAAGATCAGGAAGCTGGGGAGGGGCGTTAGGCCAAAACTTCCAGTTATGTTGGTCATTGTTCCATTCACCTGAATGCCAGTATGTGTGGTGTCCTACAACAGGCAGGCTCCGCCAAGTTCAGTTATTAACGTGATTCATGACTTGTCATTTGCTGCTCTTTTCTTCAGATACAATCTGTTGGGTGACCCATGCATTAATCAGATGTTTGCTAAATTGAGTGAATTAGGCAAAAATAAGACATCAACTATGATTATTCAACTGAACTATAATCTCTGAAAAGAATTAGGTTGATTCTATATTTATGGATCAAAAATATAAACGCCTGTCAAGATTTTCTAACACAGAAATAAAGAATGTACGTTTTTTTTTGTGTCGAACAAACAACATGGATGTAACTCTTTTGGCGATCAGAATTACATACACAATGTCAGGATTCAAAATAATGCATTGTCACTCCAACATTTTGAAAGCGGCTGGCTTCTGAATGATTACATGTGTAGGGTGAGCAAACGATTGAATAATCAAATAGAATTATCATTCTTATACATTTAGACATAATCAATCAGTTTAATTTCTCACTGAAATGTACAAGCTTCAGCTATTTGCCAGCGAATTAGAAATGGCTATAATTCAACTTGCACTGTGAATATTCAACTAAATAAATGATTTGTGTTATCAAATTCTAGTGAACAATAATTTGAAAACGTTTAATTTTTAGAAAAAATGTTATTTAATTTGAAATGCAGACAGTGAACAAAAACGATAAACATATTATCGTGTGAGTGAAAAGCCAGACCTTTTCAAAGAGACTAGTGCCAAAGCAATGACAGATTTGTTTTCGTAATTGGAATTCAAAATTTAAAATATTCATGTTCAGAGCAATAATTAGACTATATAATGAAGATGGTCTTGCAATACTTGCATTTTAAATGCTTAAGCTGCATTAAATAATCAGATATGCGCGAGCATTTACAATGGGAAATAATCGTATACTGACTTTTATTCACATCAGACACATGATAGAGTGTGTGCATCAGCTCCAGGAATGTCTCCAAAGCCCCTCCCATTTGCTAGCCTTATCTCTGCAGCCTGTTAAATTCATATTTCCAAATACATATCCGGATCTCTTTTTGATCTTCATCCACAACTCTCCCAGGCAGTCCATTCCAAATCCTAACAACTCTCTCAATAAAGTTTTTCCTTATCTCAAACCTGGTTCTTTTGTTAACAGTCTTGGAATTAGAACTTCTTGATGCTGTAATGCCAACTAACGGAAACAGAGTATTCCTGTTTTACTCTACAACTTTATTTCATACTTTTGAGCACCGCAATAATTTCACATATTTGTCTGTTCTCCTCCAGGAAGAATAATCCTTACAAGAACTGTAACAAGCACTACATTGGAAAAACAGGCAGAAAACTAGCCACCTGGATACATGAACATCAGCTATCCAGAAAAAAAGACATGACCCACTATCACTAGTATCCTTACATACAGATGAGGAAGTACACCATTTCGACTGGGTCCATCTAGGACAAATCAAACAGAGGCACGCACGAGAATTACAAGAAGCAGAGCATTCCAACCGGAACTCTATCAACAAACACATCGATTTTGATTCCATCTAACACTCTCTGAGGAAAAAAACCGGACATAAAATCACCAATACTGGAAATCATATCACTGACTCAAGGAAACCGAAACACATAAATAGCAAGTGGGACATAATACCAACACTTCACCAGAGGCTCACTGATAATGTTCCCTAGTACAGTGATGAACCATCTGAAAATGAACTCTCCAGCTCAGCGATCAAACTGACATCCCGAAGAAGCGCAATTTCTCTGATCCTCCCTTTCACTAAATCCTTCATTCCAGTTATCATTCCTATTATTTTAAGGTTATTTGTATTCTTCTGCAAAGTGATTTGGTGTCTGTCTGTCTGTCTGTCTTCTGAATGTGTGTGTTTTGTTTGGGGGGGTGGGTGCGAGAGAGAGAGAGGGCGAGAGAGACAGATGGAGAGAGGCAGAGACAGAGAGAGAAAACAATCCTCTATAATCTCTGGATTACTCCCCGTGCCATGTGGAAAAGAGGGATGGATGAGGAAGGCAGTATAGCTTAACACGTTGTTAACAGGCTCGTTCAAGGGTGGGGATTTCAGATTGTTGGATCATTGCGATCTCTTCCAAGACAGGCGAGGACCTGTACAAATAATACAGGTTGTATCTTAACTGGACGATCACCAACATCCTTGCCGGGAGGTGTTGCTAGTGCAAGTCAGATGGATTTGAATAAACCAGGAGAGTGAGAATCAAAGCAGCAGATCAGCAACTGAGCAGAATGTCGAGGTTAATAGGACATCAGGCACGGCCAGTCTAAAGACCATGCCGAGAGAAGGAATCAAATCAGTCCAAAATGTGAGTTGGGAATTGGAATAAATTATAGAGATTAGGTGCAATTTTTCAGGGATTAATAAATAAGGATGGAGAGTGTGGGTGATGTGAGGGAGTGAGGTGTGTGAAAGCAGAGAGACAGTGCACAAGAAAATGATAAAGTGGAAAGAGGGTGGGATGGGGAATTCTGTGAGAAACAACTGGCAGAAAAAAACACAGGAAAACTTGCTGTTTGTCAAAGTGAATACCTGGGAAATAATTTATTATGCTTCAGCGAAATAACATCCTTATTGCTAGAGGTGTTTATTATAATGGAGGAAAAGCTGTATTCAAATTATGGCTGTAACTATAATAACGGTGACAAACAGCTAGAATAGTGTCAGTGCTGTTGTTGGCCAATGCTTGCACAGAGCATGTGAATTACCCTGGATGTTCCCAGAGATGGCTGGGCTGACTTTGGTTGAGTAAGTGCTGAAGCTGCATGAGATGCTGCTGCTTTGTAATACAGAAAGTTACTGAGTACCATCAAAGGAACAAAGCAGAAAATGCCATTGCTTATTGTTTAAGAGTATACCAGAGTGTTCTTGGCTGCCACTGGAAAGAATCATGCAATGAAAAACATGCTCATCACGCCTGTGCCAGCAAGTGCACATCCCATGACTTTTTAAACGTTTGTGAGGTTACCTGCCTCAACCACCCTCCTAGACAACGCATTCCAGATTCAGGCTACCCTCTCAGTTCGATGCACATTCCACAAATTCTCTCTCAAACCCCTCCCTTTCTCTTTGAAACTGTGTCCTTTATTTTTTGATCATTTGACTCAGGAAAACAGCTGTTGTCAGTTCATCCTCTCCATACCCCTTATGCTCTTGTACACCTGTACCAGATTTCCTCCTCAACCTTTCCTGCTGCAAAGAAAAAACGAGCAAATTTAGCCCTCATCTTTTATCCTCATTTTTGAGTACTTACTTGTCTTGTTACTTCTGACTTGCATCTTCCCAATTTATCGGTGTTAAATTTCATCAGGCCATTGATCTGGCTATCGGAATAATTTGTTTAAATCCTTCTGTAGCCTAATACTTCCCTCCTTACTATGATACACCCAGCCCATCTTTGTGTCATCCACAATATTGGTCATCATTTCACTGCTCCCCACCTCCACATTCTCATAATCATCATTTCTGAATATCACAAACAAGCCGTTATTTCCTTCCTGTTCTACAGTTGTTATTCAGGGGATTATTTGACAATTCCAGTTTCTTGCTTTCCACATTTTGGTGAATTTATGACTGATGTAACTCACACATTTTATGAGGGAGCCACAAATAGCATTTTCGACACAGTTGAATTCACTTTTTACACTACGCCCCTCTGCATGTTTTATTTATAAACCTTGTAAATACATTAGGATAAACAGGATTTGGCATCTTGCGCTGGAACATCAGTATTTTGTGTGGCACTGTTCTTTGTAACATTCCCTGCAATAGCCAGAGCTGACGAAATGTTTCATCTGCAGGATGGACGTGGACTCATGCATTGTTTGTTTAATTCAAAGGGTGTTTAGGAGATAAATATTCAATTAAATTCTATATTATGGGCAAACTGCAGAAGGTCAAGTCATGTTCTCATATTCACCTTGAATTGGAAGCAAATACATACTGGAAAATAATCAATAGTATTGCAAAACCACAGTAGGGGAGAAAAAAAACATGTCGTCTGCACTTGTTGGAGATTTAGAAATATATAGTACATGTACAACCTGAACAAGGACCAAGCGATAGAAGAGAGAGTACAAGAAATCCTTTCTTAATTTTGAATGAATTCCAGATCCCGATTTTCTTGAGTAGTGATGATTTCTCATCCAATCTCACCATCCAGTCTTTTCTGCATATAAACCAACATTTTCCATATTACCATCAGTTCTGAGGAAGGGACCCTGGATCTGAAACGTTAACTCTGATTTCTCTTCACAGATGCTCCCAGACCTACTGAACAGTTGCAGCAACTTCTGCTTTGTTTCAACAATTTCATCGCAAATTCTCACAATACAATACGTCATTGATATTTAGAGCCATGTCAAACAGAGGAACTTTGTAATTTCTCATTTAATGTCCATAACAAATTACTCAAGATTCAACTGAGATAACAACTTTGTTGTTATCATCTCAGATCAGACACTTTATCACAGTTCAGAAAGAAGAAAGAAATCAAAAGAGCTGGAGTGAAACTCAGTAGATCTGGCAACATCTGAGCAGAGATGCAAAAAAATTGACCTTTGATTCTAATGTGACTTTTCAGAACAGTGTCACATCATATGACATATGTTAATTCTGTTGCTCTCTGCAAATACTTCCTCATCTTTTGCGTTTCTCCAGCAATTTCAGTTTATATTTCATGTTTCCATTATCACTATATTTCATGTTTCTTGACAGGTCTACACGTTGAAGTTGGTAATATTTGGACACTGTGGTA
Source organism: Chiloscyllium punctatum (assembly GCF_047496795.1). Classification (NCBI taxonomy): domain Eukaryota; kingdom Metazoa; phylum Chordata; class Chondrichthyes; order Orectolobiformes; family Hemiscylliidae; genus Chiloscyllium; species Chiloscyllium punctatum. The sequence goes on along the minus strand of NC_092772.1, from coordinate 67,602,507 downwards.
ATTTCTCGTTCTATTACAGTTGGTATTCCTGTGACACCTGAATTACAACCGAAATCTGCTTCTTCCTTAAGATAGAAAGTAAAAAAAATTCTGAACATCCCATAAATCTCAGGAGATCTTTTTTAAAAATATATTTTAGAGGCAGCTGAACTTCATGAAATAATAGGGATAGATTATTGATGATGGAACATTGTGTCCTTCATTGAACAAGCTTGTCTCCCCACTCTACAAATGCTTTCAATGCATAACATAGACTTATTACAACAAAGGTGGTGAAAGCTTAGCCCATTGTCTCTTCCAGTTTGGAATGAGCGATATCTCCAATATTATTCTGCTGTATTGTCCCCATAGCCCTGCACATTTTATTATTAGTATCTGTTTTTCATTGTAAGCATTCTGCAAGGTATGAACAATATGATCAACCTCAAACAAAAACAGACGTTGGAGGGAAAGCTCAGCAGATCGTGCAGTAGCAATGAAGAGAAATCAATGTTAATGCTTCAGGTGCGGTGACCCTACTTAATCTGTATTCCCAATGATTAAATGGTGTGTATATAAAATATAAAATATCCTTGTTGTGAACTATATTTAATTCTATCTGACGTTAAGAGTGTTGATGACATGTGGAATATCATTGTACTCCTCATGCAGTTTCCACAGCCACTGCCCCCATCCTGCCCTATCTCCCAGCCAAACCTGACTCATTAATTCAAAAGTCTTAATGAATAAGTTCATTTTTGGTTTGGGACTGAGGAGAAAAAGCGTAAAAATTACTGCTTTATAGCAAATAAAGCTGTATTAAAATGTTTGTCCATTTGTATAAATTAATTACTCAAGCATATTATGAATGGAAGGTCCAACGTTTCTTTATTAGAGTAGCGAGCGGAACATTCAGAGAAGTCCACACTTCCTGTCTATGTGCAGAGCAACCACACCCAGTGACAGTGTGTTGGCTGGCGTTTCTTCCCGGGGAGGAGAGATCAGCACAGTAACAACGTCCTGATTGTGTTTCTTTTTTGTGGAGGGGCGGAGATTCTGGGTAAGATGGTTACAGCATTGCAAACGTACAACAGAGCAGAATCATCTAGCCTGCGAAAAGAAAACATCCATCATTCTCCCACACAATGACTTCACGAGAGCAATTAGTGATGGGAGATGTGACCAAGAGCCAGCGATGTCAGCATCCAGTCCAGTTATATTGTGAACTGAATGTGCTGTATTGAAAGCTAGAACTGTTTGCTCAGTGACTGCATGAAGACTGGCATCAATCACATTGTAACTGTGTCACTGGAGGGTTTCCCTCTCCTATTGGTGAAGTGCTTCACTCAGTGTGCTATCCCAGTGTCGGAGCAGATGCATCAGCTCCAACAGTAACAAAGTTCAGCAGCTGCAGAGACGTGGAGAGGACAGATCTGAATCTGAGAATAATGGACTGCAAAATTACACCAATGGAGAGGAGGCTTTCCTTCGGACTTTTCAACATTTTTCTCTGTTGGGAATTTCTACCATATCGGATATTAGAGGTACTGATCATTATTTTGGGCCGGGTGGAGGGTGTGTTACTAACCTATTCTCGCTATTGTTGGTGTTTTCTACCTCTGTACATTCATTAATTCCATAAACAATTTTTAACTTCATTGCAATTGCTGTTATCTATATTTGTCAAAGAAAGAAACTATTATCTTCAATTCAAATTGCAGTCTTCATTCATCTGAAATGCAGACCACTCCCTTACAAACATCTGAGAACAAAACTGTGGACAACCTCAAGATCCCTTTTGGCCCTGAATTGATTTATGTCTCGTCACGATCAATGTCCACTACCAGCTCATAATATCCCCAGTCTCCATCTCTGCGTCAGTTCCGTGTCTGAACAAACCATTGTCTACACGTTGGTAAAATTCCGACTTTCTGTTTCAAGCTCGCTTCTGGCCACTTTTCCAGTTACAAGTATTTCACTCAAAATTGTTCTTGTCTCGGACGTTACTTCATGATTAGGACAATGTATCAGAGTAGGAATGTCGCTGGATGTAATTCAGGAGCAAAGCTTATTAAACAAAAGACATTGTTTCAAGCGATTGTTTCAAGTCCTACCACAGCTGATGGCAGAACTTCAATAAAAATGATAAGAATTCGAATAAAGTGCATTTCATGAAAAACAAACATAAAACCCAGATTTTGTCTGAAAATCTTGCTGTTTCACTGATGACTTTAAAGAAATTTAATGTTACTACCCGGTCTGGGTTAAGTGTGACTTCAGACCCATATCAATGTGCTTGATTTTATATTGGCTTATGGAATGACCTCACGATTAGGACAATTAGTGATGATTAACAAATGCTGCCCTGGCAGAGATGCCGACTTCCCATGGAATAACAAATTTGAAGCTTAAACCAAATAAAAGATGATGCTGGAGATCTGAAATTGCATAAGAAATGCAAAGCAAAGAACAGAAAGTGCTGGGAGCTTTCCTGAACTGAAACCAGTTGGAAAATAGTGTGAATAATGCTGGGGACAGGGAAGTCTGCTGTGAAAGGGAGAAGGAGTGAACTAAATCGAGAGAGAAAGAGAGAGATAGAAGAAAAAAAGCAAACAGGAATGATGATCAGCTGGTATGGAAATATAAATGTGAGATTCACCTCATTTATTTTTGACTTTTCCCATCTTCCTGAATATCTTGCCCATGCCGGTACATGTATACCCCGCTTTTCACATATTCGCTTCTTGCCACTTCCCTTTCCGAAAAACCTCCATTACGTCCTGTTTTCGCAAACCAAAAGAAATCCGAGGAGGATTTTCACTTTTACCAAGAAAGATTATTTATTTTCATACATAAATCAATGCTACTTCACTTTACACCATATCAGCTTATGAAAGGTTTTGTAGGAACACTCTACTTTCAGATACTCAGGGAAACTATATATATCTAAGATCATGTTTAAAGCGATTTGATCCCAACTGTCTGTCTTCCCTGAGTGTCGTCATCTTAAATAGAACATAGAACAATACAGCACAGAACAGGCCCTTCGGCCCACGATGTTGTGCCGAACTTCTATCCTAGATTAAGCACCCATCCATGTACCTATCCAAATGCCGCTTAAAGGTCGTTAATGAATCTGACTCTACCAATCCCACGGGCAGCGCATTCCATGCCACCACCACTCTCTGGGTAAAGAACCCACCCCTGACTTCTCCTCTATACCTTCCACCCTTCACCTTAAATTTATGTCCCCTTGTAACACTCTGTTGTACCCGGGGAAAAAGTTTCTGACTGTCTACTCTATCTATTCCTCTGATCATCTTATAAACCTCTATCAAGTCACCCCTCATCCTTCGCCGTTCCAGCGAGAAAAGGCCGAGAACTCTCAACCTATCCTCGTACGACCTACTCTCCATTCCAGGCAACATCCTGGTAAATCTTCTCTGCACCCTCTCCAAAGCTTCCACATCTTTCCTAAAGTGAGGCGACCAGAACTGCACACAGTACTCCAAATGTGGCCTAACCAAAGTCCTGTACAGCTGCAACATCACCTCACGACTCTTGAATTCAATCCCTCTGCTAATGAACGATAATACTCCATAGGCCTTCTTACAAACTCTATCCACCTGAGTGGCAACCTTCAAAGATCTATGTACATAGACCCCAAGATCCCTCTGTTCCTCCACCTGACCAAGAACCCTACCATTAACCCTGTATTCCGCATTCTTATTTGTTCTTCCAAAATGGACAACTTCACACTTGGCAGGATTGAACTCCATCTGCCACTCCTCAGCCCAGCTCTGCATCATATCTAAGTCCCTCTGCAGCCGACAACAGCCCTCCTCACTGTCCACAACTCCACCTATCTTCGTATCATCTGCAAATTTACTGACCCACCCTTCGACTCCCTCATCTAAGTCATTAATAAAAATTACAAACAGCAGAGGACCCAGAACTGATCCCTGCGGAACTCCACTTGTAACTGGACTCCATGCTGAATATTTACCATCTACCACCACTCTGACTTCGACCGGTAAGCCAGTTTTCTATCCACTTGGCCAAATTTCCCTCTATCCCATGCCTCCTGACTTTCCGCATAAGCCTACCATGGGGAACCTTATCAAATGCTTTACTAAAATCCATTTACACTACATCCACTGCTCTACCCTCATCCACATGCTTGGTCACCTCCTCGAAGAATTCAATAAGACTTGTAAGGCAAGACCTACCCTTCACAAATCCGTGCTGGCTGTCCCTAATCAAGCAGTTATTTCCAGATACTCGTAAATCCTATCCCTCAGTACCCTTTCCATTACTTTGCCTACCACAGAAGTAAGACTAACTGGCCTGTAATTCCCGGGGTTATCCCTATTCCCTTTTTTGAACAGGGGCACAACATTCGCTACTCTCCAGTCCCCTGGTACCACCCCAGTTGCCAGTGAAGACGAGAAGATCATTGCCAACGGTACTGCAATTTCCTCTCTTGCTTCCCACATAATCCTAGGATATATCCCGTCAGGCCCGGGAGACTTGTCTATCCTCAAGTTGTTCAAAATGTCCAACACATCTTCCTTCCTAACAGGTATCTCTTCGAGCTTATCAGTCCGTTTCACACTCTCCTCTTCAACAATATGGTCCCTCTCGTTCGTAAATACTGAAGAGAAGTACTTGTTCAAGACCTCTCCTATCTCTTCCGACTCAATACACAGTCTCCCACCACTGTCCTTGATCGGACCTACCCTCGTTCTCGTCATTCTCAGGTTTCTCACATACGCATAGAATGCCTTGGGGTTATCCTTGATCCTATCCGCCAGGGATTTTTCATGCCCTCTCAGCTCTCCTAATCCCTTTCTTCAGGTCCCTTCTGGCTATCCTGTATCCCTCCACTGCTCTGTCTGAACCTTGTTTCCTCAACCTTATGTAAGCCTCCTTCTTCCTCTTTACGAGACATTCAACCTCCCTCGTCAACCAAGGCTCCCTCACACGACCATTTCTTTCCTGCCTGATCGGTACATACATATCAAGGACACGTCGTATCTGCTCCTTGAAAAAGTCCCACATTTCCACCACATCCTTCCCTGACAGCCTATGCTCCCAACGTATGCTCCTCAAATCCTGTCTTACAGCATCGTAATTTCCCTTCCCCCAATTGTAAAAACTTCCTTGTGCGCACCTATCTCTCTCCATAACCAAGGTGAAAGTCACAGAATTGTGGTCGCCATCACCAAAATGTTCACCCACTAACAAGCCCACCACTTGTCCCGGTTCGTTACCGAGTACCAAATCCAATATGGCCTCCCCTCTGGTTGGACAATCTACATACTGCGTTAGAAAAGCTTCCTAGACACACTGCACAAACACCGCCCCATCCAATCTACTTGATCTAAAGAGCTTCCAATCAATATTTGGGAAGTTGAAGTCGCCCATGACTACGACCCTGTGGCTTCTGCACCTTTCCAAAATCTGTTTCCCAATCTGTTTCTCCACATCTCTGCTGCTATTGGGGGGCCTATAATAAACACCCAACAAGGTGACTGCACCTTTCCTATTTCTGACTTCAGCCCATACTACCTCCAGAGGCAGATCCCCCTCAAACTTCCTTTCTGCAGCCGTTATACCATTTCTAATTCGCAATGCCACCCCCCCCCTCCTTTTTTACCACCCTCCCTAATCTTACAGAAACATCTGTAACCAGGAACCTCCAACAGCCATTCCTGTCCCTCATCTATCCATGTTTCCGTGATGGCCACAACATCGTAGTCCCAGGTACCGATCCACGCCTTAAGTTCACCCACCTTATTTCTGATACTCCTTGCATTGAAGTATACGCACTTGAGCCCATCTCTGTGTCTGCAAGTAGTCCCTGTCAGTGCTACCTTCTCCACAGCCTCCCTACAGTCTTGGACATCCTGACACACAGCTAGCTTACTTGCTGGACTACAAGTCCGGATTCCAACCCCTGCCAAATTAGTTTAAACCCCCCCGAAGAGTGCTAGCAAACCTACCCCCCAGGATATTGGTGCCCTTCTGGTTCAGGTGCAACCCGTCCTGTTTATACAGGTCCCACCTTCCCCAGAATGCAGTCCAATTGTCCAAATATCTGAAGCCCTCCCTCCTACACCATCCTTGCAGCCACGTGTTGAACTGCACTCTCTCCCTATTCTTTGCCTCTGTCACGTGGCACCGGCAACAACCCAGAGATGACGACTCTGTCTGTCCTAGCTTTTAGCTTCCAGCCTAACTCCTTGAGCTCTTGAATGACCTCCCCACCCCTCTTCCTACCTATGTCGTTGGTGCCAATGTGTACCACGACTTCTGGCTGCACACCCTCCCCCTTAAGGATTCTGAAGACACGGTCCGAGACGTCTCAGACACTAGCACCTGGGAGGCAACAAACCATCCGAGAGTCTCGCCCATGTCCACAGAACCGCCTGTCCGTCCCTCTAACTAGAGAGTCCCCTATAACTAGCGCTCTCTTCTTCTCCTCCCCCTTTCCCTTCTGAATCTCAGAGCCACAGACCCCTTCACTGCAGCTTACACCTGCAAGGCTGTCCCCCCCAACAGTTTCCAAAGCTGTATACTTATTTTTTAGGGGAACGACCACAGGGGAACCCTGCACTGCCTGTTTCTTCCCTTTCCCACCTCTAACTGTTACCCAGCTACCTCTGTTCTCTGGCGTAACTATGTCCCTGTAGCTTCTATCGATCACACTCTCAGCCTCTCGAATAATCCTCAGCTCATCCAGTTCCAGTTCCCTAACTCGTTCGGTGAGGATCAGGATCTGACTGCATTTCCTGCACACGAAGTCGGCAGGAGTATCGGTGGTCACCCCTACCTCAAACATCCTGCAGGAGGAACATTCCACCGCCTGCGCTGCCATGACTGTACACTGTCTCCAAAAACAAGAACACTGAGTCAATAACCTGTGGACTTTAAAGTTAGGTTAGAGGAGGAGGGTGGGAGGGAGGCCCTACGGAAGTAGGACCTGGGGTCTAGAACACACCCACTCAAATACTAATCACTTGCCTTCCCGCCCAGCTATGCGCTCCAACCTCACTTCCGCTGCCCGCTACAGGTAAGTAATTTTGAAACAAACTGTCTTACCTTAGCTGTAGTCTCCCGGGTTCGTTTTTCCTCGGCCGCTGCTCCCACTCAAATGACCGTTGGTGATTAAAAGGGGGAGTATTTATACTCACCGTTCTCCTTCCCGGCTGCCCCTCTGTTTACCGTCACTTCCTCTGCTGCTCCCGCTCTTTTCTTATATTTATTAATGGGATATAGGTATCGCTGGCTGGGCCAGCATTAATTCACTTATTTGATTGCCCTTGAGAAGACCTTGAGCCTCAATGGCACTTACACAGAGCGAGGCACACAAGGTGACAGTTGCACAGGAGGTGCGCAAAGCAAGAGCGACTTTCGCAACTTTAGTATTATTTGAAAAGTTCGAGATTTCAATTCGCCAGTGTAATTAGGGTGGGGAAGAAGGTGTTCCTGAGCATACTGGTCCATGTTTTCATGCCTCTGTATCTCCTCCCTTTTGGAAGAGGTTGCAGGAGATCACTACCGGTTTTGGAGAGATATTTGATGTTGCCAGCCTTTCGCTGACAATGAGAAGTATAAATGGATGGAAGGTTGTCCTCCATGATAGTCTGGGCTGTGCACACAACCGTCTGTAGTTTCTTATGGTCCTGGGAAGAACTATTACCGTCACACTATTATGCACGTGAATAGAATGCTTTCAGTTGCCAGTGTGCAGAGCACTGGGAGAAGGCAGTTCCAAAATATTTAGATGCAACAATTGGTTGTTAAATGGAGATCCAAGTTCTTCATGCTGTTTTGACAACAATTGAAAGTTAACCAATAAATTTAAATTATGTCCAAGACACCAAAACACAATTGAGTTTATTTTATTGCCAACGTCCAACCAAAGAGCCATCACATGCTTCAAAAGAATAGAGACGCCATCACCATCACAACGAGGGAGAAATAGACAGACACATATAAGGAGAGAGAGAACACAGCGAGGGAAACAGAATGACAGTCAGTAAAACAGAGAAAGGAAACAAAACAAGAAACAAACAGTCACATGGACAGGGAGAAGGGGAGATAGTAAGTTCAGGGAAAGAAACAAAATGCAGAGAAAAGGAAAAGACAGGGAAACAGATAGTGTGAGAGAAACAGTGAGAGACAAAGCACACAGGGAGTGGGGATAGGGTCACAGTGAGCTGGGGATGGGGTCACAGTGAGCTGGGGATGGGGTCACAGTGAGCTGGGGATAGGGTCACAGTGAGCTGGGGATAGGGTCACAGTGAGCTGGGGATGGGGTCACAGTGAGCTGGGGATAGGGTCACAGTGAGCTGGGGATAGGGTCACAGGGAGCTGGGGATGGGGTCACAGTGAGCTGGGGATGGGGTCACAGTGAGCTGGGGATAGGGTCACAGTGTGATGGGGATGGGGTCACAGTGAGCTGGGGATGGGGTCACAGTGAGCTGGGGATAGGGTCACAGTGAGCTGAGGATAGGGTCACAGTGAGCTGAGGATAGGGTCACAGTGAGCTGAGGATGGGGTCACAGTGAGCTGGGGATAGGGTCACAGTGAGCTGGGGATAGGGTCACAGTGAGCTGGGGATGGGGTCACAGTGAGCTGGGGATGGGGTCACAGTGAGCTGGGGATAGGGTCACATTGAGCTGGGGATGGGGTCACAGTGAGCTGGGGATGGGGTCACAGTGAGCTGGGGATGGGGTCACAGTGAGCTGGGGATGGGGTCACAGTGAGCTGGGGATAGGGTCACAGTGAGCTGGGGATAGGGTCACAGTGAGCTGGGGATAGGGTCACAGTGAGCTGGGGATAGGGTCACAGTGAGCTGGGGATGGGGTCACAGTGAGCTGGGGGTAGGGTCACAGTGAGCTGGGGATAGGGTCACAGTGAGCTGGGGATAGGGTCACAGTGAGCTGGGGATGGGGTCACAGTGAGCTGGGGATAGGGTCACAGTGAGCTGGGGATAGGGTCACAGTGAGCTGGGGATAGGGTCACAGTGAGCTGGGGATGGGGTCACAGTGAGCTGGGGATAGGGTCACAGTGAGCTGGGGGTGGGAATGGGAGGTGCTGGGGGTGAGGACCAGAGAGAGCTTGGAGTGAGCTGGGGGGAGGAAGATGAACATTTACTATGACCTGTAACAAGGTGTACAGGCAGATCATAGTAAGCAAGGATGTGCAGAACGATGGCTATAAAACATGTCTGAGAGGCATACAGGTTACGCTGCACAGCGCATGCGTTAGGCGAGATCAACATGAACAAGATCAGTATTATCTGAGATTAGAGAGTACATTCATCAGTCTAATAACAGTCAGGAAGAAACTTTTAATGAACCAACTGCTCTGTGTTTTCAAGCTTCCATATCTTTTAGCCTGATGGAAGAGGTTGTGGGAGACCATTACTGGGGTGTGATTGGTCTTTGATAATGTTAGAACAAAACATTCCAGCACAGAAACAGGCCATTCGGTGGTCCAAGCCTGCGCCGATCCAAATCTTCTATCTAAACCTGTCGCCTATTTTCTAAGGATCTGTATCCATTTGCTCTCTTCCCATTCATGTATCTTTCCAGAAACATCTCAAATGGAACCACTGGTCATAGTTCACCATTTTTCGAAACTCCCTTCCCTTACTATTCTCTGCCTCCTGTTGCCCAGCCAGTTCTTTATCCACGTAGCTAGCACACCATGTGACTACACTTTCTCCATAACCCGACCTTGGGGAAACATACCAAACGCCTTCCTGAAGTCCATGTACTTGACACCAACAGTCTCTCCCTCATCAAACCTGAAAATGTGTTGCTGGAAAAGCGCAGCAGGTCAGGCAGCATCCAAGGAACAGGAGAATCGACGTTTCGGGCATAAGCCCTTCCTCAGGAAGGGCTTCTTCAGGGCTTATGCCCGAAACGTCGACTCTTCTGTTCCTTGGATGCTGCCTGACCTGCTGCGCTTTTCCAGCAGCACATTTTCAGCTCTGATCTCCAGCATCTGCAGTCCTCACTTTCTCTCCCTCATCAATCAACTTTGTCACTTGCTCAAAGAATTCTATTGAGTTGGTAAGACATGACCTTCCCTGCACAATAACTTGTTGCCTATCACTGATAAGACTATTTTCATCCAAATGAGAGTAGATCCTATCCCTCAGTATCTTTTCTAGCAGGTTCCCTACCGCTGACATCAGTCTCACCGGTCTATAATTGACTGGATTATCCCTACTACCTTTCGAAAACAAGGGGATTAACAATTGTCCAGTCTTCCGGGACATCAGCCGTGTTCAAAGATATCTATTAATGCCTCAGCTATTTCCTGTCTCGCTTCCCTCAGTAATCTGGGGTAGATGTTGGCAGCCTTTCTGCGGCATCGAGCCATGTAAATGGAATCGATGGTTGGGATGTTAGATTCCGTGTTGGTCAGAGCTCTGCACCCAACCTTCTGAAGTTTCTCGTGGTCCTGAGTAGGGCTGTTATCCACCGGGACAGTTCGCTCTCAATGGGGCATCTGTAGACGTAGCGCATGCTGAATTTCCTGTATCACCTCAGGAAGGAGAGGCATTGTTGAACCTTCCCGACCGTCGGACCTATGTGAGACGTTCAGGACAGGTTGTCAGTTATCATCACTCCGAGGCACTTGATGCTCTGCACTCCCTCAAACGGTTGATGTAGATGGGGTGTGTTCCCCTCCTTTCTTCATAAAGTCAGTGATCAGTCCTTTACGTTTGCTGGATTAGAGAGAGAGGTCATTATCAACAGATCATACTACCAAGCTCTCTATCGCCTTTCTACATTCTGATGCGTTGTTGTTTAATATCCGTACTGCTATAGTGATGTCATCAGCGAACTTGTAACTGGCGTTGTTTGGAATTTGGAAACTCAGACGTGGCTGTACACGGAGTACGTACGGGGCTGAGGAAACAGCTGTGGGTGTACAGGGAGAACAGTTGGGGGCTTCAGAAACAACCGTGCGTGTACAGGGAGTACAGTGGTTGGCTGAGGGCACAGCCGTGGGTGTACAGGCAACTCATTAAGGGGCTGAGGTCACAGCCGTGGGTGTATATGGAGTACCGTAAGGGGCTGAGGGAACAGACGTGGGTGTACATGGAATAAGGTAAGGGGCTGAGGGCACAGATGTGGGTGTGCATGGAGGACAGTGGGGGGGTTATGGACACAGCCGTGGGTGTACAGGGCGTACAGAAAGGTGCTGAGGGTACAGCCGTGGGTGTACAGAGAGTATTGTCGGGTGTTGAGAACACATCCTTCAGCAGCTTTAGTGTTCATTGTTATTGTGGAGGTGGTGATTTTACCGATCTTCACAATTGTGGGTCAAAAGCCTGAGGAGCCAGTTGCAGAGGATCGAACTGAGACCGAGTTCATGAAATTTTGGGATTAGTCTGTAAGGGATAATGATTTTGAAGGTGGAGCTTTAGTCAATGAGCAGGAGTCTGGTGTAGGTGTCCTTGTTGTCCAGATGTTCTAGGGATGTGTGCAGGCTCGGGTCTGGCATCTGTTGTGAACCCGTTACATCAGTCGGCACATTATAGGGCAGCGGGTCAGGCTGGGAGACTGGAGTTGGTGTAGGCCATAACCAGCCTCTCAAAGCACTTCATCGTCTACAAGGGCACATTCCATGTGCTTTCTCACTTACGAAGATGATGATGGCCTTCTGGAGTCAGGTTGGGACTTCGGCTTCTTGAGGGAGAGGCAGAAGTTGTATGTGAATACCTCTGAAAGTTGGTACAAACAGGATCTGAGTGCTCAGCCAGGAACACTCTCCAGGCCCATCACTTTCTTTGAGTTGACTCACTGAAAGACTGACCTTGCCTGCAGCTGTGACAACAGACACAGGTACATCTGGGGCTTTCGCGGCAGGTGTCAGCCCTCAGTGACAGTCACACAGTCATTTATGATCGACATCCTCACCCCACATCTTCAACACACAATGACATTGGTTGTTGTGAGCACCACACTGTTAGCGTTTAGACAGATTGGCATTAATAGAGTGGGATCGTGCGCCATCAAGTTATGCATCACCATATTGGGGTAAATTCATAATAAAATGGTGTGCAGGGTGCCAGTGCCAGTGGTACAAGGAGTGAAGACTTTGCAGGTGTAATTCCAGGCAAACCACTGCTTAAACCTAAATGGAGTCAAGCATCTTGAGCGTTGTGCCTTTTCAATGATGGACAGTCCTTAGGTAGTCAGAAAGTGCCATTTACGTGAACCATCTGACCTGACGGAAGTTTTGCGAGGTTTGCAGATGATACAATGATGATTGGATGTGCAGGTGGTATTGAGGAAGTGGGGAGACTGCAGAAAGACTTGGACAATTTAGGACACTAGGAAAACGCATGGATGATGGAAAACCAAATGGGAACATGTGAGATTATGCACTTCAGTAGGCGGAATACAGGCAGACACTATGTTCTAAAAGGCTTCATGAAATCTGAAGCACAAAAGGAGTTGAGTCCTCGCCCTCTCTTACGATTAATGCGCAGGTTCTATTGGCAGTTAGGAAAGCAAATGCAATGTTAACATTCATTTCAAGAGGGTGAGAGTGATGAGAATGTAATGGACTATGGTCAGACGGCATTTGGATTATTGTGAGCTGTTCTGGGGAAGGATCTACGGGTGTTGGACATGATTTATCCTGGGAATGATGGCTTGTCATATGAGCGGCAGTTCAGGACTCTGTGTCTGTACTCAATGGAATTTAGAAGAATGGGGGGGGGGGGGGCGCATCTGATTGAAGCTGACCGACAACTGCAAAGATTGATACAGTTAGAGTATAGAAGACATTTCCATTCGTCTTAGAGGCTACGACAAAATGGCACAGTTTCAGAGTGAAGAGATAGGCTGAATAGCCTAAATCTATTGCTATATCTCATGCCCTTATGGTCATACAGTCTATTATTCAGTGCAGTGTTGAAAGTCTCAGACCTGCTCTTGTAACCCTTGTATATGTACGTTGATTTGACTTCACCTTCTGGTCAATGGTAACCCCTGCAATATGGATGGTGGGATAATTCAGTGCCAGTCAGTAGAGCAGTAATATGTTGAATATAAGCTGCTATCTGTGAGTCTCTATGATGATTGTCATTTTCAGTTTGGTATTTTTGAAGGATCGATCCTGTTACGCTGATGTTGTTGAATTTAACAAAATAGGTGCAATTTATCACAGCGCTCAGCAACAATACGTCATGGAACACTGAACACCTTTCTAATAACAGAATGGTCTAAAATATTCATCATCAGAAACATTGCTTTCCTGTTCATGTTCAAATCAGACTACTTGTCCTATCAAGGTGCTCAACTTGGAACTTTTTACTTTTTTTTCGGATATGAGAATCGCTGGATGGGCCCACCATTTCTTGTCCGTCCCTAGTTGCCCCCTTGAGAATGTGGTGCTGAGCTGCCTTCTTGTTCCGCTGCAGTCCACCTGCTGTGCATTGACCCACAATGCTATGAGGGAGGGAGTTACAGGGTTTTGACCCAGCAACAGTGAAAGAATTGTGATATATTTCCAACTCAGGATGTTGACTGGTTTGGAGGGGAGTTTGAATGTGGTGGTGTTCGCAAAAGCCTGCTGCTCTTGTCATTCTAGATGGAAGGGCTTGTAGGATTGGAAGGTACTGTCTGAGGATCTTTGAAGAATTTCTGCAGTGCATCTTGTAGATAGTACACACTGCTGCTACTAAGCATTGGTCGTGGAGGCAGTGAATGCTTGTGGATGTGGTGCCAATCAAATGGGCTGCTTTGTCCTGGATGGTGTCAAGCTTCTTTCGTGTCATTGTGGCTGCACTCATTTAGGCAAGTGGGAGAATTCCATCTCACTCCTGACTTGTGCCTTGTAGATGGTGAAAATCCTTTGGGAAGACAGGAGGTGAGTTACTCACGCAGTATTCCTAGCCTCTGATCGGCTCTTATATTTATGTGGCGAGTCCAGTTGAAGTTCTGGACAATGGTAACCCCAAGTGTATTGATAGAGGGTGTGGAATGGCGAATGTAGTGACAAATATGCTGCTGAATACCAAGTGTTTATATTGTTTCTTACTGGTGAGGGTCATTGTCTGACATTTGTGTGACGTGAATGTTACTTGCCACTTGTCAGCTCATGTCTGGAGATTGTCCAGATCTTGTTGCATTTAGGCATGGACTGCTTCAATAACTGAGCATTTGCGAATGGTGCTGAACATTGAGCAGTAATCATCGAATATTCCCATTCTGACCTTATGATGGAGAAAAGGTCATTGATGAAGCCACTGAAGATGTTTGGATGGAGGTTTCATCCGGAGGGCCACTGAAGATTTTACGTAGAATTGTGATGAAACGTCTGTAAATGAACATTCCGGTTCATGGAGCAAACCTACATCCACATTATCCTGAGGCACTACTGCAGAGATGTTCTGGAACTAAGATGACTGACCTTCAATAACAATGACCGTTTTCCTGTCTGTCAATTATGACTCCAATAACAAGTGTTGGCCCGTGATACCCTTTTTGCTGGGGTTCCTTGATGCCACGTTTGAAAGAATGCAGCCTTAATGTCAAGGGCTGGAATTAGGTTCCTTTCTCTATGTTTGAACCAAGGCTGTGACTAGGTCAGGAGCTGAGTGTCTCTGGCAAAACCCAAAAGGGGCGTCACTGAGCAGGCTATTGCTGAGCAGGTGCTGCTTGATAACACGATTGATGACAACTTCCATCTCTTTACTGACGATGGAGAATACATTGATAAGGCGGTATTGGGTCGGGTTGAATTTGTCCTGCGTTTTCTGTACAGAACATACTCCAGCAGTTTTTTTTTCCCCATTGTCGGTTTGTAACTGTACTGGAACAGCTTGCCTAGGGAAGCGGGAAGTTCTGGAGTACACGTCTTCAGGACTATTGCCGGCAGGTTATCAGGGGTTATAGCCTTTGCAGGACCCAGTACCTACTATCGTTTCTTGACATCAGTCAATCGAATTTGCTGAAGACTGCAATCTGTAATGATGGGGACCACGGGAGAAGGCCGAAATGGACAATTCACTTGAAACTTCTGACTGAAGATTTCTGGGAAAGCTTCAGCCTTACCTTTTGCACTGATGTGCTGGGCTTTTCCATCATTGAGGATGGGAATATTTGTGGAGACTCCAGTGAGTTGTTTTATCATCCAACACCATCCATGATCGAACTCGGAGGACTGCATTGTTTAAATCAGATGCATTCGTTGTGGGATAGTTCAGTTCTGTCTGTCCCTTGCTGTTTATGTTATTTGGCACGCAAGTATTTCATGATACCTTACCTCTAACACCACAGGCCCTTATCATACTCAGTCACCTCCTGTGTGACACCTTGTCAAAGGCCTTCTTGAAATCCAGGTAGATAACATCCATTGGCTGTGCTTGGTCAAGCCTGCTCATTTCCTCTTCAAATAATTCCAACAGATTTGTCAGTCATAACCTTCCCTTGATGAAGAGATTTTGTCCCATTTTACCAAACACTTCCAAGTATTCAGAAATCTCATACTTCACAATGGATTCCAGGATCATACCCAAGACCGAAGTTAAGCCATTAATTGTGGATATTTTTTGTCTTTTTCCTCACTCCCTTGTTACAATGGGGTGTCACAATAGAGGGTGTCCAGTGCTCTGGGATCGTTCCTTACTCTAGTGATTCCTGAAAGATCACCACTGTCCCCCCACGCCTTCTGCATCTATCTTCCTTATATCTCTGGGATGTAGTCCATCCGGTCCAGGATAATTAACCACCTGCTGGTCATTCAGTTTTTTCTAGCACGCTCTCCATGGTGGTGGCCAGCATACTCAGCTCTGGCCCCTCACTGTCTTGAATGTTAAGGTATTACTCGTATCTTCGACCGTGACCAAATTTTTCAGTACCTCGGCCTATTCTTGTTCACCACTACTACCTCTCCAGTATCATTTTCCAGCAGTTCAATGTCTACTTTTGCCTCTCTTTTGTACTTTATATATTGAAAGAAGATCTTACAGACTTCCTTAATGTTAGTGGCTAGCTTACCCCTATATTTAATAATCTCCCTCTTTATTTTATTTTGTTCGTTCTCCATTTTGTCTTTGTAAGCTTCCCAATCCTTTGGTTTCCCAAACAGCCACTCGCCACATTATATGCGTTCTTATTTGCTTCTGTGCTGTCCCTGACTACCCTAGTCAGCTATGGTTGCCTCATCCTCTCTCTATCACGCCTCTCTTTCGTCAAGACAAATCTCTGGTGCATCCTGAATTACTCCAAAAATCTCCTGTCATTGCTTGTCCACGGTCTTTCCTTCTGGGCCTGTATCCCAGTTAATTCTACCAGCTCCTCTCTTATGCCTCTGTAATTGCCTTTATTCAGCCCAGATGGGGCTGAATAAAGGCAATGCACCCCATGCACCCCAGATGACATATCCCAAACGCAAGCACCAGGTAGGCAGCACAACCTTCAGGACTCTCAATCCTGGTCACAGAGAATATTCAAAGTTTGTGAGAAGATTTGTAGCTCGTGTGTTCTGTTGTGGTTCTGTTCGCCGAGCTGGGAATTTGTGTTGCAGACGTTTTGTCCCCTGTCTAGGTGACATCCTCATCCTCCTGTGAAGCGCTTCTGTGATCTTTCCTCCGGCATTTATAGTGGTTTGAATCTGCCGCTTCCAGTTGTCAGTTCCAGCTGTCCATTGCAATGGCCGGTATATTGGGTCCAGGTCGATGTGTTTATTGATTGAATCTGTGGATGAGTTTTTTCATGCACAGGCTGGTTTGTGTATGGAAACAACTGTGGGAGGAAGTGATGGACACTGGTCCCATTCCAATCTTTCAAAGGCATCTGGATGGGTATGTAAATCGGAGGGGTACGAAAGATATAGGCCAAGTGCTGGCAAATGGGACTAGATTAAGTTGGGTAACCTGGTCGGCATGGACGAGTTGGACTGAAGGATCTGTTTCCATGCTGTACATCTCCATGACTGTATAACGTTCTGACTGAATGACATAAAGTAGGGTCAGATGGCACAAAATCAGTGTGGGTCGAATAGAGTATCCCGAAAGGTTGAATAAAGACACATAGATGACGTTATGTTCAGGATTCCAAAACGTAGTCAGGAGCTGCGTCACAATATACACCAGGAGATAGAAAAGTTGCATAGAAAAGGCAAAGTACAGTAGTCATGGGAGATTTCAATACACGGTGGGGGGGGGGGGGGGGGGGGGGAGGGGACTGGGAAAATCAGGTTGGTAGTGGTTTGCAAGGCAAATAATTTGTGGAGTATCTTCGATCGGCCTTTTTGGAGCAGCTTGTTGTGGAGCCCACTCAGGAATAGGCAATACTGGGTTTAGTGTTGTGCAATGAGGCAGATTATTTAAGAGAACTTCAAATGAAGGAACACGAAGGAAGCAGTAATCACAATATGATTGAATTTATTCTGCAATTTGAGAGGGAGAAGATAGAATCAGAGGTAATGGTATAGTTGGTGTTCCTAGTAAGTCATTCTCTTTGTCTATAAAACCGGGCTGAACTGTGTTTCTGGTCATGTTAGGTAAATTTTGGAAAAGGGGAAATCAGTGTCTTCACTTCCAATCAAAAAATCCTTTCCTGATAAATTCTACAAAGTAAATTACTATTTATAAATTGCTCACTGATATGCGAGAAGGAATCAGACTGTTCTCAAACTCCATAATCCTTCTAGCCCTGCACAGATCTACATTTCCATATCCTCCCCACTCACCAATCCTGCCCAGTACCACCATTATGATGTCCCGGTCTGATCGTCAGCTTCAGTACAACTTCTGAATAAACTTCTTTATTTGTGCCACTATGAAATCTGGATTCATCTGTTTCAAGTCCCTTCTAACAACATGTCCATGAGAAAAGAATTGTACTTGAGATGTTTAACTTGTTCTCTCCACAGTATCTATCAGAAAGGAAGATAGTGCGTGGTGCTCAAGTCATTGACTCTTCAATGTAGAGGCACAGAATAATGATCTGTTGATGTCTCATGAAGCAAGTTGATGGAATTTAAAAGAAACCATCATTATTTCTAATAAACAAAAGCCCATCTGCTTGTGTCATGTCCTTTCGAGAAGGCAATGGGTTATCCTTCCTTGGTCAGGTCTCCGTGTAACTTCAAACCCACAACAATGTGGTTTACTGTTTACTGTCCAGTTGAACAGCTGAACCAGCCACTCAGTTCAGGATAGGGACAACATGCTGGTCTGACCAGGGCCTCATATTGCTCCTGCTCATTTCCATCAGGGAGGCGACTATTCCTTATTTGAGGTGTATTCCATCTCATTGAGTCTGTCCCCGAGAGTGATGTCCATCTCGATCGGCACCTCTGATGCTGGTTTTATTGACACTGACATACAGATGTAAGGAAGATGTAAATTTCGCATCAGTGGCAATATATAGAGAATGATGCTTTTTACGCCATGAGAAAGAAATGGACACGGTGAAGTGAGGGAGAGTAATTAATGTGATCATCCCTGAGAGATTTGTTGAGGCAGTATTTGGGGCATTGTCCACAGATTTTCTCTCCTTTATAAGGAATGATCTCCTTACCACAGAGAGAGTTCAAAGGAGTTCCACCAAACTAATCCCTGGGATGATGGAACCATGAGGAGTGAGTTAAGATTAATCTGTCGCACTGTGAGAGAAGTTCAGGGGGTTGCGTTGGAAGTTCAGGGGGATGGACAATCACACATGATGTTCTCAACAGAAATTGATACGGTGATAGATCCCACTGCCTTTTTTTTTCTAACTTTTTAAAATTCTAGATACTTTTAGTACCTCTGAAAACATTCCCCCCCAACCACCCCCACTCCCTATGTCAATGAGAGAGCAGAAAATCCAGACTTTGAATAAAAACTCCACAAATTAATGCAGTACATTTGTTGAGTGATCCTGCACTGAATGTCATGTTATTCATAATCCCAACAATCTAAAACAGTTAACTATTCCCACCAGCTTCTGATCCCCACGGAGAACATGGGTCTGCCTTTTCAGAGATGGAAGATGTTTCCTTGAGACTTGACAGAAAACATCTCGCTTCCCTCCTCACTGCCAGCAAACCACGTTAAAGTAGCAATTGTTCCACAGACAATGGAGCCACGATAAACATCAAGATCTATTCCTGTGAATTGTCATGTTGGAGCATCAGTGACATCCTCCTGTTCCTCTATAAGCCTTTGCGAGGCTGAATGGCCTCTTCCTGGTCCCGTGGAACAGTTTCAAGAGACTATTTTGGCTCCACCTGTTCCTGTTTAACAGTTCGATGTGCTGACCAGACCCCTCCTCTTCCTATGTAACAGGCAGGAATATTGAATGTATTGCCACTCTTCCTTTTCAGTAGATATGATGGGCTGAATGCTAGCTCATATTCATGCGTTACCAACTTGAGATGCTGAATGAGCTCCTCTTTTAACTGTGGAAATGTGCAATGTCTGGCCCTGCTATTACATAAATTTTACCAACACTTTAACAGCACAAACTGGAATGCTGCCCGGGCCTTGCTGCACATGGACACAGACTGCTTCAGGAGATGAGGGGGGAAAATATTCTGAACATTGTGTGATCTTCAGTGATCATCCCCATTTCTGATGTAATGATGGGGAAGGACATTTATGACGCAGCTGAAGATGATTGTGTCGAGGAAGCTACCCTGAGGATCTCGTGTAGGGATGTCCCGGGACTGAAAAGATTGATATCCACAGCCATGAGCATCTTCCTCTGGGCCATGGCTGACTCCCAGTGGAGAGATTGTGGCTGATTCATATTAAATTTAGTCAACGTTTCTTGATCCCATCCTGAGTCAACTCCTGCTTTAATATCAGGGTCTGTCACTCATACATGAGCTGCTGTGTTCACTCTTTTGAACATACAAATAGGTTATTGTGTATGTTTGGGGCGTGTAACCTTCTCACAGAGTATAGTGAATGTCAGAAATTATCTGGTCAAGAGAGTTCGGGGAGCTATATCGCTGACAGTATTTACAGATGAGGTAGGTGGGTTTTTTTACTTGCCATGGAATTGAGGGATGTGAAAAATTGGGAAATAAAGCAGAGTTAATAACAACATTGGATCATCCATAATCTTATACAATGGCACGGCAGGCCTGACCATCCGAATTACCATCCGATCCTGTTCCTTATGCTCTCAAATTCTGTAATTAGGAATTTAATGGATGTAATTTTCCTGAGCATTCCGTTATTGGATGTTACAGTTACAGAGAGCAAAGCATTTTATGAGTCATTTCAGGGTGAGGTATGGGGACTGTAATCACAGTGAATCTGGATCTGCACCATGACCAAGAAATGAAGCACAAGTTGCAGAGAGGAGACACTCTATGAATAGACCAGAGGCGTCTTTTGAGCCCAGCCAGCGTTTTGAATTAACATTTTTCAACCCACGTCAAACTTTGTGTGACAATTGTGAGGGACAGAAGGAGATCCTGTTTTACTGTGGACCAGGTATTTCGAACAGTTGGCCTCTGTCTACTCCTGTGCAGGAGCTGTGAGGGGCTGAATGGAATATAGGAACATCGGACTGAGGAGTAGGAGTGGGCCATTAGGCACTTTGTCTTTGCTCTGCCACGCACTAAGATCGTAGCTGATCTGATTGTGGTCTCAGCAGTACTTCTTCTGCACGTGCACCATTTTCCTACATTCACTCGTCTATCAAATATTTAACAGACAAACTTTGAATAAATGTAAACATCCAGGCACCACAAACTTCTGGGGAAGGGAACTCCCACTTGAACAGCCCTTTTAGAATTAGTCATTCGTGGTCCAATCAATATTGCAGGGTCAGTGTTTCATTTTGCTGTCACACTGCTCCACGTTTTACAACAAATTTCAAAGTTTAGTGATATGGCTAATGATATAAATGTCAGCCTGACTCATCTTCTAGAATAATGTCAAACACACACACAGAGATCTTAAGACAAACAGAAAAATGAAAGCTTTCCAGAGTTTCATAATAGTTGAACTCATAACAAATGGATAGATGATAGACTGTCCCAAACATTATTTGGTCCTCTGAAGTCATTAATTTAGATTCCTTACAGTGTGGAAACAGGCCCTTCAGCCCAACAAGTCCACACCGACCCTCCCAAGATGAACTGATCCAGTCCCATTTCTCTCTAGCTAATGTTCCGAACACTATGGGCAATTTAGCATGGCTAATTCAACTGACCTGCAGGTGACCAGTGGGAATAAACCGGAGCACATCTACACAGACACGAGGAAAATACGCAAACTCCACACAGACAGTCGCCCGAGGTTGGAATCAAACCTAGGACCCTGGTGCTGGGAGGTAGCTGTGCTAACCACTGATCCGCCGAGCCGCCCATTCTGCTCAGGCAAGCTACTTGTGATGTGATTTCTCCCCAGAATAGTTGGATTTAGCTGAATTCCCTTTGCTTCAGACGGTAGAGAGATTCCAATGAACCTCTCATCAGGAATATTCCACGACTCATCAGGTAGAGATGAGTCAGAGATTTACTGTTGCCAGTTGGAACAAAAGAAGAGAGAGGGATCAATCGGCTGCTGCTTCTCAGGCAGGCAACATTGTTCTCCCTCTCTGTGTTGAAACATGCAATCATGTCAACTGAACACCAAACTGGGCCGTGTGCGCTCGTCGTGAAAATTCTCTGGAATGGATCACAATGGACGATATGCAAATGTATCATTGCTGTTGTTACACGCAGTGCCTTTCATTTGCAAAAAAGAAAATTCCAGCTTTATAATTTGATGATTTGTTGGTATTCATATGCTTAATTTTAAAAAAATCGACTGATGTTTTCATAACATCTGTGCTAAAGTCAATGCATTTTATTCTTAAAATTTATTCCATAGCTTTTGTCTCCCTGAGAAGAGAAAATGTGCATCCCGATGATTTTTCTCAAAATTGTGTATGCTTCTAAAGGATTTCTCATCTTAGACCAAAATTGATAATGTTTCAAAACAAAAGGCCTTCATTCCAGAAAAGTGTGAACAAAACATTGTTCATAAGCTTCAAGAACTTTTTTTAGGTTAAGTGATCAAAACTGCACATAATGTGCCAGATGTGGTCTTAGCAACGCCCTGTACAGATGTAGACGCGAGAAATGTGATGCTGGAAAATCACAACAGGTCAGGCGCACGCAACGAACAGGAGACTCGATGTTTCGGGAATATTCCTGATGAAGGATTTATCCCCGTGACGCCAATTTTCCTGCTCCTCGGACGCTGCCTGATTGTCTGTGCTTTTCCAGCCTCATACTGTCCGACTCTGATCTCCAGCATCTGCACTCCTCACTTTTACCGGTACAGATGCAGTAAAACATTTCTGATTAAACCTGGTACCCTTTGCCAGAAACACAATCATTCCACTTAGCTTCCAAATCACTTACAGCAAGTGCAGACTAACTACATCTGATTCGTACAGCAGGATCATGCATACCGTCTGTATCTCAGAGTTCTGCAATCTCTCTCCACTTAAATTGTTTACCATTGTTTTATCCTTCCATCCAAAATAGATAACTCACATTATGCTATATCTGCTGAAGGTTTGCTCGCTTATCTCCCTTTACCTATATCACATTGAAAACACACGACCTCCATTTGATGACATGCTGGATGACCAGCTTGGTGTTTAAGCTAATTGTGCTTTGATATATTCAGACCCTTCCTCCAGATCTTTGGTCCAGGTACTGATTGTTGATGATCCCATAGTGATCTCTGAGGCACTCCACCAGTTACAGCTTTGTAATGTGAAAATAAGCATTTATCGCTACTCTCTATTTCCTGTTAGCAACAGCTTCCTGTGTAACAGCTCAGATGTTTTCATGGCGTCCTGTGCAGTAAAATGTACTCAATGAGCTAAAATGATTAGTTCTATTTTCCTCTGTAACTTGTTAAATAGGCAGAATATACTCTCCAGTCTCATGGTAACGATAATGACTGGCTAAATGAGATGGCCCCCTATCTTTGTCACAGCTTCGAGCGGTGGATGGAGGGCACAATACATAGGGTAGTGGCAGCAATATTTCCCTGTTACAGCATCGAGGTGGATTGAGGGAACAACACATTGGGTCAGGCCAACAGTATACTTCTGTAACTGCACCAAAAGGTGGTTTGAGGGAACGACACATGTGGTAGGGGCAGCAGTATGTCTCTGCAACAGCATCGAGCATGGATTATGAGAACAACACATGGTGTAAGGACAGTAGCATGTATCTGTAACAGCCTCGAGGGTGGATTGAGGGAACGATGCATGGGGTAGGGGCAGCAGGATATCTCTGTAACAGTATCGAGCGTGGATTACGAGAACAACACATGACGTAGGGAGAGCAGCATGTATCTGTAACAGCCTCGAGAGTGGATTGAGGGAACAACACATGGGGTAGGGGCAGCAGTTGTCCATTCGGCGCCACCAGTCAGAATGTTCATGGCTGATCCGATTGTGTTTGACCATCCGTTCTCCTGTCTGTTCCCAATAAATACTGACTGTCCTGTCCAGCAAAGATCAGTCGAGCTCAGCCTTGAATATCTTCAAAAAACGAGTCTTCACTGCTCCATGAGGATGAGGACCCTACAGATAGTACAAAACTAAGGTGAAAGGGACGACCTTATTTCAGTGTGCGACCTGTTATTTTAAACTGTGTTAACCTAACATGAAATCGCCACCTTTCTTGAAATACAAGGACATAATAATTAGGCATAGATATAAACCATTCAGCCCTCTAAACCTGTCCAATAGGACTACTGACCATTTTCAATCAAATATGTATTAAACTAATTCCCTGCTCCTGTCCCAGGAAGAGAATAACTGATAGCATGACACCGCATGTGCATAAAAAATGCAGAATTAGGACATTCGGCCCATCGACTCTGAATGCTAGAGAGATTAGAGATTTCTCAACATCATTCTCCTGACTACTCTTCGTAACTCTTGACATGCTTATTCATCAAAAACCTATCGATCTCTGTCTTATAAGCACGAGTGTTTGTGTCTCTGTCAGTCTGTATGTGCACTTGTGTGTGTTTGTTCAAGTATCTGTGTGTTTCTGTATTTATGTGCTGACATCGGTTCATCTATGTATTAACCTGTGAGTTTTACTTGTGCTTGTGTCTATTTGTGTGCGACTGTCTATGTCTCCGTATGCCAATACCTGTGTGCGGTTCTATCTCCGTGTATGTACGGTGAGTGACAGTATATTAGCGTATTTACATATGTCTGAATATTTTTGTGTCTGTATCGCTCTGCAATGAGATATTTGTTGTTTTGGGAGGGAGAAAATTGTGAGAACAGACAGAATGGTTAAAGTGCGAATTGCCCTTCATGAAAACATAGTTTTTTTACTCTGTTGGAGGGACATGGATGTCACGGAATCTCCATACGACATGTTCCAGTCCTCTCTGGCTCATACCTGTGTCCTCCCCACATGGTTGGGGGGGGGGGGTGGTGGAGGATCAGATATCGGGTGCTCCACCATCTGGCTTGCCCCTTTCTCTCCTATTACAGTCCGTTTCTGCGGGAATGGGAGAAAGCGGGGGAGGGAGTGGTGGTGGTAGTGTGTGTCCATGCTGTTAATGCTGGTGTAGGAGGAGGGGGAGGGGGAATGGTGAGGTGTCCGGAGGGAGTCAGTCCACAGTGTTGTATCCATGCAGTGTTATTAGTATTGGGAGTATAGTGGAGGGAGAGAGTGCGCGGGGTGGGGAGGGGGGGTGGGGTGGTGGTAGGTGCTGAATTCAATAGTGAGAGTGGTAGTGCCTGAGCCTTATTTGGAGATAAGGTATGAGCCTTGTTAGGGGGTAGGTGCTATAACAGGTAGTGAGTGTGAGGGCGCAGAGAGAGTATGGTGAAAGTTAACCTGGCAGAGTGGGGAGGATATTGATGCTTGTCCTGTGATGCTGGTCATTTCTTCAGATCATGTCAGCATCGAGGTGACCCTCCCAGAATGGCTTGTTCACGTCTATCACTAATAACGCCACAGACCCTGTCCCTCAGATTCCACAGAATCAGTATGGGTGGATTTTACATATAGGAAGGAGAAGCAAGCATTAGTGTATTAGTGTATTATTTGCTCTCGGGCAAATTCTGTGCATTATATGCTCTGTAAATTAGAGATGCAAATATTGTATGATTGCATGATCTCAAATTGCATCTAAACTGCGTTAACTGAGTGACTGCTAATGTTGTGAAAAGTAAATTCCATAAGCGTAGAACATGTTGGTTGAAGAGTGTGTTGTGACTCAAACAAGAGAGCAGGTTATTTTGGATTTGGTGTTGTGTGGTCAGAAGGACTCAATAACCTTGCTCTGAGGACTAGAGAGGTTAATATACTGCATTTTACACGGCGCCTGCATACAATCTCGAATGTTTGAACACGGAGTGGTAGACACGGAATGGTCGTTAGAATATTAGAATCATGGAGTCCTGCAGCTTGGATACAGGCCCTTTGGACCAAAGTGGTCCGTGCCGACCAAAATATCCATCCACGCTAATTCCATTTCCCTGCCCTTGTCCCTTATTCTTCTTCCTAACCGCGTATTCGTCTAAAAGCCTTTTGAATGTTATTAATGTACGTGCCTCAATCAAACTGCTGTCTGCTAATTCCATTTCTACCAACCTCTGCATAAAAAACTCGGCGCTCAGGATCCTTTTTATTCTTAAACCTCTAACCTGATGTCCTCTAGTCTTTGATTCCCAAAACTGGGAAAAAGAATGAGTGCATTCACCTTATTGACGCATCTCATGATCTTATACATTTCTATACGATTTCCCCTCAGTTTCTTCCACTTAAAGGAACATTCCTGTCCAAACTCTCCCTACAACTCAGACCATTGAGTACTGGAAACATCCTTGTAAATTTCTTCAGTCCTCTTTCCAATTTAATCACATCCTTCCTATGGCAAGTGAACAAAACCAAACACAATATTCCAAGTGCATGTCTCACCAGCGTCCTGTCCAACTGCAATATAACTCTCGAACGTCCACACTCAGTGCCCTGACTGATGAAGACCAGTGTGCCAAAAGCCTTTTTCACTGCCTTGTCTACGTGCAACTACTTTCAGAGAACCACGGATCTGAGCACGAAGGTCCCCCTGTTCCACTACAATTCTTCAGGGTCTAACATTTACCACGAAATTCCAACCTGGATTTGACTTTTCAAAAAGCAACATCCCACATGTTAATCTCCATTTGCCAATTCTCGGCCCACTTCCCCAGCTGATAAAGGTCCTGCTGTAATTTCTGATAACCTCACTGTTCACAGTCCTGCCTATTTTATTGTCATCAGCCTAATTACTAATCATGCTTTGCACATTCTCATCCAAATCAGTGATATAGATAACAAACAGGAATAGGCCCAGCACCAACCCCTGAGACACTCCACTAGTCACAGGCCTCAAGTCCAACAAGCATCCTTCCAGTATTAGCCTCTGCTTTCTACCATCAAGCCAGTTGAGTATTCAATTTGCCAGAGTCCCATGGATTCCATGCTATCGAATCTTTCAGAGCAGCCTATATTGTGGAACCTTATCAAAGGCCTTTCTGAAATCTAGATAGACTATGTCTACCACCCCAACCTCATCAACATTCCAGGTCACTTCCTCAAAAGAACCTTAAAGAATTGTGAGCCATGATATCCTATGCACAAAGCAGTGCTGACTGCTCCTTATGAATCCGTATCTTTTCAAATGCATGTATATGTTATCTCTCAGAACCTTCTCAACTTATTACAGTTGTTAAGCTAACTGGTCTATAGTTTGCAGGTTCTTCTTCGCAGCCCTCCTTGAACAAGGGCACAGCGTTCTCTACCCTCTAGTCTTCCAGGACCTCCCCCGTGGCCAGCGATGATGCAAAAAGATCAGCCAGGACCCCTGCAATATCTTCTGTCGTCTTTTGCTGTGTTCTTGGATACACCTGGTCAAGACCAGAAGCTCTGCAGAAATACTGCAATGTCTGAAATAAAATGTCTATTTCTTTAAGATAGAATCACCAAGGAAAGGGTAAGTGATTTAATGAATGCTAACATGATAAATTAAAGATTATATTAATCGTAGGAAGTGATTTCAGAAGAATTTTAGACATGGTGGAAACCGGATAATTCTCAGAAATTTGTTTGTGTGGAGTTTGCATATTCTCCCCCTGTCTGCGTGGGTTTCCTCCGGGTGCTCCGGTTTCCTCCCACAGTCCAAAGATTTACACGTTAGGTGAATTGGCCATGCTTACTTGCCCAAAGTGTTCAGCGATGTGTAGATTTGCTGCATCAGTCGCAAAATGTAGAATCGGATGGGAAAGGGTCTGGATGGTTACTCTTCGGAGGGGCAGGATGGACTTGTTTGGCCCAAGGGCCTTTTCCACACTGTGGGCTTTTAATGATTCTGTGAAAGAAGAACACAAAGACTACATAAATCTACAATCTGTATTGCAAAGAAAACAAAATAAAAGCAAGATCAAATGTGGAATTTTGTAATTGGGAGAGGAGAGGTAATTGTGGAGAACAGGAAACTGACGAAGAAAGCAGCCAGTTACTTTGCATCTGTCATCACGGAGGAAAATCGCTAAGAAATACTAAGTGATCACATGGAGCTTGTGGAACTGAAGACATAAAGTCAATTCATATCAGTAACAAGGTAGTAGTTGAAGGCTAGCATAGTAGTATTGTAGCTGGATTGAGCATTGCTAAGTCTGATGAGCCAGTTGTACTTCGTATCAAAATATTAGAAATAAATCAGCAATAGACGCATTAATTGTGCTGTCGATGACTGTTTTTTTCCTGTACATTCTGCAGAGGCTGGAAGTTAGTAAATGTGTTCCAAGCATTGTAGATGGATGGGAGGGATTCAAGTAACTGCAAAGGGAAGAAGAGATAGTGTGGGGAACTGCAGACCGATTAACTTGACATCTGTAGGGAAATTGATGGAATTTATTATATAGGGTCTGATATTGGATATTTCTTAATTAACAACAACATTGGAGAGAATCAGAATGCACTGACAGAGTCTGACAGAGTGTTCATATTTGACAAACTACAGAACGATTTGAACTTGTTGATTGCAACATAGAAATGGCATATTTTGATTTTCAAAAGGCTTTTTTTTTATCAGAACTCATGCAGTGAATTCATAAATAAAGTAATGTAAATGGTAATTGGAGAAATATATAGAAGTGGAAAGTTAAAGTCAGGTTCGCCTTCATTTAAATGAATCAGAATATAGTCGGAAGGTCATGTTGAAGCAGTTTCACAGCTTGCTAATGAAATTGTACATAAAGTATTGAGTCCAGTGTTGGTGACCCACTCTGAAAAAGAATATACTGACCACGGAGGATGTGCGATGGACAGTCTCCAGATTAATCCCTCAGATGGTGAGATTGCCTGATGTGGAAACTCGGCCTGTGTTCTTTAGAGTTTCAAAGAATGAGAGCTAATCATAGTGAAATTTAGAAAAGTTACTAAACATATGACAAGGTGGAAATAAACAGGATTTTTCTCTGGTTGTCTACTCTACATTTAAGGCAAATAATGCCAGGTAAAGGATAGACCATTTCAGACTGCAATAAGAAGGCAATTCTTCATTTGAAGGGGACTGACCAGCACAGGGACATGGGAACAGACTGCAATAAGAAGGCAATTCTTCATTTGAAGGGGACTGACCAGCACAGGGACATGGGAACCTGCTGGCAGGGCAAGATTAGGGAGAATCCCCAGATATTCGACTGGGATGTCAAGTGGAACAGAATAACCAGGGAACAGGTAGGACTCATAAGTGACTTGCCAAGTTTCTTCCAAATCAACTTAGTGGCAGGAGACAGAAGGTCTGCTGGTAGAAGTCTGTTTGTTTGACTGGAGACCAGTATCTAATCGTGTACCACACGGATCAGTGCTGTGTCCCAAATTATTTGTGATTCGGAGATGCTAGGGTTGGACTGGCTTGGGCAAAGTTAAAAAAGTAACAAACACTAGATGATATTCCAACAGTTTATTTGGAGGCATGACCTTTCGAAGAACATGATCACGTGATGAAGAAGCAGCGATGCGAAAGCTAGTTCCTCCGAATAAAACTGTTGGATTATAAACTGATGTTTTATGATTCTTAACCTTATTATTTATCATATTCATAAATGATGCAGCTATGAATATGGAAGGGATTGGGGTGAGTGTGATAAATCAGTTTGCGTTTGACACAAAGCTTGGCTGGTTGGTTGGCAGTGAGGAGGAAGGCCTTATATTACAGGAAGATACAGATGGATTGATCAGATGGCTGGATCAAGAGCCGGTGGAATGTAACCCTGATAAATATGAGGTGATGTATTTTGGAAGAAGGAACCAGACAGGGGAGGACTCAAAGAATAGCAGCACAATAGGAAGCTCAGAGAGTGCTACTCCACATAATGGGTGGCACGGTGGCACAGTGGTTAGCACTGCTACCTCACAGCGTCAGAGACCCTGGTTCAATTCCCGACTCAGTCGACTGATTGTGTGGAGCTTGCACATTCCCCCCGTGTCTGAGGAGATTTCCTCCGGGTGCGCTGGTTTCATCCCACTGTCCAAAGATGTGCAGATCAGGTGAATTGGCCATGCTAAATTGCCCGTAGTGTTAGGTAAAGGGGTGAATGTAGGGGAATGGATGGGTTGCGCTTTGGTGGATCGATGTGGACTTGTTTGGCCGAAGTGCCTGTTTCCACACTGTAAATAATCCAATCTAATACCCGTGAATGTGATTAAACAGCTTAATGCACAAGTTGACAAATCATAGCGACCATAAACATAGACTGTATTCAGGGAGGCACAGATTATAAGAGCTATGTGTAACTTTGGTTAGGCCAAATGGAATACTATGTATAGTTCTGGGAGTCACATTACATGAAGTATGTGATTGCACTGGAGAGGGTACAGTGGAGATTCACCAGGATATTCCCTTGGATGGAGTAGATCAGCTCGGGTTGTTTACTTTGAAGCAGAGAAGGCTGAGAGGGACGTGCTTCAGAAGGATAAGCTTACCAGGACCATGGACAGGATGGATAGACAGCAGCTGCTCCTTTCAGTCAAAGGGCGAAGAAGAAGGGAGTATCATTTTAGAGTGAAGGGTTTGATGTTTAGTGAGGATTTGAGGATTGGTTTTCATCCAGAGGCTTTTGGGTTCAGGAATGCACTTCCTGAGAGGGCAGGTGGCACAGGTAACCTCACAACAGTCAATAAATACATGGTCGTGCCCTTGAAGTGCCATAACATACATGGCTATGGGCCTCGTATCGGAAAGTGGGACGAATGTAGATCGTGCTGTATTTCTGACAGTACAGAGTCAGTGCTTCTGTGATTGTATGGGTTGGATGGTCAATCATTGAGCAGCATAAGACAGGAATTGATGAGTTTCTGAAGAATGTATTAACCAGGGTTATAAAAGTAAACTTGTCTCCATGTGCGAGAACAGGGAAGCTATACGTGTCTAATGCCCTGCTCCCTTCCTGATGTTTCTGTGCAGTCTGTGGGAAAGCTCTGTCATTGTTTTCACAAGCTCTTAAACATTAGCAGGGCAGCATCTGTCTGGTTGAAAGGACTGTGTTTCCTGTTCCCTTTTCCAAAGATCGTTGCCAGTGTTCTGTCTGGTTTTATCCTTTAAGAACTCAGAGCAATTTGATACAAATGAGTGTGTTGCTTGGCCGTTTCAGAGACCAGAATAGAGTTTCGCACATGTCTGTGTGTCTGGAGACACTTGTAGACCAGACCGGGAAGCACAGGAGATTCACTTCCTGAAAGTACATTGGGGAAGGGACAGATGCTAACAATGGGCATTAGATTCAAGGCCAATATTACTGGCACCAGAATTTATGCCTCGATATTTTGTTTATTCTTTTCAACTTCCACCAGCTGCCAGAGAATTATCCTGGTCTGGATCAGTAATCCAGTGATATTTGCACAACAAATCAATTTTACTGACTTTCCCCCAGTTCACACCCATACCCATTCGTCCATCAGCCCTGTACTCAGTAACCTAACCTGGTGTCTGATGTGCAAACACGTCCAGTTTCATATTCTCATTCTGCTGAGGGTCTCTCCCTGATGTCATGCCTCCAATTTGTGATGTTACTTTAACATATTAATCGGAATCATTTTCTTTCCCATCATAACATCTTCTATGTTTGAAGTGAATGTTTTTTCCTCTGTTTTTCTCCCTGACCATGATTAAGACCTCTGTCGTGTCAGTGATGCCAGCCTTATGTCGTTTCAGAGACAATGAACTTGTGCACTTTGCGTTTTGTTCACTTCCCAATGTACAGCGCTCTCTGCTGGACAGGGTGTTGGAGCAGATTCAACACGTCTTTGGAAAATGTTCAAAAACAGAAACTACTGGAGAAATTAAGGAGGTCTGGCTGCATCTTGTGAGGCGAAAGCTGAGTTCATCTTTCATGTCCAGCAACCCTTCGACAAAGCTCCCACTTTCTACAGCAATTTGTGCATTTTTATTTCTAGTATTCATAGTTATTTGTTTAATTGAAAATTTGTGCTGTGCCTATTCATTTCTGGAGAAACTTAGCAGGTCTGGCAGCATCTGCAGAGACAGAAACAGAGTTAGCATTTCAAGTCCAGTGTGATCCTTCTTCCGAACTGAAAAGGATTGGAAACTGGGCATTTTAGTTCCTTGCCAGAGGTGGGGGGTAGGTGAAATGGAAAATAGGGTGTGACAACAGATAAACAGGCTTTTAGCAGTGGTGAAAAGAGAAGATGGTATAAACTGAGATTAAATTAAGATGTGAATGGGGGAAAGGGGTTCTCTCTATTGAGTGCAAGATAAAGAAGACACAATCACATAAGGTCATACGGAGGCCAGGAGGGAGAATGTTGAACATGTGGTATTATATAGATCTGTCCAGAGATACATTTTCACTGTAGAGATCACTGCCGTCAGGCAAAGGAATTCAGGTGCTTGACGGCTTATTGGCACTAGTAAGATTTTCATGCTGCCTTAGTATTGTAACATAAAGAAGAAAACAAATAACAGTATGAAGTTTGGGCTGAGCGTTGTTTACCTGTCACTTTTAACATTGTTTCAAATTTACCGTGCTGATCTTTAAATGCTTGTTCTTGAAGTTAGTATCAGATGGAGTATAAGAGGTTGAGGGGTGACATTATAGTAATTTACAAAATCAGGGGAGACTTGGGCAGGGTGAAAAGCCGAGGTCTTTTCCACAGGATAGGTAAAGTAACTCATAGAGCCATAGGTTTATGGTGGAAGAGGGAAGATTTAAAAGGGACGAAGAAGAAACTGTTATTTGTACAGAGGATGACATGTTTATGGAATGAGCTGCCAGAGGAAGACTGGCAGATACAAGTACACCTCCAACATTTAAAAGATATTTGGACGAACATGTGAATGGGGACCGTTTAGAGGCATATGGGCCAAATGCAAGAAGATGGGAATAGTTTAGTTTGGAAAACCTGGCCGGCATGGACATGTTGGACCAAAGATTGTGCTTGTATGTGATAAGGCTGTATGAATATAGAAAACGAAGAAAAGGGAAGAAAAGATGTGATATAAGTAAATTGGCAAGAAATATAAAAACAAGCAGCACAAGCTCTTCCATGTATGTAAGAAGAGTTAAAGATGTGTGTGTGCGTGTGTGTGTGTGTGTGTGTGTGATCTTTGATAAAAAGGAAGCCAGGAAAGTATATTGAGGATATTTGGTGGGTGTGACTGGGGAACTGGAAACAGGGAACAGACAGATAATTTACACCTGTATTTTACATCATTCCTCACAGGTAAAGGAGCTGTAAATATTTCAATGATATAAGCAAAATGGTAACAGCAGGGAAAATATTGAGCTGTCTCTAACATGAGGAACAAGACAATTCTCAAACAGATAAGACCAAGGTTAAACAGGTCATCAGCAATTCATAGCTGGTTTTAAAAGAAGTGGTCACAGAGTGGCTGGTGGCTCTGTGTTAAATATTCCATAGCTCTCTGGATTAAAGGAGTGATCCAGTGAAACGGCAGACCCTCCAATGTGGCGCCTGTCTTCAAGAAACGAGCGAGACTGAAAGCAGGAAACACTTAGCCTAACTATTATTGCTGGGAATCTGTGAGAGTCTGTTATTAAGGAAGGAAATGCAGAGCATTAAGAAAAGCTTCACACAGAGTCAGCATGGTCTTGTTAAAGGAGAACTACATTTTGCCTGTAAAATAATGCAAAGTTTTTCTGGAAATCCATGAGAATGTAACAAGTGGCCTTGATAAAGGGGGACTGGTAGACATGAGGTTTTCTAGAGATTTTCCACAAGGTATCATAAAGTAAAGGTTCTTATACAAGACAGAAGCTCATAGTCTGATGGGTAATGCATTAGCATGGGGTGGCATTTGGTAAACACTTACAAATCGGAGAGCCATGATTCATCGATCTTCATGAAAAAAAATGTATCTACTGGAGTACCACAAATATCAGTCCGATGGCAAGAGCTGCTTACAAGAGCTGTACTCAGCTCCTGACGACGGGAGCTGAGTGCGATATACATTCGAATTTGAGGATGACACTGACAACCAAAAGGCAGGCTGTTATTAAATGGAGAGGACTCCCAAAAAAGGAGCAGTACAACGGATTGGACTGTTCCTGTATATGAAACATTACGTCAGCATGCTGATGCAGAAATGTTGGTTCATTTTACTGGTTCCTGGAATGAAAGGTTTGAATTATTGAATACATCAAAAATGCTGAGGTGATTATTCATTGTGGTTTAAATGAATGAGAGTGTCATTACTGAAACGGATAAGATACAGAGGGGGCTTGACAAGGTCGGTGTTGAGAATGTGGTTCCACACCAGGCATAGTCTCGAAGTCAGGTATGTAGATACAGAATAAGGAACATCGATTTCAAACTGAGACGTAAAGAAATGTCTTCTTTCAGAATGTAGTTAATTGCTGGAATTTCCTAACCCCGAGAGTTATGGAGGTTGTGTCACTGATTATATTTACAGACGGGTGGATTGGTTTGTGACATTTCAGCGAGTTGAGGGATGCAAGGGCCTAGCAGAAAAGTTGAGTTGAGCCGTGGAGTTGATCAGCCATGTTCTTATTGAATGAGCGCAGGTTCCTATTTCTTACATTCTTATTTATGTTTTTGGAAAATATTTGATTATTTTCCTGGAAGTCATGATGTAAAATGTTGCATTCAGAGACGGCAGAGGGTTTGTCTGAGTTGACCTTGTGTGGGGCATGGGGGCTGTATTCAATGCGAATCTGAGCCTGTAACATGACCTACATCAGGAGCAGAAGTTACAGAGAGGAGAAGCCTGAAAAGAGGTATTGGGGGAGGGGAGTCACTGCCTGACCCAGCCTGGATTTTCCTATACATTTGCCAAACAACACCAAACCATCGGAGTGGTCTCAATCTGCTCCTGCACAGCAGGACCGAAGGGCTGAATGGAACGGACACGACTGGGCCATTCGGAAATTTGACACTATTCCACCAGTCAATAAGGTCATGGCTCATCTCATTGTGTTCCCAGCTGCACTTTTCTCTGATTTCACAATGATCCCTGATTCACCTGTCTATGGAAAATCAGACAAAGTCAGCCTCGATATAATATGAAGATTCAGCCCTCCCAACCTTCTGGGCGAGAGAATTCCCAATTGAATGAATTCCCACTTTGTGAATTTCTCCTCAGTCCGGTTCTGACTGAGGTTGGAGGGTGTCACTGTTTCCATTTCTAGTCCCACTCCTCCACTGCTCAAAACAAATTTTAAATGTAACCAGGTTGGTGATATGGCCGATGATAAAGGTCTCAGACTGGGTCAAGTTCAGTTATCAGAACAAGCCAGTTGGATTTCATTAGTCAGCTACAAGTAATTAACAGAGGTAACTGAGGTGTATGATGGATATGTGGTTATCACTGTGGCCGCACATCACCAAGGAGCTGATTTCAATTCCAACGTCAGGTGAGTTTGAACATTCCCCACGCATCTGTGTGGGTTCCCTCCCAATGCTCCAGTTTCCTCACAGAGTACAAAGATGTGCAGCTTAGAGTGGATTTGCCATGCTCGATTGCCCATTGTTGAGAGAGCGTCCCCTTCATGGTACCCTTGTCAGTGTGGGGAACTTAACCTGCGCTGCTGGCCTCCCTCTGCATCACAAACCAGCCGCCCAGCCAACTGAGTGGGAGACAGTGTAACTGTTACAGACAGAAACAGGCACAGGCAAAGGGCAAGAGAAACTTTCATAACAAGGAAAAAGGTACAATTCAGATGACGGTCAAGATTACAGCTGAGGATAAAATGTTCTCTGCTCAAAATTGTATTTCATAACGCGACAAGTATAAAGAAGCAGTGTTTGGCTGAATACAATAATGTGAGACAAAGTGAAATAGCCAGAATTACTAACTGTGATTGGATATAAAATAAGTGCATATTTTTGCACCCAGGGGGTTGAATGACTGAAAGTTCCTATACCTGACAATGGGAATTCTTTGGAACACTATCTGGAAAATTCCATATTCAAAGTGTGTGTGTGTGAGAGAGAGAGAGAGACCGCAGATCCTGCACTGAGCTGGGTGGTAAGCTCAGACCGTGCTCGGTGGGGCTGGTGGTGGGGCCTCCTCTGAGAAGAGAATGGACCCCCCATACGAGCCCATCCACTAGGACCTCTGTGCCTCTGATGAAAAACCGTGGTGTTGGCTCCCCTTACCTGCCATGCTCGGGGTCAACTGTTCAGGGTGGCTTCAAACTGAGGAAGTACAACAGTGTGCCCATTGGCCTTTTAAAGATGGCACCCGTGTCAGTGATCATAGAGTAGCCAGGGGCATCAGTGCGATGGTGAGTCCCTCCAGCCATATTGGGGTGGAATTGGGGTAGCATTGAATGCAAGGAACACTATGAGATTGAGTGGGTAGTTAATGTGGTGAGTTCGATAAGATAGCGCCATGAAACTAGTTCAGTCTCGTACAGATAATCCCTTTGTCACACTCAATAAAAATGTCACTGAGACAAACTATTATTAGATTCAGCCCAATGAGTCGAAGACTCTGCTGACCCCACACCCAGTTACAAAGTTGCAGAACAAATGTTCATCTAAAACTCTCCCTCATCTTTATTGACGTCAATATCCCCTTCACCTATCATCCTGGGAATACTGGCTCATGTTGTAGGATGCTGTCAAAATGCCTTCATTTCAGCATTCTGAAACCTGTGATCTTACATGAAATTGTCTCTCAATCTCCCTTTCGCTTTTTTCCTCAAAATCCTTTTTATTGTTGGTAGTTAAACTGATTTCTCCACCATCTCTCTCTGGCAGGAACTAGGGAATACGGACTAGGCAATAAGGACTCAGTATCAGAGTGATCATGTAACTAGACGGGTAATTCAAAGGTACGGGCTGTGACTCCAAGGCAGTGTTTAACATCCTACCACAGCCGATGTCAGAGATTAAATTCGAATGACAAAAATTGGAATAATTTCACTCATGGAAACCAGAAGCCGTTAAGATTTATTTTTATTATTTTGCTGATCGTCTTTGTTAAAGAAACTTAACATTATTTCCCAATCTGAGCTCAGTGTGACTTCAGACTCACAGCAACATTGTTGGCTCCATTTTGTCTTGACAAATGGCCTCGTGATCAAGGACAATTAGTGATGGACAACAAATGGTGCCCTTGCCCGTGATGCTGGCATCCCGTGAAACAACATTAAGGGTGAAATAAATCAAAGAATGGTGGGTTCTAGAGATCGAAAATAAAATTCTCCAGCGTCTGAAAGTGTTAGAGAATTTCGCAGGTATGGCAGCCTCTCTCAGGAGAAATGCAGATAATGTTTTGAACCTGCTTCACAACTGAAAGCAAACTGGGAAATAATATTATTTATCCTGGTATCAGGGATGGTTGGGTTGGAGAGAGAGGTGGGGGCTAGGTTTAAATTGAATGGATGGTGAAATGGCCAGAAAAAGAGAGGAAAAGAAATGAAAAGTAAGCAAAGGGATTACTGATGATGAACTGAAAGGAAAAAAAAAGGCAAGTTATTCTCACATTTCCCTATTTCCCATATTCCTGAATATCGTGTCCATTTAGATATGTCCCTGTTTAAATTGAATTAGGTTCCCTTATCTCTCTTCTCTGAGTGCGATGATCAAATCCATTAGCAATACTGGTGCTGCCCTTATAGTTGCTGAGATATAGAGGAAGTTAATGCTACATTGTCAACTGCTTCTTTGGAGAGAGAACCTCTTACTGTGGGAGTGTGCAGAGATGCAATGGCTTTCTCAGCCAGAAAGAGAAACTCAGGAGTGGAAATAGTTTTCAACACTGAGCGCGTGCACGTTCCATGTGGGGAATTGACTTGTTCCTGTCATTGGAAAATCAGTGGAGTTACTGTGGATGCTTATCTCGGGTTTGTATTTTCAGCCGCTGGGTCTGGTGACCCCACTCTATACACTGCATTTACAGAGTGTCTGGGTCCATGGTAAACAAATGGAGATGAGGCTCCACAGAAGGAAAGGTCTATAAATAGGGAGGTGCAGGACAGTACATTATCCTTCCTGGGATTTCCCGGGACATTTGTCTAAACTTGACCAGGTGTCAGATATGAAACCAGTTTGTTTCAAAACTGAGGTGGTCACTGATCTGTGTCCCCTCCTTCAGTATACTGTGTAGCGTCACACCAGTGACA
The DNA here is from genome assembly GCF_047496795.1 of Chiloscyllium punctatum. Taxonomy (NCBI): domain Eukaryota; kingdom Metazoa; phylum Chordata; class Chondrichthyes; order Orectolobiformes; family Hemiscylliidae; genus Chiloscyllium; species Chiloscyllium punctatum. The sequence goes on along the minus strand of NC_092772.1, from coordinate 67,564,885 downwards.
GGACTGTGTTAATGCTCACCATAAATTAAACTGGATTAATTCTGGAACTTTCCAGGCAGGGGTGAGTAACATATCCACCATCACCAGAGTGCAGTCCTCCGATATATTCACTGGCTGACAGGACCCATCTGTCCGCTGAGAGCAATATATTGTGTCCATCTCCCTGAGGAAGATACTGAAAGAAACTTCCAGAAATATAAGGGAACAGAGTGACTGCTGAAAATGAGGAACAGCAGTAAATTAGAATTAATAAAAGGTACGTCTTTCAAAATCTCATTGAATTTAAGGTTGGTGTATTGCTGCATTTGATGAGCTACATTCCCGAGTATTGAGAAGGTGGCAGTAGAGCTTGTGAAAGAATTACTGATTGTTCTTCAAAGCTGGTTAGATTCTGGAAAGGATCCACCAGACTTGAAAGCAGCTATTGTAAACCTAAATATTTAAAACAGGACGGAGTGTGCAAACAGCAAACTAAACAGTGGTTAGCTTGATGTAAGCTGTGAGAAAAACATTGGAACCTTTTATGAGGAACGTGACAACTAGACACTTGGAAAATAATAACATGATTCAGTAGAGTCAATCGAGATTCAGGAAGGGGAAATGATCTTGATCTTTGATAAACCTGCTGGATTTTGTGGAGATTGTCCGTTGTGACATCGACAATTGAGAACCAGTGGGAATGAAGTATTTGAATTTTCAGTCGATGTTTGACATGGTTGAATACAGATGAGTGGGGAATGTTAGAGTCCATGGGTAGGTAGGGGTGGAATACACCGAATGTATTAAAAGTTGGATAGCCGAGAGAAGGAAGAGACTAATGTAATTATCTGGAGTGAAGGCTTTGGTGTATCAGAAGGATCAGTGTTTGGGCAATAGCTCTTCGCAAGATATGAAGTATTTGAGATATGAACAACAAATATCATCATTCACATTTATGTTCATTAAATAGTGAGAGGTTGGGAAGTGCTGTTGTTAAAACAGACTTGGATGTGCTTGGTCATAAGTCACAAACAGAATTCTTACGCAGCAGGAAGTAAATGATATGTGGCTCATCATGCAAAATGATTAAAATACCAGAGTAAATGTATCTTTCCCAAAAATAGTGTTTTGTTGAGAGACTGTGAGGTGTATTGTGTACAGGTTGAATCAACTTTATAAATAATGATCTTATCAGCGATTCAGTCCAGACTAAACCCTGGCATGATGCTACCATGAGGAGAGATTGAGAAACTTGTGCTTAATAAGTGTGTTAAGGTGTTTGTGAGTTTATATTTTAAAAAATGCTGAATCTCATTGAGAGTTGAAAATACAAAATTGCCTCATTAGATCAATTAAAGGAATGCCCAGGCAAATTCACATTTCCTATGTATTGGAGTGCAAATATATCCACTGTAAATATATTGGCCGGTGCCTGTTCCAGTCGAGGAGAGATCTGCCCGGTAACAGTATGGAGACTGTGGTTTCTGAGGGTGGTGGTGGTGGGCGGTTCAGCCAGTTACAGTATTACAAACGGACAACGCAGCAGAATCATCTAGCCTCGATAAGAAAACATGCATCATTCTCCCTCACAACTAACTTCACGAGAGCAATGGGTGATGGGAGATGTGATCAATAGCCAGCGGTGCCAATATTCAATCCAGTCCAGTAGTTTTTATGAACTGAAGGAACCGTACTGAAAGGGGTTAAATAAAGTTGTTTGTTCAGTGACTGTGATTGATGCCAGTCTCCATGGGTGGTGGTTGTGTCACTGGATGTTTTCCGTCTCCTATTTGTAAGAGGCCTCTTGCAATGGTTTATGCCATTGTAGCAGCAGATGCATCAACTCCAACGCTCAAAGGGACACAGCTGCAGAGACACAAAAAGGAGATTTAAACATCTGAGAATAGTCTGGAATGATCCATTAATGGATCAGAATCTGAGAACATTAGACTGGAATGCTGCAACAATGGACAGGAGTTTATCCGATGGTCTTTACTTATTTTCCTCGTCTCGGTCAATATATCGGATATGGGGTGCCCTGATGATTATCCAGGCGGGTTACTATCCTATCCTCGCAATTGTTGGTGTTCCTGGTAAGTATCTTCATCTCTATCCATTTATTAATCTCTTCAACCATGGCGAACTTCTTTGCTATTTCTGTTATCTATATTTGTCAAAGACGAAAACTATTGTCTTCAGTTTCAAATGCAAATCCCATTAAGTACCCACTAATTTCAGAATCACCCCACCCCCGCTCTCACAAACATCTGAGAACAAGACTGTTCACAATATCGAAGTATCTTTCATCCCTGAATTTATTTATGTCTCGGTATTCTGTCCATCACCAAACCAACCCACTACCAGCTCGATTATATGCCCAGTCACCATCTTGGCTTCAATGCTGACGCTTCATTATCTATTATCTATGCTTCGGTAAAATTCAGACGGTATGGTTCCACCTCTCTTCTCAGCATTCTTTCAGTTGCAAATATTTCGATCACAAATTTGTTCTTGTCTCTAAAATAACTTAATGACAGGAACACTCTCTCAGAGCAGTAATGTCGGAAGAAATGTAATTCAGATGCACAGATTATTACACAGAAAGATCCTGTTCTACATCCTACCACAGATGATGTCAGAAAGTAAATTCACAAGACAGGAATTGGAAAAAAAGTAAGTTTTACTAATAACAACCATTACATCTCCAGCATTTACGTTTATCTATTTCAGTGATGTCCTTTGGTAAATAGATCTTGAGTTACTCTCTGGTCTGACTTAAGATTGATGTGATACCCACAGCAACGTGCTTGGTTCTGTACTACCTGAAAGAATGACCTCGCAGTAAATGACATTTGTTTAGGTCAACGAATGCTGCTCCTGTCAGCAATACAGACATTCCAAATAATAACAAAATTAAAGGTTATATAAAGCAAAGAATGATGCAACAGATCAGAAACAATAAAGAACGAGAAAGTGCCAGACAAACTGAGCAGATTTGGCAGCGCCCTCGGGTCGAAAGAAAAATAGAATTGGCAATTCGATTCATACATCGGAACTGAACACAGTTGGGAAATAGTGTGATTGATGTTGGTGACACCGACATCTGTTATGAAGGGGAGAAGGATTGAGTTGAATAGATGGAAAAAGAAAGAGATAGAGAGAAATAAACAAACAAAGCGATTGTTGATGGTCAGCTGTGATGGAAATAAAAACTGAAATTAAACATTACTTATGTTTTTCCTGTTCCCATATTATTGATAATCATGACCATGTAAGGTATTTGTCAAAGTCCCTGCTTAAAGATATTTATGTCTGTTGTTCTCTCTTCCCTGAGTGTGATCATCGTCTTTTATTCTGTAATGCGATGCTGGGCCAGTATTTAATTCCCTTTCCTCATTGGTCTTGAGAAGGTGTTGGTGAGCTGCCTTCCTGACCCACTGCAGTCTGTGGGCTGTAAGGAGTCAGTGCTGAGGTCCATGCGGTTTCTTTTCTTTGAGGCTTTGAAGTGACTGATATAACTGAGTGACTGGCTTGGCTATTTCAAACTGCAACTGAGAGTTAACCACATTGTTGTGGAGTAACATGTAAGCCCGACCAGCTGAAGATGGTAGATTTCCTTTTCTGAAGGGCATGAGGGTGCAAAGTAGGACAATCGACTTTGGTTTCATTGTTTCATTTCATTCTTACTTCCTGATATTTTATTGAATTTAATTTCCAACATTTGCCATTGTGGGATTCGGATCCGGTGTCTAGGGCATTATCTGATTCCCTGGATTAATACTCGGAAATAATACAGCTCGGCCATCGCCTCCTCAGCATCACCAATCAACTCGAATGGCAACAGTGATGTTGTTGCTGTGACTTTGCTTCATAAGGCAAATAAATGATTGGCAAAAAATGCCATCCTTCTCAGTTTGTATTTATGAGAAGGCTAGATGATCGGAAGTGCTCTTGGTGAAAAGGAGCTGGATGTCCTTGATCATGAGGCACTAACAGAATTCCTACAGAGCAGTCGGGTACTGGCAGGTGGGACTACATTGGGTTGAGATATCTGGTTGGCACGGACAGGTCCGACCGAAGGATCTGTTTCCATGCTGTGCATCTCTTTTACTCTATGACTCAGCAAGTCATCAGCACAACAACTGAGTAGTATCGTTCATTACAAAATGATTAAAGCATAAGAGTGAAGACACCGTCCTGCAGTTGTGGAGTACACTTGAGACAGTATTTTCTTTCATTTATACTCAATGATCTCCTTGCTGCAGAGAGACAGTGTAATGGAGTTTCCCTAGACTAATCCCTGCAGTGATGGTATCGTGAGGAGAGTGTGAAGGAATTTGGCTGCCCTTTCCTTAACTCTCGCCGTTAGCTCAAGATGTTTGATTTGCAACTGAATTCTTGCCATCTCTGATTCTGATGGTTTTTCCAGCAAGTTTAATTGACGAGGTACCGCTGTAATTATCTCTCCTTTCCTCACAGTAGCAGTCAGTTCCAATTCCAGCTTCTCTGCTAATTCTTGCAACTTGGTCTTATTCACTTTTCGTAAAATTTCCAAAGTCACTGCATGCATACCCAGAAAACGTTTGGCGACTGAAATAGCCATTACTATTCTAAGTTTTCTCAACCCAATCAAACTAATATCCAAAATGAAACATTTGACTTTCGATAAAATACAGAAGAGGGGGAAAAAAGAAAGCAGCAGAACAGAGAGTAAAAGAAAGAATGGCAAAAGAGAGAGCAATAGGGGAGAGAGAAAGAGAGAACTTTTGAAGAACAAAAACTGACAATTAAAAAGAAAAGTCAGTGTAAAAGGCTGGAGATAACGGCTGAGGGTGGGCTTAGTAAGGAAGAGAGTGAGGATGAGCAAGCCCCTGGGAGCCAGAAGCCGAGTGAGAATTTGTGTGAGCATGTCCAAGCATCGCCTCAATTTGATGAGAAGAATGTGATGCCCTTTTCATCTCATTTGAAAAATTGGCTAAACAAATGCAGTGGCCAGAGGCTATGTGGATTTTGTTGATCCAAACAAAACTTGTAGTTAGGACTGGTGAGGTATTCACATCCCTATCAGAGGAGGTATCTGAGGAGTATAAGGAGGTTAAAAAATCATTTTGTCTGCATAGGCAACATTTCAGGAATTTAATGAGGGATCCTGGTGAAACCTACACTAAGTTTGTAAGGATCAAACAGACTAATTTCGATAGTTGGATAAGAGTTTTAAAATTCAAGGAAAGCTATGATGCCCTTAAAGAGGTTAACACTTGGAGGAATTCAAACTGCCTGAAGTAGTGCAAACTCAGGTGGAAGAGCAGAGAGTGTAAGCCGCAAGGTTAGTTACTGAAATGGCTGATGATTATGAACTGGTCCATAAATTTGGTTTGGCATCCAGAACCAGTTCTGGTCTCTGAGGGACAGAAATTGGAGCAAAGAGATGTCCTCACGGGCAAAGGGAAAGGTAGATCACAGTGTAGATCATAAGGATAATTTACCACAGTAATAAAGAAAACCTTGAGGGGGACAAAGAAGTTAAAAACCTGTCGTGTTTTCATTGTAAAAAAGAGGGCCACACAAAATCACAGTGTTGATGGGCTGGGAGAAAACCAGATGTAGGATAACCAAACAAGTCTGGAAGTTTTGTTGGATTCGTAACAAAAAGCATAAGGGAAAGTAGGCAACTGCCTCAGTGTGTACAAGATGATCAGTGGACGTGCCAAATCTGCAAACAATACTTACATGAAAGGGTAAAGTTTATTCACATAGGCCAGGATTAATTGGTAAGAAGGTTTCAATATTAATTGACACAGGATCTTTTCAGTCTGTAATGCTGAAGGGTGAGGCTTTATGCACTCTTGAGAGACTATTTCCAGAAAATGTGCTGGTAACAGGAATTCATAGTGAGAAAAAAAGTGCTCAGTTATGTAAAGTGAGGCGAGAGTGTCCAGAGAAGATTGGAGCATGTGCGGTAGGTGTACTAGAGCCCTAACTTTCAGCTCTAGGAATAAAATTTGTCCTTGCAAATAATATAGCTGCTTCACTGGTAGGCGTGCTGCCTACTCTAGTTGAAAAGCCAGTGGAGATGCAGGCAACTGAAGACCTGGAGAATATGTCTCCAGGAATTTCCCCTGATTGCATCACCAGAAGATCACAGAAGCACAGGTTTAAGCAGGATAAAGGCACAGATAACGAAGCTGACGTAGAGTTACCATAAGTTTCTTTTTGACCAGATAAGTGGAAAACAGACGGAGCAAGTAGGAAAATATGAACGTATTTTTAGCTCTGCTAAGCTGATTGAATTACAGCAGAAAGATGTGGAGTTACAGAAGTTATATCAAAAGATATTTAGCAAGAAAGAGAATGAATGCATTCCTGTGTGTTATTACTTAACAAATGTTGTTTTAATGCAGATATGGAGATCAGCACACATTGAAGCTGATCAGACGTGCACAGAAATTCATCAAATTGTTTTGTCTGTTGGGGAAAGAAAGGGAGTGCTGCGAGTGGCACGTGAGCTACAACTTGGAGATCATTTCGGGGTGAGGACATTACAGGCTGAAATACAAAGATATTTTCACTGGCCTGGACTTCACAAAGATGTAGTGAATATTGCCAAATGTCTCAAACATGTCACACACGCAGTAATAAAACCTGCAACTTTAATACCTATTCCAGCATTTGAGGAACCTTTCACAAGAGTCATGATAGATTGTGTAGGTCCCCTATCGCAAAGACTAAGTGGGAATAAGTATTAATTAACAATAATGGATGTGTCAACTAGATTTCCAGAGGCAGACCCATTATGCAGCATCACAGCTAAAGGAGTTGTAGAAAAAAATACTTATTTTTTACGTAGGTACGGACTACCAAGAGATCCAGATAGATCAAACCTCACATCCAAACTATTCAAGCAGGTGATCAATAACTTGGGAATAAAGCAATTCAAATCTGCTACATAGTATTCGGAATCACAGTGAACATGAGTGAGACGGCATCAAACAGTGAAGACCATGTTGAGGGTTTATGGTCAGGATAATCCAGATGATTGCGATAAGGAAATTACTTTTGAACTATTTGTGATCAGAGACGCACAGAATGAATCGACCAAATTCAGACTATTGGAATTAATTTTTGAGCATGAAGTAAAAGGACCGTTAACATTGGTTAAGGAGAAATTAATAAGGCAGAATTCAGAGACCACTCATTTGGACAATGTGTCAAATTTTAGGGAACGATTAAATAAAGCTGGAGAGTTGGCTAGACAGCATTTAAAAGTATCGCAGCATACAATGAAACAGGAAGTGGATCAGAAATCACAAATTGGCAATTTTGCAATTGGGAATAAGGTATTGGTGTTACTTCCAGTAACAGTTGAGCCTCTAGAAGCAGGTTTTAGTGTCCCTTATCAAATTGGGAAGAAATTGAATGAGATGAACTACTTGATACGGACTCCAGACAGGAAGAAATCTCACAAAGTGTGTCATGTGAATATGCTCAACAGGTATTTTGATAGGGAAGGAAAGCAAGTTGAGAAGGTGTTAATGATTACAACACTGAAGGAGGACCCAAGTTCAGAGGATTCTGAATTGGACATTCCTCAAATCAAATTGAACAATGAGAAAGTTGCCAAAAATTGGGATAAATTATTGAGTTACCTTCCACAAGAAAAGCATCGTGACCTGAAAGAGTTATTACGGTATCTTGGAGCGATATACGGAAATAAACTGGGAAGTACGAACATAATTCGAGCATGATGTAGACAGAGGAGATGCTGTTCTGATTAAATAACATCCTTAAAGCCATTATCCTCTAAAGTTGGTACAGGTTCAGAAGGAAATAGAGCACACGCTCCAAGATGGCATAATCGAAATGAGTTATTGTGCTTGGAGCTCATGTATAGTCATGGCGCCAAAGACAGATATTACCCAGTGGACATGTGTGGACTATCACAAACTCAACTTCGTTACAAAGACTGATGCATATCCAATTCCATGTTTGGAGAACTTTGTCGAAAAAGTGGGAGAAGCTTCTTACATTTCTAAGTTGGACTTGCTCAGAGGCTACTGGCAAGGACCTCTGTCAGAGAGAGCAAAGGCAATTTCAGTTTTCATAACACTAAATGGATTGTATCTGTTCAAAGTTGTGGCATTTGACATGTAAAACGATACAGCCACCTTTCAGCGACTGATAATGAGGTCATTGTCGGATTACTCAACCATGTGGTGTACATTGATCACATGGTAGTTTTTAGTCATGAATGGAATAGTTACGCATTTATCACACTTTTTTGATTGACTTCAGAAGGCAGGCTTGCTGGTAAACCTAGCTAAAAGTGAATTTGAGAAAGCCAAGTCACGTTCCTGTGTCATGTTATTGGACATGGACCAATGGCCCCATGAGATACAAAAACGAAATTAGTTGGGGAATGTTCCACACCGTCGACAATAAGAAATATGTAATACTACGGTTCCTGGGCTTGACTAGATTTTACTGAAAGTTTGTGCCAAACTTTAAGCAGTGTGGCTGCTCCACTCACCGAATTGTCAAGGGCAAGAACTCTCAGTGGACAGAGGACTGTCAAAAGGCATTTTCCAACCTAAACCCTGTGTTAGACACTGCCCCAATATTAGCTACACTAGATTACACGAAGTCTTTCAAGGTGGCTATCGATGCCAGTGATGTGGGTATTGGTTCGGTGTTCCTGCAGGAGGGTGATGAGGGAATAAAAAGACCTATCGGGTGTTTTCTGGAAAGTCGAACGTTCATCAACAGAAATGTTCAACGGTGGAGAAAGAGACTTTAAACTTGGTGTTGGCATTACACCATAACTGTGTATATATTACCAGCAATGCATCTGAGACAATCGTATAAACTGATCACAACACATTGATATTTGTGGAAAAAATTAAAGACAAAAATGCCAGACTGTTTAGATGGACTTGTTATTGCAGCCATTCAATCAGACAATTGTGCATGTGGCAGATCGCGAAAACGTGAAAGCTGATGAGTTACTGAGACTAGAATGAGATACGGAGGTTTTCGGTGGTGGGTATACAGCAGCCTGGTTTTGTATGGGTTTGTGAATGTTTACAATTAGTACAGTATAGCTGTCAGTTTTAAAACTACTAACTGGGTTTGAAGGGTTAAAAATGCAGCCACCTTTTAGCATTGATGTTTTTTTTTAAGTGGGGAGAGATGTGGCACAAAGCAAGTTCCTTTTTGTCGAAAAGGTGTTCCTTGGCTCAAGGAGACTCTGTCCTTGGTTTCTTTTTAAGAGGAACAATAAAACGGGGCCAAGCTCCGATCAGAGCTGAAAAATGTGTTGCTGGAAAAGCGCAGCAGGTCAGGCAGCATCCAAGGAGCAGGAGAATCGACGTTTCGGGTATAAACCCTTCCTCACTTTCTCCAAGCTCCGATCAGTCTGGTTTGGTACAGAGATGAAAAGTACTTTCAGAGGTCTTTTATTTGTATGGAAATAGATGAGACTTCAGGCCAAAGTGGCCATGCTTTATAAGTGACCAGTATAATGAACGGAGAGTGGTGAGCTATTTTAGCTGAACTAGCTGAGCCGAGCAGTTTTCAGTTGAGTCTTGAACTGGGAAGTTCAACTGGGAGCTGTGTGGAAACTCTCACTCTTTTCTGACCTTCAACTTCAACCTTGCAGTTAGTCTTCCATTTATACTGGTTTTTATTGGGAGTTTGCTTATTGGGACAGTTGTGTGTATTCGGAATAGCATAATTAAGTCTAGCTGAATAGGTTGAATTCTGTCGTGATTTTTTATTCTGTTCTTTGTGTTTCATTGTGTAATTTTATGAATAAAGTTTTGTCTGTTTCAAAATAGTCAACCTAGCTAAATTACCTCCGGTAATTTTCATTGTACACTTACCGAAACAAATTGCAAAGGTATGCTCTGGGCTGCCTGCTTATAAGTGTTTGGAGTAGTCTAACCTAGTTCATAACATCTCGGAGATGGAAGATGCCTCCTTGGGACTTGGCACAAACCATTCACTTTTCCTCTTCATGATCAGCAAACCACGTTACCATAGCACATGTGCACCATTAGCAATGGAGCCAGGAGGAACAACATGGAGCAGTCTGTTATTGCAGTCGAAAGCTCATAGGTTTGTCGTGTTGCAGCAACAATGACATCCTCCTATTTCAGTCTAACAGTTTGGAGGGGCTGAATGGCTTCTTCTGTTCATGTGTCAGTGTCTGGAGGAACTGAATGTCTTCCTCCTGGCCCGAGGGCAGGGTTCAAGGACTTCAGTGGGCAACCCGTGGTTCCTGCCTCCCAGCACGCTGGGCTGACTAGACTCAAACTTCCTGAGTTATAGGAGACAAACAGAAGGCTGGAAGAACACAGAAAGCCAAGCAGCACCATGAGCTGGGAAAGTCAACATTTCAGTTATAACCGTTCTTCAGAACTGGGTTAGGGGGTAGGGGGAGCTGCAGATAAAGAGGGAAGGGAGTGGTTGGGGTGGGGAGATCAGGGGGATGGTCAGTTACGGCTATGTGGACACAAGTGGTTGGTGCAACCTGGTTGGGCGATGGGAGGGATGAATCAGGGATGAAACGTAGGGTCGTTAGGTGAAATGGAAAATATCCCAGTCACTTCCTATTTCAATTGTCTTTCCTAATGCCTTTCCGACATGGCCATCCTTGGCCTCCTCCATTGCCACAATGGACCAAATCATAATTTGGAGGAACAAGATCTCATCTGTCACCTGTGCAGCCTGCACCCCGGGGACTCAACATTGAATGCTTCAATTTCAAATAACCTCCCTTCCAGTCCCCCCACTCCATTCCCAAACACTCCCCTCCATTCCATTCCTCTGATCAACCTTTGTCCAGCTACCAACTGGATTCAGCCGTTCCATCAACAACTCGCTGATACCTTTATCTGTGTCCACTTATCCACATCTCGCCACTCTGCCTCCTCTTCCCTCACCCGCACTTTATCTATATATCCCCTTACTCCCATCCACAGTCCTGATGAGGGGTAATATCCAAGGCGTTCACTTCTCAAAGTCTTGATGCTGCCTTGCTTATTCTGTTCTTCCATCTCCTGCGTGTGTATTTTGCATTCCAACACCTGTTTTTATTTTAAATTGTCTTCTTGTGTAACAGGCAGGAGTGAGTGAACCCATTGCACCTATTGTTATCCTATAGATCTGATGGGCTGAATGGCTTTCTTATATTACTGTGAAACTAGCTAGAGTTGCTAAAGGGGTCCCTCTTTCTTTTAACTGTGGAAATGTTTATTCTCCAGCAGTGCTTTTAATTCATGTTCCCTATATATTAACAGCACAAGCTTGAATGTTGTCCAGATTTGATACTTTAGTACCTTAGCAGGTGACCCATTGTTCTCAACATTGCATAATCTTCAAAGAATATCCCCACCTCTGATTGCACGAAAGAGGGAAAGACATTGATGAAGCAGTTGAAGATGTTTGTGCCGAAGAAACTACCCTGAGGATTGCCCACAGAGATATCCAGGGACTGAGAGGATTGATGTCCACCAGCCCCATTGTGCTTTGAATGATTCAGCCAGCGGGGAGTTTACAACTGATTCTCATCAAGTTCAATTTTGTTCAGTCTCCTTGACATCTTGCGCAATCAAATACTGCCGTGATATCAGGGCCAGTAACTTTACATTGTGTTCATATTTTCTATCCATGTCAATAGGCCAAGGTATATGTGTGGGGAGTAGTTCCTTCTCTCAGGGAATAGTGATGGTTGGGGCCAGACAGTTAGGGGAGGCTATATCACTGAAATGTTTGGGAGTTGCGACTGGGTGTCAATGGGTTTTGTCCCTTCAGAGAGTCGACAACTACAAAAAATTGGGCATGAAAGAGAAATTGCGGCCGAGTGCAAATCAGCCCTGACTTACTGAATGGAAGTGCAGGTCTGAGCGGCTATGTAGCCTGGTTTTATTACAGTATACCCCATAATCCAGTCACTTTGTGACCTCTTCCATTTCCTGTGTTACTGATTCAAGTCGCTGAATAGATTGAACCTGTTGCTGTGCAACTGGATACTGGTGCTGCATGATCTGGTTACAGTTTTATAGGCCCGAGGGGTTTATTGGCCTCCTCCTGTAATTGTATATCAGGCTCCACGGGCTAAAAAGCCTCATTCTGTTCTGCTGTAACTGAAATCCATATCAATGGAGAAATTGAGCACAGCAGATGCTGGAGATGAGTATCGAAAAGTGTGGCACTGGAAATCACGGCAGGTCAGGCAGCATCAGAAGAACAGGAGAATCGATGGTTTGGATGTTCCTGATTAAAGGCTTGTGTCCGAAACATAGATTCTTCTGCCCCTCGAATATGCCTGACCCGCTGTGCTTATCCAACACCACATGTTTTGAAATCTACTGCCCCTCACAAATTAATCTTCCTGGTCACATCATCCACTTACTTTAAGAGAATTGTCAGGCACAATCTTCCTCGCACAAAGCCACACTTACTATTCCTAATCAAAGCCTGTCTTTCTAAATCCATGTAAATCTTATCCCTCAGAACCTTCTCAAGTAACTTACCGACCACAGATGTTAAACCTACTGATCTGTAGTTCCAAGGCTTTTTTTTTGTTCAGTTCGTCTTGAACAAGGGCACAACATTTGCTATCCTCCAGTTTTCCGGGACATTACCTGTGGTTACTGATGACAAACATTAAAATCCAGGGTCCCCCCAAATTCCTCTGGAACCCCTTGAGGTGTTCTTGGATATATCGGGTAAGGACGATGAGATCTATCCACTTTCAAACATTCTAGTATGTCCAAAATCTCGTCAACTATGATATAGATTGGATCCAAGATATCATCACTAACTTCCTCAAGTTCTCAAGTCAACATGTCTTTCTCCCCGGTAAACATAGAGTAGAAATATTCGTTGAGGACTTCACCCATCACTTATAGTTCCACACATACTTGTCCACATTGATTTTCGAGGGGTCCTATTTTCCATCCTGTTTTGATTTTTAAAAATATATTTAAAGTACCTTTTTGGATTCATCCTAATCTTCTCAGCCAAGGCTCTTTCTTGCCCTCTTTTCACCCTACTGATTTCCTTCTGCAGTAAACTCCATTATCTCTTATATACCTCCAGGAATTCCCTTGATCCCAGCGGCCTGGACCTGAGCCACGCCCCAAGTTCGAACATGAACCTGTGGACCAGTTTTGTCCCTCTCCATAACTAATTGAAAATTAATAGAACTTCGGTTACTGGTCCCAAAGTGCTCCCCCACTGTAAACTCAGTCACCTGTCCTGTCCTATTTCCTAAGAAAATTTCGTGTTTTTCCCCTTTCCGAGTAGAACTCTCTGTATATTGCTTGAGGAAACTTTCCTGAAGCTTTTATCAGATTCTATCTCATCAAATCCCTTAACGCTCTGGCCATTCCAGTCTGTATTCGAAAAAATAAAAGCCCCTATTATGATAACGCTATTGCTCTTGCAGGTTTCCCCTCTCTCCCTTCATATTTATTACTCTCATTTCTGTTGACTATTTGGGGGCCTATAGCACATCCCCAATCACCTCACGAACACCTTCCTATTTCTTAACTCCACCCACAAAGCCTCACTGGGTGATTCATCAGTTAGTTTGTCTCTGATTACTGCTGTGGTACTCCCCTTAATCAGAAATGCAACTCCCCTCCCCTCCTTCCAACATCTCTGTCTCACCTAAAGCAACTGTACCCTGGCACATTAAGCTGTCAGTCCTATCCATCACTTAGCCATGTTTGTGTAATGGCTATAATATACCAGTCCCACCTACCTATCCACGCCCTGAGTTCATTGGCCTTACCTGTATTGAAATAGATGCAATTTAATCCAAAAGGCATTTCTCTCTGTCATTTTCAAGCCTAAATTTACTATTTCTGATTACTCTATCTCCTTCCAGCCTCGCACTTGTCTCCCTCTCTTGAGGATACCACCGCCTGCCGATCTAGTTTAAACCCACCCTCGTAACACTAGCATAACTGGCAGCCAAGATATTGGTGTCCCTTCCAATGCAGGTCTCGGATGGTAATCTCCCTCTAAGGAGATGACCACTGTCAAGGTTTTTTTAAAAAAATGTTTCTCCGAGCTCTCTGTAATGTCGCTCCAGAACCTCGGCCCTATTTCAACGGGAATCATTTGTGCCAACGTGCATAATGATTTCTGGCTGCTCACCCAAACCCTTGAGAAGGTTCAGCAGCCACTTGGAGACATCCTGGACCCGAGCAGCGGGGAGGTAACCCACCATCCTGGATTCCCGTTTGTGGCCACAGAATCTCCGATCGGTCCCACTAACAATCAACCCTCCTATCTTTAACGTCCTGTTTACCTTTACCCTTTCCCGCTTTGCCCCTGAGCCAGTGGTAGTACCACCAACCTGGCTACTGCTGCTTTCACCTGAACAGACATCTCCCCCAACAATCCAAAATGGTCTACATGTTATGGAGAGGAATGGCCACAGGCTATTTCTGCACTCTCTGCCTACTCCCTTTGCCATTCCTGGTGGTCGCACAGCTACTCTCTACCTGGAATATGACAGGAAGCAAGGAACGCCTGTTGGATTAAATTGTGTTTATTTAAATACAACAGGACTGACAGGTAAAGCTAATGAACTGAGAGCGATGAACGTTAGACTGGAATATTACAGTCATTAAAGAAACATAACTAGGGGTGTGTCTTGGGTGTGTCCACCACACTAAAGCACTTATCTATGAAGTCCTCAGTATCTCGAATGACCCTGAGTGCATCCTAAATTATCTTCAGCCCAACAAGTCCGCACCGACCCTCCAAAGAGCAGCCCATCCAGACCCACTCCCCTACACTACAGGCAAATTAGCACGACCAAATCACCTAACCTGCACATCTTTGAACTGTGGGAGGAAACCGCATTACCCAGAGGAAGCCCATGCAGACATGGGCAGAATGCGCAAACTCCACACAGACAGTTGCCCGAGCCAGGATTTGACTGCTAGTCCCTTGTGCTGTGAGGCAGCAGCGCTAACCACTGAGCCATCATGCCGCCCATCTCCAGCTCCCTAACACGGTCTCCCAGGAGATGAAGCTGGGTGCACAGTCCACAGTGCAGGATTTGTGTCGACATCTGAGGTTCTCAGGGCTTGTTTTCCTAAATCCTATCTTCGGTGTAACATGCTGGGCCGACACTGTCATCAATTTGATTTTAATCAAATGATCCCACAGTGTATAGTCATCAGAGACGGTGAAAATCTCCGTGAGCTCCCACATCAAACAAGAGGATCGTGTGACTGCCCTAACTGCATTCTCGATGGCGATAACAATCAAGTTAAAAGGACTTTATTTCAGTTTCCCTGTACATTTTGCTGAGGTGGAGCTTTCCGACGCCTCTCGTATCAAAGCCTTACTGCTTACTCTGCTACAACGGCATGTCTCTCTACCTCTCCATATATAGCTTTGGTCAGCGAAGGAAGGAGACTCGACAGTGATGCAGTGTTTAGGTCTTCAGCACTCCTTGACAACTGGCCACAGACTACCTGCTCCCCAGTGCAGATCTCTGCTTGGCCTTGAAGGATGTCTTGCTGAGGTCTTCCTTCTGGTAGTGGTGACTTGTCCATGCAAATCCTCACCCCAACAGGCATTCTGTGTTGTCGCAGCCCTCTCGTGCTTTCTGTCTATTAGTATCGGTTTATGAATTCCTTGAATCCCTCGAGAGAGGTGATGTTCTTGTGAATACAGGGCTATTGGAAAAGAACACCATTAGACATAGGGACAACTATATGTGTATCCTCTAACTGAGACTGCTGTTCTTCGATTAGGTTATTTTTATTTTGTTAATCCCCCATTCCACTTTTCTGCAATTTCCCATAACACTTGTATAAAAGTCTGTCTCTCTTAGCCTTGAAGGTATTTAATGATCCAGCCTCAACAGCCCTCCGAATGTTATACAATTGTTTCCCTCTCACTGATGTGAGACTTGGTGGTCTTTAATCTGGTGATTTGTCCACTCTATCTTACATAAACTTCTAATTCTTCCTCAGCTCCTGTGTCAATTTGCTCAAGGGTCAAACGGTCACTCTCCCTGAATCCAGAAACAGCTTCTCCAAACTGAAGACCGATTCGTAGAATGTATTTAACATATTCTCTGGCTGCGTAAACAGGCTGTCCCCTTAGTCCCTAACACTCCCATTCTTTCCCATGTTATCGTCTTCACCTTAATATACCAAAATATGACTTTGGATTCTTGCTAATCTTACCCACTAATGTTTTATCACCCCTCCTTTTTAAGTTTAGCCCTCCACTTTCTATATTCTTTTAGGACCTTCATTGGCCCGCTCACCTGGAACCTGCTTTAAGCTTCTCTTTCCTTTTTCATCCTGTTCTGGATTTGTGTCGACATCTGATGTTCTCTGGGCTTGTTTTCCTAAATCTTATCTTAGATGTAACATGCTGGGCCGACACTGTTATCAATTTGATTTTAAACAAATGATCCCCCAACCTCCGCCCCAACTTGTTCTGCTATAGTTTCATCCAGAAGCAACTGCACTTTGCACGGATTATGTCATTTTTTTTCATAAAATCTGTCCACCCAATCCAAAAAGCTTTTATGATTCAAACATTTTGGGGTCTTTTCCTTAGCAAAGTCAAAATGTGTGATATCACAGTCACTGGTCCGATAATGCTTTCCCACTTCTGCCTGGAACACCTGACTGGATTCGTTCCCCACAGTGAGGCCCAGCACTTGACTGCCCATTGTTGTAACTGCTCTATGTTGACATAAGAAGCTCTCGGGAATAAATTTCAAAGCACCTGTTCCTCTTAAGGAGTTATCACTACCATAATGAATGTTTGGAATTGAAATGCCTGAATGTAATGATCCTATTATTGTTTTTACACACCTCAATAACTTGGTTATATACCTGCTCCCGTACTTTCCTTTATCTGGGGTTCGACAGTGTGTCGCAAGCAGTGTTTCTGTCATGGTTTTGACAATGAGCTTTAACCACCAAACCTCATTAGATGATCCTTTCAAGATATCGTTCCTTTTTAAGCCAGTAACTGACTCCATAATTTATAAGACAACACTACCTATTCTTTTACTCTATCTCCTGTCCTGACAATAGTTCTGGTACCACAGAATATTGAGTTGTCAGCCATGACCTCCCTCAAACTCATCTCTGTAATGGTAAAAATGACACACTTCCACATGTCATCTCATTTCCTTGTCATATCTGTCTGTCTGATTATATTCCCAACATAAAGGTAAAGAACATCCAACCTGGAATATAGTACCTGGAATACTCTGTATCTCGGAGTTCTTCAGTCATTCACTTTTCGTTATCAAGCTGCCTAATTCACGAACCAAAACTGTAACTCTGGGACTGAATGAATATTTGTTGAATTGTAATTTCGTTTTTAATAAAAGTGTTGATCAAATGCAGCTTTCCAGAACTGTACAGTCAACTCTAACTACAACGGGTTTCTGCTGATTAGTTCCCTGCTCAGTGTGCAGAGGGAACAGCCCTCAGTAATGGGCAACGTGCGGACTGCAGATCCTGGTAATCAGAGTCGAAAAGTGTGGCGCTGGCAAAGCACAACTATTCAGGCATCATCTGAGGAGCAGCAGAGTCAAAGTTTTGGCATCTCCCCTTCATGAGAAAGGCATTTCTGCCTTCCTATGTTTTCCATTCCATAATACACAGGATATTTGGAACCACACTTGGTCAGGAAGGCAGCACTGTACAGAGCCCTGAAATGGAAAGCAGTCAATCAGTTGGTTAGACAGGGAGTAAACAAGTTGAGGTGAAATACAGACTGATTGAAGTGCAAACATAAGGATAGATAAATCCCTCATCCAGACAGGAAACACCCTAAGTTACTACAGGAAGAGAGGAAAGAGATTTCTGTGATTTTTGCGATGGTCTTTGCGTCTTCACTCTCCATTTGGGTAACGTCGGTTGATTGGAGGGTGGCGAATGTTAGTCCCTTGTCCAGGCAAGGGACCAGGGATTGTCCTGAGAATGACAGACCAATCAGTCTTACATCAGTGTTGGGCAAAGTATTGGAGAGGATTCTGAAAAATCAGAGTTTGATTAGAAACAGTCAGCATGACTTTGTGAGGGACTGGTCATACCTCACAACTCTTATTGGATTCTTTGAGGATGGGGATTAAACACACTGAAGAAGGTAGAGCAGTGAATGCAGAGTGCATGGATTTTAACAAGGTGTTTGATAAGCTTCCCCGTGGTAGTTTCATTCAGAAAGTAAGGAGCCCTGACATACAGGGAGTCCTATCCGTCTGGATAGAGAATTGGCTAGCCCATAGAAGACAGAGGGTGGTGGTAAATGGGAAGTATTCAGTGTGGAACTAGGTGAGCAGTGGTGTTCCGTAAGGATCGGTTCTGGGACCTCTGCTGCTTGTGATTTTGATAAATGACTTGGATGACGAATTGGAAGGGTAGGTTCGTAAGTTTGATGATGTAACACAGGTTGGTGGAATCGTGGATAGTGTAGAGGGCTGTTGTAGTTTGCAACAGGACATTGACAGGATGCAGGACCCAGCTGCTTAGTGGCATATTGTGTTCAATATGGAAAAGTGGGATACGATTCATTTTGGAAGGTCGAAGTTGAATGCAGAATACAGGGTTAGAGGCAGGATTCTTACATTGTGGAGGAACGGGGGATCATATGGGCCATGGCGTAGCTCCCACAATGTTTCTACATAGGTTCATAAGGTGGTTAAGAAGGTATTTGATGTGTTCATTAGCCGAGGGATTGAGTTTAAGAGCTGGAAGATTATGCGCCAACTATATGCAGCCCTAGTGAGACCACACTTAGAATATTGTGATCAGTTCTGGTTGCCTCGTTGTAGGAAAGATGTGGAAGCTTTGATGAGAGTGCTGAGGAAATTAATCAAGATGCTGCCTGGACTGGAGGACATGTCTTGCAAAGAAAATTTGAGGGAGCTGGGGTGTTTTCCTCATTGGAACGAAGAAGAATGGAACGTGACTTTACAGTGGTGTACAAGATGATGAGAGGCATAGATAGAGTGGATAGCCAGAGACTCTTTCCCAGGGTGGAAATGGCTATCTCGAGGGGTTATGATTTTAAGGTAATTGGAGGAAGGTTTAGGGGAGATGTCAGAGGTAAGTTCTTTACACAGGGAGTGGTGGGTGTGTGCAATGAACAGCCAACAGTTGTAGTAAATTCAGCTATATTAGGGATATTTAATTGGATAGGCACATGAATGATAGTATAATGAAAGGTATGTAGGTTAGTATGATCTTAGAGTAGGATAAAAAGTCAACAGAACGTCAAGGGCCAAAAGGCCTGTACATGCTGCACTGTTCTATCTTTCCAGTTTCACCTGCTTGTGGATTCCCCTTAAATTGTTGAATGTGTGAGGGAGTGATGTGTGTGAGATCAGGAAGCTTTGGAGGAGTGTAAGGCCAAAACCTTCAGTTGTAGTGTGTATTGTTACAGTCACCTGAAAGCCAGTATAATCTGTGTGGTTACTTAGCCCAGACAGAATCCGCCAAGTTCAGTTATTAATGTGATTTGTGGATTGCCGTTTGCTGCTGGTTACTTCACATAAATGCTACTGTGTGATCCATGTAGTAACTCTGACCATTCATAGAGATGTACAATTTTATTTTGATACTGGAGAATGTGAAGATGACATTTAGTAGTTACGGCTTTAGAGACACAAGGCACTGCAATAGATTGTCACCTATCCACTCCATCCTCTCCTCCCTGACCTATCACCTTCATCCCCTCCCCCACTCACCTATTGTACTCTATGCTACTTTCTCCCCACCCCCACCGTCCTCACGCTTCAGGCTCACTGCCTAATTCCTGATGAAGGGCTTTTGCCCGAAATGTCGATTTTGCTGCTCCTTGGATGCTGCCTGAACTGCTGTGCTCTTCCAACACCACTAATCCAGAATCTGGTTTCCAGCATCTGCTATCATTGTTTTTACCTCATCTTATTGTTGCCCAATTCATGAACTATAGCAAATATCCGATTATTGTTCGGGGTCAGTAAACTCAACATCTTGCAGTGAGCTACGCTGAAACTTGCTTCCAATTTATCTGAAATAATTTACAGTGGTATTGGAACTCACTGCTGCCTGTGCTACAAAGAGACTGAGTGGCCTGTTCCAAAATCTGTGCATAGAGCTTCTAACCTGCTTCAGGGCAGCCAGTCAAACATTACTTCAAAGCAAGTAAGTTGAAATCTTCCTTGGGCAGGGGGATAACCCGCCAACAGGCTATCACTGGTTTCAGTGTAGGTACAAATATTGTCCAGGTTAAATACTAATGGCTGATGAGCAACCAGGATTTGAAATTCATCTTCAGTCAGTACCTGGCCCAGAGAGCAGACGTGTTGACATTGAGAGCCAGAATCACACCATACAAGTTACCTGTGGTGATGAAACCTGACCTGCCTCCCAGACTCCATATATCTGCACCCCGGACCAGGCATGGGTGAAGATGTCACCAGGGGCAGAACGATGGCTCAGTGGTTAGAACTCCTGCCTTAGAGCGCAGGGACCCAGGATTGATTCCAGCCTCGGGTGACAGCCTGTATGGATTTTGCACATTCTCCCCATGTCTGCGTGGTTTCTGCGAGGTCCTCCGGTTTCCTCCCACAATCCAAAGATGTGCAGATTAAGTGAATTGGCCATGCTTAATTGCCCATTGTGTTCAGGGATGTGTAGGTCAGGGGTAAATATAGGAAGAACGTGTTTGTGTGGGCTATTCTTTGGAGGGTCAGTGTGGATTTGTGCGCCAAAGAGCCTATTTCCACACTGTAGAAATTTTATATTCTATGTCTGTGCCACCCTCTCAGTTCAAAACAGACTCACAAATCCTCTCTCAATCCCCTGCCTTTCACTTTAAGCATGTATACCTTTGTTTTTTACCCTTCGAGTAAGGGAAACAGCTGCTGTCTGTTCATCCTCTCCATTCCCCTTATGCTTTTGTACACCTGTACCAGGTTTCCTCCTCAATCTTCCCTGCTGCAATGAAAAAGGAGCAAATTTAGCCCTCACACTTCACAGTTTGAGTACTCATTTGTCTTGTTAATTCAGATGTGCATCATCTCACATTTATCAGTGTTAAACTTCATCGGCCATTAATCTGGATATAGAAATCATCTGTTTATATCGTCCTGTAGCCTAACCCTTTCCTCCTCATTGTGAACCACCCAGCTAATCTTTGTGTCATCCCCAACATTAGTTATCATTCCACTGCCGTCCATCTTCCACATTCTCACCATCATCATTTATGAATATCACAAACAAACCTTGATTTCCTTCCTGTTCTCCCGATGTTATTCACAGAAGAGGAATTAAGAATTCCAGTCTTTTGCTATTCTCATTTTGGGGAATTTACAAAGTGATGTAGTTAACACCTATTATGAGGGAGCTGCTAATAGCATTTTCGACACAGAGTTGAATTCACCTTTTACACTCTGCCCCTCAGCATGTCTTATTCATAAAGTGTGTACCTAATTTAAGATGAACTAGGGTTTGGCACCTTGCACTGGAACATTAGCCATTTGTGTGGCACTGTTCTTTTATCAATAGTCAGAGCTGAAGAAGTTTTTCATCTGCAGGATGGATACTGACTCATTGCTTGAATTAGTGATTGTGATGAGGATAACTATTCAATTAAATTCTACGTTATGGGCAAACTGCAGGAGATCAAATCATGTTCTCATGTCTATGTTGAATTGGAAGCAAATACATATTGTTAAAAAATTCAAAAATGAGACACTATACTAGGGGGAAAAACATGTAAACCGCAATTGATGGAGATACAAAAATACAGAGTGAATGTGCAATCTGAACAAGAATCATGTACAGAAAATGAAATACATCAAATCTTAATTTTCAATGGAACCAGATCCCAATTTTCCTGAACAGTGATATTTTTCACCCAAACTCACATTTGCTAAAGCACGTTTTTCCCAGTCACTAAAACTTCATTAGCCATTCTTCCTCGGCCTTCTTACTCTTCTCTTACACTCCTCCTTCCCTTGCACTGCTCCATCTGCAGCTACATACTCTTCCATTGATGATATCTCTTCACATCTTTTTTCTCCCACTCCCACTGTAAGTTACACCACTTCCCTAGTTACTCCCACTTCCACTGGCCCTTCCTTTCCCTGTTTGCTTTCCAACAGGGGTGATGGGAACTGCTGGCTTCTGTGCTGCTATTGTTCATCAGTGAATGATGAGATTGAGATGATCAATGTCCAACAGGAACAGACAATAGTGTGTGTCTGTCACCGTCCAATGCACCGTGAACATGGTGGTTCTGTTCCCTATAGAGAGTGGAACTTTATTTCTGTCTCTGTGTAACCAAACAGCCTCACCATAAATAGGACAAACCTCTACTCTGAATCAGACGACCATCCATCAGTTTGTCCTTAAACGTTGTGAGGACAGTGAGCACATTGTTCAAATAAGCCGTGTACTATCATTTTGGTCTTTACCAATTTAACTGATTTTTCAATGTCATTAGAGGTGAGATCAGAGTAACTTGCCTCGCATCAAAGTAATATTTGACTCATGAAGCATCATTCACCCTCAGATAACTGTGGTTAACGGGAATCAGAGGAAATTCTGTGCTGGTAATTTCCTCAATGAACAATGACACCTTTCCTAGATCTATTGGGAATGACAAATAAACTTTGCCTTTGCTACTGCCTTCCAAAATCATGGATGAATATGTCTTATTAATAACATCATTTGTTTTCACGGTTTGGTCTAAAGTCTCAGAAAAGTAAGATCTTGTTGGTTGACTTTCACCCCAATGAAATCAGAGCATTACAATAAGATAACGCTAATTTTCAATCAGTTACTTTCTGTGGACTGATCGTGCGATGTCAGTGCCACTGAGATCAATATTTTCTCTGTCCAACAGCATCTCATCAAATTGACTCAAGGCTGTACCATTCCACAATTTTACATCATTCTCCAGCTCATTCGCCGTGCTCGCCAGCTATACGAGGACTACAAGTTGGAATAACTGAGAGATGCCGATGAGCCTCTGGAACCTGTCACCCCACCCATGCCCTGCGCTCTGAGCCCATCCCCTCCCCCAAGGCCACCTCCTGTCGTGTATTCACCATCCCTCCTAAACTGCCACGCTCTAATGCTGAATGTTCTGTACTCTGCAAAGTTCTCAGCGTTATCCCTCTGTTCCCCCTTTAATGAGTTTCAGGAACGACATCATGTTGAACTCCTCTTCCACCGTCTTCTCCTCGGTGTCCATTTCTTTGGGCAAGAGTCCATTCCCCATCCCACAGACCCTTCCCCCAGCTCCCACACTCTCCCTCCACCTAGACCCATTCCTCTGGCATTTATTCAATCTGTTCTTTGAGAACTTTCAATGTGATACTGGTTGTTATAATTTCTCTGCATTCCTGTCACCCTATCCAACCTATCACCCTCTAAGCAGACTGTACGCTGTACGCATGTATCCAACCCTGACTGTGTTATTCAGCCTGTGCCGATAAGGGTGCTGCTGCTGTAGTCTGGTGGACTCATCTCTCCATTTCAGAGGCTGAGTGCCAGCTCTAAGATACCTCCACATATCACCTGCTGCTCCATAACCCTGCCATGGCACATCAGGCCATGTTATTAACTAAATCTGACAATAGTTCAACTGGAGATTCCCACCCACTCGCCCCCACGTAACAGTCCCGAAGCTGATGGTCCTCTGATCGCAGAGCTCGCTTTTATGTCCTCCTGAAAATCCACAAACAGAACTGCCTGGGCAGACCCATTGCTTCAGCCTGCTCCTGCCACACAGAGGGGGTGCATGGATACACACGTGGGATCAAGTTATACCTGTTCCTTCATGGGGTACATAGACAATTCCTTGTTCTAGTTCTTTCCAGTCCCCATCCATAACTGCTTCTCCGATACGTAGATGATATCATAGCTGCTGCTCCTCTCTCTTGTCCAGAATTGGAAAAGGTCATCGTTTCCAATTTACACGAATCCCTCACTTTCACAAGGTCTATCTCTGACTCCTCCCTTTCTTTCCTCGACATTTCTGCTTCTATTTTTGGGGATAGACGGGTCACTGATATCCAGTATTAAGCCACCGACTCCCACAGCTACTTGGAGTATACACCCTCACACCCTGTTTCCTGCAAATGCTCCGTTCCATTCCCCCAGTTCCTCCGTCTCAACCGCATTGCTTCTGATGATGTCAAGTCCAAAAATGTGGCCTCTGAAATGTCCACCTTCTTCCTCAACCGAGAATTCCCCAGCACTGTTCTCGCCAGGGCCCTCAACCAGTTCTGACCCACCTCCTGCACTTCTATCCTCACCCTCTCTCTTCCCTCATGCAACAGTGTTAGAGTTCTCCTTGTCCTTACCTACCATCCCACAAGCATTCGCATGCAGAAGGTCATCAGTCTGCATTCGCCCACCTCCAGTGAGATGCCACCACCAG
This sequence comes from Chiloscyllium punctatum, assembly GCF_047496795.1. Taxonomy (NCBI): domain Eukaryota; kingdom Metazoa; phylum Chordata; class Chondrichthyes; order Orectolobiformes; family Hemiscylliidae; genus Chiloscyllium; species Chiloscyllium punctatum. The sequence goes on along the minus strand of NC_092772.1, from coordinate 67,540,468 downwards.
ACACATATTTGTCTACTCTCCGTTTTCTGCCTTCTGACCATTTCCTCCGCGACACCCTAGTCCATTCGTTATTCACTGCCAACACATCGCCCCACCTCCACCCCCCCCCCCCCAACACAGGTCCACGTCACTTTCCCCTGCCGGAGGTGTCACACTTTCCCATTTACCTCCTCCCTCCTCACTAACCAAGGGCCAAACATACCTCCCACCTGAAGCAGCATCCTATCAACATTTCCCACATTCACTGCTCACGTTGTGGTCTGCTCTAGATTACTTACATTGTGGAATCAGGCCCTTCGGCCCAACAAGTCCACACCGACCCGCCGAAGTGCAACACACCCATACCCCTACATTTACCCCTTATCTAACACTACGGCAATTTAGCATGGCCAATTCACCTGACCTGCACATCTTTGCACTGTGGGAGGAAACCGGAACACCCAGAGAAAACCCACGCAGACACGGGGAGAATGTGCAAACTCCACACAGTCAGTCGCCTGAGGTGGGAATTGAGCCCAGGTCTCTGGCGCTGTGAGGCAGTAGTGCTAACCACTGTGCCACCGTTCTACATTGGGGAAACTAAAGTTAGACTGGGTGAACACTTCACAGTATATCCAAACTGGACCTGTGCAAAAGACCCTGAGTTTCCAGTTGCCTGCCAGTTTAATACCCCATCCTGCTCCCTGGCCAATATCTCTGAGTCAGACTTGCTGCGGTGTTCCAGGACATTTCAATGCAAGCTGGAAGAACAACACCTCATTTTCCGAGGGTGGACCATGCAGCCCTTCAGACACAAAATAATATTCAATAATTTTAGGGACTGAACTCCTCAATGCCCCCTACCCATATACCAAGCCTAGTACTCACCCCTTATTGTTAGCTACTAACAGTCTCCACTAACAGCTATTCAGCCTCTTATCTATATAAATCAACATTTTCAGGGCTACCATCCTTTCTGAGGAAGGGCCACTAACCTAGAAACTTTAATTCTGATTTCTCCGCACAGAGGCAGTTAGACGCGAAACGTCAGCTCTTTTCTCTCCTTACAGATGCTGCCAGACCTGCTGAGATTTTCCAGCATTTTCTCTTTTGGTTACAACTTACTCAGATTCAACTCAGATAGCAGCTTTGCTTATATCATTCAGATCAGTCAATTTGTCACAGTTCAGAAAGAAAAGAAAAAAAACGATAGAGGGTAGCTCAGCAGGTCTGGCACCCTCTGAGCAGAGATACGCAGAATTAACCTTTGATTCCAATATGACTTTTTCAGAACAGGGTTACATCATATTCGATATGTTAACTTTGTTTATCTCTGCAGATACTTCCTCAGCTGTGGCACTTCTTCACCATTTTTTATTTGTTTTTCATGTTTCTGTATCACTATATTTCATGCTTTTTGACAGGGCTACATGCTGAATTTGGTTATATATGGACAATGTAGTCCTTTCCTGTTCCTGTTATAGTTGGTGTGTCTGTGACACCTGTGTTACGGCCGAAATCTGTTTCTTCTTTAAGATTCAAAGAAAAAAAAATACTTTTCTGAATATCCTGTAAATCTCAGGAACTCCACTTTGTTTGAAAAGACATTTTAGAGGCATTTTTAGCTGAAATTTCATGAGATGACAGGAATAAATTATTGATGGTGGAGCACTCTGTGTCCTTCGTTGAACTAGCTTGTCTACCCCCTCTCCAAAGGCTTTGATTACATATCACAGAATTATTTACAGCAAAAGTGGTGGTAACTCAGCCCATTGTCTCTTTCAGTTTGGAATGACTATATCTCTACTGTTAGTCTCCTGCACTGTCCCCATAGCCCTCCACATTTTGTTATTAGTGTGTGCTTTTAATTTTAAGTATCCTGCCATATATGAACATATGATCAAGCTCAAACAAAAAAAAAAGCAGAACTTAGAGGGCAAGCTGAGCAGGTCTGGCGGTATCTGTGAAGAGAAATCAAAGTTAATGTTTCTGGTCCAGTGATCCTAATCGAACTGTATTCCCAATGATTAAGTGGTGTGCACATTAAATATAGTTCACTTTATTGCATTTAAAATGATCCTGTTCAGTTCATATTGTCATTCAGCATTGCATCTCTCAAATGTTGCTGTTTCCTTGTTATGCATTAGATTTAATTCTGTCGGTCAGAAAGAGGGATGATGACAGGGGAATATCATTGTACCCCCCCCCCCCATGCAGTCTCCACAGCCACTATCCCATTCTGTCCTATCTCCCAGCGAATGACATGTTCATTCGAACCTGACTCATTAATTCATAAGTCTTAATGAATAAGTTCATTGTAATTACCACTTTTGGTTTGGACCGAGGCCAAAATGCGCAAAAAAGTAGTTTTACAGCAAATAAAACTGCATTTAGAAGTTTGACAATTTGCATAAATAAATTACTGAAGCATATTCCCTAGTTGCCTTATTAGAGCAGTGAGAGTAACATTCAGAGAAGTCCACACTTCCTATCTATGTTCAGGGCGACTGTGCCCAGTGACAGTGTGTTGGCTGGCGGTTGTTCCCGTGGAGGAGAGATCAGCACAGTAACAACATCCTGATTGTGTTTCTTTTGGTGGATGGAGGGATTTGGGGAGAGATGGTAACAGCATAGTAAATGGACAAAAGACAAAAGACATTCTCCCTCACAACTGACTTCACTAGAGCAATTGGTGATGGGAGATTTGACCAATAGCCAGCAATGTCAACATCAGTCCAGTCCAGTTATATTGTGAACTGAATGTGCTGTATTGAAAGCTGGGACTGGTTGCTCAGTGACTATGATTAATGTCAGTCTCCATGCAATGTAACTGTGTCACTGGAGGGTTTCCCTCTCCTATTGGTTGAGGGACTTCATTCACTGTGCTATCCCAGTGTAGTAGCAGATGTATCAATTTCAACAGTAACAGAGATCAACAGCTGCCTAGACACAAAGAGGACAGATCTGAATCTGAGAATAGCGGACTGGAACATTACAACAATGGAGAGGAGCTTTTCCTTGAATCTTTTCAAGATTTCCCCCTGTTGGGAATTTCTACCCTATCGGATATCAGCAGTGCTGATTGTTATTCTGGGCGGGGTGGAGGGTGTGCTTTAACCTATTACTAACCTCTTGTCGGTATTCTCTACCTCTGTCCATTCATTAATCTCACAAACAAGTTTGAACTTCGTTGCAATTTCTGTTATCTATATTTGTCAGTGAAAGAAACTCTTGTCTTCAGTTTCAATTGCATTCTCCATTCATTACCCATGAATTGCAGACCACTCCCTCACCAACATCTGAGAACAAAATTGTGCACAACCTCGGGATCCCTTTTTGCCCTGAACTGATTTATGTCTTCTGTACTCTCTGTCACCAAACCTGTCCACTCCCAGCTCCTAATCTCCCCAATCTTCATCTCTGCGTCAGTGCTGTTGCTGAACAAACCATTGGCTGCACGTTGGTAAAATTCAGACTTAATGTTTCAAGCTCTCTTCTGACCATTTTTCCGATTACAATCATTTCAATCATAAAATTGTTCTTGTCTTGAACGTTACTTCATGATTAAGGCAATATATGAACGTAGGAATGTCGCAGGATGTAATTCAGAAGCAATGCTAATTAAACGAAAGATATTGTTTCAAGTGATTTGTTTCAATTCCATCACAGCTGATGACAGCACTTCAATAAAACTGATAAGAATTGGAATAAAAGTGAATTTCACAAAAACAACCATAAAAGCAACATTTTGTCTGAAAACGTTCCTGTTTCACTGATCGGTAAGGTAATCTAATGTTATTACCTGGTCTGGGTGAAGTGAGACTTCAGATCCATAACAATGTGTTTAACTTTATATTGGCTTGTGGAATGGCCTTAGAGTCAGGGCAATTAGTGATGGTCACCAAATGCTGCCCCTGGCAGAGATGCCAACATCCCACGAAAGAACAAAATTGAAGGTGAAGTCAAATAATGGAAGACGCTGAAAATCTGAAATTATACAAGGCAATGCAAAGAAACGAACAGAAAGTGCGGGGGAACTTTCCTGAACTGAAAGCACTTGGAAAAGTGTGTGTTTAATACCGTTGACAGGGATGAGTGCTTTGAAGGTAAGGAGGAATCAATAGAGAAAGAGGGATATAGAAGAAAAAGAGGAAACAAAGAGAATGATGATCAGCTCGGCTGGAAATAAAATATGAGATTCACCTCATTTATTTTTTGCCATTCCCATCTTCCTGAATATCATGCACATGTACATATAGGTATTTCCCGCTTTTCAAAAGTTCGCTTTTCGCCACTTCCCTTCCCAAATGACCTACATTAGGCCTTGTTTCGCTAACCAAAAGAAATCTAAAGAGGATTTTCACTTTTACGAAGAAAGGCGATTTTTTTTCCCATATAAATTAGCGCAACTGCACTTTACACCATATCAGCTTGCGAATGGTTTCTTTCAGATAGTGAGGGAAGTCTGTATTTGTCTAAGGTCATGTTTTAAGCGATTTGATTCCCCCTGTCAGTATTCCCTGAGTGTGGTCATCTTCTTATATTTGTTAACGGGATATGGGTATCTCTGACTGGGCCAGCATGAGTTCATTTTCCCAGTTGCCCTTGAGAAGAACTTGAGCCACTGCAGTCCACGTGATTGATCTGATTTGATTTGGTTAATTTTAATCAAATGTACAATGGAAAGGTTTGATTTGCGAGGAGTGCAGGCACATGATAGTAAACAAGAAAACAGTGATCGTGGGGTACTTACACACAGTGAGGCAAACATGGTTACAGCTTCACAGGAGGCGAGCAAAGCAAAATCGACATTAGCAAGATTAATATTATTTGAAAAGTGAGAGATATCAATTTGTCAGTCTAATAATGGTAGGAAAGGAAGTGTCCCTGAGCATACATCGTCCATGTTTTCAAACCTTTGTGTCTCCTCCCTGTTGGAAGAGGTTGTAGGAGATCATTATTGTTTTGGGAGAGATCTTTGATGTTGCCAGCCTTTCTGCGACAATGACAAGTATAAATGACGGAAGGTGGTCTTCCGTGATGGTCTGGACTGTGCACACAACCGTCTGTAGTTTTTTTTATGGTCCTGGGCAGAGCAGTTACCATGTCAGACCATTATGCACCCGAATAGAATGTTTCCAGTTGCCAGTGTTAGGAACATTGGGAGATGGGTTGTTCCAAAATAGGTAGATATAATAATTGCTGTTAAATGGATACACATGTTCTGGCTGCTGTTTTGTGAACAATTGAAGTTTAACCGATAATTTTAAATTAAGTCTTTGATACCAAAACCCAGTTGAGTTTATTGCATTGCCAGCATCGAACCAATGAGCTATCACCAGCTTCAAACGAATAGAGAAGCCATCACCATCACAACGAGGGAGAAATAGACAGATACGAGGGGAAGGAGAAAGAGAACACAGCGAGGGAAACAAATGGACAGTCAGTCGAAGAGAGAAAGGAAACAAAACAAGGAAACAAACAGTCACATGGACAGGGAACAGGGAAGATAGTAGGTTCAGCGAAACAAACAGAAGGCAGGGAAAAGGAAAACTGAGGGAAACAGACAGTGTGAGTGACACAGCGAGAGACAAAGGAAACAGAGAGCTGGGGATGGGGTCACAGGGAGCTGGGGGGTATGGGAGAAGCTGGGGGGGAGGACCAGAGAGACCTGGGAGTGAGCACTGGAGGGAGCTCGGGGGGTGGAGGTGAGGACTTATTTTGACCTGTACCAAGATGTCCAGGCAAAACAAAGTAAGCAAGGATGTACAGAACGATGGCTGTAAAACATGTCTGAGAGGCATATAGGTTACGCTGCACAGAGCATGCGCTAGGTGAGATCAACATGAACAAGATCAGCATTATCTGAGATTAAAGAGTCCATTCATCAGTCTAATAACAGCCAGGAAGAAGCCGTTACTGAACCAGCTGATCTGTATTTTCAAGCTTCTGTATCTTTTAGCCTGATGGAAGAGGTTGTGGGAGATCTTTACAGGCATGTGATGGGTCTTTGGTAATGTTAGAACTAAGAACATTCCAGTTCAACAGGCCATTTGTCGGTCAAATCCTGCGCTGATCCAGATCCTCTATCTAAATCAGTCGCCAATTTTCTGAGGGTCTGTATCCCTTTGCACCCTGCACACTCATGTATCTTTCTGGAAACATCTTAAATGGAGCACAACTGGTCACAGTTCTCCATTTTGAGAATCTGCCTTCCTCTACTACGCTCTGTACCCTGTTGTCCAGCCAGTTCTTTATCCATGTAGCTAGCACACCCTGGACACCATGTGACTTCACTTTCTCCATAACCCGACCATTGAAAAACTTACCAAACGCCTTCCTGAAGTCCATGTACATGACATCGACAGTCCCTCCCTCATCAATCAACTTTGTCACTTCCTCAAAGAATTCTATTAAATTGGTAAGTCATTACCTTCCCTGCACATAACCATCTTGTCTATCACTGACAAGACCATTTTCATCCAAATGAGAAAATACCCTATCTCTCAGTATCTTCTCTATCAGCTCCCCTACCTCTGATGACAGGCTCACTGGTCTATAATTAACTGGATTATTCATGCTACCCTTCTTAAGCAACAACTTTCCATTCCTCCGGGACCTCATTTGTGTTCAAGGTTGCTACAAAGATATCTATTAATGCCCCAGCTATTTCCTATTTCCCTTCCCTCAGTAATCTGTGATAGCGGTGGAGCTTCTCGTCAAAAGGAAGAAGGTAGCTTACATAAGGTGGAGGAAGCTAGGGTCAAGCTCAGCTCTACACGATTACAGGCAGGCAAGGAAGGAGCTCAAAAATGGTCTGAGGAGAGCCAGGAGGGGGCACGAGAAAGGCTTGGCAGAACTGATTAGGGAGAACACAAAGGCATTTTACACTTATGTGAGAAATAAGAGAATGGTCAAAGAAAGAGCAGCGCCGATCAGGGATAGCATAAGGAACTTCGGTGTGGAGTCTGAGGAGGTAGGGGAAGCCCTAAATGTGTTTTTTGCTTCTGTCTTTACGAAAGAAACGAACTTTGTAGTGAATGAAATCTTTGAAGAGCAGGTGTGCATGCTGGAATAGATAGAGATAGAGGAAGCTGATGTGCTCAAAATTTTGTCAAACATTAAAATTGAAAAGTCGCCAGGCCCGGACCAGTTTTGTCCTCGGCTGCTTTGGGAAATGAGAAATGCAATTGCTTCACCACTTGCGAAGATCTTTGCATCCTCGTTCTCCACTGGAGTCGTACCTGAGGACTAGAGAGAGGCAAATGTAATTCCTCTCTTCAAGATAGGAAATAGGGAAAATCCGAGCAATTATGAACCTGTAAGTCTCACATCTGTCGTCTGTAAGGTGTTAAAAAGAATTCTGAGGGATAGGATTTAAGACCACCTGGAAGAGCATGGCTTGATTAAATGCAGTCAACACGGTTTTATGAGGGGCAGGTCATGCCTCAAAAAACTTATCGAGTTCTTTGAGGATGTGACTAGAAACGTTGATGAGGGTCGAGGTGTGGATGTGGTGTATATCGACTTCAACAAGGCATTTGATAAGGTTCCCCATGGTAGGCTCATTCAGAAGTTCCGGAGGAATGGGATACAGGGGAACTTTGCTGTCTGGATACAGAATTAGGTAGCGAACAGAAGACAGCGAATGGTAGGAGAAGGAAAAGATTCTGCCTGGAAGTCAGTGGTGATTGGTGTTCCACAGGGCTTTCTACTTGGGCCTCTACTGTTTGTAATTTTTCTTCATGGCTTAGATGAGGGGATTGAAAGATGGGTCAGCAAATTTGCAGATGACACAAAGGTCGGAGGTGTCGTTGACAGTATAGAGGGCTGTTGCAGGCTGCAGTGGGACATTGACAGGATGCAGAGATGGGATGAGAGGTGAAAAATGGAATTCAACCTGGATAAATGCGAGGTGATGCATTTTGGAAGGTCGAATTTGAAAGCTGAGTACAGGATTAAGGATAGGATTCTTGGTAGTGTGGAGGAACAGAGGGATCTTGGTGTGCAGGTACATAGATCCCTTAAAATGGCCACCCAAGTGGACAGGGTTGTTGAGAAAGCATATGGTGTTTTGGCTTTCATTAACAGGGAGATTGAGTTTAAGAGTCCTGAGATCTTGTTGCAGCTCTATAAAACTTTGGTTCGACCGCACTTGTAATACTGCGTCCAGTTCTGGTCGACCTATTATAGGAAAGATGTTAGTGTTTTGGAGAGGGTTCAGCGGAGGTTTACCAAGATGCTGCCTGGACTGGAGGGCTTATCTTATGAAAAGAGGTTGACTGAGCTTGGACTTTTTTCATTGGAGAAAAGGAGGAGGAGATGGGACCTGACTGATTATACAAGATAATGAGAGGCATAGATAGAGTCGATAGCCAGAGACTATTTCCCAGAGCAGAGATGGCTAACACGAGTGGTCATAGTTTTAAGCTGGTAGGAGGAAACTATCGAGGGGATGTCAGAGGCGGGTTCTTTACACAGAGAGTTGTGAGAGCATGGAATGCGTTGCCAGCAGCAGTTGTGGAAGCAAGGTCATTGGGGACATTTAAGAGACAGCTGGACATGCATATGGTCACAGAAATTTGAGGGTCCATGCATGAGGATCAATGGTCGGCACAACATCGTGGGCTGAAGGGCCTGTTCTGTGCTGTACTGTTCTATGTTCTTTGTTCTTTGTTCTAAATGTTGGCAGCCTTTCTGCGGCAACGAGCCGTGTAAGTAGAGTCGATGGTTGGGAGATTGGCTGTGCACCCAACTTTCTGTTGTTTCTTGCGGTCCTGGGAAGAGCATTGCTGTATGAAGCCGTGATGCACCTAGACAGTATGCTCTCAATGGTGTATCTGTCGAAGTAGTACATGCTGAATATCCTGAGCCTCCTGAGGAAGAAGAGGCGTTATTGAACCTTCTTGACTGTCACACCTATGCAAGAAGACGAGGGAAGGTTGTCAGTTATCGTCACTCCAATGGAGTTGATGCTGTGCACTGCCTCAACTATTGATGTCGATGACGGTGGATTCCTCTCCTTTCTTTCTGAACTCAATGATCATTTCCTTACTATTCCCGAATTTGAGAGAGAGGCTATTATCATTACACCATGCCACTAAGCCCTCAATCTCCTTTCTGTATTCTGACTCATCGTTGTTTGATATCCCTCCTGATTTGGTGATGTCATCATTTAACTTGTAGCTGGCGTTGTTTGGAATTTGAAAACACAGCTACATGTGTACAGGAAGTACAGTAGGGGGTGAAGACAGAGATATTGGAGTAGAGGGAGTAGGGTATGGGGATGAGGACACAGCCATGGGAGTGCAGGGAGTACAGTAGGGGGATGAGGACACAACCATGGGAGTACAGGGAGTACAGTAGGAGGCTGAGGGCAGAGCCATGTGTGTACAAGGAGTACAGTAGGGGGCGGAGGACACAGCTGTGGATATACAGGGAGTACAGTAGGGGATGAGGACACTGCTGTGGGTGCACGGAGAGTACAATAGGGGGCTGAGAACACATGCTCCAGTAGTTCCAATGTTGAGTTTTATTGTGGAGAATGTACAGATACCTATCTTCACGGATTGTGGTCTGTGTGTCAGAAACCAGGGTATCCAGTTGCAGAGTGTGGAACCAAGATCAAGGTCACGGAGTTTTGAGATAAGTCTGGAGGGAATAATGATGTTGAAGGTGGAGCTGTAGTCAATGACCAGGAGTCTGATGTATGCATCCTTGTTGTCCAGATGTTCCATGGATGAGGGCAGGGCATCCGTTGTGGACCCGTTACATCAGTCGGCACATTATAGGATAGCAGGTCAGGCTGGGAGACTGGAGGTGATGTGGGCAATAACCAGCGTCTCAAAGCACTTCACGTTTATTGAGGTCAGAGCCACTGGGCGGTAGTCATTAAGGAATGTTGCACGTGTTTTCTCACTAGGAGAAAATGAGGACTGCAGATGCTGGAGATCAGAGCTGAAAAATGTGTTGCTGGAAAAGCGCAGCAGGTCAGGCAGCATCCAAGGAGCAGCAGAATTGACGTTTTGGGCATGAGCCTCGGATGTACCTGTGCCCGATGTCACCATGGCAGACATGATCAGTCTTCCTGCAGGTCAATTCAAGGAAAGCGACAGGCCTGGAGAGTGTTCCTGGCTGAGCACTCAGATCCTGTGAGAACCAACTGACAGAGGTATTTACAAACAACTTCAACCTCTCTGTCCTGAAGCCGAAATCCCAGCCTGCTTCAAGAAAACCACTATCATCCTTGTACGTGAGCAAACACAGAGCTGAAAAATGTGTTGCTGGAAAAGTGCAGCAGGTCAGGCAGCATCCAAAGAGCAGGAGAATCGATGTTTCAGGCATGAGCCCTTCTTCAGGAATGAGGAAAGTGTGCTAAGCAGGCTAAGATAAAAGGTAGGGAGGAGGGACTTGGGGGAGGGGCGTTGGAAATACGATAGGTGGAAGGGGAGGGAGAAGTCTGAGGCAGTCCAGGTAAATTCTCAGACTCCTCCCTCTCCTTCCTAGAGCTCTTAATTTCTATCTCGGGTGGCCGAATCAACCTGGACATTTAATATAAACCGACCGACTCCCACAGCTACCTAGACTACACCTCGTCTCACCCTGCCCCCTGTAAAAACGTCATCCCATATTCCCAATTCCTTCGCCTCCACAGTATCTGCTCCCAGGAGGACCGGTTCCGATAGTGAACAACCCAGATGGCCTCCTTCTGCAAAGACCGCAATTTCCCCTCAGACATGGTAGACGATGCTCTTCACCGCATCTCCGCCCTTGAACCCCACTCCTCCAATTGCCAACACAACAGAACCCCATTGGTCCTCACCTAACATCCCACCAACCTCCAGATACATCGTATCATCCGTCGTCATTTCGGCCACCTCCAAACACACCCCACAACCAAGGATATATTCCCCTCTCCTCCCCGTCAGTGTTTTGAAAAGACCACTTCCTCCGCGATTCCTTCATCAGGTCCACACCTCCCATCAACCCAACCTCCACTCCTGGCACCTTCCCTGCAACTGCAAGAAATGCAAAACTTGCGCCCACACCTCCCCCCTTACTTCCCTCCAAAGGCCCCAAGGGATCCTTCCATATTTGCCACAAATTCACCTGCACCTCCACACACATTATTTACTGCATCCGCTGCACTCGATGTGGCCTCCTCTATATTGGGGAGACAGGCCGCCTACATGTGGAATGTTTCAAAACACACCTCTGGGACACCCAGACCAACAAACCCAACCACCCCGCGGCTCAACACTACAACTCCCCCACCCACTCCGCCAAGGACATGCAGGTCCTTGGCCTCCTCCATCGCCAGACCATTGCAACACGACGGCTGGAGGAAGAGCGCCTCATCTTCCGCTTCGGAATCCTTCAACCACAAGTGATGAATTCAGATTTCTCCAGCTTCTTCATTTCCCCTCCCCCCACCTAGTCTCAGTACCAAACCTCGAACTCAGCACCACCTTCCTAACCTGCAATCTTCTTCCTGACCTCTCCACCCCCACCCCCTCTCCGGCCTCACCCTCACATTAACCTCCCTCCATCTATCACATTTCCAACGCCCCTCCCCCAAGTCCCTCCTCCCTACCTTTTATCTTAGCCTTCTGGGCACACCTTTCTCATTACTGAAGAAGGGATCATGCCCGAAACATCGATTCTCCTGCTTCTCGGATGATGCCTGACCTGCTGCGCTTTTCCAGCCACACATTTTTCAGCTCTGATCTCCAGCATCTGCCGTCCTCACTTTCTCACAGTCCTTAGGGAGTCAGGAAGTGCCATTTACATGAACCACCTGAACAAAAGACCTGAGGGCATTTTTGCTAAGTTTCGAGATGTTACAGTGATGGTTGGATGGGCAGGCGATATTAATGAAGTAGGGAGACTTCAGAAAATCTTGGACAGTTTAGGACTGTGGGCAAACACGTTGCTGATGGAATATAATATGGGCACGTGTGAGAGTATTCACTTTGGTCAGCGGACTAGAGACAGACACTATGTTCTAATAGGATCCATTAAACCTGAAGCACAAAAGGATTTTGAAACACTCGTCCTCTGTTACGGTTACTGTGCAGGTTCAGTTGATAGTTAGGAAAGCAAATGCAATGTTCGCATTCATTTCAAGGGATCTAGAATTAAAGAGAGGAGTCATACCGCTGAGAATGTAATGGGCAATGTTCAGACGGCATTTGGAATGTTGGGATCTATTTTGGGCAATATCTCTGGGAAAAGATCAACTGGTGTTGGAGGTGATCCATCCTGGGGATGGTGGCTTGTCATAAGCGGCAGTGTGTGTACTCGATGGAATTTAGAAGAATGGGAGGCGAGGCATCTGATAGAAACTGATTGTATCAATCTTTGCATCAATCTGTTATGGTCATGTGGTCTATTTTTTCAGCGCAGAATTATTTGTCTCTGAGCAGCTCTTGTAACCCTTGTATTTGTATGTTGATTTGTCTTCACGTTCTGTCCAAGATTTTCTGCAGTCTCCCTACTTCATTAATATCGCCTGCCCATCCAACCATCAATCTTTGCAGTAATCAGTCAGTGTGTAGAAGATAAGTCCACTACTCATAGAGACTATGATAAAATGACACAGTTTCACAGCGAAGGAATGGGCTGAATGGGCGCAATCTATAGCAATATCTCATGCTGTTATGGTCATGTGGTCTATTTTTTCATTGCAGAATTGTTTGTCTCTGAGCAGCTCTTGTAACCGTTGTATTTGTATGTTGATTTGTCTTCACGTTCTGTTCAATGGCAACCTCTGTGATATGAACAATGGGAGGATTCAGTGTCGGCCAGTATTCCATTAAACGTTGAATATAAACAGCTATATGTGAGTCTCATGTGGCGGGAGTACACTGTCTCTCAATTGATTGCCATTTTCAGTTTGGTATTTTCGAAGGATTCATCCTGTTACACCAGTATTGTTGAATTTAACAGAACAGATGCAATTTATCACAGCACAGAGCGACAATAAGTTATCGAACACTGAACACCCTTCTAATAACAGAAACGTTTACAATGTTCTGTATCAGAAACACTGCTTTCCTGTTCATGTTCAAATCAAATAACCTGTCCCATCTAGAAGCTCAACTTGGAACTATTTTTTAAAAATCTTTTTTTGGATGTGGGCATCGCTGCGTGGGCCCAACATTTCTTGTCCGTCCCTCGTTGCCTCCCTGAGAAAGTGGTGCTGAGCTGCCTTCTTGAACCGCTGCAGTCCGCTTGCTGTGTGTTGACCCACAATGCTATGAAGGAGGGAATTCCAGGGTTTTTACCAGTAACAGTAAAGGAACGGCAATATATTTCCACATCAGGATGTTGATTGGTTTGGAAGGGAATTTATAGGTGGTGCCATTCCCATAAGAATGCTGGCCTTGTCATTCTAGATGTAACTGTTCATGGGATTGGAAATGCTGTCTGAGGATCTTTAGGGAATTTCTGCATTGTGTCATGTAGATAATACACACTTCTGCTACTGAGCGACGGTGGTGGAGGGAGTGAATGCTTGTGAATGTAATGCCAATCAAATGGACTATTTTGTTCTGGATGGTTTCAAGATTCTTTAGTCTTGTTGGGTCTGCACTCATTCAGGCAAGTGGGAGAATTCCATCTCATTCCTGACTTGTGCCTTTTAGATGATTGACCGGCTTTAGGAAGTCAGGAGGTAAGTTACTCGCGCAGTAATCCGAGCCTCTGATCTGCTCTTACATTTATGTGGTGAGTCGAGTTGAGTTTCTAATCAATTATAACTCCCAGGATATTGATAGTGGGGAACTGAGTGATGATAATGCTGAAAATACTAAGTTGTTATATTATTTCATTTGGTGATGATCATTGTCTGGCATCTGTGTAGTGCACATGTTACTTGCCACTTGTCAGCCCAAGATGGAGAGGGACAGATCTTGTTGCATTTTGGCATGGATTGCTTCCGTATCTGAGCATTTGTGAATGGTGCTGAACATTGTGCAGTCATTGTCGAATATTCCCAGGTCTGAAATTATGAGGGAGGGAAGGTCATCGATAAAGCAGCTGAAGATGCTTGGATCTAGGATTTATCCGGAGAGTCACTGAAGGTGTTGTCTTGTGTGGTGATGAAGGTGATGCCTTTGCAGTATCAAGTGCCTTCAAACGTTACTTGATATCAGTCAATCGAATTTGCTGAAGACTGCTATCTGTAATGATGGGGACCACGGGAGGAGACCGAAGTGGATCATCCACTCGAAACTTCTGAGTGAAGAATTCTGTGAAGTCTTCAGCCTTATCTTTTACACTGATATACTGAGCTCCTCCATCATTGAGGATGGGGATATTTGTGGGGCCTCCTGCTCCGGTGAGTTGTTTAGTCGTCCAGCACCATCCATGATCAGTTTCGCAAGACTGCAGAGCTTAGATCTGATATGTTAGTTCTGGGATTGCTTAGCTCTGCCTGTCCCTTGCATTTTATGCTATTTGGCATGCAAATAGTTCTGTTTGTAAGCTTTAGCAGATTAACATTTTATCTTTATGTATGCCTGGGTCTGCTCCTGGCTTGCCCTCCTGCACTCTCCTTTGAACCTGGGTTGATCCTCTTGCTTGATGGCAATTGTTGAATGGGGGATATGAGGTTATAGGTCACAGGGACTCCCAGAGCATCGACCGCCCGACTCTATCGCACTGAGCTGCCTCCTGTGCCGGATCGGTCCTGCATTTGGGACAGGACATATCCAGGGGTGGTGATGGTGCTGTCTGGGTTATATCTGTAAGGTAAAATTCCGTGAGTATGCCTATGTCAGGCTGTTGCTTGACTGGTCTGTAAAACAATTGTCCAAATTTTGGAACGAGCACTCATTGTAAGTAAGGAGGACTTTGCAGGTTCGACAATGATGTTTCTAACGTTCACTTTATCGGTATCCAGGTCAATACATCTGGTTTCATTCCTTTGAGATTTCGTAGCACATCTGACTGACTCGCTAAACCATTTCAGAGGGCGATTGAGAGTCAATCACATTGCTTTGGGTTTGGAGTCAACGGTCGGCCCAACCAGATGAGAAATGGAAGATTCCTTCATTGAAGGATATCAGTGAACCAGATGGATTTTTATGACAATTGGCAAAGATTTCATCCTCATAGGCAGAATCTTAATTGCAGGGATATTTTAAAATTATTGAATTGAATTGCCACCATCTGCAGTGGCGGGATTCGAACCTCGGTCCACAGAACAGGAGCTGATTTTCTGGATTGATAATCTCGTGGTAATACGTTGAAGCTAAATTGGAATCACATGTTTTACTCGACTGCTATTCATTGTGTTGTCCTGTTTTTCTATCATTGTTATGTTATTGTGGAACCTCATCCTTCAGTAAATCCTGATTGAAATACACGGTGAAGATCGTCCTCCCCACTGCTGGAATTTCATTCAGTCTGTTTTGTTTGAACAGACATTTCAAGGCAGCTGCACATCAGAGAACAGGATGAGATAATGGGTGATTGTGCACTGTACCTGTCACCGGACCAGCGTGTCTGTCCAGGCACCGAAAGTGTTTATTATGGGTCAGAGAACCGCAGAATTATTATAGCACAAATGGAGGTCAATCAGCCCATCGTGGGGTCACAAGCTCTCAAACTGCACAACTGGAGATAGAGAGAATATGTGGAGATAGATTGTATGAGAGAAATAAACAGAGAGAAAGAAAGTGAAGAGAGAAAAAGTAAGAGAGAATAGGAAGGGGAGCGACTAACTGAGAGAGGGATGAAGAGGCGTTAGATAAGGGTGAAGTTAAATAGATCAGAAGACAGCATGAAGGTGGATAAATATGGACAGACAGAATTCAGAAGTTTCATTTAGAAATTCCTCTGGACTGCAAACCCTTTGTCTGGGTGTCATACACAGTAAGCAGTGTGCTGATACTGGCTGTCATCCCAGATCAATCATTTCCAATAATGTCACAGAGCTAGGGTACTGACAGCTAAACAAAATCCATTCGGCCAATTGATTAGTACATGGAGAAGGTGGATTTTTTTTACAAAGTAGAGTATGCCAAGACCAGCAGGAAATGATAACCCCCACTGTGTGAGAGACTGGTTCAGAGAATCTCTGTCAGGTGGATCGCTGTCTGTCGTGGAAATTAAACTGACTGGACTCAGATGCTAGCAAGAGCAAAGAAAAAGCTTTATTTTTAACCACTGCAGGGAACCATTACACTTGGCAAACACGCCTTGTGTAAGGGCCCTGAATATAATTAACGTATTCCTTTGTACTCTTCTTATCACACGCTCAAGGACAAGGGCTGGGAAACATTCAAGTTCTTATTTTCTCACTCCCTTGCCGTGGACATAACTCTCTTTCTGTTTTCCTTAGCTTTTCTGCTGAATTCGCCTGCTCGCCAGACCAGGTTGAATGTATACAAAGTTCAGCAAAGACAAGCTGTCTCCTCGACTGCAGAATTCAGCAAAGTGTTTGCAACGGTCAGAAAAGTTTTAGAATTAGCATAGCATTCTCTTTCAGGTTTCACTGAAAATGTTAATTTTGTTAATTTTCCATTACACTGACAGAGGGGAAATCAGGATCTCAGCTGTGGATCAAATGATGATTGATAAATATCATACACCACTTCCATAGTTTTGTAATCCACATTTCAATTTATATAGTTCCATATCAGGAGTGCATTTTAACAACCTTATCTCTTTGTAGTTTGCATATATTGGTTTGTACAGAAAATCATTTATTTCGCTGTATTTTGTATTGCATAAATGCATTTCATTAATATTGGCTCCGCTAATTCCTCACTGAAGGTATACACTTTAATCTGTTCTTCGTATGAGTTATAAAGAGTAACGTTCCACCGCTAGTGTGTGGGGAACATCACTGTCCCTCCGCCCAGACTGAACAGTCATGTCCCCGAATCCTCTCCATCTTCTCTCTTTTCCCCAATGTCATAATCACAATGTAAATGAAGTCCAGTTAAAGATACTTCACAACAGTTCCTTAGCATCGATAACATCAATATCATGACCCACACTTGTCCTCTCTGATTCTGGAATAACCATCATAATTTTTCATGATTTGGAGATGCTGGTGTTGGACTGGGGCGTACAAAGTTAAAAATCACACAACGCCAAGTTATAGTCCAACAGGTTTAATTGGAAGCACAGTAGCTTTTGGAGCGACACTCCTTCATCAGTTGATAGTGGAGGGCTCGATCGTAACACAGAATTTATAGCAAAAATTTACAGTGTGATGTAAGTGAAATTATATATTGAAAAATTAATTGTCTGTTAAGCCTGTCATCTGTTAGAATACAGTGATAGTTTCACTTCTTTCATGTGTAAATCACAAAACCTTTTTTTAAAAGTTGCATTCTCGGGTTAGCTGTTAACAATGGTGATAGCTGGACAGTATGTTGAAGATGTTATCCCCCTGTGTTCTCTGTCTATGACCTGATGTTTAGACTGATTCTAATCTAAAAAGTGAGATAAGAGTTTTACATAAATTCATGCAGTTTTTGAGCTAAGTACAATGTACCTCTGCAAGTACTAATTCACCCCACAAAATATATATGTGCATGTGGGTCTATGTCTGTCTGCGTGTGTGTGTCTGTCTGGGGTGGGGGTTGTGAGTGTGAGAAAGTGTATGTGTGTGTGTGTGTGTAGTGAGTGCAGATTGTCTCAAGTCTGTGACGGGGTGCATTTGTGAGTGTGGGAGTGTGTGTGTCTATAAGGGTGTTTGTGGGTCTCTGTGTGCGCGTCTGTGTGTACATATGTCCGTGTGCATGTGAGAGTGTGTGTGTGTAGGAATATCTGTGTATGTATGTGTAGTGCAATGGTGTTCACCTGTAATGTGACATGAACCCAAGGTCCCGGTTGAGGCCCTCCCTATGGGTACCAAAATTAGCTATCAGCCTCTGCTCGGCCACTTTTCTCTGCTGCCTGTCCCGAAGTCCACCTTGGAGGATGGTCACCCGAAGGTCCGAGGTTGAATGTCCTGGGCCACTGAAGTGTTCCCCAACTGGGAGGGAACACTCCTGTCTGTTGATTGTTGTGCGGTGCCCATTCATCCGTTGTCGTAGCCTTTGCTCGGTTTCCCCAATGTACCATGCCTCCGGGCATCCTTACCTGCAACGTATAAGATAAACAACGTTGGCTGAGTCACATGAGTACCTGCCATGTACAAGGTCGGAGGTGTTCCCACGCGTCATAGTGGTACCTATGTCCACAATCTGACACGTCTTGCAGCATTCACCGTGACAGGGTTGTATGGAGTTGTCCTGAGAGCCGGGCAGTTTGCTACGAACAATGATCTGTTTGAGGTTTGGCGGTTGTTTAAAGGCAAGTAGTGGAGGTGTGGAGAAGACCTTGGTGCCCTGCTCATCCTCATTGATAATGTGTTGCAGGTCACGAAGAACATGGTGTAATTTTTCAGGACCTGGGAAGTACTGAACAACGAAGGGTAACCTGTCAGTTGCAGCACGTGTCTGTCTCCTGAGGAGGTCATTACGGTTCCTTGATGTGGCACGTCGGAACTGGCGGTCGATGAGTTGAGCATCGTACCCCGTTCTTGTGAGGGCATCCTTGAGAGCGCGTAGGGAACTCTGAAGGACTATGAACGTGATGGACACCTGGAAGTCAGGGTGAGGAGAGATCAGAAACTGGTAGCATTAGACTGGAATGTTCCAACAATGGGCGGGAGTTTATTCTGGGGTCTTTATTGGCTTTCCCAGCTTTGGATATCATTGGCATCCGGATTGAAGATGCACTGCTGGTTATTCAAGCTGGTTACTATCCTATCCTTGCTATAGTTGGTGTTACTGGTAAGTCACTCGAGATGTCTAGTGAAACTGTCTGAACTGAATTGATAAGGTAAAAACAATGACTGCAGATGCTGAAAATCAAATACTGGATTAGTGGTGCTGGAAGAGCACAGCAGTTCAGGTAGCATCCAACGAGCAGCGAAATCAACGTTTCGGGCAAAAGCCCTTCATCAGGAATAAAGGCAGTGAGCCTGAAGCATGGAGGCTCACTGCCTTTTTTCCTGATGAAGGGCTTTTGCCCGAAACGTTGATTTCGCTGCTCGTTGGATGCTGCCTGAACTGCTGTGCTCTTCCAGCACCACTAATCCAGTAAGTGAACTGAATTGATGATCATGTGATGTAAATTTTGGGAAGGTGCAAGTCAATGTTTTCATTTCCAGTCAAAGCATCCATTCCTTCGAAATTATAACTAGCAACTTACTCGGGACAAGTTGCTCACCAATCTGCGAGGATGAAACAGACGGTTCTCAATCTCTTTGATTCATTTCCTCCTGCAGTTTGCATCTCCATATCTTCCCATTCACCAATGCTTTCCAGTACAACCATTGTGACATCAAGTCTCCTCCTCAGCCTCAGTGCAACTCCTAAATAAACCAACATTTGTGCCTTTGTTAATTCCGGATACAGCTGTTTCAAATCCCTTCTCAACACGAGTCCATTGCAAAGTAATTGCACTTGAGATGTTTAACTTGTTCTCTGCACTGAATCTGAAAGATGGGAAGACAGTGTATGGTGGTCACATCATTGGTTCATAATCTAGAGCCACAGAATAATAATCTGTTGATATAGGCTTGCCTCATGCTCATGAGAGAAAGAAATGGGGCATCCTTCCCTGGTCAGGTCTCTGTGTGACTGCAAACCCACAGCACTGTGTTTTACTCTTTTCAGTCCTGTGGAAAAGCTAAACCAGTCACTCAGTTCAAGACTGGCATAACATGCTGGCCTGACCAGGTCTGCATACATCCCATAAGGGCAGGTCAAAAGGAAAGATAACTCCCTTCTTCTGCCTGTATCCCATACTCCTGCAGCTGATTTCCATTCAGGTCGGTAGCCATTCACTGTTTTAGATGTATTCTTCGTGATTGAGTCTCTCTCCGAGAGTGATGTTCACCTCGATAGGCACCTCTGGTGCTGGCTTTATTGATGTTGACCTACAGATGGAAGGATGTTTTAAATTCCAAATCAGTGACAGTGCATCGTACACGAATGGATTCGTGTGTCACATGAAGAAAATGGAGCCAGCTAAGTGAGGGAAAGGAATTATTGTGAGCAACTCTGAGACCGTTGTTGAGGCAGTGTTTGGGGTTTGTGGACAGATTTTATCTCCTTTATAAGGAGCGATCTCCTTACCACAGAAAGAATAAACAGGAGTTCCACCGGATTAATCCCTGGGATGATGGCACCATGAGGAGTGAGTGATGGTTGATCTGTCGCGCTGTGAGATAATAAGAGGTGATTGCATTGAACCTTGAGAGGAATGGACAATCACTCCTTCTATTCCAGACAGACAATGGGAAGGTAATAAATTCCGTCACTTTTGTTTCACTCAGGATGCATGAATCTGGATAATTTAAGTGCCTCTGAGGACGTTACGCCTACCCACCCCAACCCCCACTCCCCACAGTGATTGAGAGAGACCGAGAGGTCCAGGTTTTGAATAAACTCTCCCCACATTAATGCAGTGCATTTGGTGTGTGATCCTGCACTGAATGTCATATTATCCGCCACCTTGACAGCAGCCACAATACTGTCATTCTAAAACAGTTCACTATTCCCACCAGCTACTGACATTCATGAAGAACATGAATCCATATTCTCAGAGATGCAAGGTGCCTCCTTAAGGTTTAGACCAGAAGACTATAAGATACAGGAGCAGAAATTAGGCCAGTTTGCCGATCTAGTCTACGCCGCCATTCAATCATCACTGATAAGTTTCTCAAGCCCATTCTCCGACGTTCTCCCCTTAACCCTTGATCGCCTGGATAATCAAAAAAAATCATCGTCTCAAATGTACTCAATGACATGGCCCCACAGCCTTCTCTGGCAATAAATTGCAAGGATTCACCATTCCCTGGTGAAAGAAGTCTCCTTATCAACGTTCCAAAAGGTGTTCGCCTTAAGTTAAGGCTGTGTCCTTGGTTCCTTGTCTCTCCTACCAATGGAAACATCTTATGAAAATCCACTCTGTTCAGGTCATTCAGTATTCTGTATGTTTCAATTACATTCCGCCTCTTCCTTCTAAACTTTATCAAGTATAGACTCAAAGACTCAAACATTCCTCATACAATAAACTTTTCACTCCTATGACTATTCCTGTGAAAATCTTCTGAACAAGCTCCAGGGACAGTACATCCTTCCTGAGATATGGTGCTCAACAGTGCGTGCAACACTCCAAATGTAGTCTGACCAAAGCTGAATACAGCCTGTTCTTATATTCAATTCCTCTTGTAATAAATGCCATCAATAATAACTGCAACTGCCCTCCAAACTACTACCTCAACCTGCAAGCTTTCCTTACGAGAACCCTGCACTAGAACTCCCAAGTCCCTTTGCACATCAGATTTCTGAATTTTCTACCCATTTAGGAAATAGACCATGCCTCTATTCTACGTGCTAAAGTGCATGAACTCACACATTGCGATGTTAGAATGCATCTGCCAACCCATTTATCTGGCCAATTCCTTCTTCAGCCCCTCCACCTTCTCTCTCCGACCTGACTCTCTAAGTATCTTTGTTTCGTCTGCAAACTTAGCCAGAGTGACCCCAGTTCCATCATCGAGATTGTTAATGAACAAGTAAAAAGTTATGGTCCCAACACTGAGCCTTGCTGACCACCACTTGTCCCCTGCTGCCATCCTGAGAAGGACTATTTTATCCCCACTCTCTGCTTTCTGCCGGACAGAAAAGCTTCTATTCATGCCTCTACCTTGCCTCTAACACCACGGACCCTTATCATACATTCCTGAAGAAGGGCTTATGCCCGAAATGTCGATTCTCCTGTTCCTTGGATGCTGCCTGACCTGCTGCGCTTTTCCAGCAAGACATTTTCAGCTCTGATCTCCAGCATCTGCAGTCCTCACTTTCTCCTCCTTTATTCAGCTTTAATACCGTTACCTCTGATTCTAAATTCTTCACCTGAAATTGCAGAGTAAATTCAATCATATTATGATCACTCCCTCCTATTATTTCCTTCACCTTAAGCTCCCTCATCTAGTCTGCCTGCACAAGCTGCTCCAAAAAGCCATCTTATAGACATTCTACAAATTCCTTTTCTTGCAAACCACCATCAAGTTGAATTCCCAGCCCCCCTCCATAATGAAATCCCACATGATTACTGTAACTTTGTATTTCTTACACATCTTTCTAGCTCCTGGTGTATCTTGCAACCCAGTCCTGACTACTGTTTGGAGGCCTGAACAGAAATCTAACAACTTTTTTTTAACCTTTGTGATTTCTCAATTCTACCGACACAAATTATATGCCATTTGACCTTACCTCATTTCATATTATTGATTTAATTTCATTTCTTACTAATAAGGCAAACCCATCCCCTCTGTCCAACTGCCTTTCTTTTTGATAGGATGCATATCCTTGAATATTCAGCTCCCAATCCTGATCCTCTTGCAGCGATATCTCCGTGATGGTGACCTGCCAATTTGTGTATGAGTCACAAGCTTATTTACCTTATTCATTATACTGCATGCATTCCGATATAACAGTTCAGCACTGTATTAGCCTTTCCTCTTATTGTTATTTGTTTGTCCTGTGTGTTTGATGTTTGATTACTAACGCTTTACATGCTCTCTGCGTCTGTGCTGGAGATTTGAATAACTTAGAGTCATAGAGTCATAGAGATTTACAGCATGGAAACAGACTCTTCGGTCCAACCCGTCCATGCCAACCAGATGTCCCAACCCAATCTAGTCCCACCTGCCAGCACCCGGCCCATATCCCTCCAAACCCTTCCTATTCATATACACATCCATATGTCTCTTAAATGTTGTAATTTTACCAGCCTCCACCACCTCCTCTGGCAGCTCATTCCATACACGAACCACACTCTGCGTGAAAATGTTGCCCCTTAGGTCTCTTTTATTTCTTTCCCTGTCTCACCCTAAAACTATGCCCTCTAGTTCTGGACTCCCCAACCCCAGGGAAAAGACTTCGTCTATTTATCCTATCCATGCCCCCCATAATTTTGTAAACTTCTATAAGGTCACCCCTCAGCCTCCGACGCTCCAGGGAAAACAGTCCCAGCCTGTTAAGCCTCTCCTTGTAGCTCAAATCCTCCAACCCTGGCAACATCCTTGTAAATCTTTTCTGAACCCTTTCAAGTTTCACAACATCTTTCCGATAGGAAGGAGACCAGAATTGCATGCAATATTCCAAAAGTGGCCTAACCAATGTCCTATACAGCCGCAGCATGACCTCCCAACTTCTGTACTCAATGCTCTGACCAATAAAGGAAAACATACAAAACGCCTTCTTCTTGAGTTCTGCACTCTTACACCTCCTTTAATTCGGGTTTTCTAATATTCGCTATAACTGACACCACCCCACCCCCATTTAGTTTAAAGTCCAGCCTACAGCCCTAGTTATGCGATTTGCTAGGACTCTAGTCCCAACATGGTTCAAATGAAAACCGTCGGATCAGAACAGTGCCCTCTTTCCCCAGTACTGGTGTCAATGTCCCATGATACAAACCCATTTCTCTCACATCAAAATTTAAGCCACGCATTTTCCTGCTGACTCTGTGCTAATTAGCTCATGGCTCAGGCCGTAATCCAGAGATTATTTCCTTTTTGGTTCTGTCTTCTAATTTAGCTCTGAGTTCTTCGTATCCCTTAGCAGAACCTCTGCCCTAGTTTTATCTCTGTCGGTGGTACCTACACTGACCACGACCAATGGATCTTTACCCTCCCACTCCAAGTTCCTCTACAGCCAAGATGAGATATCCCTTACCCAAACACCAGTACGTAATGCAACTTTCAGGACTCTCAATCCCGATCACAGAGAGCAGTGTCTATGCCGCTAACTATACTATCCCCAATTACAGTAACATTTCTCTTTTCTTGCCTCACTTGAAAGCTTCCCTCAACTCGGTGCTGTGGCCATTATGCTCATCCTCCCTGCAGTCCCCATTTCTACCCACACGGAAGAAACTCTTGAACCTGTTAGACACGGACAGGGGCTGAGGTTTCCTGCAATTCTACCTCCTGGATCCCTCTACCTGCCTCACTCATAGCCAAATCCTCCGTTTTCTAACCACTGTCTGAATTTGAGTCAGTTGATCTAAGGAGTGTAACTGTCTCCTGAATCACAGCATCCAATGAACTCTCCCCCTCCCTGATGCCTCGCAATGTTTGAAGTTCAAACTCCAGCTCATCGACTCAGAGCCAGAGTTCTTCTAGCTTGAACGTTTACTCCAGACATGGTCACTGGGATCCACAGTGGGGTCCACCACTCCGACATCATAGAGAAACAACACATCACCCGACCCTCCATCCTTATTTTAATTAACTACTATTGAATTGTTCCTTTACAATTTTTTGTTGTTTTTGTACATCTGCTTCTGCAAGATGTAACGAATAAATTAACATGTTTCAAATGTAACACAGATTCAAATGTAACCCACTCCCTATTAGCAAATCAGATCACATTCTCCCTTTGTCAAACCTGCTCATTATCTTCTGATAGAATTCTGTCAGATCTGTCAGCGGGACCACTCCTTGATGAAGCCATGTTGACTCAGCCCTATTTTACCATGTACCTCCAAGTACTCTGCAATGTCATTGCTAGCAATGCACACTAAATCCGATTAACGACCGATGCCAGGCTAAACTGCCCTATGATTTCCGGTATTTTGCCTTTCTTCCTTCTTACACAGAGATTTTAAATTGTCCATTTTCCAGTTCTCTGGGACTCTGTCTGATGATAGTTATTCCTGAACAGTCGCGACCAATGGTTTCACAATCTCCTCCACTAATTCCTTCAGAACATTGGTTGTTATCCTTCCAGTCTATGTGATTTATCCACTTTCAAACATTACAGCTTCTCCAGTACCTTCTACTCAGCGCCAATCATTACATCCATCCCTCACCCTTGACTCGCTTGAAGTTCTGGAATGTTCCTAGTGTCTACCATTGTGAGGATTGATGGAAAGTACCTATTCAATTCATTCTCCAATTCTTTGTTCTCCATTTCTCTGCAGTCAGCCTCAATTTCTGGTTGTCCAATGTTCACTCTCCCCTTTTATATATCTTAACAAAACTCCTGCAATCTCATTTTCTAAAGCAAGCTAGCTTAAATGTTTCGTGTTCATCACTTTATTGCTTCTTGAATCGTCCTCTGCTGCTGTATAAAGGCTTCCCAATCTTAGATAGGCTGCGTGAGAGCAATCCTGTTAACTAACTGACGAAAATATACTCATGTAACTGTCCTAACACTATTGTCCATCATTGGATAGCATGGTGACACAACACTGCTGCCTCACAGTGCCAGAGACTCGTGTTCAATTCCAATCTCTGGACCCTGACTTTTTGGAGATTTAACAATCTATGCATTGGGAGAATTGCCTCTTTTCTCTCTCCACGGTATGTTTCTGTGTTTCTTTCAGGTTTCTGCCATCTACAGTATATTTGCTAGTGTTTGATGGAGAATTGCTGCAAACATGACAGGTTTATTGTAAAAGTGGCTCTGGTCCTCAGGCTTCCTGAGTGTTTGGGAATCTTGCCCAGCTACTTAAGTGAGTGCATGTCCCTGATTAACTACTCCGTCTCTCTCAATGCATGAGTCCATCTGTCACTGCATGCAGCCTGTCATTGAGCCACCCCGGGATTCCCCACACCCCATCGCCTGGCACTGCATGCTCCCTACGCAGTGAGCGCACTTTCTCACGCCATAGGGATCCGGGGTAAAGACCCAGCCATTAAAAGGAACTGAATAGCTAAAATCCAATTGAACGGCAAAGCAGAGTAAACAGGCTGACTGGCACCCATCTGTTATGACATTTTCAGGTCTTTTGGACTAATTTCTGTTTATCCTCGTCCATGTACAAATAGATGCTCCATAAGTATATCTTGTCACACAGGTTTGGTGGAGGTGACAGATATCAGATCCTATGATCATTACGACTGATTCGTTGGGCGCCACGTTCCTGGTTAATGAGATCACACTTAAGTTTTTATTGTCAAGTCTATCCATTTTAAAGTAAAGGTCTTGCTGGAGTTGTGTTGAAAGCATATTTAAATGTTGGGGAGACTAGATTATGCCACGTGCCAGTGAGGTTAGGAATAGGAAGGCAGTATAGTTAAAAACATGGCCAAAGAGCTGGTAGGGTCGGCAGCACTTCCAATATGTGGATCATTGGGATTCCTGGGACGGTAAGATAGGCACAAGAAGGACGGGATGCAGCTGAACTGGCAGCAATCTCCGATATGTGGGTCATTGGGAATCCTGGGTCAGTATGAAATACACGTCAACGACGGGATGGACGTGAACCGGCAGCAATCTCCTGGCAGGCAGGTTTGCTATTGTCACTCAGGAGGGTTTAAACTAGTGTGGTGGTGGGGGAGGGGGGGAGGGAGGGTGGAGCCAGAGCAGTATGTCCACAAGCACAGTGACTGAAGAGCAGTTGGAGACTAATCCCAGTACAGCTAAGACCAACAACAAACTGGCAGAGGGGAGTGAACACAATGGGACTGGCAGTCTGAAATGTGCTGATTTTAATGTGAGCAGTGTGACAGGCAAGACAGATGAATATATATAATCATGAGAAAAATATTACAGAGATTTGGTTGAGTGAGGGATCAGAAAACTATCAATCCAGTGGGTCTAGATCAAGTTGAAAAATGTGCCGTGAGAGGCTGGAGACTGTTGTTTGAAGCAAAATAATCATCCAGCAGTTTATTGGAATTGGACAGTGTGGGATGCAATGTACAGATTGAAGGGACAAGGGAGGAAACTGAAATTATCTGTTTACAATATTTTCCGCTTTACTGACAGTCCTTTGTAATCTCTTGCTACCAGAGAATAGACGAGGAGGAATTTACATCAGGGAAACTCAAACCAAATATCAGGTCAGGATCTGATGGAGTGTGGCTGAAGTGTATTTATTTCAATGCAAGAATTGTTATGGGTAAGGACGATGAACTGGGAGCCTGAATCCACACATGGGACTATGATGTTGCGGCTTTACAGAGAGAGGGAAAGGACTGGCTGTTCAAAGTATCCAGGGTTTCATTGGTTTAGGCGAGATAGAGAAGAAGCTAAAAGAGGTGGACGAGTTATTTTACTGATCAGGGAGAATGCTACATCTGCACGTGAACAGGACATACAGGAGGGACCATCCACTGCAGCAATACGGGTCAAGCTCAAAAATAAGATGGATGTAAGCACTGCGTTACTATAATCTCTCCAACAGCCACGGCAGGAATGAGGAACAGATATGTATGTCGATTAAGGAAAGATGAATTAAAAACAGAGTGGTCATAGTGAGTGACTTTAATATCCCCATAATGACTGGAAGTCCATTAGTGCAAGGGTTTAGACGGGGCAAAATTTGTTAACTGCAGCAGTACCTGGATAGTCCAACGAGAGGAAGAACCATACTGGACCTCATATTGGCGAATGAGACTGGTCAAGTGACTGACCTTTCAGTGGGACATAATTTGAGAAACAGTGGTCACAGTTCCTTCAGATTTAAGATAGCTATGAACACGGATATGTCAGGACCTAATGGGAATCTACTGAATTGGCGGAAGGCAAATTACGTCAGCATCAGGCAGAGCTAGGACGTGTCAATTGGGAGGAGCTGCTATCAGGCAAATCCAATTTTTTAAGAGGGAACTGCTTGTTAACGAGAAAGAGTGTAGGTCCGATCAAGGACAGTAGTGGGAGATTGTGTATTGAGTCGGAAGAGATACGAGAAGTCTTGAACAAGTACTTCTCTTCAGTATTTACGAACGAGAGGGACCGTATTGTTGAAGAGGAGAGTGTGAAACGGACTGTTAAGCTAGAAGAGATACTTGTTAGGAAGGAAGATGTGTTGGACATTTTGAACAACTTGAGGATAGACAAGTCCCCAGGGCCTCACGGGGTATATCCTAGGATTATGTGGGAAGCAAGAGAGGAAATTGCAGTACCGTTGGCAATGATCTTCTCGTCTTCACTGGCAACGGGGTTGGTACCAGGGGACTGGAGAGTAGCGAATGTTGTGCCCCTGTTCAAAAAAGGGAATAGGGATAACCCCGGGAATTACAGGCCAGTTAGTCTAACTTCTGTGGTAGGCAAAGTAATGGAAAGGGTACTGAGGGATAGGATTTATGAGTATCTGGAAAGACACTGCTTGATTAGGGACAGCCAGCACGGATTTGTGAAGGGTCGGTTTGCCTTACAAGTCTTATTGAATTCTTCGAGGAGGTGACCAAGCATGTGGATGAGGGTAGAGCAGTGGATGTAGTGTACATGGATTTTAGTAAGGCATTTGATAAGGTTCCCCATGGTAGGCTTATGCGGAAAGTCAGGAGGCATGGGATAGAGGGAAATTTGGCCAATTGGATAGAAAACTGGCTAACCGGTCGAAGTCAGAGAGTGGTGGTAGATGGTAAATATTCAGCCTGGAGCCCGGTTACAAGTGGAGTTCCGCAGCGATCAGTTCTGGGTCCTCTGCTGTTTGTAATTTTTATTAATGACTTAGATGAGGGAGTCGAAGGGTGGGTCAGTAAATTTGCAGATGATACGAAGATAGGTGGAGTTGTGGACAGTGAGGAGGGCATTTGTCGTTTGCAAAGGGACTTAGATACGTTGCAGAGCTGGGCTGAGGAGTGGCAGATGGAGTTCAACCCTGCCAAGTGTGAGGTTGTCCATTTTGGAAGAACAAATAAGAATGCGGAATACAGGGTTAATGGTCGGGTTCTTAGTCAGGTGGAGGAACAGAGGGATCTTGGGGTCTATGTACATAGATCTTTGAAAGTTGCCACTCAGGTGGATAGAGTTTGTAAGAAGGCCTATGGAGTATTATCGTTCATTAGCAGAGGGATTGAATTCAAGAGTCGTGAAGTGATGTTGCAGATGTACAGGAATTTGGTTAGGCCACAGTTGGAGTACTGTGTGCAGTTCTGGTCGCCTCACTTTAGGAAAGATGAGGAAGCTTTGGAGAGGGTGCAGAGGAGATTTACCAGGATGTTGCCTGGAATGGAGAATAGGTCGTATGAGAATCGGTTGAGAGTTCTCAGCCTTTTCTCGTTGGAACGGCGAAGGATGAGGGGTGACTTGATAGAGGTTTATAAGATGATCAGGGGAATAGATAGAGTGGACAGTCAGAAACTTTTTCCCCGTGTACAACAGAGTGTTACAAGGAGGCATAAATTTAAGGTGAAGGGTGGAAGGTATAGGGGAGATGTAAGGGGTCGGTTCTTTACCCAGAGAGTGGTGGGGGCATGGAATGCGCTGCCCGTGAGAGTGGTAGAGTCAGAATCATTGGCGACCATTAAGCGGCATTTAGATGGGTACATGGATGGGTGCTTAATCTAGGTTAGAGGTTCGGCACAACATCCTAGGCCGAAGGGCCTGTTCTGTGCTGTATTGTTCTATGTTCTATGTTCTATGTTCTAAATCCTGACAGCAAAATCATCTCGTGAACGTTCTCCCAACTGCTCGAATTTCTATCTTTTTTTTGAACTGATATTTCAAGGCCGCTGTATATCAGACAACAGGAAGAGATAAAGGATGATTCTGCACTGTGTCCTTCGCAGTATCAGTTTGTCTCTCCAGGCACCTGAAGTCTTTATTGTGGGTCAGAGAACTTCAGAATTGATAGAGCACTGAAGGAGGCCATTTAGCCCATTGTACACCGACGAGCTCTCCAACAGCACAATTTGTCAACAGAGAGAACAGAATGTCTATGTGTGTGTGCGTGAGAGAGAGAAAAGTTAACAGAGAAAAAAGGAAGTGACGAGAGATAAAAGGAATGGAGAGAAAATGGAGCGGCAGAGTGAGTGAGAACAAGGGGTGCCAGACAAGTGTGAAGTTATATCAGAAGACAGCATGAGGAGAAATATACAGAAATTTCATTTAGAAACTCCCACAGACTGCAAGCCCTTTGTCTGGTCCGTACCCTGTGAGCACTATGGTGTCATCCCAGATCATTTATCGCCAATAATATCACAGAACCGGTTTGCTGACGCTGAACAGGATCCAAAAGAACAATAGTTTAGTTCCAGAGAAAGGTGAATTAATTTAAATATTCTGGGCCAACAAGAACTTGTAGTCCCTCTAGACACGGTTTGAGAGACAGGCCGAGAGATTCTCAATGAGGGGAATCACTGACAGGGGGGAGATCAGCATCTCAGCTGTGTGTCAAATAATGATTGATAAAGGTTGAAAACCACGTCCGTTGTTTTTAAATTCACATTTCAATTCATATAGCTCCACATCGTAAGTGTGTTTTAACAAGCTTGCATCTTTGTAGTTTTCATGTTTTGGTATGTACAGAAAAGCTTGTTTTTTGTCCCTTTATTTTGTGTTGGGACCAGAGTCCGATTGAATCCTAACTAAGACTGTAGACAGAGCTCTAAACTGATTAGGTGTGTGTGTGTTGGCAGGGTGGGGGGTCCGTTATAGGGTTTAATTAGAAAAGAGGAGGTAAATGCACAGAGCTCAGGAGAGGTTATTAATATCTCCAGCACAGACGCAAATAAGACAGAGTGTATGGAAAGTGTAAGCAATCAGACTACAAGCACACCGGACGAACAAATAACAATGAGAAGAGGAACCATTAATACAAGATTGAAAGGGTTATGTCTGAATGCACGCAGTATAAGGAATGGAGTAAATGAGCTTGTGGCACAGATTGAAATTGGTAGGTATGACGTGATGGGCATCACAGAGAAGTGGTTGCAAGGGATCAGGATATTCAAGGACATATATCCTATCGAAAAGATAGGTAGCAGAGGGAGTGGGTTTACACTATTAACAAGAAATGAAATTAAATCAATAGTAAGAAAGGAAGTAAAGTCAGATGGTGTAGAATCTGCGTGGGTAGAAGTGAGGAATCACAAAAATAAGACAACCACAGTTGGAGACTTGCACATGCCTCCAAAGGGTCGTCAGGAGCTGGGTTTACAAGATACACCAGGAGATAGAAAAGATCTGTAGGAAAGACAAAGTTACAGTGATCATAGGGGGATTTCAATATGCAAGTGGAATGGGAAACCAGGTTGGGAGTGGATTGCAAGAAAAGGAATTTGAGGAATGTCTATGGGATGGCTTTTTGGAGCATCATGTGGTGGAGCCCACTCTGGAACAGATGACACTGGATTTAATGATGAAGGCTAGATAAGGCAGTTTAAGGTGAAGGAAAAGTTCAGAAGCAGTGATCAGAACATTGTTGAATTTATTTTGCAATTTGAGAGAGAAGGTAGAATCAGAGTTAACAATATTTCAGCTGAATAAAGGCAGCTGGAGAGGCATAAGGGAGAAGCTGGGTAGAATTGACCGGGACAGGGTTCTAGCAGGAAAGGCAGGGGAGTGGCAAGGGCAGGTGATTCCAAGATGAATTCAGGAGTTACTGTAGAGATTCATGCTGAGTAATAGAGGTATGGTACAGGGAGGATGAGGCAACCAGGGCTGACAAGGGAAGTCAGGGATTGCATATAAGCAAAAGAGCATTGGGGCCAACAGAAAGCAAGAAAAAAATAAATAAGGTGGGAGAAGATTAAATATGGGGGTAAGCTAACCAGTAATATAAAGGAAATTGTAAGAGATTCTTTTTATATATTTAAATTCCAAATAGAGACAAAAGTGAATATGTACCACTGGAAAATGATGCTGGAAAGACAGTAGTGGGAAAAAAAGAAATTGTTGAGGAATTTTGCATCAGCCTTCATGGTGGAATACACGAGTAATTTCCCAAGTATTCAAGATAGAGATAGTATAGTCCTGAATATGGTGGCCATCACCAAGAAGAACATGCTAGAATACGGAATGGCCTGAATGTGGATAACTCACCTGGACCAGATGGACTACACCCCAGCCTTGAACGGGAGATAGCTGAAGAGGTAGTGCAAGTGTAAGTGGTAATCTTTCAGGAATGACTAAAATCAGGAAAGGGCCAAATGGCTGTATAATTGCGAGCATGACACCCCGTTTATTAAGGGAGTTAGGCACAAGATGGAAAACTGCAGACTGATTAGCAGACTGCTTGGTTGTGGGTAACATCATGGATTCCATCGTGAAGGATGGGATTTCTGGATATTTGGCGGTCTTTGGTAAAATAGAACAGAGTCAGCATGGTTTCATCAAAGGGAGGACATGCCAGACAAACCGGCTAGAATACTTCGAGAGAGTAATGAGCAGATTAGATCAAGGAGAACCAATAGATGTTATCCATCTGCACCTCAAGAATCCTTTGACAAGGTGATATGGATGATGCTATTGAGAAAGATATGGGCCCATGGTGTTAGAGGCAAGGAGCTAGCAAGGATAGCGGTTTGGCTGTCTGACAGAAAGAGAATGTGAATTGAAGTGTCCTTCTCAGGATGGCAGCCAGTGACAAGTGGTGTTCCACAAGACTCAGTGTTGGGACCACAACTTTTCACTTTGTGCATTCATTATCAATATGAAGGAACTGAGGGCATTCTGGCTAAGCTTTCAAACAGTGCAAGGATAGATCGAGGGACAGGTAGCATTGAAGAGGTGGTTCGGCTGCAGGAGGGTGCTCGAGCGCATCTCCTTAACTTCCCACAGCTCCGCCCTTGAACTCCACCCTTCCAACTACAGCAAGTTAGAAACTCTCTGATGCTTGCCATCCATCCCACCAACTTCAGGCTACAATGCATCATGCTCCACCATTTCTGCCACCAACAGTCAGACCTCACCAACAGAGATATACTTCCCTCCCTACCCCTATCATCATACTGCTGAGACCATTCCCTCACAAACTCCCTCGATAGGTCCACGCAACCCCACCAAGCCACCTTCCCCTCCTTGCCACTATAACAGGTATGAAACCTGAGCCAACACCTCCCTTCTCACCTCCACCCAAGGCCCCAAAGCATCCTTCCAGATCAGGCAGAGAACATCCTATGCATCCAAATATCTCATCTCGTCTGTCCATTGCTCCTTGTCTCCTCTACATTGGCGAGACAGGACGTCAACTTGCAGAACAATTCAGGGAACACTCTCGGACACACAAACCCAACAACCCCACTGCCCTGTGGCTGAATACTTCAACTCCCCCTCGCACTCCGTCAAGGTCTTGCAAGTTTTTGGCCTCCTCCACTGCCAAATTCTAGCCACCTGACGTCTGAAGGGAGAACGCATCATCTTCTGCCTTGGGACCCTCCCAACACACGATATCAAGGACAATTTCGCCAGTTTCCTCATCTCCACTCCCTCCACCTTATCCCAGATCAAACCCTCCAACTCAGCACCGCCCTCTTGAACTGTCCTAGCTGTCCATCTTCCTTCCCATCTATCCACTCCACCTTCCACTCTGACCTCTCACTATCACCACCAACCCTCATCTAGTAATCGCCTTCCAAGCTACATTCTTCCCAGCCCCAGCCCCTCCCATTTATCTCTCTGCCCCTCCCTGCCCACCCCACATTCCTGATGAAGGCTTTATGCCTGAAATGTTGGATGTCCTGCTCCTCGGATGATGCCTGACAGGCTGTGCTTTTCTATGGCCACAATTTTTGACTCTGATTTCCAGCATCTGCGGTCCTCACTTTCACCTGCTGAAGGATTTTCACAGGTTTGGAGAGTGAGCAAAGAAGTGGCAGATGGAGTACAATGTGGAAAAGTGTGGGAAAGCATTTTGCCAGGATGAATAGAAGCATGGACATAATTTTCTAAAAGCGAGCAATTTCAGAAGTCTGAAGTGCAAAAAGACTGTGGAGTTCTAGTCCAGGACTCTTGAAAGGTAAACTTGCAGGTTGTCAGTAGTAAGGAAGGCAAAGACAATAATGGCATTTATTTCAAAAGGGCTTAAATATAAAAGCAGGGATGTACTTCTTCGGCTCTACAAGGCTTTAGTCATGTCACATTTGGATCATTGGGCGCCGTTTTGGGTCCCATATCTCAGGAAGGATGTACTGGTCCTGGAGTGTTTTCAGACGAGATCCACGAGAATGGTGCCAAGAATGCAAAGCTGGCATGCATATGAAGAATATTTGAGGGCTCTGGGTCTGTATTTGACAGAGTTCAGAAGAATGTTAGGAGGCCTAATTGAAACTTACAGAATACTAAATGACCTGGGACAGAGTGGATGTTGGGAAGATATATGCAATGGTAGGAGAGACTACTACCCGAGGGGACAGAGTAAAGTGAAGACCTTTTCGAACAGAGATAAGGAGAAACCTCTTCAACCAGAGAGTGGTGAATCCATGGAATTCACTGCCACAGAAGTCTGTCGAGTCCAGATCATTGAGTATATGTAAGACTGAGACAATTAGATTGTTGACTGTAAAGGGGATCAAGGGTTACAGATAGAAAGCGGGAGAATGGGGTTGAGAATCTTAACAGCCATCATTGAATGGTGGAGCAGGCTCAATGGGCCTCATAGCCAAATTTCTGCTCCAATGTCTTCTGGTTGTATGGTTAATATTGGCTCTCCTCATTCCTCATTGGAGTTGTATCCTGGAATTTGATCTTCAAATGATTTATAAAGAGTAACATTTCAGTACTGATGATTGGGAATTATCATGTTCCCTCCCTCCAGTCTCAGCAGCCATGCCCCCAATATCATAACCACACTGCAATTGAAATCCAGTGAATGGTATGTAATCACAGTTGATTGACATCGATAACATTAACAGCATGACCCTCATCTGCCCTCTTATTTTCTGTTAACATATCCATGCCTTGTGTGTTATCACTCATGCTGTCGTAGGTACATTTTCCTGTCAGATTATGTACAAGAAATGTTCTCTCCATATTTTACTGACACTATAATCACTGATCAGTAGTTACAGACTGTATGTTTCCATTTATAAATGGAGAAACTTGTTTATGAATTGACAATCCTTTGTCATTACTCCCATATCCAAGGCAGATTGAATGATTACACGCATTCAATCTACCATCTCCAATATTCCTTCTCTTAGTCATCCCCACATATTCCATGCCAAATATGTAAACTTTAAATGTTCTTTTTAATTTTAATAACACCAATATTGAATTGAAAAGGGTTAACTGGAGATATTTGTTCAGGGACTGTGATTAATGTCAATCTCCGTGGATCCTAATTATCCCATTGGAGAGTTTCCATCGTTGAATGATAAATGGGCTCTGTCAATGAGTTATCCCATAGTATGAGTAGGGGCATCGCTGACAGCACTAACACGGATCAACTGCTCGAGAGAAGGGGGCGGTGAAGTGATCAGAATCTGAGAACATTAGACTGGAACAAAACAATAATGGTTCAGAATGTGAGGACCTTGGATTGCAATGTTCCAACAATGGATCAGAATCTAAGGTCAGTAAACTGGAATGGTACAGCAGTGTATCAGAATCTGAGAACTTTAGACTGGAATGGTTCAACAATGTATCAGAATCTGAGATCATTAGACTGGAACATTGCAATAACAGACAGGAGTTTATCCTTGTGTCTTTTCTATCTTTCGCTGCCTTGGATATCATTAGCATTACGGATCCAGGATATCCTTTGGATTATTCAAGGTGGTTACTATCCCATCCTCGCTATAGTTGGTGTTCCTGGTAAGTCATTATATTTGTCTACTAAACCGGGTTGGATTGAATTTCTGCTCATGATATATAAATTTTGGAAAGTACAAGACAACGTCTTCAGTTCTAAACAAAAACTCCTTTCCTTCTAAATTATAAGTATCAAACTACTATTTATAAATTACTCACTGATATGCGAGAAGGAACCAGAATGTTCACAAACTCCATAATCCATTTTGTCCTTCACAGATTTACATCTCCAGCTCCTCCCCACTCACCAACCCTATCCAATACCACCGTCATGATATACAAGTCTCGTTCTCAATTTCAGTGCAACTTCTGAATAAACCATGATTTGTGCCTTTGTTTAATCCGGATGCAACAGTTTCAAGTTCCTTCTAATCACATGTCCGTCACTAAATAATTGCTCTTGAGGAAGTTTAACTTGTTCTCTGCACAAACGGGACAGCAATTTATGGTGTTGAAGCCAGTGACTCATACTCTAGAGTCACAGAATAATACTCTGTTGATATCCCATGAGGGAAATTGGTGGAATTTAAAAGTAACTATTTTCATTTGCTCTAATGGCCTATTTGCTTGCCCCAAGTCCTTTAGGGAAGTCAATGTGTCATTCTTCCCTAGTCAGGTTTCAGTGTGACTTCTGTGATGAACATGTGAGTGTACTGCACCTTTAAAAGAATTAAAATACACCAATAACTACCTGACAGCACCAAGTGTTTTGAAAAATAGATTTAGTGTAACATTTGGTTGAACACCTTAATTAGCTCATTGTCTCAAGACAAAAAAAAATTCAGACAAACAGTTTGAATTACTCCTTAAAATACCCACCTCCAATCAAGTTTGAATTTAGTATATGGAGAATCTTAAAAGCCAATGACACGATCCAATGGTTTGGGGGTACAAGACTTTGGGAAATTGAACAGTTGAGAGGAGAGCTGCCAAGTTACCAGCATGCTACAATTGCCTGAAAAATAGCTCTCCTCTCGGTACCTTTATTTAGTAGTAACTGGTAAAGCTTAATCCCAAAGAAGAAAAGAAGACAGAAATATAGAGAAGAACTGAAAATTTCTTGGTTTTGAGATTAGAAGTTTTGCTTTGGAGGTCTTAATTAGGAGTATAACCGGACGAGTATCATGGGGGTGTGGGAGGTAAAAGATAGGTTAGAGGAAGAAGTTGGAAATAGACGTTCGTCTATTATTCCCTGTTATACTTTAAGAAATAAAGTTGTTAATTTTTACTTTAAATAGTTTTGGACTCTAGAATTGTCACAGAATATGCAGTGGATAAAACTTTTCCCTGTTGCTGATTTTAAATTAAGCAGGATAATTTATCCTATGTTATAACGCTACAACCCTACAGAAATGTGTTTTACTCTCTGCTGTCCTGTGGAATAGCTGAACCAAACACTCAATTCAAGGTCAGCATAATATGCTGCCCTGACTAGGTCTGCATACATACTGTGAGAGAAGAACAGAAGTAAAGATAGCTCCCTTCCTATGTCTGTTTCCCGTATTCCTACAGCTCAGTTCTATTCAGGTAGGTGACCATTACCTATTTTAGGTTAATTCAATCCCATTGAAATTCTCCCCGAGAGTGATGCACGTCTCCATACACAAATCTGGTGTTGGATTTATTGATGCTAACGCACAGATGTAAGGGAGTTATAAATTCCATGTCAGTCGTAGTGCATAGAGAAGGAATGGCTTTTTGTGGCACGGGGAAGAAACTGCGATGTCTAAGTGAGAGAAAATGTTTATTGCGATCATCCCTGAGAGTGTTGTTGAGGCAGTATTTGGAGTACAGTGGATAGACCTCCTCTCAAGTTTCAACAGGCTAATCCCTGGGATGATGGCACCATGGGCAGAGATTGAAGCTCAGTGAGAGAATAAGAAGTGATTACCTTGAACCTTAAGGTGGATGGATAGTCACTCATGATGTTCTAACCAGGCACTGATACGGTGATAAATTCCATGGCTTTGTTTTTTTTTAACTCGGGTTACATGGTTCTCAACAGGTAAGGAGCCTCTGAGGACGTCCCCCTCATCCCACCGCCACTCCACATGTTGATTGAGAGAGACAGAGGGTCAGTCATTGAATAAACTCTCCCCACATTAATACAATGCATTTAGTGTGTGATCCTGCACTGAACGTCATGTTATCCACAATCCCGACAATAGCCACAATACCTTCATTCTAAAACAGATAACTCTTCCCACCAGCTTCTGACATCCATGGAGAAAATGGGTCTGCCTTCTCAGAGATGGAGGATGCCTCTCTGAGACTTGACACAAAACATCTGGCTTCCTTCCTCACTGCCAGCGTTAAACCACGTTAAAGTGTCATGTGTCCCACTTGTAATGGAGCCACGAGGAACATCATGGAGCCGTCTCTGAGTGCATTCTCTGTTTCATTGATTTGTCAGGTTGGAGCATCAATGACACCCTCCTTTCTCTCGAGGTGCTGAATGGCCTCCTTCAGGTCCCATGGAACAGGTTCATGGGTCTGACTTAACCCTGCCTGTTCCTGTTTAACAGATTGATGTGGTAACCAGACTTCTCTTCTTCCTGTGGAACAGGCAGGAAGATTGAATGGGCTATCCCTCTCTTTGTTCAGTAGCTTATATGGGCTGAATGGCTTCCACATATCCATTTCTAACGTGCTTGAGATGCTGAATGAACTTTTCGTTTAATTGTGAAAATGTAAAGTGTCTGGCCTTGCTGTTGCATGAATGTTACCGACACTTTAACGGCACAAGCCTGAATGATTTTCGGGTCTTAGTGCACATAGGCACTGACTGGTTCAGGAGCTGAGGTGTGACACATTGTTCTGAACATTGGGTGATCTTCAGTGACCATCCACATTTCAGATCTTATGATAAGGAAAGACTGATGAAGCAGCTGAAGATGTTTGTTTTGAGGCAGCTACCCTGAGGATCTCCTGCCGAGATGTCCCCGGACTGAGAGGATTGTCGGTCACCGACCACAAACATCTTCCTTTGTGCTCTGAAAGACCCCAAACCAGGGGGGTGGGTACACCTGATTCCCATTAAGCTCAAATAAGTAGGTGGTCCGGATGCCATCCTCATTCAAATACTGCCTTGTTATCAAGGCCATTCACTCTTTCCTGAGCCCCTGTGTTCACCTCTTGTTCATATCAATAGATGATAGTGTATGTATAGGGAGTATTTTCCTCTCATAGAGAGTAATCAATGCCAGGAATTATCTGGGCTAGAGATTGAGGTGAGTTATGTCACGGGAAGTATTCAAAGAGGTAGTACATGAATTTTTGACCTGTCAGAGAGCTAAGGAGTGTGAAGAATTGGATATTAAAGACGAGTTAATGCCAACAGTAAATCAGCCATGATGGTATACAATGGCTTGATCGTCCGAGTTAACAAATCTTGCGCCTTATGTTCTCATGTTCTGTTATTACAAAGTTAATGATTGTAATTTTCCTGAACGATCTGTTATTGAATGTTGCAGTCAGAGAGAGTAAAGTATTTTGTGAGTCATCTCTGGGTGAGGTATGGGCGCTGTATTCACAGTGAAACTGGGTCTCCAACATAACGAACAAATGAAGCACAAGTTGCAGAGGAGACACTCTGTAAAGAGACCAGAGGTGTCTTTCGAAACAAACCTGGTTTTCCAAATAACATTTTCCAACCCATGACAAACCGTGTGTGACAGTCTTGAGTGATTGAATGATATCCTGTGTTACTGTGGAACCGGCATTTGGAGCAGGTGGCCTCCATCTGGTACTTTAAGGAGCTGTGAGGAGCTGAATGGAACATAGGAACATAGGACTGAGCAGCAGGAGTGGGATATTAGACACTTTGTCACCGCTCCAACACTCAAAAAGTGATGTGATTGTGGTCTCAGCACCACTTTTCTGCCTGTACACCATTCTCCTACATTCACGTGTGTGTCAAATGTTTGAATACAACACAACTTTGAATAAATGAAATCATCCAGGCACAACAAACTTCTGAGGAAGGGAATTTCCACTTGAACAATCCTTTGAGAATTTCTCATTTGTGTTCCAACCAATGTTGGAGGGTCATTGTTTCCTTTTCCAGTCCCAATCCTCCACTGGTTACAACAAATTTTAAATGCAACCAGTTTAGTTAGGTGGCCAATGACATAGACATCAGAGCTCATTTTCTAGAAAAAATGTGAGACACATAAATTTGAACTCATAGCAAATGGTAAATTGACAGAGAGCCCCAAGCGTTATTCTGCCTTTGAAGTTATTTTACTCACACAAGATGCTGTTCATGGGATTTCTTTCTGCAATAATTGGATTTGGCTGACTTCCATTTGTTTCAGGCAGTGGAGAGATTCTCATGAATCCTCACCAGGAATCCTTCACAAATGGTAAAGATAACTCAGGGATTTTATGGTCTCACGCTTTGCTATCGGGCGGAACAAAGTAATAAAGAGGGATCAATCGGCTGCTGCTTCTCAGGCAGGGAAGATTTTTCTCCATCTCTGTGTTGGAACATACAATAACATCAACTGATCACCAAACTTGACCATGTGCGGTCTCCTGGAACATTCTCTTGAAAACCTGATTATGGACTATATGCAGGTGCATCATTGCTTTTGTTGTACACAGCGCCTTCCGATCGCAAACAAATGTTCCCACTTTATGAATTATTGACATGCTTTCATGTATCTGTGGAATTTGTAAATATTGGTTGGTGTCTTCATAGTACATATGTTCATATCAATACACCTTTTTCTTAAAATGTATTCTCTAGCTTTAGTCTCCCTGACAAGAGAAAATATGCGTCAAGCTGATGCACTTTTCAGAAAGTCATGGATGGTTCAATAATATTTCCCAGGTAAGTACAAAACTGATAATTCCCTCATAATAAAAGGCCCTCATTCCAGGAATGAGCAAAGGGAAACCTCTGTGAAAATTTTCGAAAAGAATTATATCCTGTTTTTAGTTTCTGGGATCAAAAACGCACGCTGTTTATCGGATGTGGTCTCAGCAATGCCCTGTACACATGCAGTAAAGCATTCCTGATATTAAACCTGATACCCTTTGTTAATAACTGTATCATTGCACTTACTTCCAAATCACTTGCAGCATCTGCAGACTGACTTCATGTGATTCATGTCCCAGGAACATGGAAACCGCCTGAATCACAGAGTTCTGCAATATCTCTCCATTTAAATTGTTTACCATTGTTTTATCCTTCATGCCAAAATAGACAACTCACCCAATGTTCGTGGCGCTGCAGGTTTGCTCACTAACCAGTTACAGCTTTGCAAACTGAAAATAAACATTTAATTCTATTCTCTATTTCCTGTTAACAACAGCTTCCCTGTTCCTGTGTAGCAGTTCAGGAAGGTTGAATGGCCTCCTCCTGCGCTGTGTAATGTACTCAACGAGCTGAATTACTTCATTCCATATTCCTGTGTAGATCCTTCGAAGGGCAGAATGGTCTCCTTCTGTTTCACTGTAACGATTCTGTTTGATAGAATGGGGTGGTTCCCTATCCTGTAACGGCATCA
Source organism: Chiloscyllium punctatum (assembly GCF_047496795.1). Lineage (NCBI taxonomy): Eukaryota > Metazoa > Chordata > Chondrichthyes > Orectolobiformes > Hemiscylliidae > Chiloscyllium > Chiloscyllium punctatum. The sequence goes on along the minus strand of NC_092772.1, from coordinate 67,499,463 downwards.
AGGGTTGGATTGAGAGAACAACACATGGGGTAGGGGCAGCAGTATGTCACTGTAACAACCTCGAGGGGTGGATTGACAGAGGAAAACATGTGGTGGGGGGGTAGTATATCTCTGTATCAGCCTCGAGAGGTGGATTGAGGGAGCAACAAATGGGCTAGGGCAGCAGTATGTTACTGTAATAGCTTTGCTGTCCTATTCCAGGCTGCTTCTCCTGCATTGGGAGAAAGGGAGGGAGGGGGAGGGAGAGTGGAAGTGGGTGACCCTGCTCTTAGTGTCCGTGTAGGTGGGGGAATTGTGAGGTGTCTGGAAGGAGTCAGTCGACAGTTTGAACCAATATAGTATTATTAGTGTGGGGCTACTGAGTAGGCGACAGAGAAAGAGAGGAAGAAAGTTGCTGAATTCAATAGTGGGAGTGGTCGTGCCTGAGCCTTATTTGGAGATAGAGTGTGAACCTTGTTCGGGGGTAGGTTCTATAACAGATGGACAGTGAGTGTGAGGGAGCAAATAGAATGCGGTTACATTTATCCAGACAGAGCGGGGAGCATATTGTTGCTTGTCTTGAATTGATGGACGTTTCTTCAGATCATCTCAGAGTCGAGGTGAGCCTCTCCGAATGTCTTGTTCAAGTCTATCACTAATAACGCCACAGACACGGCTCTTCAGATTCCACAGAATCAGTTTAAGTGGAGTTTACAAATAGCAAGGAGAAGCAAATATTGGTGTGTTATATATCTAAACCAAAACAGTTATGAAAAATCTGAGTATCATATGCTCTGGAAATTAGATATGCAAGTATTGTGGATACTGCAGTCTTACTGGATAGGCTCAAGTTGCATTAACTAAGTGACTGCTCATGTTGTGAAAAATAAATTCTGTCAGTGAATATGAGGTGGGTTGAAGAGTATGTTGTGAAGCAAACTAGAGAGCAGGTTATTTTGGATTTGGTGTCATGTGGTCAGGCGGGTTAATTTATAACCTTGCTCTGAAACAGCTTTTAAGGGATAGTGGCATTAATAAGGTGCACCTTACACGGGGCCTGGATACAACATACATTCTGGTTAAACATCATGGAAGACTGGAAGCTCGAGGGTCAAGTTAGCTTCAGTGAATTGGGAAAATACAACATAATATTCAGTGGGAGACAAACAATGATTGTTAGAGTCATAGAGTCCTACAGCACGGAGACAGGCTCTTTGGCTCAAACTAGTCTATTCTGACCAAAAAGTCCATCCACACTAACCCCATTTCCCTGCCATTGCTCCATATCCTTCTAATCCTTCCCTATCCGTGTTTTGTCCAAATGCCTTTTAAATGTTGCTAATGTACCCGCCTCTACCACTTCCGCTGGCAGCTCATTCCATATGTGTACCAGCCTGTGTGTAAAACAGTTGGTCCTCAGGCTCTCTTCTAGTCTTTCCCCTCTTTCCCCTCTGTCCTTAAACTGATGCACTCTAGTCTGTGATTACCCAACCCTGGGAAAAAAAGACTGAGTACATTCATTCGGTCCATGCCTGTCATGATCTTATACACTTCTGTCATATCCCCCTCAACCTCATACAGGCTAAAGTAAAATATCCCAGCTTGTCCAAACGCTCCCTATAACTCAGACCATTGAGACGGTAACATCCTTGTAAAGTTCTTCAGCAGTCTTTCCAACTTAATAACACACTAACTATAGCAAATTGAAAAAAAACTTGAACATTACGCTACCAGTATGGCCTCACGAGTATCCTATTAACTGCAACGTAATTCCCTGATTTCGATACTCAGTGATATACACTCATGAAGGCCAGTGTGTCAAAAGCTTTCGTCATTGTCCTGCCTACCTGTGAATCAACTTTCGGAGAACCATGCACCTGAATTCCAAGATCCCTCTGTTCGACTACACTCCTTGGCACCCAACCATTCCCCATGAAACTCCAAACTTGATTTGACTTTCTAAAATGCAGGAACTTATACTGATCTATCTTAAAATCCATTTGCCATTTCTCAGCCACTTCTCCAGATCATCAGGTACTGCTGTAATTTCTGAAATTTCTGGTAACCTTCCTCACTCTCCGTGATGCCGCCTGTTTTAGTGCCATCTTCAAACTTACAAATCATGCCTGTACATTCTCATCTAAATCATAGATATATGCAATATGTAGTGGTCCCAGCACCAACCTCTGAGGCATTCCACTAGTCACAGGCCTCCAGTCTGACCAGCATTTTTCCAGCATTACCCTCTGCTACCTACCATCAAGGCAATTTTGTACCTAATTTGCCAGGTCCCCTTCGATTCCATGCGATCTAACCTTCCAGAGCAGCGTACCATGTGGAACCTTATTGAAGGTTTTACTGGAATCCACCCAGATTACGTATACCACTCGGACCTCCTCAACGTTGTTGGTCACTTCATTAAAGAACTCCAACAAAATTGTGAATCATGATCTCCCTAGCACAAATTCCCGTGCTGAATTTGATGAAGGGCTTTTTCCCGAAACATCAATTTTCATGCTCCTCGTATGCTGCCTGACCTGCTCTGCTTTTCCAGCACCATTCTAATCTTACTCCCTGTCTTTCCAAATGCATATATATCCAATCTCTCTGGTTCTTCTCAAGTAACCTACCCACTCGATTTTCGGTTCACTGCTCTTTAGTTCCCAGCTTTATCTTTGTAGCATTTCTTGAATACAGCTCAGCATTTGCTATCCTCCAGTCGTCCAGGTCCTCACTCTTCCGTCAGCGATGATCGAAAAGAGCCAACCAGTGCTCCCGCAATTTCTTCTCTATACTCCTACGGTGTTCCTGAATATAACTGGTCAGGAGCAGGAGTTTTTAGAAATACTGCAAAGTGTGAAACATACGTCTATTTATTTCAGGTACAAACACCAAAGAGTGAGCAAGTGACCCAATGATGGTTAACATAACAAATGAGAAAACATGTTAATCATAGGAAGTGACTTCAGAAGAATTCCAGATATTGTGGAAACCTGAGAATTCTCAGAAATTAACGATCCAAAAATGGAAGGCCATGAAACTGATAAGGAAATCAAAAAGCGAACATACATGCTAACAACAGGAACACAAAGACTGCATCAATCTGCGATCTATATTTCAAAGGTAACAAAATAAAAGCAATGTCAAATGTGGAAATTTGGAATCGGGAGAGGAGAGGTCATTGTGGGAAACAGGGAAATGGCCAAGAAAACAACCAGTTACATTGCATCTGTCTTCATGGAAGAATATCCAGAAAATCCCCCAGTAATACCAAGTGATCATATCGGACCCCTGGAGCTAAAGACATAAAGTCAATTCAAATCAGGAACAAGGTAGCGCAGCTGGAAAGAGCATTGCTAAGTCAGATATACATTCTATCAAAATGTCAGAAATAAATCACCAATAGAAGTATTAATTGCACTGTCGATGACTGTGTTTTATTTTCCTGTACATTCTGCAGAGGGCAGAAACTATTGTAGATAAATGGAAGTTAGTAAACGTGATCCAAGCACTATAGATGAATGGAAGGGAGCCAAACAGCTACAAAAGGAAAAAGACATAGTGTGCAGAACTGCAGACCAATTAACTTGACATCTGTAGGGAAACGTTTGAAATCTATTACACAGATGAGAAGTTTAATATTTAGAAATTAACAGCAACAATGAAGAGAATCAGGATGCATTTCTGATCGAGAAATCATACTTGATAAACTTCGGAATTGTTTGAAATTGTTTCTTACAGAATAGATAATGGAGAACAACTAGAAGAGGCATATGTTGGATTTTCGGAAGAATTTCTATAAGAACTCAAATAATGAGTTCTTAAATGCAATGAATGTGAAGGGTTTTTGGAGGAATATATGTAAGTGGAAAGTTAAAGTTTGGTTCGCCTTCATTTAAGAGAGTCAGAACATGAATGTAAAGACATGTTGAAGCAGTTTCACAGCGTGTTGATGGGACTGTACCTGGAGTATTGTGCACAGTTTTGCTGAACGAATCTCAGAAAGAATATACTGACAACAGAGGATGTGCAATGGGCATTTTCCAGATTAATCCCTCAGATAGCGAGATTGCCTGATGAGGAAACTCGGCCTATTTTCTCCAGCGCTTCAAAGAATGAGAGGTGGGTCACCGTGAAATATAGAACATTCACAAAACATATGACAAGTTGGAAATTAACAGAATACTTCCCTGGCTCTCTAATCCACATTCAAGGCAAATAAGATAATGATCTGGGACAGACCAGTTACGACTGCAATAAGGAGTAAGTTCCTCACCTGGAGGGGACTAACAAACACAGGGGCATGGAAACCTGCTGCTGGCAGGGCAAGATTATGGAGTATCCCCAGATAATCTGCAAGTGTGACAAGCGAAACAGAATATTGAGGGAACATTTAGGACTCGTTAAGACTTGCCAAGTTGCATCCAAATCAACTTCAGTGGGAGGAGACAGGAGGTAGTGATAGAAGGCTATTTGTGTGACTGAAGGCCAGTGTCAAATGGTGAACCCCGGGGATCAGTGCTGTGCCCCTTAATATTTGTGATTTGGAGGTGTTGGTGTTGAACTGGAGTAGACAATGCTAAACATCACATAACACCAGCTTACAGTCTAACAGGTTTATTCAGATGCACGAGCATTCGAAGCGCTGCTTCTCTATCAAAATGCACAAACATCTGATGAAGAAAAAACGCTTTGAATGCTCCTGTCTCTGAATAAACATGTTAGACTATGAGCCAATGTTTTGCGATTTTTTAACCTTATTACTTGTGGTAATCATAAATGATGCAGCTCTGAATATTGACGAGGGGTGGGGCGGGGTGATAAGTAAGTTTGTGTTTCATACAATGATTGTTCGGGTGGTTGGCAGTGAGAACGAAATTCTTATGTTTCAGGAAGATACAGATGGAATGGTCAGATGGGGGGGATCAATGGTAGATGGAATGTAACCCTGATATATATGAGGTGATATACTTTGGAAGAAGGAACTAGACAGGGGAGGACTCAATGAATGACAGCACACTAGGAAGGTCAGAGGGTGCTTCTCCACACATCCCTGAATGTGATGGACAGGTTAATACACAATTTGAGAAAACATAGTGGACCGTTAACACAGCCTTAATTAATCAAAGCATAGATTATCAGAGCTATGCGGAAATTTGGTTTGGCAAAGATGGAAGACTGTGTGTAGTTCTGGAAACCACATTACAGGATGGATGTGATTGTACTCGAGGGGGTACAGAGGCGACTCAACAGGATGTTCCTTGAGATGGGGCATATCAGCCATGGAGAGAGGCTGGATAAGCTCGGGTTGTTTAGTTTGAATGAGAGAAGGCTGAGGGGGACGTGATTCAGAAGGATAAGATTACGAAGGGCATGGACAGGGTGGATAAATAGCAGCTGTTCCTTTTAGTCAAAGGCCCACAATTTTAAAGTGAAAGGTTTGAGGTTTTGTGCGGATTTGAGGACTGTTTTTCACACAGAGTTGTTGGGGTCTGGAATGCGCTTCTTCAGATGGTGGTTGTTATGATAACCTCACAACCATTAGAAAATACACGGTTGTGCACTTGAAATGCCATAAAATTCACGGCTAGATGCCTTGTGTCGGAAAGTCGGGCTAATGTAGACCGTGCTGTATTTCTGATGGTACAGAGTCTGTGCTTCTGTGATTGTATGGTTGAGGAAGGTCAATCATTGCGTAGTTTAAGGTAGGAATTGATGGGTTTCTGAAGAATATCTTATCAAAACTTATATGAGTGAACTTCTAATATCTTCTGAAAATATATCATTGGCAAAATTAAAAGAAAAATGTGAGGCTTTCTTACAGTCTGTTACCGGATAATTGAGGACCGGGAAATAGCAGAACAATGGAAAAAATACTTCACAGAAGAAAGCAAAACAAAAAAAAAACTTCCTAGCAATACTATGGAATTTTAGTCTGGTGAGAAAAAGGGAATAGAATGAAATTAGCAACTAACAGTTTTAGAGAAAGTATTGGATTGAAAGTAATGGACATAGACAAAGTGAACAGACATTTATGAAATGGGAATCATGTTTGAGAAAGTGGCTTCTAGCAAAATTATGGAGAAGGTATCAATGCAATACGATTGAAATCTCAGAAAGATTTTTGATAAAGCCCCAAGCCTTTTGTGCAAATTCGAATCCTGTGAGACTGGGGCTAATATGTGGTCATGCTTTTAGAATGGGAGAGCTGGCAGGAAACACTGATAAGGAATAAAACCATGATTATTGAATGGACGGCTTGGATGATATAACAAGGATCAGGATTTGGAATCCAGCTAGTCCCATTACACATCATATCTTTGGTTGAGGGGCTCAAATGCAATATTCCCAAGACCACTGACAGCACTAAATGATGTCAGCTTGTGAGTGGGTGAGGAGGATGTAAAAAAAGCTCCAAGGTCATTGAGACAAGTGGAGTACTGGACAAATACCTGGCAGATGGAGATCATTGGGAGAGATGTGATGTTGTGTACATTGATGGGAACAATAGAATGGCAGCCTATCTTTTGAAAAGAGATTGGTTGAAAAAATGTTGCTCTATAAAGGAAATTAAGCTCCATTTTTATTTATTTCTGTGCAGCCCTCTGAGTCCATGTAGGACAGTCAGTTCTGAACACGGAAGTCAATACTGTGAATGGCTTTGGCAAGCTGACCAGTGCATTTAGACCCAGCAAGTGGGGAGCTGTACCATTGAAAACAATCTCGATCTCCCTGTAGACCAGTCAATGAAAGCAATGTTGCAGGAGCAGTAAGCAGTTAGGAATATAAATAGTGTATTGACATTAATTTCAGGGAGGTTTGGATGCAGGAGTAAGGGTCATTTACTGCAGCTGTACAGGGCCTTGGTGAGACCTCACCTCGAACATGGTGCAATATTATGTGCAGTTTTGGTCTCCTTACCTAATAAAGGACAAAACTGACATTGAGGGAGTGCAGTGAAGCACGACCAGACTGATCTCTGGGATGACGGGCTTGTTGTAGGAGCAGAGTTTGGGGAAACTGTGCCTGTATTCCATGGGCTTTAGGAAAATGAGTGGAGATCTCAGTGAGATATATAAAACTCTGACAGGGCGAGACAGATTGGAAGCAGGGATGATAGTTCTCCGGGCTGGCATGCCTAAAACAAGGGGCCACAGCCATATCGTATTTAATAAATGCGTGTTATCAGAGAACTGCCTGTATATTGAATGGTGCCACAAAATTGATGGACCGAAGGGATTACAGCAGTTCCAATTTTATATTTCACAATGTTTAAACATATTCAGTGAAATGAACACTGTATGGGGAAAACTGCATTGAGGAGACTTTTGGCCATGCATTAGCATGGGGGAAGCTCAATATGTTGAATGACCTCCTCCTTTCCCAATGTTTCTGTGCAGTCTGTGGGAAAGCTCTGTAAATGTTGTCACAAGCTCTCAGATGTTAGGAAGGAGGCCTCTGCAGGGTCAACAGGACTGTTTTTCCCATTCCCTTTTCTGATACTGAGGTTGGGGCCGGGTGTTCTGTCCGGTTATATCCTTTCAGACCTTGGAGCAGTTTGATACAATAGTGTGTCTTGCTTAGCAGATTTAGAGACCATTGAAAAAGTGATCACATGTCTGTGTGTCTGGAGTCACTTTTAGGCCACACCAGGAAAGCACGGGAGATTCACTTCCTGAAAGTATATTGTTGAAGAAGATCAATGTTTACAATCAACATTGGAGACAAGATCACTATTACTGACACCAGATTTTAATTAATTTTACTAATTACTTTTAACTTCCATCAGCTGCCAGACCATTAGCCTGGTCTTGATTAGTAATCTATTGACATTTCCACAACAACACCATCTCCACATGGGGACTATCTGAAACCACACTGGCCTGGTTAGTTTTGTGCTGCTTGAAAGCTCTGTCAAAAAGAATTCCCACTAATTTGACTGTCGTGATCGGACTGAAGGGGTGGTAAATAGTCAGATTGCAGTTATTCCCCTCTTAGGGGATTGAACGTAGTTGAGTAATGTTCCAGATTGCCAGGGAGATGTCAGAGTTGGAGCTGGAATGAAACAGCTTCCCCAGGGACATGGCTTGTTGTGCAGCACACGTCTTCAGTCCCATTGCAAGAATGGTGTCAGGGCCCATTGCCTTTGTCGTATCTACTGTGTTCAGCTGTTTCTTCATGTCACGTGCTCCGAATCGAATTGATTGAAAACTGGCATCTGTGATTCTGTGGTATCATGATGAGGGTGAGGGGTTTCATCCACTCAACAACGTTTCATCCACAGTGCCATCTTCTGTGTTCGAAGTGAATATGTTTCCCTCTGTTTTTCGCCCTGACCATGATTAAGATGTCCTTGGTGTCAATGATGCCAGTCCTATGCAGTTTCAGAATCAAGGAACTTGTCACCATGCATTATTGTTCAGTCCCCAGTGTACAGCGCTCCAGGTTGTATGGGATGTTTGAGCATCTTTGACATACTTCTTTAGAAATTGTTCAAAAACTGACATTGCTGAAGAAACTGCAGACGATGTTGCAGCATCTTCTGGAGTGAATGCAGAGTGAAACTTTCAGGTCCAGTGACCCTCTACAAAGCTCTCAGTTTCTCCAACAATTTTTGTACTTTTATTTGCAGTATCCATAGTTATTTGTTTAATTGAAAATTTAATCTGTAACTATTCATTTCTGGAGAAACTCAACAGGTCTGTCTGCATCTGCAGAGACAGAAACAGAGTTAGCGTTTCAAGCCCAGTGTGACACTTCTTCAGAACTGAAAAGGATTGGAAACTGGGATTTTTAACCGCTTGCCAGAGGTGGGGGATGAGTGACAGGGAAAAGAGGGTGTGGCAAAGATAAGCAGGCTTTTAACAGTGGTGAACAAGAAGTTGATAACGAACGGGTTTAAATTAAGACGTGGCTGGGGAATGGGATTCTCTCCACTGAGTGCAAGATAAATAAGACACAATCACACAAGGGAGGCCAGGAGGGAGAATGTTGACTATGTGACATTATATAGATCTGGCCATAATTACGTTTTCACTGTCGAGATCATCACCCCTTTTAATTTAACACGATATTAAACATGGTAGTAAAACAATACTCAGCCCAATCTTCATATTGTTATTTGTTTTTCTCCATATTACAAAATTCTAAGACAGCAAGAAACGTTTACTAGTGTCAATAAGAAGTCAAACACATGTGTTTGACTTCTTATTGACACTAGTAAACGTTTCTTGCTGTCTTAGTATTTTGTAATATGGAGAAAAACAAATAACAATATGAAGTTTGGGCTGAGTATTGTTTTACTGCCATGTTTAATATCGTGTCAAATTTGCTGTGTTTATCTTTAAATGTTTGTTCTTGAAGTTAGTACTGGAGTGTAGATGGTTGAGGGGTGACAATGTAGAAGGTTGAGGGGTGACAATGTAGAAGGTTGAGGGGTGACAATGTAGAAGGTTGAGGGGTGACAATGTAGAAGTTTATAAAATCATGAGAGGCATGGATAGGGTGAATAGCCACGGTCTTTTCGACGTGATGGGGGAGTTCAAACATACAAGGCATAGTTTTAAGGTGAAAGACGGAAGATTTAAAAGGAACGAAGGAGCAACAGTTGTACACAGAGGGTGGTGTGTGTATGGAATGAGCTGCCAGAGGAAGTGTGGTAGATGCATGTACAGCGACAACATTTAAAAGACATTTGGACAAACATATGAATGGGAAACAGTTCGAGGCATATGGGCCAAATGAAAGCAGATGGGCTGAGCTTAATTTCGAAAACCTGGCCAGCAAGGACATTTAGAAAAGCTTCACACACGGTCAGTGTAGTTTTGTGAAAGGGAAATTACACTTTGCCCTATAAAATCATGCAAAGTACTTCTGGAGATGCCTGAGAATGTACCAAGCCCTTCATGAAGGGCTTTTGCCTGAAACGTCGATTTCACTGCTCCTTGGATGCTGCCTGAACTGCTGTGCTCTACCAGCACCACTAATCCAGAATCAGTTATTTACATTCTATGCTGATAGCCTGAAGGTGGGAGCTAAGTGCAATACACATTCGAGGTTGTGGATAACTCTGAGAATCAAAAGGCAGGCTGTTATTTAATGGAGGGGACTCCTAGAAAAGGAGTGTTCCTATGTATGAAACATAAAGTCAGCATGTTGGTGCAGCAAGTAACTAGGTTGGTTCATTAAGCAGCTTCCTGGGCTGAAAGGGTTGAGTTATTGAGAACCTTTAAGATAGTGAGGCGATTATTCATTGGGGTTTAAATGAATGAGGAGTGATACCGCTGAAAAATACAAGACACAGAAGGGGCTTGAGAAGGTAGGTGTTGGGAAGTTGTTTCCACTCCTGGGTGGAGTCTCAAACTCGAGAATATAGATACCGAATATGGAACATGGATTTCAATCTGAGACACAGAGTGATGTCTTCTCTCAGAAGGTAGTAAATGTTCAGAACTCCATAACCCAGAGTGGTATAGAGGGATACACGGAATCGGCAAGAAAGTGGAGTTGAGCCCTGGAGTACATTAGCCATGTTCGTATTAAATGACAGGGCAAATCTGAGGGGCCGAATAGCCTACTCTGTTTATTAATTTCACATGATATGCTCTTGGAAAGTAACTGGTTGTTTTCCTGGAAGTTGCGTTGTGCAATGTTGCATTCAGGGAGAGCAGAGGATTTGCTTGAGTTAACCCCGGGTGGGGTATGTGGGCTGTATCCCAGCGTATCTGGGTCTGTAACATGACGCACATCTGGAAACAGGGATTGGGGTGGGGGGGGGGGCGGGGGTCGCTTCCCGACCCAGCCTGCATTTTCCAAATACCTTTCCAAAACTACACCTAACCATCTGAGTGACCTCGATCTGTCCCTATATAGCAGGTCTGAAGGGCTGAATGGAACATCAGAACACAGGGCTGAGGGACACAAATCGGCCATTCGGCCTTTTGAAACTATTCTACCAGTAAATAAAAGAGGAAATGCTGGAAAATCTCAGCAGGTCTGGCAGCATTGGTAAGGAGAGAAAACAGCTGATGTTTTGAGTCCAACTGACCGTTTGTCAAAGCTAAAAATAAAGGGGAGAAATATCGAGGCAGTTTTCCTCATATAAATACCTCTTTATGACTCCCTTTTTTTTAGGTTTGACAAAGGGTCAGTTAGACTCGAAACGTCAGCTCTTTTCTCTCCTTACAGATGCTTCCAGACCTGCTCAGATTTTCCAGCATTTTCTCTTGGTTTCAGATTCCAGAATCCACAGTAATTTGCTTTTTTTCCACCACTAAATAAGGTCATGGCTCATCTCATTGTGGTCCCAGCTACACTTTTATCTCCATGTACTGTTATCCCTGATTCACTGTCTATGGACAACCAGATGAAACCAGCCTCAATATAAAATAAAGAGTCATATATCACAAAGAGAATGCCCACTTGAATGAATTTTCCTAATTTCTATTCTGACTGAGGTTGGAGGATGTTACTGTTTCCTTTTCTAGTCCCACTCCACCACTGCTCACAACAAATGTTAAATGTAACCAGGTTCGTGATATGGCCAATGATAAAGATCTCAGACTGGATCAGATTCAGTGATAGGAACAAGTCAGGCAGATTTCTTTAGTCAGCCACAAGTAACTATTAGGACTAACAGATGTGCATGGTAGATCAAGGAGACCCAACAGCTGCTCCTTGAACAAGCCCCACATATAATTTGTGTCCTTCCCTTGAAGTCTATTTTTCCAATCCACACATCCTAAGTCATGCCTCACCGCATCATAATTTCCCTGTCCACAGTTATAACTCCTGCCCTGCAGTACACACTTATCCCTCTCCATCACAAGAGTAAAAGTCACCGAGTTGTGATCTCTGCCCCCGAAGTGCTCACCTACCTCCAAATCTAATACCTGGCCTGGTTCATTATCCAGAACCAAATCCAGTATGGCCTCACCTCTTGTTGGCCTGCCTACATATTGTGTCAGGAAACCCTCCTTCACACATTGGACAAACACCGACCCATATAACGAACTCGAGCTATTGCTTTCCCAGTCAATATCTGGGAAGTTAAAGTCCCCCATAACAACCACCCTACTACTTTCACTCTTCACCTGAATCATCCTTGCAATACTTTCCTCTACGTCTCTCGGACTATTAGGAGGCCTGTAGAAAACTCCTAACAGGGTGACCTCACCTTTCCTCACCCTTCCTATTTCTAACCTCAACCCGAACTACCTCAGATGGCAAGTCTTCCTCCATCGTCCTTTCCACCACTGTAATACTATCCTTGACAAGCAATGCCACACCTCCCCCTCTTTTACCCCCACCTCTGACCCTACTAAAACATTTAAACCCTGGAACCTTCAATAGCCATTCCTGTCCCTGTTCTACCCACGTCTCTGTAATGGCCACAACATCGAAGTCCCAGGTACCAACCCATGCTGCAGGTTCACCTACCTTATTTCTTATACTTCTGGCATTGAAGTATACACACTTCAAGCCACTATCCTGTTTACCGGCACCCTCCTTCGAGATCGATGCCTTGTTCCTAACCTCCCTCCACTCAAGGTCCTGTACCCTAAAGATACAGTCCAGGTTCCCATGCCCCTACAGAGCTAGTTAAAACCCTCCCAAAGAGCACTAGCAAACCTCCCCCCAAGGATGCTGGTGCCCCTCAGGTTCAGGTGTAGACCATCCTGTTTATAGCGGTCCCACCTTCCCCAGAAAGAACCCCAGTTGTCCAGAAACCGGAATCCCTCCCTCCTGCACCATCCCTGTAGCCACGCATTTAACTCTTCTCTCTCCCTATTCCTCGACTCATTATCACGTGGAACGGGTAACAGACCAGAGACAACAACTCTGTTCGTTTTAGCTTTGAGCTTCCAACCTAGCTCCCTGAAAGCCTGCCTAACATCCTCACTCCTCTTCCTACCTATGTCGTTGATGCCAACGTGGACCACGACCTGGGGCTCCTCCCCCCCCCCCCCCCCCCCCACCCCCGTAAGGACCCGGAAAACACGATCAGAGACATCACGTACCCTTGCACCTGGGAGGCAACATACCAAACGTGCGTCTCTGTCGCCCCCGCAAAACCGCCTATCTGTGCCCCGAACTATTGAGTCCCCAATAACTATCGCTCTACCTTTCTCCGCCCTTCCCTTCTGAGCAACGAGGACAGGCTCCGTGCCAGAGGCCTGAACCTCGTTGCTTACCCCAGGTAAGTCGTCCCCCCCACAAGTATCCAAAACGGTATACTTGATATTGAGGGGAACGACCGCAGGAGGTGCCTGCACTGTCACCAATCTGTCTATAACTTTCGGAGTAACTACTTCCCTATAGCTCCGATCTATGACCCCCTCTGCCTCCTGAATGATCTGTAGTTCATCCAACTCCAGCTCCAGTTCCCTAACACGGTCTTGGAGGAGCTGGAGATGGGTGCACTTCCCGCAAGTGTAATCAGCAGGGACACTAATGGCTTCCCTCACCTTCAAACATCTTGCAAGAGGAACATTGCACTGCCTTCACTGCCATCCCTCTGAAAGGTAAACTTTAAAAAGAAAACTGGATCTAAAGAAACAAACAAGCAAAATGCAGCACTTACCTGCTTACCACAACGGGTCTTATTAGGTTAGAGGAGGAGGGTGGGTGGGAGGCTCTACCCCTGTAGTGCCTCGGGTTCCTCGCCTGCACAAAGTTCTCCCTTCCAGTCTCACATAACCTTTACCCTCACAGAAAAACGGAAACCTTCAACTCGAGCTATCTCACTTTTAAAGCCCTCCCACTTGACCGGGATTCTTTTACCTGGAATCAAACTACTCCAATCATCCCCTGCAATCCCCTGTCTAACTTCAACAACATACGCCTTGCCCCAATTTAGAACTTGAATCTGTGGACCAATTTTGTCCCTACCATAACTATTTTAAAATTAATCCAACTCTAAACACTTTTCCCAAAATGCTCGCCCACTTTATCTCCTTCACCTATCCTGTCCTATTTCCCAACAATAGGTCGAGTTTGTCCCTTCCCGAGTACGATACTCTATATATTGATTGTGGAAAGCTCGCTGAGCACATTTAACAAATTACGTTCCATCTAAGTTCTTAACCATCTGGAAGCCCCAGTCTATGTTAGGAAAATTGATATCACCTATTATACCAACCCTATTGTTCCTGCAAGTCTCCTCAATCCCCCTGCATATTTGTTCCGCTAATTCACATTGTTGATTCTCGTGCAACCACAATAACATTACCATCCCCCTCTAACTACATTGCACCATTCACGAAACCTCATTGGATATTATCGCAGGTGTTTGAACTTTAAATACTGGTGTGATACTTGCCTTAATCAGATCTATTGGTATTTAAACTGTTTCCATTTACATCTCTATATCGCAGTGATTTTCACATCGATGGCACCCCTTGTCAAGGTACAGTGGAGACATGGGGCTGTAAATGGATGGGAGCTACATATCCTGTCACTTCCAACATTGGCTGCAAGTTTCCCCACACTGGGCAGTGATCTAACACAGTCTTACCGAACAATGCAACAGCCTGTGTTTATATATGAATGAACCAGTGCGGTCTGCACAGCTCCCCACGCTGGACATTTAGCCCAGGATTATAGATCAAGCATTGGTGTGGGCTGCACAGAGTTCCATTCTGGACATTGCTGGGTTGTATTCTGCAGTACACTCGCCATATCTACACAGTGCTCCATCCTGAAAGTATAATGGACGGGCTGGTTATGTGAGTTGGATTGCGAATGTGAGAGAACTAGACAATTGGCTATACCTTGATTTTATGTTTTCATTGTTGTTAATAGACCCTTCAAATACTGACTCATCCGGTTAGACCCGACCCTCTGGATGAGTCATGGTGACTGTTGTTGCAGCATCTGAGTCTGCAACATGTCCAACAAATGGAGCAGAGGCTGCAGAGAGGACAGTCTCCGTAAAATGGAATGAGGGAATTACCATCAGATCAGCCGTGGTCTGAGTGAATGGTGGGGCAGGATTGTGTGGACCACGAATGCAACTTATTCATATATTTGCATTTGTTCCAAGCAAACTCCCCTTCTCACCCAGTGTCCCATACTGGTGGGGAGTGAGTCCCCTCCATCTGTTCCTGCGTAACAGGATCTTCGGGCCTCACTAGCCTCCAGATTTCCCTGTGTCCCAGTTTTGAGCAGTTGAATGACTGTCCCTGTTCCTCTGTCCCAATCTCGAGCGGTTGAGTGACTCCCTCCTGATTTTGTGTCCCAGTCTTCAGCAGCTGAGTGACTCCCTCCTGTTCCTGTGTCCCAGTCACGAGCAGTTGAGTGACTCCCTCCTGATCTTGTGTCCCAGTCACGAGCAGTTGAGTGACTGCCGCCTAATCGAAGTTTTGTAAAAGTAGATGTCCTCCTCCTGCTACAGAGTAACAGGCTCCAATAGCTCTGTGCTCACCTGCTGCTCCTGTGGAATGGAGGTGAGGGACTGAATGGCCTCTTCACATGCCTTACAGCTTCTCTTGATTAAAAGCCTTTCTCCTGTTTCTGTAAAATCAAAATCTGAATGATTTATTTTTGTATTTGACTGTCAGTAATTGAGCAAACCAGCTGACTGACAGAATTCAGAAGCTGAAAAGCCTCCTCCTGTTCCTGTGTTAAACACTCAAGAGTCAATAGACTCTCAGAGCTGTATAGCATGGAAAAAAGATCCTTCGGTCTGGTCATCTATACCAATCAAATATCCTAACTTGATCTCGTCTCCCTTGCCAGCACTTGGCCCATCTCTCTCTAAACACTTCCCATGCATATATCCATCCAAATGCCTTTTAAATGGTGTAACTGTACCTGCTGTTCAATCCATACACACAGCAGTCTCTGTGTGAAAATGTTGTCCCTCACGTCCCATTTTAAATCTTCCTCCTCTCACCTTAAGCCTTTATATTCTATATTTGGAATTGTCTATCCTGGGAAAATACATTGACTGTTTACTTTTTCTATGCCCCTCCTGATTTTTATAAACTTCTTTAAGGTCCACCCTCAGCCTCAACACTTGAAAATAGCCCCAGCCTATTCAAACTCTCCCTGTAACCCCAACCCTCCAACGCCTGCAACATTATTTAAAATCTCTTCTGCACCCTTTCAAGTTTGACAACATCTTTCCGACAGCAGGTTGACCAGAATTAAAGGCAACATTACAAAAGTGGCCAAACCAACGTCCTGTACAGATGTAACATGTCATGCAAACGCTTAGACTCAAAGCACGCACCAATAAAGGGAAGATCACCAAGTGCCTTCTTCATTACACTGTCTACCTGTGACGGCACTTTCAAGGAACGGAGAACCTGCACCACAAGGTGCCTCACAGGGCAGCGATCGGGGTTTAATTCCATCCTAGAATGACTGGCTGTGTGGGGTTTGTACATTCTCCCCGTGACTGTGTGAGTTTCCTCCGGATGCTATGTTTCCCTCCGACAGTATAACGATATACAGATAAGGGTAGATTGGCCATCCTAAATTGTGCATAGTACCCTTGGATGTGAGGGCAAGGTGCATTAGCCATGGGAAATGCAGGCTGAGAGGGATAGGGTAGGGGTTTGTCCAGTGGGATACTGTTTAGAGGGTCGGTGTGGCCTCGATGGGCCGAAAATCCTGTTTCCTAACTGTAGGGATTCTATAATTTCAATGGAGTTCTCCTTGATTGGCAACTTTCGACAGGATCCTACCTATATGTCTGGCCCTGATTTTTCTTGCCAAAATGCAACACCTCGCATTTATCTAAAATAAACTCTATCTGCCACTCCTCAGCTCACCTAATTAAGTTCCCATTATATTCTGAGAGATCAGGCTTCACTGTCGACGACACCACCAAATTTGTTATTATCTACAAACTTACTGCCATATTTTATATACTCAAGTGCAAATGATTTGTATCAGTAACAAAAGGCAGTGGACCCACTGTTGATCTTTGTGAGCAGCGCCACTGGTCACAGGTCTCCAAGTTTAATGAACAAATGACCACTGTCACGCCCTGTCTCCAATATTCAAGAAAACTTTGGATCTAAATGGCGAGCTCTCCCTGGATTCCAGGCAGTCTAGCCTTGCTAACCGGTCTACCACGTACAATATTTTGGTTTTCTTACTGAATTCCATGAAGACAACATCCACTGTCCTGTCTTCATCAATCATCTTCTTCACTTCCTCAAAAATATTCCACCGAGTGAGACGTGATCTCCAATGTACAAAGCCCTCTTCTGTATTTGTCTTTCCAAATGCATATACGTCGTTTCCCTCAAAATCCCCTCCAACAATTTAGTCACCATTGAGGTCAGGCTCACCGGTCTATAGTTACCTGGGTTATCCTTAATTTCTGAAATAATGACACTATGTTAGCAACCCTCCAGTCTTTTGCCACCTCACCTGTGGAAATCAATGTTACAGATATATCAGCAAAAGGCTGAGCAATTTCTTTCCTAGCTTCACACAATATTCTGGGACACAACTGATCAGGTCCCAGGGATTTGTTCACCTTTATATGTTTTAAAATGTCCACAATCTCCTTGTAATATAGATACTTTTCAAGATATCACTATGTATTTCTTCATTCTCTCGCTCTTGTAACCTCTTCTACATTAAATACTAGGAAATATACTTGCTTAGTATCCCTTCCATCTCCTATGGTTCCACACATACGTAGCCTTACTGATCTTTAAGGTGCCCTATTCTCTCCCTAGGTAATATTTTGCAATTAAAGGATGTGTAGAGTTGCTTCAATGCCTCGTTAACCCTATTTCTAAAGCCATCTCATGTCCACATTTTTCTGGCCCGAATTCCCCGTTGACTATACACTTATTGCCCTTATACACCTCTCGGGATTCACTTAATCTCAGCTCTGTTTACCGGACATATGCCTCCTTCCTTACCTTGACCATAACATCAATATATCTAGCCATCCAGCACTCCCTGCACCCACCAGCCTTGCCCATCTCACTAATAGGAACACGTTGGCTCTGGACTCTCTGAAACCAAGTTTTGATGGCCTTGCATTTTCCAACCATCCCTTTACCTGTGAATAGGGTATTCCAATCTGCCTTTCACAGGGCTCGCCGAACACTTCCAAAATTGGCCTTGTTCAAAGTAAGGATTTTAATGTTTACATCGGGTCTTTCCTATTCCACAACTAGTTTAAAACTAATATTCATGTGTAACAGACTTGAAAGTTAAATAAACATTTCCTGCGCGTCTGTAACAGGCTGGAGAGGCTGAACGGCCTCCTCCTGTCCCCCTGTAATAGACTGGAGAGGCTGAATGACCTCCTCCTGTCCCCCTGTAATAGACTGGAGAGGCTGAATGACCTCCTCCTGTCCCTCTGTAAGAGACTGGAGAGACTGAATGACCTCCTCTTGTTCCTCTGAAATAGACTCAAGATGCTTCATGGCCTCCTCCTGTCCCTGTGTAACAGATCCGAGACATTAAATGAGACAAGAACCCGTGGATTACGAGCAGCCGTTAAACTATATATAATTGAGGTCCATTCCTTCTCAGTTACAGAAACACAAACAACACAATGTACTCCAGGAGCCCTCTCACTAACACTTCATACAGCTGCAGTGACACATCTCTTTGTTTTGAATGATTCTTTCGGCAAAATGTGCCAATATTCCAGCTTTCCACCTTTTCAAGTAGCAAAAGGCTAATATGGGCTGAATGGCCTTCTCTTATCCCTCTGTAAGAGGCCCATAGGGACAGAATTGCTTCGGCCTGTTCCTGAGCAGCAGTCTCAATGCTCTGTCTCAAGGTTATGAAAGGATTTGACAACAGGGCATTAAAACCAGGAGTAGCCTCACACTAGTCAATAAGTACCGTACTTTGGGTTCACGTATCGAGAAACTTGACCACCCGACGTTTTTTATTTCCGCTGACCTGTTATTCTATAACTGCCTCCTTTCAGAAACAGAGTGGAACATATATAGACCCCTGCAGTGTCCTGTTAATACTCTCATATATAGGTTAATTAAAAGATTTAAAGATTTATGATCCATCCCTCAGCAACCCTCATCCATTCCATCCAAAACCAATAAATGAAAAGTGATGTGATGAACTGGTTAACTGAGCCTATTTGTTCAGTGACTGTGATTAATGCCAATCCCCATGGATTCTAATTATCCCAGTGGAGGGTTTCCATCTTTTAATGATAAATGGGCTCCGTTCAATGTGTTATTCCATAACATGAGTGGGAGCATCACCGACAGCACTGACAGGGATCAGCAGATCCAGAGAGAGGGGGAGGAGAGATCAGAATCTGAAAATATTAGACTGGAATGTTCCAACAATAGACAGGAGTTTATCCGAATATGTTTGGCGTCTTTCTGCATTTTATTGGTGGTCATTATCATCGCAGATCTATTACGCTCTTCTCATTATTCAATACTCTTATTATCACTTCCTGGTTATCGTTGGTGTTCCTGGTGAGTGTCACTGTCCAGATTTTGTTTTCTATAAACCAGTTATGACTGTATTACTGTTCTTTCATCTCGTCTACACATTTTGCCACAATTATTGTTCCTGTTGAATCTCTCAATCCAGATATTCACTCTCCAGACCACTACTAACTACATTAATGAAGGTGTTCAATTACTGCCTCCCTCTCTGCTCTGGCAGTGTTACTCACCGGTCTCTATGTTGATCTATTCAGTTTCAGGGGAGATTCACAATGCATTGTAACATTGCCTTTGCTGTTAAGAGCATAGAGGTCACCGTCTACTGCTCTGGTTACAAACTCCACTTCCTTCCACTGTTTCCATCCCATCCCTGGCCACTATCAGCAGCTGAAGCAGACAAGTCACAACTGTGGGAGATCCCTTTGACGATGAGCTGATTCTTGACACCATGCCCTGAACATTTCTAACTTGAAATACTCACCACTCCAGAATACATCTCACTGGTTTAGTTCATCTGCTGTTTGAACCTTGAGCTATGAAGTACAGGCTTAATGAAGCCAATAATCTGCTGCTGACACTCCCGGCTTCAAACCTGCCGAAGCAAATCTGATTCGAACTCACACCAAACTCCCATCCATCTGTCATTCATGTGCACGCTGATGTATATTGCTGTTGTGTCTGGCAATGACTTTATTTTAACATTCTCAAACAGTTTATCTCATCTGTTCATGAAACTTCCCTCGTTCTCTCTGTTGATTAATAAAAAGCCTGTCAGTTGTTCGTATTTAAAATAATTTCCTCCATGTGCGTTCCTTCTCAAACAATGAGTTTAACATTCAACCATACACACACACACACACACACACACACACACACACACACACACACACACACACACACACACACACACACACACACACACACACACACACACCTTCCCATTGCAAGCAGTACTCTGATGCGAGGATAGTTAGCATATAGAACATAGAACATAGAACAATACAGCACAGAACAGGCCCTTCGGCCCACGATGTTGTGCCGAACTTCTATCCTAGATTAAGCACCCATCCATGTACCTATCCAAATGCCGCTTAAAGGTCGCCAATGAATCTGACTCTACCACTCCCACGGGCAGCGCATTCCATGCCCCCACCACTCTCTGGGTAAAGAACCCACCCCTGACATCTCCCCTATACCTTCCACCCTTCACCTTAAATTTATGTCCCCTTGTAACACTCTGTTGTACCCGGGGAAAAAGTTTCTGACTGTCTACTCTATCTATTCCTCTGATCATCTTATAAACCTCTATCAAGTCACCCCTCATCCTTCGCCGTTCCAACGAGAAAAGGCCGAGAACTCTCAACCTATCCTCGTACGACCTACTCTCCATTCCAGGCAACATCCTGGTAAATCTTCTCTGCACCCTCTCCAAAGCTTCCACATCTTTCCTAAAGTGAGGCGACCGGAACTGCACACAGTACTCCAAATGTGGCCTAACCAAAGTCCTGTACAGCTGCAACATCACCTCACGACTCTTGAATTCAATCCCTCTGCTAATGAACGATAATACTCCATAGGCCTTCTTACAAACTCTATCCACCTGAGTGGCAACTTTCAAAGATCTATGTACATAGACCCCAAGATCCCTCTGTTCCTCCACCTGACCAAGAACCCTACCATTAACCCTGTATTCCGCATTCTTATTTGTTCTTCCAAAATGGACAACTTCACACTTGGCAGGGTTGAACTCCATCTTCCACTCCTCAGCCCAGCTCTGCATCATATCTAAGTCCCTCTGCAGCCGACAACAGCCCTCCTCACTGTCTACAACTCCACCTATCTTTGTATCATCTGCCAATTTACTGACCCACCCTTCGACTCCCTCATCTAAGTCATTAATAAAAATTACAAACAGCAGAGGACCCAGAACTGATCGCTGCGGAACTCCACTTGTAACTGGACTCCATGCTGAATATTTACCATCTACTACCACTCTCTGACTTCGACCGGTTAGCCAGTTTTCTATCCAATTGGCCATATTTCCCTCTATCCCATGCCTCCTGACTTTCCGCATAAGCCTACCATGGGGAACCTTATCAAATGCCTTATTAAAATCCATGTACACTACATCCACTGCTCTACCCTCATCCACATGCTTGGTCACCTCCTCGAAGAATTCAATAAGACTTGTAAGGCAAGACCTACCCTTCACAAATCCGTGCTGGCTGTCCCTAATCAAGCAGTGTCGTTCCAGATACTCGTAAACCCTATCCCTCAGTACCCTTTCCATTACTTTGCCTACCACAGAAGTAAGACTAACTGGCCTGTAATTCCCGGGGTTATCCCTATTCCCTTTTTTGAACAGGGGCACAACATTCGCTACTCTCCAGTCCCCTGGTACCACCCCCGTTGCCAGTGAAGACGAGAAGATCATTGCCAACGGTACTGCAATTTCCTCTCTTGCTTCCCACATAATCCTAGGATATATCCCGTCAGGCCCGGGGGACTTGTCTATCCTCAAGTTGTTCAAAATGTCCAACACATCTTCCTTCCTAACAGATATCTCTTCTAGCTTATCAGTCCGTTTCACACTCTCCTCTTCAACAATACAGTCCCTCTCGTTCGTAAATACTGAAGAGAAGTACTTGTTCAAGACCTCTCCTATCTCTTCCGACTCAATACACAGTCTCCCACCACTGTCCTTGATCGGACCTACCCTCGTTCTCGTCATTCTCAGGTTTCTCACATACGCATAGAATGCCTTTGGGTTATCCTTGATCCTATCCGCCAGGGATTTTTCATGCCCTCTCTTAGCTCTCCAAATCCCTTTCTTCAGGTCCCTTCTGGCTATCCTGTATCCCTCCACTGCTCTGTCTGAACCTTGTTTCCTCAACCTTATGTAAGCCTCCTTCTTCCTCTTTACTAGACATTCAACCTCCCTCGTCAACCAAGGCTCCCTCACACGACCATTTCTTTCCTGCCTGATCGGTACATACATATCAAGGACACGTCGTAACTGCTCCTTGAAAAAGTCCCACATTTCCACCACATCCTTCCCTGACAGCCTATGCTCCCAACGTATGCTCCTCAAATCCTGTCTTACAGCATTGTAATTTCCCTTCCCCCAATTGTAAAAACTTCCTTGTTGTGCGCACCTATCTCTCTCCATAACCAAGGTGAAAGTCACAGAATTGTGGTCGCCATCACCAAAATGTTCATCCACTAACAACCCCACCACTTGTCCCGGTTCGTTACCGAGTACCAAATCCAATATGGCCTCCCCTCTGGTTGGACAATCTACATACTGCGTTAGAAAAGCTTCCTGGACACACTGCACAAACACCGCCCCATCCAATCTACTTGATCTAAAGAGCTTCCAATCAATATTTGGGAAGTTGAAGTCGCCCATGACTACGACCCTGTGGCTTCTGCACCTTTCCAAAATCTGTTTCCCAATCTGTTTCTCCACATCTCTGCTGCTATTGGGGGGCCTATAATAAACACCCAACAAGGTGACTGCACCTTTCCTATTTCTGACTTCAGCCCATACTACCTCCAGAGGCGGATCCCCCTCAAACTTCCTTTCTGCAGCCGTTATACCATTTCTCATTAGCAATGCCACCCCCCCCCCTCCTTTTTTACCACCCTCCCTAATCTTACTGAAACATCTGTAACCAGGAACCTCCAACAGCCATTCCTGTCCCTCATCTATCCATGTTTCCGTGATGGCCACAACATCGTAGTCCCAGGTACCGATCCACGCCTTAATTTCACCCACCTTATTTCTGATACTCCTTGCATTGAAGTATACGCACTTGAGCCCATCTCTGTGTCTGCAAGTAGTCCCTGTCAGTGCTACCTTCTCCACAGCCTCCCTACAGTCTTGGACATCCTGACACACAGCTAGCTTACTTGCTGGACTACAAGTCCGGATCCCATCCCCCTGCCAAATTAGTTTAAACCCCCCCCGAAGAGTGCTAGCAAACCTACCCCCCAGGATATTGGTGCCCTTCTGGTTCAGGTGCAACCCGTCCTGTTTATACAGGTCCCACCTTCCCCAGAATGCAGTCCAATTGTCCAAATGTCTGAAGCCCTCCCTCCTACACCATCCTTGCAGCCACGTGTTCAACTGCACTCTCTCCCTATTCTTTGCCTCTCTGTCACGTGGCACCGGCAACAACCCAGAGATGACGACTCTGTCTGTCCTAGCTTTTAGCTTCCAGCCTAACTCCTTGAGCTCTTGAATGACCTCCCCACCCCTCTTCCTACCTATGTCGTTTGGTGCCAATGTGTACCACGACTTCTGGCTGCACACCCTCCCCCTTAAGGATTCTGAAGACACGGTCCGAGACGTCTCGGACCCTAGCACCCGGGAGGCAACAAACCATCCGAGAGTCTCGCCCATGTCCACAGAACCGCCTATCCGTCCCTCTAACTAGAGAGTCCCCTATAACTAGCGCTCTCTTCTTCTCCCCCTTTCCCTTCTGAATCTCAGAGCCACAGACCCCTTCACTGCAGCTTACACCTGCAAGGCTGTCCCCCCCAACAGTTTTCAAAGCTGCATACTTATTTTTTAGTAAAGTTTGCAATACTCTCTACGCTGGGCAGATATTGCAGTTTACTGATCAACACACTAGCATGGTCTGCACAGCTCTCCATGCTGGGCTGTCATCTTGTCCCAGTTTAAGTTGTTTGTGGTGTTCCGTGAAGCAGATTCAGAATTTGATGTAACAAACCATTCCAGCTGATCTGACAATGCCTTTATTTAATGTTCTCATTCTTGTCATTTTACTCACGAAGATCTCACTTCTCCAGTTAGTCCCACTGCCCTGTCTTTTTCCACATATTTCCACAACATCTTTTCAGTTAATTAACTGTCTGTTTCTGTCTTTAATGTGAATCTCTCTGTCCCTCTGTGTCTTTCCCTGGCCTTGGGTTTTGGCTCCCTCGTGTATCGAGTGCTGGCATTGTGCAGCTCAGAAATACTGAAATGGGGTGTGTCAAGCTGTTGTTGACTTCCTGGTCTGTCCCATGTGATGGTCCATAGGCAGGAGTGTTTCAGAAGGTATGAGACAAATCCTTCTAACTTTTTCTGTATCTGTGGTTGCCCCTCTCAGGTGACCTTGCGATAAGTAACACGAGGAAGCCCACTGAGTGGAGGACCAGGCATCTAAATTGCCTGACAATGCTGTCAGTTTTTAAATAAAACGTTAACTTCTCATTTTTTTTTAGTAAGAGCTCTTAAAGGCCAAACTGCCGACTGAAAACAGCTGAAGTAAATAACTTACGGGGTTTTTAGGGTTTTTAATAAATAGTAGTAACAATGGCCAACTCACACAGACCAGGCTTTCTAGTTTGTTTTTTCCTGTAGCTGTAACAATCACCGGGTGCTTGGGGTCCCAGAGGGGTTGGAAGTTTTAGTAAATTATCCCTAGCTGCTACTCTCTCTAAAGCCTCACTTGATGGTGTTTCCCCCTGGATTGGAGAACTGTATGTAAGAATGTATGTCTGAATGTTTCTTTTTGTTATGGGGTGTGTTTCGGTGATGTTAATAGATTGAACAGATGATTTGTAGAACGTACTGTATCAATTATTCGGGTCAGTTTTCCAATAGTTAAGTTATTCTAAATTCCTCTTCATTTTGTATGGATTTTCATTAGAGGATAGTGAGGTTGACCAACCCTACGGTAGCCAAAGGCCTGATCAGGATCTGTTTAAATACATCCAGGCATTATCTAAATTTAATGAGAATGATGGGGGAGCCTTTTTAATTTCATTTCAGAAAGTGGCTAAACAAATGCAGTGGCCAGAGAACATGTGGATTTAGTTTATCCAAACAAAGCTGATAGGTATTTGGATCCCTATCGGAGGATGTGAAGAAAGCCATCTGAAGTGCATATGAGCTTGTGCCAGAAGCCGACTGTGTTTCAGGGATCTAAAATAGCGCCCGTGGTTAAACACACGTTGTGTTTGAAAGAATCAAACAAAGTAATCTTGAAAGATGGGGAAGGGTATTAAAAAAAGAGCAAACCTATGACACTCTGAGAGAGACTCTAATTTTGGAGAAGTTCAACAATTCACTTCCTGCAGTCGTTAGAACTCGTGTGGAAGAGCAGAGAGTAACAATGGCAAGATTAGAAACTGAAATGGCTGATGATGATGATTGGGTTCAGAAATCAAAGTTTGGTTTCTGTGAGGGATTGAGAAGAATGTGTGAGATCTTCTTAAAACATATACTTGTGAGAGTAAGGTTTACTGGCATAGGCCAGGGGTAGCAGGTCAATAGGTTACAGCATTAAGGGTACAGAAGCATGTAATTCTTTTATGCTGAGACATGAGGAGCTATGTCATTCAGAAGGACTGTTGGAGAGTTATTTAACGTGTGGTCAGAGTGTCCAGTGGAAACATCAACAGATTTATTCCCCAACGGGGAAGGCGGCCTTGAGCTTGGTGTTGGCATTACAACATTTCAGCATTTACATTGCGCATAACATACAAGAGACAAATCTTTATCACTGAGCGTGACCCCTAAAAGTTTGTGGAGAAGTTTAGGGAGAAAAATTTATTGAGTTTATTATTGCTACCATTCATTTTGAAATTATAAAGTTAACAGGGCGAGAAAAAGTAACTTTTGACACGTTGTGGAGACTTGGACGAATAAAGATAAAAGGCATTCTGTGGCAGAAGTAAAATGACTGAAATCGAAACGAGCTGTGAACATTTGTATGCTCAAAGTCAATGTAATATATATTCATTCCAGTCTACTAATACAGGAAGATTAGGAGGTTTAAAATGAATCCACCTTTGATTATGGATGGATTATTTTATTAAAGGTGGAGTTGTGAGAACACTATCATTGTAAAAAGGTTATTTTCTCTTGGGTTTTTTTTGACTAGAGGTTTTAAAGGCAGAGTTGCAGAACTGCTGTCTGAAAACAGTTTAAGTAAATAACTGAGAAAGCCTTTAGGTTTTATTAAAACGGTGATAACAATAGAAGGGCAGTGGCCAGCTCTCCCAGACCAGGTTTCCTCGTTTTGTTTTTAGCTGCAGCATTCAGAAGCTGTTCGGGTCCCAGAATGGTTGGAAGTGGCAATACATGATCCCTAGCTGCCTTTCCCTCTGAGATTTCTGTTGATGTTGTTTCCCCCTGGATCAGAAAACTGCTGTAAGGATCTGTATTTGAATATATCTTTGTGCCAAGCTGTGATTACCAAGAAGGTACGGTATCTATTGTTTGTGTAAGTGTTCCAACATATAAGCTATCCAGAAATGTTCTTTTCTTAATTTGTATTTTAACTAAAGCATTTTAACAGATTATAATTTGCTTAACATCGAGTGGTTTGACCAGTCGCAACACATCTGGAAAGCATACTTCACATCTATATTCAAAATAACGAAAGGTTTGGGTCTAAGCGGCCTTCTTAAAATATTTTGCAGGAATCTGGTCGGGTCCACAACACTTATAAGTGAGGGGTTTCTAACTGACTCCTGTTATTGAAAAGTTAGTGCAGCAGCTGGGGATGGTTTGCAGGAGGTTGTGCTGTGAGCTGCCTCAGACATTCAGGGAGACCTGAGGATTTGGTGACCCAACTCTGGATGGAGCATGGGAACTGTGGTTACAACATCTGGGTCTGCAACATGGACAACAAATGGAGCAGAGGCTGCAGAGAGGGGAAGCGTTGAAACCACGCAGTGAGTGTGTGTGGGGAAAGGGATCTGCTGTGTCCACCCCGGATTTTCCAGGAACTGCTTCCCATCTCCACTTAACCCAGGATCAGAGTGTGAGGGGACACTGATTGAACAAGGATCTGGTCACAGAGCGGTGTCACCTTCTTTAACACGTCCTGCAGCTTCACCCCAGGGGGAAGGATGGTGCTGCCAGTGACTGTTAGGGTCACAGTTTCATTCAGCTTCTATGTTCTGGAAATTTTCAAACAGGACTGGGTGATACATCCATCATCTCCCAGTATGTTGCCATCAATGTAACCATTCAGTGACGGAGGATATATATGGTGGATGAGGTAAATACATTATTTCACCCTCATCAGGGAGCTGCCGGGTGTATCCAGTATAGTGGTGATTCCCGATACTCCGCATCTGCAGAGTAGCCGTGTCAATGGGGAGAGGTAGAGGAACTGAAGGAGCACTCTCTGCATTAAGCTTGCAGCGTGCCCATCACAGTACAGCATGTTGGTGAATACTCCTGTGTGACAGCAACCACAGCCTCTTCATTCACAAGCAGGCAGCCATTCCCACCGTCTTCAGATCTCCATGTAGAAAGGAATGAATGTATCTTGGATAAAGGCCATCCCCTTGATGCACGTTTGAACATAGCATCCCCCATCACCAACCAAACACTTCAAAACATTCCATGTGTACGGAAAACAATGGGGTCACTTGGAGTGTCTGGGAGCAGACGATCAGGGATGGAGCAAAACCTCCCATGTCTGAACAGGTCTGAGTGAACCCCCCAGTACACAGTATCATTAATCCCTGTAATCCCTCTCTATTTCAGTAACATACTGCCTTCCATTATTCCTGTAAATGAAATGACAGATTATATCATGTTATATTGCAGCTGCTAAATTATTATCCATTGCCTTTATCTCTCTGTATCTATCTGTAGTCCCTCTACCCTCTCTTGATAATTTAATCTCTTGCTTATCACAGCAACATGACCAAACTCAGTATCTCTATATCTGTTCCATCCTCCTGATCATTGATATAGATTGTAAATAGTTGAGGACCCAGCACTGGTCACTGTGTGACTCCACTGATTACGTTCTGTCAAATGTTTTAGACTGATTTATCCGGAGTGCCTGCTTCCTGTTTGATACATAATCCTCCCCCATTACTGTGTAACACAGTCATAAAGCTGAATATGAACAAGGAGCATCAGTCAGGCATCCAACCCTTCGAACCTGCTCCGCCATGGAATACAATCATGACTGATGTCATCGCGGCCTCTGTTCCACTTTCCTGCCATCTCTCCATCCTCATTGGAGATTGCGCCACATAAAAAAATATCCACTCCACACCTACACCTTAAATTACTTTTAACATTTTACAGACCTCAATGAGCTCTCCTTTTATTCTTATAAACTCGACAGTACGGGCCTAAACTGCTCAATTACTCTTCATAAGACAAACACTTCAAATATGGAATCATTCTAATGAAGCTCTTCTGAATTGCCTCCAATGGAAATACCTCATTCTGCAGGACACCCAAACTGTACTCCAGTTGCAGCCTGACTAATGCCTCGCATAGCTACAGCAACACTCCCTACCTTTCTACTCTATCCTTTTACAAATAAACGCTGAAGTTATGTTTGCATTCCTCATTACTTCAAGTACCCACAAGCAAGTTTTCTGTGATATACAAGCAGACACCCAGACCCCTCTGCACTTAAGCACTTTGAAGTTTCTCTCCATTTAGATAATAATCTGCCTTTTTATTAGGCTGGCCAACTTGAATAACCCCATATTTATCCACTTTAGTTTTCATTGCCAAATGTTTGCCCATTGACCCAACCTATCCATATAGTTTATAAATCTCTTGCATCATCATTCCGACGTAATTTCCCACCAATGTTAGTGTCAGCTGAAAATGTAGCTATAGTATTTTCTATCCCGTCAACCGAGTAATAATGTCGATCACAAATGGTTGAAGCATGAGAACTGAAATCTATGGCACCCAACAAATTGCATTTTCCAATAGAAAATGACACAGTTAATTCATCTGACTGCATTTTGTTGGTTAACCAATCCTCCATTCAAGCCAAAAAATTACTCCTAAACCACTGCTGTCTGATCTCACCACTCACTCTTTGGAGAAGCGACGTATCTGAATCCTTCACGAAAACCAGATATATTCCATTTCCAGGATTCCCACTATCCAGCTTGTTTGTCACATCTTTAAATAACTCAAGAAAGCACTTCAATCAAGGTTTATCTTTTGTAAACCCATGTTGACTCTGATGAATTGTGCTTTACGTTTGTAAATGTCCACAACAATGTATTTAAATACTTTGCCTTAAATTACAATACTTTATTGTTACATTTTACTCCCTAATGTATTCAGTTATTATAAGTTCTTCCCTTTCTAAAACCTTTCCGTTTTCTTTGAATTCCTGTTTGATGGGAAAAAGGTATTAAGAGATGTGCTCCAATTGCTGCATAAGCGGTATTTGTGGGTGACTGGACTCATCATCCTGCTGGTGTACAAAATCGATGGGATGAAGTCTTTCTGGTGTTCCCATGTTGTCATCTCCAAGGCCAGAATGACCACCTCCTGTTGATGCATTAGAGGGGTGGGGGATTATGGAATCTTCCCGTTGGTGTGTAAGATTTTGAGGGGCTTATGGGTCTTCTCATATTTCTCCATAATCGGTGGAGATACTGAACGGTCTCCTCGTGTATCCCAGAGATGGGAGTGATTGATCTTCTCTTGTTCCCATACAACAGAGACGTGTCAGAATTACCTCCTCCTTTCTCATGAAATAAGTTTCAGATAGTTTTTATCCTTATCCAATTCTCTTGCAACACACTCGGTGGGCCCGAATGGCCTCCTGTTATCCCAGTGTAACAAATCTCCAGTCGCTGTGTGACCGCTTTCAGTTCCTATGTTGCAAACTTGAGATGGCTGAATGGACTGATCCTGTTGCTGTGTAACAGGATACAGGTGTCGCTGTCATTAACATTTTGTCGAGCACGGAGCTAGAGATCAGGTTATTTAGGAATTGATGTTGGATGATCAGAAAAGCTAATTGAAAACTTTGCTGTAGAGGACCTTTTGGGATCAGTGACCACAATGCATTATTTTTCTTTTATACTGTTTGAGTACTCGGTAGTTTGTGTTTTATTTGAAGTAACTGTTATAAATCTGAATCATGCAAGCCCTGAAGGGGTGAGGAGAAAGTGGGCACTGCAGCTGCTGGAGATTAGTGGCGTTGGAAAAGCACAGTCAGGCAGCGTACTCGGAGCAGGAGCATTGACGTTTCGGGCACAACCCTTTATCAGGAATGAGGCTTCTGGGTCAAGGCAGCTGAGAGATAAGTGAGAAGGGGGTGTGGCAGGAGGCAGTTATCTAGGAATGTGATACGTAGATGAAGGTGGTGTTGAAAGTGGTAGGTGATGAAGGGAGACAGAACGCCTCATCTACTGCATCCTTTAAACTCAGTGTAATCTTCTCCACATTGGCGAGACATACGTGGATCATTTCAGAGAACATATCTGGGATAGCCACATTGACCAACTCCACCACCTTGTGGCTAAACACTTTAACTCTCCTTTCCACTCTGCCAAGGACATGAGAGTCCTGGGCCTCCTCCATCACCAAACCCTAACCACCCGAAGCATGGATGAAGAAAGGTTCCTTTTCTACCTTGGGACCCTCCAACCACAGGGGATTAATGTAGGTTTCACCAGTTTCCCTATTTCCCCTAATTCCACCTTATCCCAGTCCAATATTCCACTCAGCACACTCCCCCCTTTTGAACATTCCTATGTGTTCATCTTCCTTCCCATCAATCTGGTCCACCCTCCTCTCCGACCTAACCCTTTCAGTCTCACCTTTAACTACCTATTAGGTCAATGGAAGCAGCTTAGAAAAATGCCAAGTGTTGTAGTAAGCCAGTGGATTCAGAGACATGTAGGACCCACCAACGGATGACCAAGAAACTGAGAAGGAAATCAAAAAGCGAAACAGCATGCAAACAAAAGAAAAACATAAAGTCTGCTCAAGAGAAACATAAAGACTGCTAAAAAAACATAAAGACTGCTTAAAAAAAACGTACATCAGTGTATGAAACAAAAGTATAAACAAGGTCAAATGTGGAACAGTAGGTGTGCAGACAGGGTAATTTATTGTAGAGAACAGAGAAATCACAGGGGAAAGAAACAGTTTCTTTGGGTTTATCTTCAAGGCAGAATATCCAGAAATTCTTCCAGAAATACTAAATGACCATGGGACTTGTGTAAGTAAAATCTAAGATCATTCTTATCAGTGTTGAGGTTATCTTTGAAAAGAAAGCTGGATTGAGTATTTATAAATCTGACAGATCAGATGTACTTCAGACAAGAATTTCAGAGGAAGCAACAATAGATGTATTGATTGCATCTCAGATTTTTTATGTTATTTTCCAATACATTCCGGAAAGATATTTAGCCAATCTGGATAAGGCAAAAGTTATAAATATTATCCAACAGTTTAAGAAAGGATATAGATGGAGAGTGGTGAATTACAGATCAGTTAACTTGTAATCCGCGGTCGGGTGTCTCTTGGGCTGAATTACAAAGAACTTGTTACTGGATATATAGAAGGTAATGGGAAAACTCGGGAGGATGATAATGCATCGATGAAACGAAAACCATAAGTGACAAACATTTTTTGGAATGGTTTGAAGATGATTCTTGTGGACGTAGGCAACAAGGAGCTAATGGATAACGTATCGTTGGATATTCAGGAGGATATTTCTTTTAGAACTCTCCCACTATCATCATAAGAGAAGTTAAAGTGAAAGGAATTGGGAAGAACGCATGCAAATAGGAAATGAAAAATTAGGTTTACATTCATGTGAATGTAATTGGAATATAGAAGATGTCGTGCACCAGCTGCATATAGTGTTGCTGAGACTAAACTTAGAGTATTATGTACCGTTTGGAGTCCCAATCTAAGATAGAATACTCTGACTACAGAGGAACTGCAAAAGGTATATTCCAGACTAATCCCTAAAATGGCAAGATTGTCTCACGGGGAAACTCAGCCTGTGATCTCGAGTTTCAAAACATGAGAGGAGATTGTAGTGAAACTTAGAAACTTAGGAACATAGAGGGGACTGAATAACAGAGAGACATGGAGAAGTGCAAGCAGGCGAGATTAGGGAGAATCTCACGGTATTCTACACGGTCAAGTAGAACAGAATATTCAGCAAACAATTAGTGTCCATTAGAAACCAAAGGGGCAATCAGTGCGTCAAACCGGAGAACACTGATAGATTGTTACATGTAAACATCACAGCTGTTTTACTTGGGAGAGGGAGGATGCAGGTACAGAATTCGAGAAGATGGACTGGAAAGCTCTTGAAGAGATTGATGTAAAGTACGAGCAGGAGTTTGAGGCTTTGTCTGGTATAAAATTGGACCAATCCGCAAGTCTGGATACTGTTGGAGTCAAGGGAGGAAAGACCATGACTGGAAATTTTAATTAGAATCTGACCATGAGGAGGTGCTAGAGGACTGGAGAGCAGCTAATATGATTCCAAATTCACAGTAAGGGTGGTAGAGATTTTCCAAGGTAACTATAGATGAGCGAGTACTAGATCACTGTTCGGGAAACGACTGGAGAAAATAGAGAAGGAGAAAATCGAACTCCAATTTTGCTTGTTGTATTCTTTAGACCCAGTTTTGTTTTAAAATAAAGGTTAGCTTTAGAGGGATGGCAGTGAAGGCAGTGCAATGTTCCTCCTGCAACATGTCTGAGGTGAGGGATGCCATGGACGTCCCTGCTGATTACACTTGCAGGAAGTGCACCCATCTCCAGCTCCTCCAAGACCGAATTAGGGAACTGGAGCTGGAGTTGGATGAACTTCGGATCATTCGGGAGGCAGAGGGGGTCATAGATCGGAGCTATAGGGAAGTAGTAACTCCAAAGATGGCAGATAGATGGGTGACAGTGAGGGGGACTGGGAAGAAGCAGCCAGTGCAGGGACCCCCTGCGGCCGTTCCCCTCAAGAACAAGTATACCGTTTTGGATACTTTTGGGGGGGACGACTTACCAGAGGTAAGTGACGGGGCTCAGGCCTCTGGCACGGAGCCTGTCCCCGCTACTCAGAAGGGAAGGGTGGAGAAGAGCAGAGCAATAATAATTGGGGACTCGATAGTTCGGGGCACAGATAGGCGGTTTTGTGGGAACAAGAGAGACTCACGTTTGGTATGTTGCCTCCCAGGTGCAAGGGTACGTGATGTCTCTGATCGTGTTTTCCGGGTCCTTAAGGGGGAGGGGGAGCAGCCTGAAGTCGTGGTCCACATTGGCACCAACGTCATAGGTAGGAGGAGTGCTGAGGATGTTAGACAGGCTTTTAGGGAGCTAGGTTGGAAGCTCAGACTTAGAACGAACAGAGATGTTGTCTCTGGTTTGTTACCCGTGCCACGCTATAGAGAGTCGAGGAATAGGGAGAGAGAACAGTTAAATGCGTGGCTACAGGGATGGTGCAGGAGGGAGGGATTTCGGTACTTGGATAACTGGGGTTCTTTCTGGGGAAGGTGGGACCTCTATAAACAGGTCTGCACCTGAACCTGAGGGGCACCAGTATCCTTGGGGGAGGTCTGCTAGTGCTCTTGGGGGGGGGGGGGGGGGGTTTAAACTAACTCTGCAGGGGCATGGGAACCCAGACTGTAGCTTTAGGGTGCATGACCTGGAGTGTAGGGAGGTTAGGAATATGGCAACAATCTTAAAGGAGGGTGCCTGTAAACAGAAGAGTGGCTTGAAGTGTGTATACTTTAATGCCAGAAGTATACGAAATAAGGTAGGTGAACTTGCAGCGTGGGTTGGTACCTGGGACTTCGATGTTGTGGCTATTACGGAGACATGGCTAGATCAGGGACAGGATTGGCTGTTGCAGGTTCCAGGGTTTAAATGTTTTAGTAGGGTCAGAGGTGGGGGTAAAAGAGGGGGTGTGTGTGTGGGTTTGCTTGTCAAAGATAGTATTACAGCGGTGGAAAGGAAGATGGACGAAGATTTGCCATCTGAGGTAGTTTGGGTTGAGGTTAGGAATAGGAGAGGTGAGGTCACCCTGTTAGGAGTCTTTTACAGGCCTCCTAATAGTCCTAGAATCGTTCAAGAAAGGATTGCGAAGATGATTCAGGAGAAGAGTGACAGTAATAGGGTGGTTGTTATGGGGGACTTTAACTTTCCTGATATTGATTGGGAAAGCTATAGCTCAAGTTCGTTAGATGGGTCAGTGTTTGTCCAATGTGTGCAGGAGAGTTTCCTGACACAAAATGTAGATAAGCCAACAAGAGGTGAGGCCATACTGGATTTGGTTCTGGGTAACGAACCAGGCCAGGTATTAGAACTAGAGGTAGGTGAGCACTTTGGGGACAGTGACCACAATTCGGTGATTTTTACTCTAGTGATGGAGAGGGATAAGTGTGTACTACCGGGCAAGAGTTATAGCTGGGGGCAGGGAAATTATGATGCGGTGAGGCATGACTTAGGATGTGTGGATTGGAAAAGTAGATTGCAAGGCAAGAGCGTAATTGATATGTGGAACTTGTTCAAGAAGCAACTATTGAGTGTCCTTGATAAGTATGTACCTATCAGGCAGGGAGGAAAGGGTCGTGTGAGGGAGCCGTGGTTTAATAAGGAATTGGAATCCCTTGTTAAATGGAAGAGGGCGGCCTTTGTAAAGATGAGGCGTGAAGGTTCAATAGGGGCGATTGAGAGTTATAAGGTAGCCCGGAAGGACCTGAAGAGAGAGCTAAGAGCAGCAAGGAGGGGACATGAAAGGTCCTTAGTTGGTAGGATTAGGGAAAACCCTAAGGCTTTCTATAGGTATGTTAGGAATAAAAGAATGACTAGGGTAGGAATAGGTCCAATCAAGGATAGTAATGGGAAGTTGCGTGTGGAGGCTGAAGAGATTGGGGAGGCACTGAATGAATACTTTTCGTCAGTATTCACTCAGGAATAGGACATTGTTGTCGATATGAATACTGAGTCACGAATAAGTGGAATGGATGGCTTTGAGATATGGAGAGAAGAGGTGTTGGAAATTCTGGCAAGGGTGAAAATAGATAAGTCCCCTGGGCCTGATGGCATTTATCCTAGGATTCTCTGGGAAGCAAGGGAGGAGATTGCAGAGCCATTGGCCTTGATTTTTGTGTCCTCTTTGTCTACAGGAGTAGTGCCAGAGGACTGGAGGCTAGCAAACGTGGTTCCCTTGTTCAAGAAAGGGAGTAGGGATAATCCTAGTAACTATAGGCCAGTGAGTCTCACTTCTGTTGTGGGCAAAGTCTTTGAGAGAATTGTAAGGGATAGGATTTATGCACATCTGGATAAGAATAATGTGATCAAGGATGGTCAGCATGGTTTTGTGAAGGGCAGGTCGTGCCTCACAAACCTTATTGAATTCTTTGAGAAGGCGACTAAGGAGGTAGATGAGGGGAAAGCGGTAGATGTGGTATATATGGATTTTAGTAAGGCGTTTGATAAGGTCCCCCATGGTAGGCTACTGCAGAAAATACAGAGATATGGCATTGAGGGTGAGTTGGAGGTTTGGATTAGGAATTGGCTGGCTGGAAGAAGACAGAGGGTAGTAGTTGATGGCAAAGGTTCATCTTGGAGTGCCGTCACTAACGGTGTTCCGCAAGGATCTGTTTTGGGACCATTGCTGTTTGTCATTTTTATAAATGACCTGGAGGAAGGGTTAGAAGGTTGGGTGAGCAAGTTTGCGGATGATACGAAAGTCGGAGGAGTTGTAGACAGTGAGGAAGGATGTGGCAGGTTACAGCGGGATATAGAGAAGCTGCAGAGCTGGGCAGAAAGGTGGCAAATGGAGTTCAATGTGGGTAAGTGTGAGGTGATTCACTTTGGTAAGAGTAACAAAAAGATGGGGTACTGGGCTAATGGTCGGATACTTGGTAGTGTGGAAGAGCAGAGGGATCTTGGTGTCCATGTACACAGATCTCTGAAAGTTGCCACCCAGGTTAATAGTGCAGTGAAGAAGGCATATGGCTTACTGGCTTTTATTGGTAGAGGAATTGAGTTCCGGAGTCCTGAGGTCATGCTGCAGTTGTATAAGACTCTGGTGCGGCCGCATCTGGAATATTGTGTGCAGTTTTGGTCGCCATTCTATAGGAAGGATGTGGAGGCACTGGAACGGGTGCAGAGGAAGTTTACCAGGATGTTGCCTGGTATGGTAGGAAGATCCTATGAGGAAAGGCTGAGGCACTTGGGGTTGTTTTCATTGGAGAAAAGAAGGTTTAGGGGTGACTTGATAGAGGTGTACAAGATGATTAGGGGGTCAGATAGGGTTGACAGTGAGAACCTTTTTCCACGTATGGAGTCAGCTATTACAAGGGGGCATAGCTTTAAATTAAGTGCGGGGTCGATATAGGACTGATGTTAGGGGTAGGTTCTTCACTCAGCGAGTCGTAAGTTCATGGAATGCCCTGCCAGTAGCAGTGGTGGACTCTCCCTCTTTATGGGTATTTAAGCGGGCATTGGATAGGTATATGGAGGATAGTGGGTTAGTGTCGGTTAGGTGGGCTTTGATCGGCGCAACATCGAGGGCCGAAGGGCCTGTACTGCGCTGTATTCTTCTATGTTCTATGTAATAATCAGACTCGCAAGGTTTGATCAGGGATAATCATCATGACTTTATCAGAGTGAAGTCACATCTAATGAATTTGATTGAATTAGTTTGAGGAGGTCGCTTATTTAGTTTTGCAGCAAGGCCTTTGACAAAGTTTCACATGGGAAATTGAAAAACATAAAGTAAAATCTCAGATTATCAAGGGTAACTTGAAAAGTTACAATGAAAATTGTCTTTGTGTGAGGAGTCAGAGGATGGTGGGAGAAGGCTGTTTGTGTGACTGGAGACCAGTGTCCCCTGGTGTACCACAGGGATCAGTGCTGTGTCCCTTATTGTTTGTAGCATTCATAAATGGTAAAGGTGTGAATCTGGAGGGGGGTGGGTGGGTGGGTTGAGGGGTGGGAGTTGTGATAAGTAAGTTTGTGTTTGACACAAAGATTGGCCCGGTGGTTGGCAGTGAGGAGGAAGTTCTGATTTTACAGGAAAATATAAGTGGAATGATCAGATGGGCAGATCAATGGCAGATAGAATGTGATCATGATAAATATGAGGTGATGTACTTTGGAAGGAGGAACCAGACATGGGGTGTACACATTGATTGGCAGCACACCAGGGAACTCAGAGGGTGTTTCTCCACACATCCCTGAATGTGACTCAATAGGGTAATGGACTAGTTAAGAATTGAACCTTGGGTGTAGCTTTTACTAATCAAGGAGTAGATTATAAGTGCTATACAGGGCTTGGTTTAGTCCATGATGGAATACTGTATGTCGTTCTGGGACCCTCATTACAGGAAGGATGTGATTGTACTGGAGGGGTTTGCAAAGGAGATTCACCAGGATGTTCCCTGGGATGGAGCATATCAACTATGGAGAGAGGCTGGATAAGCTGCCAGTTGCACAAGTATCTGTCCATGACAGTGTCGGATAAGAGTGACCACTGCATAGTCATTGTGGAGACAAAGTCACACCTTCACATTTAGAATAACCTCCATAATTCTGGGTGGCACTATCACCGTGCTAAATAGAACAGACTTCAAACAGAACTAGCAGCTCAAATCTGGGTTTCCATAACGTGTTGTGGGGCATCAATAGCAGCAGAATTGTACTCCAGCACAACCTCATGACCTGGCATATCCCCCTCACAACAATTACCATCAAGACAGAGGATCAACCTTGATTCAATGGAGTGTGCAGGAGGGCAGCAGCAGCA
The DNA here is from genome assembly GCF_047496795.1 of Chiloscyllium punctatum. Classification (NCBI taxonomy): domain Eukaryota; kingdom Metazoa; phylum Chordata; class Chondrichthyes; order Orectolobiformes; family Hemiscylliidae; genus Chiloscyllium; species Chiloscyllium punctatum. The sequence continues at coordinate 67,461,554 of NC_092772.1, read as the reverse complement.
CTGGGAATACCTGAAAATGAGGTGTCAGCGTGGTGAAGCCACCAACCAGGACTGCTTGTGCACCAAACAGCACAAGCAGTAAGTGACAGACAGGCTAAGTGATTCCACAAGCAATGGTTCAGGTCTCTGCAGTCCTTCCACTTCGAGTTGAGAATAGTTATGGATAATTAAACAAGTCTTCGGAGGAGGAGATTCCACAAGTATGTCCATCCTGAATGATAGAAGAGCCCAGCACATCAGTGCAAAAGATAACATTTATGCATTCGCAATAATTTTCAGTCAAAAGTGCTGAGTGGATGATGCACCTCAGCGTCCTCCAGTCGTCTTCAGCAATTCAGTTACCAGTCATCAGCCAATTTGATTCAGTCCACGCGATATCCAGATTCAGTTGAAGACACTGGATACTCCAGAAGGTACATACCCTGACAACATTCTGGCAATAGTACTGAAAATTTGTGCTCCAGACCTTGTCAATGCCCTAGCTAAACTGTTCCAATACAGTTACAACAACGACATTTCCCTGTTTACGTCAAAAATTACCCCAAGTATCTCCTATGCATAAAAAGCAGACCAAATCCAATCTGGCCAATTACCACCCCATCAGTCTACTCTCAATCATCAGTAAAGTGGTGGAAGGTGTCAGTGCTTTCAAGCGGCACCTGCTCAGCAATACCCTGGTCAATGTCGCCCAGTTTGGGCTCCACCAGGGCCACTCAGCTCCTGACCTCATTACCGTGGTTCAAACATGGACAAAAGAGCTGAATTCCAGAGGTGGGGTGAGAGTGATAGCCCTTTAAATCAAGGCTGCCTTCGCCCAAGTGTGGCATCAAGGGGCCTTAGTAACACAGGAATCAATGGGTATCAGGGGCAAACTCCCCGCTGGTTAGAATCATACCTGACACGGAGGAAGGTGGTCATGGTTGATAAAGGTCAGTCAATTCAGCACCAGGATAAATCTGTAGGAGTCCCTCGGGCAGTGGCCTAGGCCCAAACATCTTCAGGGCTGCTTGATCAATGACCTTGCCTCTATTATAAGGTCAGAAGTGGGAATGGTCGCCAATGATTGCACCATGTTCAGCAACATTTGTGGTTCTTCAGATACTGAAGCAGGCCATGTCCAAATGCGACAAGATCTCGACAGTATCCAGGCTGACAAATGGCAAGTAATATTCAGGCCACACAAATTCCAGACCGTGACCATCACCAATAAAATACAATCTAACCTGCCCCTTGTCATTCAATGGTGTTACCATCACTGAATCCACAGTGGACTGCAGCGGTTCAACAAGGCAGCTCACCACCACCTTCTCAAGGGGCAACCAGGGACAGGCAATAAATGCTGGCCCAGCCAGTCACATCCAGGTTCAGGAAATAAATATCATTTTAAAAAAATAACAGAGGAGGGTTGCTGGGATATCACAGAGATCGGTGCTCAGGCCCCATTTGTTCACACTACCCATTAAACATTTGGTTGCAGGAATCAAATACAACATATCCCAACCTGCTGACAGAATTAAAGGATTTGGATTGTGAGTGGGTGAGGAGGTTGTAAAAAGCTTCAAGGTGACTAAGACAAGTGGAGTGAATGGGCAAATACGTGGCAGATGGAGAGTAAGGTGGGTAGAGGTGGCAGTGTGCCCTTTGGTGGGAACAATAGACTGGCAGCCTATCGTTTGAAAAGGGATTGTTTGAAACATGTTGATCTACAAAGGGACGAATGCTCCTGTTTGTTGTTTCCTTCTGCGCGGCCCTCCGAGGTCCCTGCAGCGCAGTGAGGTCTGAACCCAGGCGTCAATACTGGGAATGGCATTGGCACGCTGCCCAGTGTACATAGTCCCACCAAGTGGGGAGCTGTAACATTGCAAAGAATCTAGATCTCCCTGCAGACCAGTCACTGAAAGCAATATTGCAGGAGCAGAAAGCAGTTAGGAAGGTAAATTGGGTGTGGACCTTCATTTCAGGGGGATTTGAATCGAGGAATAAGGGTGTCGTACTGCAACTGTACAGGGCCTTAGTGAGACCCCATCTCGAACATTGTGCAATATTGTGTGCAGGTTTGGTCTCTGTACCTAACAAAGGACAACCCTATCATTGAGGGAGAGCAGCGAAAGATGAGCAGACCGATTTCTAGGATGTCAGGCTTGCTGTGGGAGCAGTGTTTGGGGCGACTGGGCCTGTATTCCATGGGGTTTAGGAAAATGTGTGAAGATCTCAGTGAGATATATAAAACTCAGACAGGGTGAGACAGAATGGAAGCAGAGATGATAATTCCCCTGGCTGTGATGTCTAAAATAAGGGGCCACAGTATTAGATACAGACAGGCTATTCTGCACTGAGATGACAATAAATGTCTGCCCTCAGAGACTGGAGAACCTGGGGAATGCGCTTGCACATGGAAACCAAGACACTGAATATAAATACGGATTTAGAGACAGGAAAGGGATGGTGGGAGAGCAGGAGTACGGTGTGGAAATAAAGGGCGAGGTATCATTGTATTGAATTGGGAGCAAACTCGATGGACCAAAGGGACTACTGCACTTCCTATTTTATAGCTTCCCAAGGTTGCTCACATTAACGGATATATTAATTGTGTGGGATAAGTGCATTGTGGAGATGTTTGAACATGAACGACAATGAGGAAGGCTCAATGTGTTGTATGGCCTACTCCATTCCTAATGTTTCTGTGCAGTCTGTGGGAAAGTTCTGTAAATGTTGTCACAAGATCTTAGATGTTAGGAAGGAGGTCTCTGCAGGGTCAACAGGACTGTGTTTCCCATTCCCTTTTTCCGATACTGAGGCTGGGTCCGGGTGTTCTGTTCGGGTTTATCCTTTAAGACCTCGGAGCAGTTTGATACAATAGAGTATCTTGCTTGGCCGATTCAGAGATCATTGAAAAGTTTTATCCCATGTCTATGTGTCTGTAGTCATAGATAATCATAGATGATCATAGATAACAAACAGCAATGGACCCAGCCTCCAGTCTGACAGACATCCTTCCACTAAACACTCTACTTCCTAACATCAAGCCAACTGTGTATCCAATTGGCCAGTTCCCCCAGCATTCCACGCGATGTAACCTTCCTGAGCAGCTTACCATATGGAAGCTTATCAAATGCCTTACTGAAATCCACAGAGACTACATCTACCACTCTGTCCTTGTCAACCTTCCTGGTCACTTCATCAAAGAACTCTAACAAATTTGGGAAGCATGATCTCCCACTCACAAGTCTATGCTGACTGCTCCGAATCAAACCCTGTGTAAGTAATGGGTGCAGTCAATGGTATGCTGTGCTTCATTGTAAGATGATTCGAGTACATAAGTAAAGGCATCTTCCTGCTGTTGTAGAGCCTTGCTGAGAGAGCATTAGAAGCACACTACACAAATTTGATCTCCTTTGTAAGGAATGATCTTCTTACCACATACATGGGTGATGGTAACATGAGGATAGAGTGAATAAGCTGAGTGTTTAATCTGTGGAGCTGAGAGACGAAGAAATGGCGATGCTGAAACACGAGGAGTGGCAGCGATCAATTATTTGCAAAAGAGATATTGATAGGTTGAGAAATTCCATACTTCACACAGGATTAATGGGTTTGATTTATTGTCACGTGTACCTCAGTACAGGGAAACATTTGGTTTATGAGCAGTGGAGGCAGGTCATAATAAGCATGGCCAGACAGATCATAGGGTGGAAATAGACTTGGACAGAGTATGGCATACAGGTTACACTGAACAGGACGTGCACTGGACAAGATCAACATGAATAAGATCAGCATTATTTGAACTTAGAGAGTCCATTCATCAGTCTAACGTAGCTTACCTAATAGTTTATATGCCTAAATTAACTCTCCCCATGTTATTGTGCAGTCGGCGTGTGAACCCTGTACTGAACGTCAGGTTGCTCACAATCCCCAACAGCAGCCACAATACCTTCCATCGGAAACAGGTAGCCATTCCCACCAGCTTCCGCCCTACACAGAGAAGGCATCTCAGAGATGAAAGATGTCTTCATGAGACTTCACACAAGATATATGGCTTCCCTCCTCACCACTAGAAAACCACGTTAAAGTCCCACGTGTGTATCATGAGCAACGGAGCCAGGAGGAACAACGTGGAACAGTCTGTCTGTGCAGCTTCTGCTCCACTTGTTCATCATGTTAGAGCATCAATTAGGAGACAGTGAGGACTGCCCATGCTGGAGATCACAGTAGAGCGTCGATTGCTGGAAAAGCACAGCAGGTCAGGCAGCATCCGAGGAGCTGGAGAATCGATGTTTCGGCATAAGCCATTCATCAGGAATCAGCATCAATTACCTCATTCTGCCCCTGTGTAAGTGCTTTGAGGGGGGAATGGCCTCTTACTGTTCCTGTGAAAGTGACCCAAGGATCTGAATGGCTTCTTCCTCGTCCGATTGGACAGGGTCAAGGGCCGGATTGGCTTACCCCGGTTCCTGCTTGACAGCTCGATGTGCTGACAAGTGTGATGATGCTGCAGCTTTAAGAGGTTATTTTGTCCGGGTTTCTTTTAAGAGAGAGATTGAACGATCGTTACCAAGCTGACTAGTTAAGACCACTCGAGTAAACAACGAGGGAGACCTTGTGTTTATTTTAATGCAGCCTGAGTGGGTGTGGTCAGCTCTCACAGATTAGGATCACTGGGTTTTGGTTTCTCAGCAACTTCAGAAACTATTGGGGTCTCCACAGAGTTGGAAGCTTCAGTGAATGCCTCCTGCTACTTTCCCTGAGTTTTCTCTTGGTGCTGTTTTTAATTCCTGGATTAAAGAATTATTTGTGACAAGCTGTGTCTGAATATTCCTTTCTACGGAGGGCTGCGTTTATGTGATTTTCCTATATTGGAACAGTTCATTAGTAATAGTTCCTAGGTCTATTATTCTGTTAACTTGTCCAGTAGAATTAAGTTATTCTAGATTCCTCTTTCTTTGGTTTCATTTTATCTTTCGTGTTTCAATAAATAGTGTTTTGCTTCACACCCAGTACTTTGACCAGTCACATTGCGTCTAGAACAGACACTTTACATTTCCATTAAAATAAAAAAAAGAGTCTAGGCTACCCCCTTCAAATATTTTCGAGGGGCTCTGGTGTAGACCATAACACTAGACTCCTTCTCGTCCTGAGTAATAGGCTGGAGGCACTGAATGGGCTGTCCCTGTTCTTCTCCAATAGTGTCAATGGGCTGAATGGCTTCTTCATATTCCTGTGAAACCAGCGTGAGGTGCTGAATGAACTCTTGTTTTACTGTGGCAATGTGCAGTGTCAGGCAGTGCTGGTAGATGAATGTTATCAACACTTTAACAGCACAAGTCTCAATGGAGTCTGGGTCTTGCTGCACATGGACACAGACTAGTTCAGCAGCTGACGGGGGACAAAATATTCTGAACATTGTGGAATGTTCGGTGATCATCCCCACTTCTGATCTTATGTTGGTCAGGGTGGGGGCGGGAGACATTGATGAAGCAGCTAAAGTTGTTTGTGAAGAGGAAGCTACCCTGAGGATCTCGCACAGAGGTGACCCAGAACTGAGATGATGACCATCTTCCTTTGTGCCATGTTTGACCCCAAACACTGCAGAGGTTACTCTGATTCCCATTAAGTCCAGTTTTGTTCAGCTCCTTGATGTCAACAGAAGGGAACCACTGCCTTGATATCGGGGCCAGTCATTTTTACCTGAACCCTTGTCTCAATCTCTTTTGTTCACATCAATAAACCATGATATAGGAGCAGCAAGTGTTTTCTTCAAACAGGTGGGATTGAATGTCAGGATTTCACTTCTCAAGAGTGTTCGGGGAGCAAGATTTCTGAAAGTATTTGAAGAGGATGTAGATGGATATTGCCCTGTCAGAGAGGTGAGGGCTATGAGGAATTGGGTTTGAAAGATGATTTGAGACCAAGAGCAGATCAGCCACGATCTTAGTGAAGGGCAAGGCAGGTTTGGGGAGTGAACAACCTGCCCCTGTTTCTGATGTTCTCACATTCTGTTATTGGAAAGTTAGTGGGTGTTATTTTCATGAATGTTATTGTTTTTGAATATTGCAGTCAGGAAGAGCAGATGATTTTGTGAGCCATCTCTGGGTGAGGTATATGGGCTGTATTCACAGTGAATCTGGGTCTAAAACGTGACCAACAACTGAAGCACAAGTTGCAGATAGTGGAAGCTCTGTAAAGAGAGATGAGGGGCCTCTTTCATACCCGTGCCTGTATTTTCCAATTACATTTCCCAAATCATTTCAAAGCGTGTGTGATAGTCTTGCGAGGCTGAATGGTCCCCTCTGTTTCTGTGCACCAGGTCATAGGAGTAAGTGGCCTCCACTGTTCCTGTCTAGCAGGTATGAGGGGCTGAATGGAACACAGGAACATGGGACTGAGGAGTCATTAGATATTTTGACCCTTCTCCACCAGGAAGTAAGATTGTGGCTGATGAGGTTGGGGTCTCAGCCCCTCTTTCCTGTCTGTATCCCAATATCCGTGACTCACTTCTCTGTCAAATATTTTGTAATGCAGCTTTCAATCAATGTGAACATAGAGGCACAATGAACTTCCAGTGAAGAGAATTCCCACTTGAAAGGTCCTTTCAGAATTTTTCATCATCCCTCTTATAGAATCAGAGAGTCATGCAGAACCGAAACAGACCCGTTAGTCCGATCTGTTCACTCCGATCAGAAATCAAATCTGATCCAGTCCCATTTGCCAGCATTTGGTAAATGTCCCTCCTCTTTCAGATACTTTTGAATGTGCGATTGTAACCGCCTTCACCACTTCCTCTGACAGCACTTTCTGTACACACACCACTCTCTATGTGAAACATTTACCTTCAGGTCCCTTCTAAATCATTCACCCTCTCCCCTCCAACCTATGCTCTCTTGTTCTGGACTCCCCTATCCTTGGGAGCAGAACATGGCTGTTCAGAATATCCATGCCCCTGATGGTTTTATAAACCTCTATAATGTCACCCCTCAGCCTCTGGCACTCCAGGGGGAAACGCCTCAACCTAATCAACCTCTTCCTAAAGCTCAAACCTCCAGTCCTGGAATATCTGTGTCTAAATCATTTCTGCAGAAAACCGAGTTGTACGCATTATTCTTAAAGTGGCCGCACCAACATCCTGTACAGATACAACATGCCATCACAACTCCTATACTCAATGCTCTGACTAATTAAGGCAAATGTGCCAAATGTGTTCTGCATCACTCTGTTTACCTGCGACTCCACTTTCAAGGAACAATGTACCTGCAGTCCTATGTCCCTTTGTTTCACAACATGCCCCAGGACCTGACCATGAAGTATATAATGTCTGCCCTGATTTGCCTTCCCAAAATGCAAAGCTTCATATTTATCTAAATTAGACTTCATCTGTCACTCCTTGCCCCTTTGTCCCATCTAATTGTGGTCTTGTTGTACTCTGAGATAATCTACTACACCACCTTTCTGATGTCATCTGTAACCTTACTAACTATTGCCCCTATATTCACATCTAAATCTTTACATAAATGATGAAATGCAGTGAAATCAGTACTGATTCTTACAGCACACTGCTGCTCTCAAGCCTCCAGTCTGAAAAATATCCCTCTTCTTTCAAGCCAATTGTGACTAGCTCCTTCTGTATCTTATGTGACTGAAACTTACTAATCTGTCTACCAAGTAGAATGAAATACTAGCTATGAAGAGAGGCTGAGTATGTTAGGTTTATTTTCACTAGATAAAAGGAGATTGAGGGGCGGACCTGATAAAGGTTTGCAAAATCATGAAGAGCATAGACCGGGTGGACAGAGACAAGCTTTTTCCCAGGTTGAAGGATTCAATAACGAGAGGTTGTGCTTTCAAAGTGAGAGGTGGAAAGTTTAAGGGGGGATACACGCGGTAAGTACTTCACACAGAGGGTGGTGGGCATTTGGAACACGTTGCTAGCAGAGGTGGTCGAGGCAGGCATGGTCGATTCATTTAAGATGCGTCTGGACAGATGCATGAGTAGGTGGGGAGCAGAGGAAGACAGATCCTTAAGAATTGATCGACAGGTTTAGACAGTACATTTGGATTGGCTCAGGCTTGGAGGGTGAAGGGCCTGTTCCTGGGCTGTAAATTTTCTTTGGTCTTTGTTCTTTAAATGAACACCTTGCTGATGTCCATATAGACAATGTCTACCAAATTGCCTTCATCAATCTTCTTTAGCACCTCTTCAAACACTCAACCAAATTAATGAGACATGATTTCCCATGCAGAAAACCACCTTGTCTACCCCGATCAGCCCTTGCCTTCCCAAATGTATGTAAATCGTGTCCCTCAGAATCCCCCGCAACAACTTACCCACCACTGACATCAGGCTCACCGCTCTATAGTTCCCTGGCTTTTTGGGTCACTGTTTCCTTTTCTAGTCCCACTCCTCCACTGCTCACAACAAATGTGAATTGTAACCAGGTTGGTGATATGGCCGATGATATCGGTCTCAGATTGGGTCAGGGTCAGTTTTAGGAACAAGTCAGGCTAGTTTCTTTAATCTGCTAAAACAACACTTTTATGATCTAGAGCAATGTTACTCAAACTATGATGGAAAGATGAATTGCAAACTGTTTGGGTATTGCAATTATATAATCAATATTTCCCTTTCTAAAAATGCTGACACACACACACACACGCACCGACACACACACACACATATACACACACAGACACACACACACACACACACACACACTCACTCTCTGCAAATTTAACTTGAAAGAACTTGGTCCAAATATTATTGGAACTCATGACAAAGGATAAATTGTGAGATTGTCCAAAACGTTATTCTGCTTCTGAAGATATTGTACTCACACAGCTGCTAGCAATGGGATTTCATCCTGGGAGAGTTTGGATTTGGCTGAATTCCCTTTGCTTAAGGCAGTGAGTAGATTCCAGTGAATTCTGGTTCGGGATCATCCAAAGGGTAGCACGGTGGTTTGCACTGCTACCTCACAGCACCAGGGAACTTGGGTTCGATTCCAGCCTTTGGTGACTGTCTGTGTGGAGTTTGGCGATTCTCCCCTGATCTGTGTGAGCTTCTAATGGGTGATCCAGTTTTCAACCACAAACTGTGTAGGTTCGGTGGATTGGTCATGCTAAATTGTCCGTAGTGTTCAGGGATTTCTGGTTTATGTGCAATAGTCAGGGGTAAATATAGGGAAATGGCTTGGGAAGGTTAGTATGGACTTGTTGGGTCGAAGGGCCTGTTTCCACACTGCAGGGATTCCATAAAAATAAGAAAGGTAACGATGACTTGTAGAGGTTTTTTTTTTTAGCTCGCAGACATTGCTGTGATGAGGAACAATGAAGGAGAGAGAGTGCAATAGGCCAATCCTTCTCAGGCAGATTACATTTTCTCCCTCTCTGAGTTGAATCATACAGTAATGTCATCCTCTCCCAAACTGGACCATGTGAGGTCTCCTTGTACATTGTCCAAACTATATTTCCATCATATTCCCTGTTCCAAGTAGGTGCATCATTGCTGCTGTCATACACAGAGCCATACCCTTCACAGAAAATGGTCTCGGTCAATTTGAAGATATGTTTATATGTCCCTGCGTCATTAGAAAATAAAAATGTTTAATTTATTCAGAATACCTGTGTTAAACTGAATGCATTTTTAAAAGAAATACAGAAATTGCTGGAAAAGCTCGCCAGGTCTCTCAGGACCCAGATGCTGTAGTTGTACCAGCCTCCACCACTTCCTCTGGCAGCTCATTCCATACACACACCACCCTCTGTGTGAAATGGTGCCCTTTAGGCCTCCTCAAAACCTTTCCCCTCTCACTTTCAAACAATGCCCTCTAGTTTTGGACACCCCTAACCTGGGGAAAAACCCCTGACTACGCACCCTATCCATGACCATTCTGCTTTTAAAAGCCGCTACTGTGGCGAAATGTGACCCCAATCAACACGAATGGCTGTACTTTCAGTCATCCTGGGCCTAAATTCTGAAATTCAATACTGACAGCTCTTCCTTCTCCATCAAGTCACAATTCTAAATCCATTTTAATCGGTTTGTTCAGATGTATCCTGAGACACTTCTGTGGGCTTTACACCTAGACCTTTGTGCCCAGAAGGGGCCTCACCAATGTCCTGTACAACCTCAACATGACGTCCCCATTCCGATACTCAAAGGTCTGTCCTTTGAGTACATGTGTGTTAAACAACTTCTTAACCATACTATCTATATGAGATGCAAATTTTAAAGAATTAAACCTGACAGTCTAGGTTTCTGTACTACAGCACTGCCAAAGGCTCTACATTTAATTTTATAGGTCCTGCTGTTGTTTGATTTACCAAATCCAATACCTCGCATTAATCCAAACTAAACTCCATCTGCCACACCTCAGCCCAGTGTGTGATATTACTGCCACCGCCCCCTAGCATCACTCAGCAATACCCATAAAGCTGTAACACTATTCTTCTGTGTGCTTGTTCATCAGACTGTCCTGACATGCTGGGACATACCCCTGCAACAGGCAGGACTTGAATCCAGGCCTTCTAGCCCAGAGCTAGGAACACTACCACACAAGTTCAGGAATTGGAATCAAATCCTGAGTTTTGGCTCAGAGGCAGGGACACTACCCACTACACGACCATACCCAGATTTTGGGTCATATTTTAGTGCCCACTTTCAGCTCGGTGTGGATTTATTATAATCAGGTTCCCATTATTGAATTACAAACAACACTTTTATTATTAAACAAATGCAAGATATTTGTCTCAGCTTTAGGATATAGAGTGTATGTGCTGTGCTATCCAAATTAACTATGAACATCTTTAATCACTATTATCTGTAGCCTACAATATTAGGAAAAGAAATCCTGCACTCACACTCTGCCCAAAGAAGGGTCTCAAATGGATATTTATTACTGAACACCAGAGACGAAGGAAGAGCTTAATTTCTGACCCAAAAACACTGATCACTCTTACCCAACTTTCACGTGCGGCCGCTGATTACTGTCCAGCCTCTCCTCCCCACTGACTGTGTCAGCAATCTGTCTCTCCTCCCCCCTAACTACACAAGGCTACCCAAACTCAGGGTCTTTGTGAAAATCAAGGCCTCCTGGAGAGGGGGATGGGTATTTTAAAATTGAAGGGGGAGGGTGAGGTGACAGTAATGTCACACACTGGGCTCAGGGGTCGCTGATGGAGTTTAGTTTGGATTAATGTGAGGTATTGGATTTGGTAAATCAAACAAGAACAGGACCTATACAATTAAAAGTAGGGCCTCTGGCAGTGCTGTAGAACAGAGACCTAGGCCGTCAGGTTTAATTCTTTAAAATTTGCATCTCATATAGATAGTGTGGTTAAGAAAGTGTTTAACACTTTTGTCTTCATTGGTCAGACCTTTGAGTATCGGAATGGGAATATCATGTTGAGGAGGTAGAGGACATTGGTGAGACCTCTTCTGGAATACTGTGTCCAGTCTGGTCACCCTGCCCGCTCATTCCATAACCACACCTCCCTCTGGGTCACTTTAATATTTCCGCTCTCACCTTAAGCCTATGTCATCTAGTTTTGGATTTCCCTACCCTTAGAAAACACCTTGACTATTCACTTTGATATTATTGACCTTGATATTATTAAGCAGGAGAGGGTTGAGAACAGATGAACCTGGATGTTGTTGGGAAAGGAGGGAGTGAGCTATAAGGAGAGGCTGGGTATGCTGGGACTTTTTTCACTGGAGAGGATGAGATTAAGGGGTAACTTTACAGAGGTTTATAAAATATTGAGGGGTACAGATAAGCTGAAGGGCTGATGTCTTTTCCCTAGAGTGGAGGATTCAAAACTGAGGGATATTTTAATGTGCGAGGAAAAAGATTTAGAAAAGTCATGAGAAGTAATTATTTTAGACAGAAGCTGGCTTGTGTGTGGAATGAGCTTCCAGAGGAAGTGGTGAAATCAGGGAGAGTTACAACATTTAAAGGACATTTAGATCAGTACATGGATAAGACATCAGTTTGGATGGTGCTGTGAGCAGCTGCCCTCTCCCTCCCCATCTCTGAATGAATCCCTGTTGGTTTTCACCCTCTGCCAATGTCTGTGCAGTGGCGTGTGGAGACCAGCAGAGGGTGGCATTGCATCACTTTAAGCACCACAGAGACTGGCAGTGCTGCCCCACACAGAGACACACAGATACACACACGGGGATGGTTAGGGTACGGCGTGAAGCTCATAGGTAATTTAAATTAAACATAGCAGTATTGGGAATATAGCAGTATTTCACTTGCTCACACTCGTGTATGTGGGGCAGGATTTCAGTTGTTTCATGGGGACTGTGACACTATAACAATCTCAATGTTTGTAGATTGCACCGAACCTGGAAGAACTCTGAAGTCTATGGAGGAGAGTGTGGAACTCTAACAGGACAGTGACACGTTGGTGTAGTGTTCAGGTTTATGGCAGATGGGGATCAATGCAGAGCAGTGTGAGGAGATGCACTTTGGTAGGAAAGACAATGAAAGACAGTTTAAAACAGACTGTACCATTATAAAGGGGCTGCAGGAGCAGAGAGCGCTGGGTGTATATGAGCACAGATTGTTGAAGATGTCAGGGCAGGTGAGGAGAGCAGTAAATTTCACAGATTAGTTTCAGGATCTGAGCTGTTTACAGGGGGAGGTGTAGGAGGTAGTCTCCGTGCTCCCTTCCTGGGAGGTGGTGGTGACGATGTGTTGTGAGCCCACCCTCCTGCCCACCAAGACCGGGGGGATTCCATTTGTACCAGCTCGACACAAAATGGAGATGGCATCAGGGCCACAGCTTGTAAGTTGTGACGGGGGGGAACGGAGCTGCCAGTGGGTTTAAAGTGAGAATTGCCCTTCACTGAACATTGCTCCTCACTCGGTCGGTGGGACGTGGATGTTTCAGAATCTCCACACAAGGCGTCCCGATCCTCTCCGCCTCGAACCAGGGTCCTCCCCATATGGCGGGGATAGGGGGGGGGGGGTGAGGGAACGGATATCGGGCACTCCACCACATGGCTTGGCCCTCCCTGTCCTATTCCAGGCTGCTTCTCCTGAAATAGGACAAAGGGAGGGAGTGCGTGAGGGTGGGAGTGGGTGGCCCTGCTGTTAGTGTTAGTGTAGATGGGAAGGGGGTCATAGTGAGGTGTCCGGAGGGAGTCAGTTCACAGTGTTGTATCCATGCAGTGTTATTAGTGTGGGGGTGAAGTGGAGGGAGGGGGGAAGAGAGAGGGAGAGAGAGAGAGAGAGAGAGAGAGACAGAGACAGAGACAGAGACAGAGAGAGAAGGTGCAGCATGCGACAGTGAGAGGGGTGGACCATGAGCCTTGTTCGGGGGTCGGTGCTATAACAGATATACACTGAGTGTGAGGGAGCAGAGAGAATACGGTGACCGTTATCCTGACAGAGTGGGAAGCTTATTGATGCTTGTCCTGTATTGCTGGACGTTTCTTCAGACCCCAGATACTGCACTGGGTGGGGAGCTCAGACCATACTCGGTGGGTCTGGTGGTGTCGACCCTCTGGGAAGAGAATGGTCCCCCTCTGTACTAGCCCATCCACCAGGACCTCTGTGCCCCTCTTGACAAACCGTGGTGTAATTGTCTCTTATCTGCCATGCTCGGGGTAAATTGGGTGATGGTGTGTGCTCCATTTACAAAGCTGTAGAACAAATGCTCATCCAAAACTCTCCATCATCTGACCTCACACCAATATCCCTTTTTCCCATCTTTCCTGGGAAGACAGGCTCATGTCACAGGATGTTATCGAAGTGTCTACATTTCAGTATTCTGCAACCTGGGAACACATCCTTCCATGATAGTATCTCTCAGTTTCCCCCTCTCTGTCTATAACCCAAGCCCCTCCCATGTGGTGATATTTAAACTGATTCCCCCGCCATCTCTCTCTGGCAGTGATTTCCACACCCACAGCACCCCCTTGTCATGGCATAATGGAGAGATGGAACTGTAAATGGGTGGGAGCTGTACATCCTGTCAGTTCCAGAACGGGCTGCAAGTTTCCGCACACTGGGCAGGGATCGAACACAGTGTTACTGAGGAATGCACTGGGGTGGGGTACACAGTCCTACATGCTGGGAGGGTAACTGCTCCTGGTTTAAAGATCAATGTACTGGGGTGGGGTACACAGTCCTACATGCTGGGAGGGTAGCTGCTCCTGGGTTACAGATCAGTGTACTGGGGTGGTTTACACAGTCCTACATGCTGGGAGGGTAACTGCTCCTGGGTTACAAATCAATGTACTGGGGTGGTGTACACAGTCCTACATGCTGGGAGGGTAACTGCTCCTGGGTTACAGATCAATGCACTGGGGTGGTGTACACAGTCCTATATGCTGGGAGGGTAACTGCTCCTGGTTAACAGATCAATGTACTGGGGTGGGGTACACAGTCCTACATGCTGGGAGGGTATCTGCTCCTGGGTTACAGATCAATGCACTGGGGTGGTGTACACAGTCCTACATGCTGGGAGGGTAACTGCTCCTGGTTTACAGATCAATGTACTGGGTTGGTGTACACAGTCCTACATGCTGGGAGGGTAACTGCTCCTGGGTTACAGATCAATGTACTGGGGTGGTGCACACAGTCCTACATGCTGGGAGGGTAACTGCTCCTGGGTTACAGATCAATGCATTGGGGTGGTGTACACAGTCCTACTCACTTGAAGGGTAACTGCTCCAGGTCTTCAAATTAATTCACGGGTGATCACTGCACAGATCGCTGTGCCGGTCAGTCATTCGGGTTGAGGTTTATCGATAATACAATGATGTAGTCTGTGCTGCTCCCCATGCTGGATGGATATTTGTTTCAGTTTCATACATTAGTGCCCTGTTGTGATCTGCACAGCTCCCCGTGCAGGACAGATATCTAATCCGGGTTTATAGATCAATGCACTGCTGTGGTCTGCACAACTCTCGGTGCTGGACAGATATCTAGTCCGGGGTTATAGACCAATGCACTGCTGTTGTCTGCACAGCTCCCCGTCCTGTACAGATATCTAGTCCGGGTTTATAGATCAATGCACTGCTGTGGTCTGCACAGCTCCCCATGCTGGACAGATATCTAGTCCGGGTTCATAGATCAATGCACTGCTGTGGTCTACACAGCTCCCCGTCCTGGACAGATATCTAGTCCGGGTCTATTGATGAATGCACTGCTGTGGTGTGCACAGCTCCCCGTCCTGGACAGATATCTAGTCCGGGGTTATAGATCAATGTACTGCTGTGGTCTGCACAGCTCCCCGTCCTGGACAGATATCTAGTCCGGGGTTATAGATCAATGTACTGCTGTGGTCTGCACAGCTCCCCGTCCTGGACAGATATCTAGTCCGGGTTTATAGATCAATGCACTGCTGTGGTCTGCACAGCTCACCGTCCTGGACAGATATCTAGTCTCGGTTTATATATCAATGCACTGCTCTGGTCCGCACAGTTCTCCGTGCTGGACAGATATGTAGTCTGGGTTTATAGATCAATGCACTTCTGTGGTCTGCACAGGTCACCGTCCTGGACAGATATCTAGTCCGGGTTTATAGATCAATGCACTGCTGTGGTCTGCACAGCTCCCGGTGCTGGACAGATATCTAGTCCGGGTTTATAGATCAATGCACTGTTGTGGTCTGCACAGCTCCCGGTGCTGGACAGATATCTATTCCGGGTTTATTGTTCAATGCACTGTTGTGGTCTGCACAGCTCCCTGACCTGGACAGATGTCTAGTCAGGGTTTATAGATCAATGCACTGCTGTGGTCTGTACAGCTTTCCGTCCTGGACAGATATCTAGTCTAGGTTTATAGATTAATACACTGCTGTGGTCTGCACAGCTCACTGTCCTGGACAGGTATCCAGTCTGGGTGTATAGATCAATGCACTGCTGTGGTCTGCACAGCTCCCGGTGCTGGACAGATATCTAGTCCGGGTTGATAGATCAATGCACTGCCGTGGTCGGCACAGCTCCCCGTCCTGTACAGATATCTAGTCTGGGTTTATATATCAATGCACTGCTGTGGTGTGCACAGCTCCACATGCTGGACAGATATCTAGTCTAGGTTTATAGATCAATGCACTGCTGTGGTGTGCACAGCTCCACATGCTGGACAGATATCTAGTCCGGGTTTATAGATCAATGCACTGCTGTGGTGTGCACAGTTCCCCGTCCTGGACAGATATCTTGTCTGGGTTTATAGATCAATGCACTGCTGTGGTGTGCACAGCTCCCTGTCAAGGACAGATATCTATTCCAGGGTTATAGATCAATGCACTGCTGTGGTCTGCACATCTCCCGGTGTGTGACAGATATTTAGTCCGGGTTTATAGATCAATGCACTGCTGTGGTCTGCGCAGCTCCCAGTCCTGGACAGATATCAAGTCCAGGGTGATATATCAATGCACTGCTGTGGTCTGCACAGCTCCCCGTCTTGGACAGATATCTAGTCTGGGTTTATAGATCAATGCACTGCTGTAGTCTACACAGCTCCCGGTGCTGGACAGATATCTAGTCTGGGTTTATAGATCAATGCACTGCTGTGGTCTGCACAACTCACCGTCCTGGACAGATATCTAGTCTGGGTTTATCGATCAATGCACTTCTGTGGTCCGCACAGCTCCCAGTGCTGGATAGATATGTAGTCTGGGTTTATAGATCAATGCACTTCTGTGGTCTGCACAGCTCACCGTCCTAGACAGATATCTAGTCCGGGTTTATAGATCAATGCACTGCTGTGGTCTGCACAGCTCCCCGTAATGTCCAGATATCTATTCCGGGTTTATTGATCAATGCACTGCTGTGGTCTGCACAGCTCCCCGTCCTGGACAGATATCTAGTCTGGGTTTATAGATCAATGCACTGCTGTAGTCTACACAGCTCCCGGTGCTGCACAGATATCTAGTCTGGGTTTATAGATCAATGCACTGCTGTGGTCTGCACAGCTCACCGTCCTGGACAGATATCTAGTCTGGGTTTATCGATCAATGCACTTCTGTGGTCCGCACAGCTCCCAGTGCTGGATAGATATGTAGTCTGGGTTTATAGATCAATGCACTTTTGTGGTCTGCACAGCTCACCGTCCTAGACAGATATCTAGTCCGGGTTTATAGATCAATGCACTGCTGTGGTCTGCACAGCTCCCCGTAATGTCCAGATATCTATTCCGGGTTTATTGATCAATGCACTGCTGTGGTCTGCACAGCTCCCCGTAATGTCCAGATATCTATTCCGGGTTTATTGATCAATGCACTGCTGTGGTCTGCACAGCTCCCCGTGCTGTACAAATATCTAGTCTGGTTTTATAGATCAATGCACTGCTGTGGTCTGCACAGCTCCCCGTTCTGGACAGATATCTAGTCTGTGTTTATATATCAATGCACTGCTGTGGTCTGCACAGCTCCCTGTCCTTAACAGATATCTAGTCCGCGTTTATAGATCAATGCACTGCTGTGATCTGCACAGCTCCCCGTGAAGGACAGATATCTAATCGGGTTTATAGATCAATGCACTGCTGTGGTCTGCACAACTCTCGGTGCTGGACAGATATCTAGTCCGGGGTTATAGACCAATGCACTGCTGTTGTCTGCACAGCTCCCCGTCCTGTACAGATATCTAGTCCGGGTTTATAGATCAATGCACTGCTGTGGTCTGCTCAGCTCCCCATGCTGGACAGATATCTAGTCCGGGTTCATAGATCAATGCACTGCTGTGGTCTACACAGCTCCCCGTCCTGGACAGATATCTAGTCCGGGTCTATTGATGAATGCACTGCTGTGGTGTGCACAGCTCCCCGTCCTGGACAGATATCTAGTCCGGGGTTATAGATCAATGTACTGCTGTGGTCTGCACAGCTCCCCGTCCTGGACAGATATCTAGTCCGGGGTTATAGATCAATGTACTGCTGTAGTCTGCACAGCTCCCCGTCCTGGACAGATATCTAGTCCGGGTTTATAGATCAATGCACTGCTGTGGTCTGCACAGCTCACCGTCCTGGACAGATATCTAGTCTCGGTTTATATATCAATGCACTGCTCTGGTCCGCACAGTTCTCCGTGCTGGACAGATATGTAGTCTGGGTTTATAGATCAATGCACTTCTGTGGTCTGCACAGGTCACCGTCCTGGACAGATATCTAGTCCGGGTTTATAGATCAATGCACTGCTGTGGTCTGCACAGCTCCCGGTGCTGGACAGATATCTAGTCCGGGTTTATAGATCAATGCACTGCTGTGGTCTGCACAGCTCCCGGTGCTGGACAGATATCTATTCCGGGTTTATTGTTCAATGCACTGTTGTGGTCTGCACAGCTCCCTGACCTGGACAGATGTCTAGTCAGGGTTTATAGATCAATGCACTGCTGTGGTCTGCACAGCTTTCCGTCCTGGACAGATATCTAGTCTAGGTTTATAGATTAATACACTGCTGTGGTCTGCACAGCTCACCGTCCTGGACAGGTATCTAGTCTGGGTTTATAGATCAATGCACTGCTGTGGTCTGCACAGCTCCCCGTCCTGTTCAGTTTTCCAGTCTGGGTGTATAGATCAATTCACTGCTGTGGTCTGCACAGCTCCCGGTGCTGGACAGATATCTAGTCCGGGTTGATAGATCAATGCACTGCCGTGGTCGGCACAGCTCCCCGTCCTGTACAGATATCTAGTCTGAGTTTATATATCAATGCACTGCTGTGGTGTGCACAGCTCCACATGCTGGACAGATATCTAGTCTAGGTTTATAGATCAATGCACTGCTGTGGTGTGCACAGCTCCACATGCTGGACAGATATCTAGTCCGGGTTTATAGATCAATGCACTGCTGTGGTGTGCACAGTTCCCCGTCCTGGACAGATATCTTGTCTGGGTTTATAGATCAATGCACTGCTGTGGTGTGCACAGCTCCCTGTCAAGGACAGATATCTATTCCAGGGTTATAGATCAATGCACTGCTGTGGTCTGCACATCTCCCGGTGTGTGACAGATATTTAGTCCGGGTTTATAGATCAATGCACTGCTGTGGTCTGCGCAGCTCCCAGTCCTGGACAGATATCTAGTCCAGGGTGATATATCAATGCACTGCTGTGGTCTGCACAGCTCCCCGTCTTGGACAGATATCTAGTCTGGGTTTATAGATCAATGCACTGCTGTAGTCTACACAGCTCCCGGTGCTGGACAGATATCTAGTCTGGGTTTATAGATCAATGCACTGCTGTGGTCTGCACAGCTCACCGTCCTGGACAGATATCTAGTCTGGGTTTATCGATCAATGCACTTCTGTGGTCCGCACAGCTCCCAGTGCTGGATAGATATGTAGTCTGGGTTTATAGATCAATGCACTTCTGTGGTCTGCACAGCTCACCGTCCTAGACAGATATCTAGTCCGGGTTTATAGATCAATGCACTGCTGTGGTCTGCACAGCTCCCCGTAATGTCCAGATATCTATTCCGGGTTTATTGATCAATGCACTGCTGTGGTCTGCACAGCTCCCCGTCCTGGACAGATATCTAGTCTGGGTTTATAGATCAATGCACTGCTGTAGTCTACACAGCTCCCGGTGCTGCACAGATATCTAGTCTGGGTTTATAGATCAATGCACTGCTGTGGTCTGCACAGCTCACCGTCCTGGACAGATATCTAGTCTGGGTTTATCGATCAATGCACTTCTGTGGTCCGCACAGCTCCCAGTGCTGGATAGATATGTCGTCTGGGTTTATAGATCAATGCACTTCTGTGGTCTGCACAGCTCACCGTCCTAGACAGATATCTAGTCCGGGTTTATAGATCAATGCACTGCTGTGGTCTGCACAGCTCCCCGTAATGTCCAGATATCTATTCCGGGTTTATTGATCAATGCACTGCTGTGGTCTGCACAGCTCCCCGTAATGTCCAGATATCTATTCCGGGTTTATTGATCAATGCACTGCTGTGGTCTGCACAGCTCCCCGTGCTGTACAAATATCTAGTCTGGGTTTATAAATCAATGCACTGCTGTGGTCTGCACAGCTCCCCGTTCTGGACAGATATCTAGTCTGTGTTTATATATCAATGCACTGCTGTGGTCTGCACAGCTCCCTGTCCTTAACAGATATCTAGTCCGGGTTTATAGATCAATGCACTGCTGTGGTCTGCACAGCTCCCCGTCCTGGACAGATATCTAGTCCGGGTTTATAGAACAATGCACTGCTGAGGTCTGCTCAGCTCCGCGTCCTGGACAGATATCTAGTCCGGGTTTATAGATCAATGCACTGCTGTGGTCTGCACAGTTCCCGGTGCTGGACAGATATCGAGTCCCGGTTTATAGATCAATGCACTGCTGTGGTCTGCGCAGCTCCCCGTCCTGGACAGATATCTAGTCTGGGTTTATACATCAATGCACTGCTGTGGTCCGCACAGCTCACGGTGCTGGACAGATATGGAGTCTGGGTTTATAGATCAATGCACTTCTGTGATCTGCACAGCAGACCGTCCTGGACAGATATCTAGTACGGGTTTTCGATCAATACACTGCTGTGGTCTGCACAGCTCCCCGTAATGTCCAGATATCTGTTCCGGGTTTATAGATCAATGCACTGCTGTGGTCTGCACAGCTCCCTGTCCTGGACAGATATCTAGTCCAGGGTTGTAGATCAATGCCCTGCTGTGGTCTGCACAGCTCCCGGTGCTGTACAAATATCTTGTCTGGGTTTATAGATCAATGCACTGCTGTGGTCTGCACAGCTCCCCGTCCTGGACAGATATCTAGTCTGTGTTTATATATCAATGCACTGCTGTGGTCTGCACAGTTCCCCGTCCTGAATAGATTTCGAGTCTGGGGTTATAGATCAATGCACTGCTGTGGTCTGCGCAGCTCCCTGTCCTGGACAGATATCTAGTCTGGGGATATAGATCAATGCACTGCTGTGGTCTGCGCAGCTCCCTGTCCTGGACAGATATCTAGTCTGGGGTTAGAGATCAATGCTCTGCTGTGGAGTGCACAGCTCCCCATCCTGGACAGATATCTAGTCAGGGTTTATAGATCAATGCACTGCTGTGGTCTGCACAGTTTTCCGTACTGGACAGATATCTAGTCTGGGTTTATAGATTAATGCACTGCCGTGGTCTTCACAGCTCCCTGTCCTGGACAGATATCTAGTCTGGGTTTATACATCAATGCCCTGCTGTGGTCTGCACAGCTCCCCGTCCTGGACAGATATCTAGTCTGGGTTTATAGATCAATGCACTGCTGTGGTCCGCACAGCGCCCGGTGCTGGACAGATGTGTAGTCTGGGTTTATAGATCAATGCACTTCTGTGGTCTGCACAGCTCCCCGTCCTGGACAGATATCTAGTCCGGGTTTATAGATCAATGCACTGCTGTGGTCTGCACAGCTCACCATCCTGGACAGATATCTAGTCCAGTTTTATAGATCAATGCTCTGCTGTGGTCTGCACAGTTCCCGGTGCTGGACAGATATCTAGTCCGGGTTTATAGATCAATGCAATGCTGTGGTCTGCACAGTTCCCGGTGCTGGACAGATATCTAATCTGGGTTTATAGATCAATGCACTGCTGTGGTCTGCACAGATCGGCGTCCTGTACAGATATATCGTCTGTGTTTATATATCAATGCACTGCTGTGGTCTGCACAGCTCCCCGTCCTGGACAGATTTCGAGTCTGGGGTTATAGATCAATGCACTGCTGTGGTCTGCGCAGCTCCCTGTCCTGGACAGATATCTAGTCTGGGGTTATAGATCAATGCTCTGCTGTGGAGTGCACAGCTCCCCGTCCTGGACAGATATCTAGTCCGGGTTTGTAGATCAATGCACTTCTGTGGTCTGCACAGCTCCCCGTTCTGGACAGATATCTAGTCCGGGTTTATAGATCAATGCACTGCTGTGGTCTGCACAGCTCCCCGTTCTGGACAGATATCTAGTCTGGCTTTATAGATCAATGCACTGCTGTGGTCCGCACATCTCCCGGTGCTGGACAGATATGTAGTCTGGGTTTATAGATCGATGCACTTCTGTGGTCTGCACAGCTCCCCGTGCTGGACAGATATGTAGTCTGGGTTTATAGATCAATGCACTGCTGTGGTCTGCACAGCTCCCCGTCCTGGACAGATATCTAGTCTATGTTTATATATCAATGCACTGCTGTGGTCTGCACAGCTCCCTGTCCTTAACAGATATCTAGTCCGGGTTTATAGATCAATGCACTGCTGTGGTCTGCACAGCTCCCCGCCCTGGACAGATATCTAGTCCGGGTTTATAGTTTGATGCACTCCTGACGTGTGCACAGCTCCCCGTCCTGGACAGATATCTAGTCCGGGTTTATAGATCAATGCACTGCTGTGGTCTGCACAGTTCCCGGTGCTGGACAGATATCTAGTCCCGGTTAATAGATCAATGCACTGCTGTGGTCTGCACAGCTCCCCGTCCTGGACAGATATCTAGTCTGGGTTTGTACATCAATGCACTGCTGTGGTCCGCACAGCTCACGGTGCTGGACAGGTATGAAGTCTGGGTTTATAGATCAATGCACTTCTGTGATCTTCACAGCTGACCGTCCTGGACAGATATCTAGTCCGGGTTTATAGATCAATACACTGCTGTGGTCTGCACAGCTCCCCGTAATGTCCAGATATGTATTCCGGGTTTATAGATTAATGCACTGCCGTGGTCTGCACAGCTCCCTGTCCTGGACAGATATCTAGTCCGCGTTTATCGATCAATGCTCTGCTGTGGTCTGCATAGCTCCCTGTCCTGTACAGATATCTATTCCAGGTTTATACATCAATGCACTGCTGTGGTCTGCACAGCTCGCATGCTGGACAGATATGTAGTCCGGGTTTATAGATCAATCCACTGCAGTGGTCTGCGCAGCTCCCTGTCCTGGACAGATATCTAGTCCGGGTTTATAGATCAATGCACTGCTGTGGTCTGCAAAGCTCCCCGTCTTGGACAGATATCTAGCCTGGGTTTATACATCAATGCACTGCTGTGGTCCGCACAGCTCCCGGTGCTGGACAGACATGTAGTCTGGGTTTATAGATCAATGCACTTCTGTGATCTGCACAGCTCACCGTCCTGGACAGATATCTAGTCTGGGTTTATAGATCAATGCACTGCTGTGGTCTGCACAGCTCCCCGTAATGTCCAGATATCTATTCCGGGTTTATTGATCAATGCACTGTTCTGGTCTGCACAGCTCCCTGACCTGGACAGATGTCTAGTCCAGGGTTATAGTTCAATGCACTGCTGTGGTCTGCACAGCTCCCGGTGTGGGGCAGATATCTAGTCCTGGTTTATAGATCAATGCACTGCTGTGGTCTGCACAGCTCCCTGTCCTGGACAGATATCTAGTCCAGAGTTGTAGATCAATGCACTGATGTGGTCTGCACAGCTCCCCGTGCTGTACAAATATCTAGTCTGGGTTTATAGATCAATGCACTGCTGTGGTCTGCACAGCTCCCCGTCCTGGACAGATATCTAGTCTGTGTTTATATATCAATGCACTGCTGTGGTGGGCACAGCTCACCGTCCTGGACAGATTTCGGGTCTGGGGTTATAGATCAATGCACTGCTGTTGTCTGCGCAGCTCCCTGTCCTGGACAGATATCTAGTCTGGGGTTATAGATCAATGCTCTGCTGTGGAGTGCACAGCTCCCCGTCCTGGACAGATATCTATTCCGGGTTTATAGATCAATGCACTGCTGTGGAGTGCACAGCTCCCCGTCCTGGACAGATATCTAGTCCGGGTTTATAGATCAATGCACTGCTGTGGTCTGCACAGCTCACCGTCCTGGACAGATGTCTCGTCCAGTTTTATAGATCAATGCACTGCTGTGGTCTGCACAGTTCCCGGTGCTGGACAGATATCTAGTCAAGGTTTATAGATCAATGCACTGCTGTGGTCTGCACAGCTTTCCATCCTGGACAGATATCTAGTCTGGGTTTATAGATTAATGCACTGCTGTGGTCAGCACAGCTCACCGTCCTGTACAGATATCTAGTCTGGGTTTATAGATCAATGCACTGCTGTGGTGAGCACAGCTCCACATGCTGGACAGATATCTAGTCCGGGTTTATAGATCAATGAACTGCCGTGGTCTGCACAGCTCCCCGTCCTGTACAGATATCTCGTACGGGTTTATAGATCAATGCACTGCTGTGGTCTGCTCAGCTCCCTGTCCTGGACAGATATCTTGTCTGGGTTTTCGATCAATGCACTGCTGTGGTCTGCACAGCTCCCTGTCCTGGACAGATATCTAGTCCGGGTTTATCGATCAATGCTCTGCTGTGGTCTGCATAGCTCCCTGTCCTGTACAGATATCTAGTCCGTGTTTATAGATCAATGCACTGCTGTGGTCTGCACAGCTCCCCGTCCTGGACAGATATCTAGTCTGGGTTTATATATCGATGCACTGCTGTGGTCCGCACAGCTCCCGGTGCTGGACAGATATGTAGTCTGGGTCTATAGATCAATGCACTTCTGTGATGAGCACAGCTCACCGTCCTGGACAGATATCTAGTCCGGGTTTATAGATCAATGCACTGCTGTGGTCTGCACAGCTCCCCGTAATGTCCAGATATGTATTCCGGGTTTATTGATCAATGCACTGTTGTGGTCTGCACAGCTCCCTGACCTGGACAGATGTCTAGTCCAGGGTTATAGTTCAATGCACTGCTGTGGTCTGCACAGCTCCCGGTGTGGGGCAGATATCTAGTCCTGGTTTATAGATCTATGCACTGCTGTGGTCTACACAGCTCCCTGTCCTGGACAGATATCTAGTCCAGGGTTGTAGATCAATGCACTGCTTTGGTCTGCACAGCTCCCCGTGCTGTACAAATATCTAGTCTGGGTTTATAGATCAATGCACTGCTGTGGTCTGCACAGCTCCCCGTCCTGGACAGATATCTAGTCTGTGTTTATATATCAATGCACCGCTGTGGTCTGCACAGCTCCCCGTCCTGGACCGTTTTCGAGTCTGGGGTTATAGATCAATGCACTGCTGTTGTCTGCGCAGCTCCCAGTCCTGGACAGATATCTAGTCTGGGGTTATAGATCAATGCTCTGCTGTGGAGTGCACCGCTCGCCGTCCTGGACAGATATCTAGTCAGGGTTTATAGATCAATGCACTGCTGTGGTCTGCACAGCTCGCATGCTGGATAGATATCTAGTCCGGGTTTATAGATCAATGCACCGCTGTGGTCTGCAAAGCTCCCCGTTCTGGACAGATATCTAGTCTGGGTTTATAGATAAATGAACTGCTGTGGTCTGCACAGCTCGCCGTCCTGGACAGATATCTAGTCCGGGTTTATAGATCAATGCACTGCTGTGGTCTGCACAGCTCCCCGTTCTGGACACATATCTAGTCCGGGTTAATAGATCAATGTACTGCTTTGGTCTGCACAGCTCCCGGTGCTGGACAGATATCTAGTCCGGGTTTATAGGTCAATGCACTGCCGTGGTCTGCACAGCTCCCCGTCCTGTACAGATATCTCCTACGAGTTTATAGATCAATGCACTGCTGTGGTCTGAACAGCTCCCTGTCCTGGACAGATATCTAGTCTGGGTTTATACATCAATGCACTGCTGTGGTGTGCACAGCTCCACATGCTGGACAGATATCTAGTCTGCGTTTATAGATAAATGAACTGCAGTGGTCTGCACAGCTCGCATGCTGGACAGATATGTAGTCCGGGTTTATAGATCAATGCACTGCAGTGGTCTGCGCAGCTCCCTGTCCTGGACAGATATCTAGTCCGGTTTTATAGATCAATGCACTGCTGTGGTCTGCACAGCTCGCCGTCCTGGACAGATATCTAGTCCGGGTTTATTGATCAATGCACTGCTGTGGTCTGCACAGCTCCCCGTTCTGGACACATATCTAGTCCGGGTTTATAGATCTATGCACTGCTGTGGTCTGCACAGCTCACCGTCCTGGACAGATGTCTAGTCCAGTTTTATAGATCAATGCACTGCTGTGGTCTGCACAGTTCCCGGTGCTGGACAGATATGTAGTCTGGGTTTATAGATCAATGCACTGCTGTGATCTGCACAGCTCACCGTCCTGGACAGATATCTAGTCCGGGTTTATAGATCAATGCACTGCTGTGGTCTGCTCTGCTCGCATGCTGGACAGATATCTAGTCCGGGTTTATAGATCAATGCACCGCTGTGGTCTGCACAGCTCCCCGTTCTGGACAGATATCTAGTCTGGGTTTATAGATAAATGAACTGCTGTGGTCTGCACAGCTCGCCGTCCTGGACAGATAGCTAGTCCGGGTTTATAGATCAATGCACTGCTGTGGTCTGCACAGCTCCCCGTTCTGGACACATATCTAGTCCGGGTTTATAGATCTATGCACTGCTGTGGTCTGCACAGCTCACCGTCCTGGACAGATGTCTAGTCCAGTTTTATAGATCAATGCACTGCTGTGGTCTGCACAGTTCCCGGTGCTGGACAGATATCTAGTCCGGGTTCATAGATCAATGCACTGCTGTGGTCTGCACAGCTTTCCGTCCTGGACAGATATCTATTCTGGGTTTATAGATTAATGCACTGCTGTGGTCTGCACAGCTCACCGTCCTGGACAGATATCTAGTCTGGGTTTATATATCAATGCACTGCTGTCATCTGCACAGCTTTCCGTCTTGGACAGATATCTAGTCTGGGTTTATAGATCAATGCACTGCCGTGGTCTGCACAGCTCACCGTCCTGTACAAATATCTAGTCTTGGTTTATAGATCAATGCACTGCTGTGGTGTGCACAGCTCCACATGCTGGACAGATATCTAGTCCGGGTTTATAGATCAATGCACTGCCGTGGTCTGCACAGCTCCCCGTCCTGTACAGATATCTCGTACGAGTTTATAGATCAATGCACTGCTGTGGTCTGCACAGCTCCCTGTCCTGGACAGATATCTAGTCCGGGTTTATCGATCAATGCTCTGCTGTGGTCTGCATAGCTCCCGGTGTGGGACAGATATCTAGTCCGGATTTATAGATCAATGCACAGCTGTGGTCCGCACAGCTCCCGGTGCTGGACAGATATGTAGTCTGGGTTTATAGATCAATGCACTGCTGTGATCTGCACAGCTCACCGTCCTGGACAGATATCTAGTCCGGGTTTATAGATCAATGCACTGCTGTGGTCTGCACAGCTCCACGTAATGTCCAGATATCTATTCCGGGTTTATTGATCAATGCACTGTTGTGGTCTGCACAGCTCCCTGACCTGGACAGATGTCTAGTCCAGGGTTATAGTTCAATGCACTGTTGTGGTCTGCACAGCTCCCGGTGTGGGGCAGATATCTAGTCCTGGTTTATAGATCAATGCACTGCTGTGGTCTGCACAGCTCCCTGTCCTGGACAGATATCTAGTCCAGGGTTGTAGATCAATGCACTGCTGTGGTCTGCACAGCTCCCCGTGCTGTACAAATATCTAGTCTGGGTTTATAGATCAATGCACTGCTGTGGTCTGCATAGCTCCCCGTCCTGGACAGATATCTAGTCTGGGGTTATAGATCAATGCACTGCTGTTGTCTGCGCAGCTCCCTGTCCTGGACAGATATCTAGTCTGGGGTTATAGATCAATGCTCTGCTGTGGAGTGCACAGCTCCCCGTCCTGGACAAATATCTACTCCGGTTTTATAGATCAATGCACTGCTGTGGTCTGCTCAGCTCGCATGCTGGACAGATATCTAGTCCGGGTTTATAAATCAATGCACCGCTGTGGTCTGCACAGCTCCCCGTTCTGGACAGATATCTAGTCTGGGTTTATAGATAAATGAACTGCTGTGGTCTGCACAGCTCGCCGTCCTGGACAGATATCTAGTCCGGGTTTATTGATCAATGCACTGCTGTGGTCTGCACAGCTCCCCGTTCTGGACACATATCTAGTCCGGGTTTATAGATCTATGCACTGCTGTGGTCTGCACAGCTCACCGTCCTGGACAGATGTCTAGTCCAGTTTTATAGATCAATGCACTGCTGTGGTCTGCACAGCTCCCTGTCCTGGACAGATATCATGTCTGGGTTTATAGATCAATGCACTGCTGCGGTCTGCACAGCTTTCCGTCCTGGACATATATCTAGTCTGGGTTTATAGATTAATGCACTGCCGTGGTCTGCACAGCTCCCTGTCCTGGACAGATATCTAGTCTGGGTTTATACATCAATGCACTGCTGTGGTGTGCACTGCTCCACATGCTGGACAGATATCTAGTCTGCGTTTATAGATAAATGAACTGCAGTTGGCTGCACAGCTCGCATGCTGGACAGATATGTAGTCCGGGTTTATAGATCAATGCACTGCAGTGGTCTGCGCAGCTCACCGTCCTGGACAGATATCTAGTCCGGGTTTATAGATCAATGCACTGCTGTGGTCTGCACAGCTCACCGTCCTGGACAGATGTCTAGTCCAGTTTTATAGATCAATGCACTGCTGTGGTCTGCACAGTTCCCGGTGCTGGACAGATATCTAGTCGAGGTTTATAGATCAATGCACTGCTGTGGTCTGCACAGCTTTCCGTCCTGGACAGATATCTAGTCTGGGTTTATAGATCAATGCACTGCTGTGGTCTGCACAGTTCCCCGTCCTGGACAGATATCTAGTCCGCCTTTATAGATCAATGCACTGCTATAGTCTGCACAGCTCCCCGTCCTGTACAGATATCTAGTCTGGGTTTATAAATCAATGCACTGTTGTGGTGTGCACAGCTCCACATGCTGGACAGATATCTAGTCCGGGTTTATATATCAATGAACTGCCGTGGTCTGCTCAGCTCCCTCTCCTGGACAGATATCTTGTCTGGGTTTATAGATAAATGCACCGCTGTGGTCTGCACAGCTCCCCGTCCTGGACCGTTTTCGAGTCTGGGGTTATAGATCAATGCACTGCTGTTGTCTGCGCAGCTCCCAGTCCTGGACAGATATCTAGTCTGGGGTTATAGATCAATGCTCTGCTGTGGAGTGCACAGCTCCCCGTCCTGGACAGATATCTAGTCAGGGTTTATAGATCAATGCACTGCTGTGGTCTGCACAGCTCCCTGTCCTGGACAAATATCTACTCCGGTTTTATAGATCAATGCACTGCTGTGGTCTGCACAGCTCCCCGTTCTGGACAGATATCTAGTCTGGGTTTATAGATAAATGAACTGCTGTGGTCTGCACAGCTCGCCGTCCTGGACAGATATCTAGTCCGGGTTTATTGATCAATGCACTGCTGTGGTCTGCACAGCTCCCCGTTCAGGACACATATCTAGTCCGGGTTTATAGATCTATGCACTGCTGTGGTCTGCACAGCTCACCGTCCTGGACAGATGTCTAGTCCAGTTTTATAGATCAATGCACTGCTGTGGTCTGCACAGCTCCCATTGTGGGACAGATATCTAGTCCGGGTTCATAGATCAATGCACTGCTGTGGTCTGCACAGCTTTCCGTCCTGGACAGATATCTATTCTGGGTTTATAGATTAATGCACTGCTGTGGTCTGCACAGCTCCACGTCCTGGACATATTTCGAGTCTGGGGTTATAGATCAATGCACTGCTGTTGTCTGCGCAGCTCCCTGTCCTGGACACATATCTAGTCTGGGGTTATAGATCAATGCTCTGCTGTGGAGTGCACAGCTCCCCGTCCTGGACAAATATCTACTCCGGTTTTATAGATCAATGCACTGCTGTGGTCTGCTCAGCTCGCATGCTGGACAGATATCTAGTCCGGGTTTATAAATCAATGCACCGCTGTGGTCTGCACAGCTCCCCGTTCTGGACAGATATCTAGTCTGGGTTTATAGATAAATGAACTGCTGTGGTCTGCACAGCTCGCCGTCCTGGACAGATATCTAGTCCGGGTTTATTGATCAATGCACTGCTGTGGTCTGCACAGCTCCCCGTTCTGGACACATATCTAGTCCGGGTTTATAGATCTATGCACTGCTGTGGTCTGCACAGCTCACCGTCCTGGACAGATGTCTAGTCCAGTTTTATAGATCAATGCACTGCTGTGGTCTGCACAGCTCCCTGTCCTGGACAGATATCATGTCTGGGTTTATAGATCAATGCACTGCTGCGGTCTGCACAGCTTTCCGTCCTGGACATATATCTAGTCTGGGTTTATAGATTAATGCACTGCCGTGGTCTGCACAGCTCCCTGTCCTGGACAGATATCTAGTCTGGGTTTATACATCAATGCACTGCTGTGGTGTGCACTGCTCCACATGCTGGACAGATATCTAGTCTGCGTTTATAGATAAATGAACTGCAGTTGGCTGCACAGCTCGCATGCTGGACAGATATGTAGTCCGGGTTTATAGATCAATGCACTGCAGTGGTCTGCGCAGCTCACCGTCCTGGACAGATATCTAGTCCGGGTTTATAGATCAATGCACTGCTGTGGTCTGCACAGCTCACCGTCCTGGACAGATGTCTAGTCCAGTTTTATAGATCAATGCACTGCTGTGGTCTGCACAGTTCCCGGTGCTGGACAGATATCTAGTCGAGGTTTATAGATCAATGCACTGCTGTGGTCTGCACAGCTTTCCGTCCTGGACAGATATCTAGTCTGGGTTTATAGATCAATGCACTGCTGTGGTCTGCACAGTTCCCCGTCCTGGACAGATATCTAGTCCGCCTTTATAGATCAATGCACTGCTATAGTCTGCACAGCTCCCCGTCCTGTACAGATATCTAGTCTGGGTTTATAGATCAATGCACTGTTGTGGTGTGCACAGCTCCACATGCTGGACAGATATCTAGTCCGGGTTTATATATCAATGAACTGCCGTGGTCTGCTCAGCTCCCTCTCCTGGACAGATATCTTGTCTGGGTTTATAGATAAATGCACCGCTGTGGTCTGCACAGCTCCCCGTCCTGGACCGTTTTCGAGTCTGGGGTTATAGATCAATGCACTGCTGTTGTCTGCGCAGCTCCCAGTCCTGGACAGATATCTAGTCTGGGGTTATAGATCAATGCTCTGCTGTGGAGTGCACAGCTCCCCGTCCTGGACAGATATCTAGTCAGGGTTTATAGATCAATGCACTGCTGTGGTCTGCACAGCTCCCTGTCCTGGACAAATATCTACTCCGGTTTTATAGATCAATGCACTGCTGTGGTCTGCACAGCTCCCCGTTCTGGACAGATATCTAGTCTGGGTTTATAGATAAATGAACTGCTGTGGTCTGCACAGCTCGCCGTCCTGGACAGATATCTAGTCCGGGTTTATTGATCAATGCACTGCTGTGGTCTGCACAGCTCCCCGTTCAGGACACATATCTAGTCCGGGTTTATAGATCTATGCACTGCTGTGGTCTGCACAGCACACCGTCCTGGACAGATGTCTAGTCCAGTTTTATAGATCAATGCACTGCTGTGGTCTGCACAGCTCCCATTGTGGGACAGATATCTAGTCCGGGTTCATAGATCAATGCACTGCTGTGGTCTGCACAGCTTTCCGTCCTGGACAGATATCTATTCTGGGTTTATAGATTAATGCACTGCTGTGGTCTGCACAGCTCACCGTCCTGGACAGATATCTAGTCTGGGTTTATATATCAATGCACTGCTGTCATCTGCACAGCTTTCCGTCCTGGACAGATATCTAGTCTGGGTTTATAGATCAATGCACTGCTGTGTTCTGCACAGTTCCCGGTGCTGGACAGATATCTAGTCCGGGTCTATAGATCAATGCACTGCCGTGGTCTGCACAGCTCACCGTCCTGTACAAATATCTAGTCTGGGTTTATAGATGAATGCACTGCTGTGGTGTGCACAGCTCCACATGCGGGACAGATATCTAGTCCGGGTTTATAGATCAATGCACTGCCGTGGTCTGCACAGCTCCCCGTCCTGTACAGATATCTCGTACGAGTTTATAGATCAATGCACTGCTGTGGTCTGCACAGCTCCCTGTCCTGGACAGATATCTAGTCCGGGTTTATCGATCAATGCTCTGCTGTGGTCTGCATAGCTCCCTGTCCTGTACAGATATCTAGTCCGGGTTTATAGATCAATGCACTGCTGTGGTCTGCTCAGCTCCCAGTCCTGGACAGATATTTTGTCTGGGTTTATGGATCAATGCACTGCTGTGGTCTGCACAGCTCCCTGTCCTGGACAGATATCTATTTCAGGGTTATAGATCAATGCACTGCTGTGGTCTGCACATCTCCCGGTGTGGGACAGATATCTAGTCCGGATTTATAGATCAATGCACAGCTGTGGTCCGCACAGCTCCCGGTGCTGGACAGATATGTAGTCTGGATTTATAGATCAATGCACTGCTGTGATCTGCACAGCTCACCGTCCTGGACAGATATCTAGTCCGGGTTTATAGATCAATGCACTGCTGTGGTCTGCTCAGCTCGCATGCTGGACAGATATCTAGTCCGGGTTTATAGATCAATGCACCGCTGTGGTCTGCACAGCTCCCCGTTCTGGACAGATATCTAGTCTGGGTTTATAGATAAATGAACTGCTGTGGTCTGCACAGCTCGCCGTCCTGGACAGATAGCTAGTCCGGGTTTATAGATCAATGCACTGCTGTGGTCTGCACAGCTCCCCGTTCTGGACACATATCTAGTCCGGGTTTATAGATCTATGCACTGCTGTGGTCTGCACAGCTCACCGTCCTGGACAGATGTCTAGTCCAGTTTTATAGATCAATGCACTGCTGTGGTCTGCACAGTTCCCGGTGCTGGACAGATATCTAGTACGGGTTCATAGATCAATGCACTGCTGTGGTCTGCACAGCTTTCCGTCCTGGACAGATATCTATTCTGGGTTTATAGATTAATGCACTGCTGTGGTCTGCACAGCTCCCTGTCCTGGACAGATATCTAGTCTGGGTTTATATATCAATGCACTGCTGTCATCTGCACAGCTTTCCGTCTTGGACAGATATCTAGTCTGGGTTTATAGATCAATGCACTGCTGTGTTCTGCACAGTTCCCGGTGCTGGACAGATATCTAGTCCGGGTTTATAGATCAATGCACTGCCGTGGTCTGCACAGCTCACCGTCCTGTACAAATATCTAGTCTGGGTTTATAGATCAATGCACTGCTGTGGTGTGCACAGCTCCACATGCTGGACAGATATCTAGTCCGGGTTTATAGATCAATGCACTGCCGTGGTCTGCACAGCTCCCCGTCCTGTACAGATATCTCGTACGAGTTTATAGATCAATGCACTGCTGTGGTCTGCACAGCTCCCTGTCCTGGACAGATATCTAGTCCGGGTTTATCGATCAATGCTCTGCTGTGGTCTGCATAGCTCCCGGTGTGGGACAGATATCTAGTCCGGATTTATAGATCAATGCACAGCTGTGGTCCGCACAGCTCCCGGTGCTGGACAGATATGTAGTCTGGGTTTATAGATCAATGCACTGCTGTGATCTGCACAGCTCACCGTCCTGGACAGATATCTAGTCCGGGTTTATAGATCAATGCACTGCTGTGGTCTGCACAGCTCCACGTAATGTCCAGATATCTATTCCGGGTTTATTGATCAATGCACTGTTGTGGTCTGCACAGCTCCCTGACCTGGACAGATGTCTAGTCCAGGGTTATAGTTCAATGCACTGTTGTGGTCTGCACAGCTCCCGGTGTGGGGCAGATATCTAGTCCTGGTTTATAGATCAATGCACTGCTGTGGTCTGCACAGCTCCCTGTCCTGGACAGATATCTAGTCCAGGGTTGTAGATCAATGCACTGCTGTGGTCTGCACAGCTCCCCGTGCTGTACAAATATCTAGTCTGGGTTTATAGATCAATGCACTGCTGTGGTCTGCACAGCTCCCCGTCCTGGACAGATATCTAGTCTGTGTTTAAATATCAATGCACCGCTGTGGTCTGCACAGCTCCCCGTCCTGGACATATTTCGAGTCTGGGGTTATAGATCAATGCACTGCTGTTGTCTGCGCAGCTCCCTGTCCTGGACAGATATCTAGTCTGGGGTTATAGATCAATGCTCTGCTGTGGAGTGCACAGCTCCCCGTCCTGGACAGATATCTAGTCAGGGTTTATAGATCAATGTACTGCTGTGGTCTGCACAGCTCCCTGTCCTGGACAGATATCTAGTCCGGCTTTATAGATCAATGCACTGCTGTGGTCTGCTTAGCTCGCATGCTGGACAGATATCTAGTCCGGTTTTATAGATCAATGCACTGCTGTGGTCTGCACAGCTCCACGTTCTGGACAGATATCTCGTCTGGATTTATAGATAAATGAACTGCTGTGGTCTGCACAGCTCGCCGTCCTGGACAGATATCTAGTCCGGCTTTAAAGATCAATGCACTGCTGTGGTCTGCACAGCTCCGCGTTCTGGACACATATCTAGTCCGGGTTTATAGATCAATGCACTGCTGTGGTCTGCACAGCTCCCGGTGCTGGACAGATATGTAGTCTGGGTTTATAGATCAATGCACTGCTGTGGTCTGCACAGCTCCGCGTCCTGGACAGATATCTAGTCAGGGTTTATAGATCAATGTACTGCTGTGGTCTGCACAGCTCCCTGTCCTGGACAGATATCTAGTCCGGCTTTATCGATCAATGCACTGCTGTGGTCTGCTCAGCTCGCATGCTGGACAGATATCTAGTCCGGGTTTATAGATCAATGCACTGCTGTGGTCTGCACAGCTCCCCGTTCTGGACAGATATCTAGTCTGGGTTTATAGTTAAATGAACTGCTGTGGTCTGCACAGCTCGCCGTCCTGGACAGATATCTAGTCCGGCTTTAAAGATCAATGCACTGCTGTGGTCTGCACAGCTCCCGGTGCTGGACAGATATGTAGTCTGGGTTTATAGATCAATGCACTTCTGTGGTCTGCACAGCTCCCCGTCCTGGACAGATATCTAGTCCGGGTTTATAGATCTATGCACTGCTGTGGTCTGCACAGCTCACCGTCCTGGACAGATGTCTAGTCCAGTTTTATAGATCAATGCACTGCTGTGGTCTGCACAGTTCCCGGTGCTGGACAGATATCTAGTCCGGGTTTATAGATCAATGCACTGCTGTGGTCTGCACAGCTTTCCGTCCTGGACAGATATCTATTCTGGGTTTAATGATTAATGCACTGCTGTGGTCTGCACAGCTCACCGTCATGGAAAGATATCTAGTCTGGGTTTATAGATCAATGCACTGCTGTGGTCTGCACAGCTTTCCGTCCTGGACAGATATCTCGTCTGGGTTTGTAGATCAATGCACTGCCGTGGTCTGCACAGCTCCCCGTCCTGTACAGATATCTAGTCTGGGTTTATAGATCAATGCACTGCTGTGGTGTGCACAGCTCCCTGTCCTGGACAGATATCTAGTTCGGGTTTATCGATCAATGCTCTGCTGTGGTCTGCATAGCTCCCTGTCCCGTACAGATATCTATTCCAGGTTTATAGATCAATGCACTGCTGTGGTCTGCACAGCTCCCCGTGCTGGACAGTTATCTAGTCAGTGTTTTGAGATTAATGCACTGCTGTTATCTGCACAGCTCACCGTCCTGGACAGGTATCTACTCCGGGTTTATAGATCAATGCACTGCTGTGGTCTACACAGCTCCCATTGTGGGACAGATATCTAGTCCGTGTTTATAGATCAAAACACTGCTGTGGTCTGCACAGCTCCCCGTCCTGGACAGATATCCAGTCTGGTTTTATAGATCAATGCACTGCTGTGGTCTGCACAGCTCCCCGTCCTGGACAGATATCATTGTCTGGGTTTCTAGATCAATGCACTGCTGTGGTCGACACAGCTCCCGCTCCTGTACAGATATCTAGTCCGGGTTTATATATCAATGCACTGCTGTGGTCTGCATAGCTCCCCGTCCTGTACAGATATCTACTCTGGGTTTATGGATTTATGCACTGCTGTGGTCGACACAGCTCCCCCTCCTGGACAGATATCTACTCTGGGTTTACAGATCAATGCACTGCTGTGGTCTGCACAGCTCCCCGTCCTGTACCGATATCTAGTCTGGGTTTATAGATCAATGCACTGCTGTGGTCTGCACAGCTCCCCGTCCTTGACAGATATCTAGCCCGGGTTTATAGATTAATGCACTGCAGTGGTCTGCACAGCTCCCCGTCCTGGACAGATATCTAGTCCGGGTTTATAGATCAATGCACTGCTGTGGTCTGCACAGCTCCCATTGTGGGACAGATATCTAGTCCGGGTTTACAGATCAATGCACTGCTGTGGTCTGCACAGCTCCCCGTCCTGGACAGATATCTAGCCCGGGTTTATAGATCAATGCACTGCTGTGGTCTGCACAGCTCCCTGTCCTGGACAGATATCTAGTCCAGGGTTGTAGATCAATGCACTGCTGTGGTGTGCACAGCTCCACATGCTGGACAGATATCTCGTCCGGGTTTATAGATCAATGCACTGCTGTGGTCTGCACAGCTCACCGTCCTGGACAGATATCTAGTCCAGGGTTGTAGTTCAATGCACTGCTGTGGTCTGACCAGCTCCCTGTCCTGGACAGATATCTAGACTGGGTTTATAGATCAATGCAATGCTGTGGTGTGCACAGCTCCCCATGCGGTATAGATATCTAGTCCGGGGTTATAGATCAATTCACTGCTGTGGTCTGCACAGCTCCCCGTCCTGGACAGATATCTAGTCCAGGGTTGTAGTTCAATGCACTGCTGTGGTCTGAACAGCTCCCTGTCCTGGACAGATATCTAGACTGGGTTTATAGATCAATGCACTGCTGTGGTGTGCACAGCTCCCCATGCGGTATAGATAACTAGTCCGGTGTTATAGATCAATTCACTTTATGTGGTCTGCACAACTCCCTGTCCTGGACAGATATCTTGTCTGGGTTTATAGATCAATGCACTGCTGTGGTGTGCACAGCTCCCTGTCCTGGACCGATATCCAGTCCGGGTTTATAGATCAATGCACTGCTATGGTCTGCACAGCTCTCTGTCCTGGACAGATATCTAGTCCGGGTTTATTGATCAATGCACTGCTGTGGTCTGCACAGCTCACCGTCCTGGACAGATATCTAGTCTGGGTTTATAGATCAATGCACTGCTGTGGTCTGCACAGCTCCCCGTCCTGGACAGATATCTAGTCTGGGTTTATAGATCAATGCACTGCTGTGGTCGGCACAGCTCCCTGTCCAGGACAGATATCTATTCCAGGGTTGTCGATCAATGCACTGGTGTGGTCTGCACATCTCCCTGTGGTGGACAGATTTCTAGTCCGGGTTTATAGATCAATGCACTGCTGTGGTCTGCACAGCTTGCCGTGCTGGACAGATATCTAGTCAGTGTTTAGAGATTAATGCACTCCTTTGGTCTGCACAGCTCACCGTCCTGGACAGGTATCTACTCCGGGATTATAGATCAATGCACTGCTGTGGTCTGCCCAGCTCCCTGTCCTGGACAGATATCTAGTCTGGGTTTATATATCACTGCACTGCTGTGGTCTGCACAGCTCCCGGTGCTGGACAGATATCTTGTCCAGGGTTATAGATCAATGCACTGCTGTGGTCTGCAAAGCTCCCCGTCCTGGACAGATATCTAGTCAGTGTTTAGAGATTAATGCACTCCTTTGGTCTGCACAGCTCACCGTCCTGGACAGGCATCTACTCCGGGTTTATAGATCATTGCACTGCTGTGGTCTGCACAGCTCCCCGTCCTTGACAGATATCTCGTCTGGGTTTATAGATCAATGCTCTGCTGTGGTCTGCACAGCTCCCGGTGCTGGACAGATATCTAGTCCGGGTTTATAGATCAATGCACTGCTGTGGTCTGCACAGCTCCCCGTGATGGACAGATATCTATTCTGGGTTTATAGATCAATGCACTGCAGTGGTCTGCACAGCTCCCCGTCCTGAACAGATATCTAGTCCGGGTTTATAGATCAATGCACTGCTGTGGTCTGCACAGCTCCCCGTGCTGGACAGATGTCGAGTACGGGGTTATAGATCAATGCACTGCTGTGGTGTGCACAGCTCCCTGTCCTGCACAGATATCTAGCCCGGGTTTATAGATCAATGCATTGCTGTGGTCTGCACTGCTCTCTGTCCTGGACAGATATCTAGTCCGGATTTATTGATCAATGCACTGTTGTGGTCTGCACAGCTCACCGTCCTGGACAGATATCTAGTCTGGGTTTTTAGATCAATGCACTGCTGTCGTCTACACAGCTCCCGGTGTGGGACAGATATCCAGTCCGGGTTTATAGATCAATGCACTGCTGTGGTGTGCACAGCTCCCGGTGCTGGACAGATATCTAGTCTGGGTTTATAGATCAATGCACTGCTTTGGTCTGCACAGCTCACCATCCTGTACAGATATCTAATCTGGGTTTATATATCAGTGCACTGCTGTGGTCTGTACAGCTCCCCATGCTGGACAGAT
This sequence comes from Chiloscyllium punctatum, assembly GCF_047496795.1. NCBI lineage: Eukaryota > Metazoa > Chordata > Chondrichthyes > Orectolobiformes > Hemiscylliidae > Chiloscyllium > Chiloscyllium punctatum. The sequence goes on along the minus strand of NC_092772.1, from coordinate 67,423,239 downwards.
ATCTAGTCAGGGTTTATAGATCAATGCACTGCTGTGGTCTGCACCGCTCCCTGTCCAGGACATATATCTTTTCCAGGGTTATAGATCAATGCACTGCTGTGGTCTGCACAGCTCCCAGTGCTGGACAGATATCTATTCCGGGGTTATATATCAATGCCCTGATCTGATCTGCGCAGTGTTCCACTCTGGACAGATTGCTGGGTTGTACTGAGCAATTCACTGTCCTGGTCTGTACAGTGTTCCACGGTGAACAGATATCTCCTCTGGGTGTATGGTGTCTGGGCTGGTTCTGTGAGGTGGATTGAGAATTTGTTATATCTCACCCTTTCAGCTGATCTGGCAATGCCTTGAGTTCCCATTCCTGTGATTGGACCCTCCGTCTCTCACCCCATTTATGTTACAGTGTGTCCAGGCACAGTACATCATGTTTGTGGGGAAGGTAGCGGGGAAAGGTGATGGACAGGTCAAGGGGTTCCCAGGAACGTTCTGTCCCCGACATTCTATAACTGACATTCCCCGGAACGTTCCGTCCCCAACATTCGATAACTGCCGTTCCCCGGAACGTTCTGTCCCCAACATTCTATAACTGCCATTCCCAGGATCGTTCTGTCCCTGACATTCTATAACTGACATTCCCCGGAATGTTCTGTCCCTGACATTCTATAACTGACATTCCCCGGAACGTTCTGTCCCTGACATTCTATAACTGCCGTTCAACGGAATGTTCTGTCCCCAACATTCTATAACTGACATTCCCCGGAACTTTCTGTCCCTGACATTCTATAACTGACATTCCCCAGAACGTTCTGTCCCTGACATTGTTTGTGAACGGCCGGACGTCAGTGAATTGAACAAACGATAAGATCCCGAGGGAAGAGATCCCGTTCCAGGGAGAAGGAGATACTGTTCCGAAGGCCCCTCAGGCAGTTAAAGGGGTGAATATGTTTTCCCTGCGTTTACATTTCTTCACGACACAGGATCGACCACAATTTAGACCAAATTACAGGAATTCCCAAACTCCGTTTGTCTTCAGGAAACTGGGAGCGAATCCTTCAGGACAGCAACGTTCCCACCCTCTGTATTAGGAACTGGGAAGGAGTGACCTGTGTCTGGTCTCGAGTGAACGAGTGTGTGGGAATGTTCTAGAAACCATCTGTCCTCATGGATGTGTCTCTGTGTGTTTGGGGAGGGAGGGTTTCTTGTGGTTTATGTCACATTTTTGTCAGTAATTCCGATCTTCCCATTTGTTATTCCAGCTCCAATTATTTTAATAAATCCCTGAATACAGGGACACATTTGAAAATCTCACTGGGTCCCCGATCAAACGGGTCCCTTTGCCTCCAGGCTGATGGAAAATGGGTTTGTTTTCCTTCCTCACAGTTAACGTAGTGACCATCTACGTCCTGCTTTATAAAGATTGTGGATTGTCTCCATGTGTCAGACGATACCTGGGGGCCATGGCAGCGGCGGATCTCCTGTTCATTATCCTCGACCTGATCCTGAGACACATTCCCATTGTTTATTGGGAACAGTTTTATTTCCTGGAGGACTCCGTCCCCGTGTGTAATATCCACGCCGTCCTGATTGCTCTGTCTGGTTCACCGTCACTTTCACCTTTGATCGGTTTGTGGCCATTTGTTGCCAGAAGCTGAAAAGTAAATATTGCAGTGAGAAAACAGCGGCTGTGGTTCTGGGAGCAGTGACTGTGCTGAGCTGTTTAAAGAACATTTCCTGGTATTTTATGCTCGAGGCTCAGTATCGGCTGGTGAACCTCCCCTGGTTTTGTGATGTAACACTCGCTGTTTATTACTCCATTGTCTGGGTCACAATCGAGTTCCTCCACCACATTCTAACCCCGTGTGTCCCATTTCTCCTGGTTCTGCTGCTCAATGTTCTCACCGTCAGACACATTTTAGTGACCAGCAGAGCCCGCAGGAGACTCCGCGCTCACACCAATGGGGACGCTCAGTCTGACACTGAAATGATAAACCGAAAAAAATCCATCATTTTACTGTTTGTGATCTCGGGCAATTTCATCCTGTTATGGTCAATGTTAATGCTGTTTTCTATATGGAACCGGATGTAATTGTTTGGGTATCGGTCTGTGTATCTCCATCCCTTTGTGCAGGAATTGGGCTTCATGCTGCAGCTCCTCAGTTGCTGCACAAACACCGCGATTTATGCCGTGACCCAGACTAAGTTCAGGCAGCAGCTGAAGAACGTGCTGAAATATCCCTTCACCCAAATCCATCCATCAATCAAATTCCCTCATTAATCAATCCATCCGGGATTTTCTCATTTCAGTTCAGTGTTTCAGCGATGGAGCAGCCTGCCGCTATGGTAACAGACTGAGGGTAGCGCTGGTTTGTCCATCCTTATCCCACAGGGGGGTTACAGGGAAACATTTCAATGTTTCTCACAACTCAGGGGCCAGTGAGAAAAGGCACCATCCCACTGACTGTATCCATCACTTCCATTTGTAACCAATAAAAATGTTGATTAAAGCGTGCCGAGCAGCAGAGTGACCGATGTTGTTGCGTGTCTTTGTGTTGGAGAAGCTGAACTGGAGAGAGACAGACTCAGCCCCAAGTCCTGGTCCTCAGGGAAGGGAGGGCACTGCGCCCTGAGCCCAGGAGCTGGGTTTAACTCCCTCGGCCCCCCTCCCACTCTAACCTGGCCTCCCCATTTCCTCTCCCCTACTCTTTCTCATCACTTCTCTCCCTCTCTCTCTCTTTCTGCACAGTGTCTTTCTCACCTCCTCTTCCTTTCATTCTCTCGTCCCCTCTCAGACACCCCTCAACCCCGATTTCTCCACCTGCCTCCACTATTGTTTCTCCCTCCCCCTCCCCCTCTCCCTCTCACACCCCCAACACGAGATTCTCCACCTGCCTCCACTCTTCCCTCTCCCCCTCACCCTTACTCTCTCTCTCCTTCCGTCTCTGTCTCCCTCCCACAATTCCGTCTCTACCCCATTTTCCCCCGTCCCATTTCCCACATCTCTCTATCATCTCACCCCACCCCCCACATGCAGACTCACGACCAACCCTCAGTCTCTGGGTTAGAGGGAGAGGGAAGGACCAGGGAGACAGAGTGTGTCAGAGAGAGAGGGAAGGACAGAAGGAAGAGAGATTCAGTCAGAGAGAAACAGAGGGAGGTGGGGCGAGAGAGACACCGAGGGAGGAGATCGAGAGTGAGAGAACGGGGAGAGAGAGTGAAGGAGCAGAGAGAGAGCAGGGGGCAAGAGAGAGATAGGGTGAAGTAGGGACAGAGAGAGACAGGGGAGAAGATAATGAGAGACAGAGGCAAGAGAGAGAGAGAGACAGAGAGGTGCGAGGGATGGAACGAGAGAGAAAGGGGGCTAGTCTTAGAGAGAGATGGAAAAGGAGAGAGAAAGTGGAAGAGAGAGATGGGGATGCGAGAGAGAGAGAAGAGGAGAGAGGGAAGAGAGAGAGAATGAGGGCTGAGAGAATGAGAGAGAGGGAGGGGTGAGAGATAGAGGGAGGGGCAAAAAAGCGTGAGGTCGAGAGAGATAGAGGCGGCAAGAGAGAGAGGGTCGAGAAAGAGGGGGTCGAGAGAGAGAGGAGGGGAACAAGAGAGAGGGGCAAGGAAGCAGGCGGGAGAGTGAGTGAGAGGGCGAGTGAGAGAGAGTTTGTGAGGGCGAGAGAGACTGGGCAAGAGAGAGTTAGAGTGGGTGAGAGAATGATGAGGTGAGTGAGAGAGAGAAAAATGGGATGAGAGAGACATAGAGGTGAGAGAGAGGGTGTGACAGAGGGGAGGGCAAGACAGAGAGAAGGAGGGGCAAGGAGAGAGGGGGTGAGAGAAAGAAGAAGGGAGAGTGGGATGCGTTAAGAGATCAAGAAAGAGAGATGGGTAAGAGAGATTGAGCGGCGAGAGAGGGAGAGGGAGCAAGAGAGACGGAAGGAGCAAGAGAGAGAGAAACGGGGTTTGAGAGAGATGGAGGCAAAAGAGAAATAGAGGGGTAAGAGAGAGGGTGCGAGGGAGAGAGAAAGGGGTCGAGAGAGAGAGCACGAGGGCTGAAAGAGAGCGAGGGCAAGAAAGAGAGTGAGGGCGAGAGAGAGAGGACAAGAGGGAGAGTGTTGTGTTGGGAGAGAGCGAGGGCGAGAGAGATGAGAGAGAGAGAGAGGAAGGTCAAGAAGGAGCGAGGGCTCCGTGAGATGGGGTTTGACAGAGAGAGGGTGGGAGCGAGAAAGGGTGACAGCGAGAGCGCAGGGGCAAGACAGGGCGAGACAGAAAGAGAGAGAGAGAGAGACAGAGTGAGAGACAGGGAGAAAAGAAACGGGAGAGAGAGAATAAGAGGACCGTAGAGAGTCAGCGAGAGCAAGGTAAAGAGAGAGAGAGACAGTTAGGGGAGAGATAAAGAGACAGGGCGAGTGAGAGAACAATGGAGCGATGGTGAGAGAGAGGAAAGAGAGAGAATGTGTGAGAAGGAGAGAAGGCTGCGAGAGGGTTGTCGAGAGTGAGAGAGAAGGGACGAGGCGGGCAGTGGAAGAGAGAGGGTGAGAGCGAGGGAGCGAAAGAGTGGGGCAAGAGAGAGGAGGTGAGAGAGGGAGATAGCGAGAGAGAGACATGCAAGGAGAGAGAGAGAGAGAGAAGGACAGACAGAGGGCGAGGAGTAGAGATAGAGAGGGTGAGACAGAGAATGAGAGAGAGAGATTGAGAGAGACAGGCTGAGCGAGAGAAAGAGAGGAGCTGAGCAATACGGGGGGTGGCAAGAGAGGGAGGGGATGGTGGCAAGTGAAAGAGAGACAGGGGGCGATAACGAGAGAGAGAAGGGGAGAGAGAGAGATGAGGCAATAGTGACTTGAGAGAGAGAGAGATAGAGAGAGAGAGAGAGAGAGCAAGGGGGGAAATGGGTCCAGAGAGAGAAAGAAAGTCAGAGAGAAAGAGAGAGAGAGGGACAGAGAGAGAAAGAGATATAGAGAGACAGACAGAGGGAGGAGATGGTGGGTAGAGAGCGACAGAGTGAGAGTGGGCGAGAGAGAGAGAATGTGCAGGGAGAGTGAATGAACAGGGAGGGATAGAGAGAGGGGGAGAGAGAGGGGAGCAAGAGGGGGGGCAGAGAGAGAGGTGGGCAAGAGAGAGGGGGATGATAGAGAGAGTGGGCGAGAGAGAGGGGCGGGAGAGGGGCGCGAGAGAGAGCGAGGGCAAGGAATGGCGAAAGAGACGGGGAAGAAAGAGAGGGGGCAAAAGAGGGGATGGGAAAAGAGAGGGGCGCGAAAGACGGGGGCGAAAGAGAGGGGGAGTGAAAGAGAGAGTGTACGAAAGGAGTGGCGAAAGAGGGTGTGGCGAAAGAGAAGTGGGTGAAAGGAGGGGCAAAAAAGAGGGGCGAAAGAGGGGGGTCAAAAGGGGGGCAAAAGTGGGGGGAGTGAGAGAGAGTGAGGACGAGAGAGAGAGGGAGTTGAGAGAGAGGGAGAGGGGGTGGAGAGAGAGAGGGCGTTGAGAGAGAGAGGGGAGCGAGGGGGTCGAGATAGTGAGGGCAAGACCGAGTGGGGGTGAGAGAGGTGGGTGAGAGAGAGAGGGGCGAGAGAGTGAGGGTGAGAGAGAGAGGGGGGAAGAGAGAGAGGGAAGAGTGTGAGGGGGAGAGAGGGTGTGGAGAAAGGGGAGAGGAAGTGTGAGAGATGGGGTTGAGGCAGGGGGCGATGTTGGCTGGGGTTGTGGAGGGTGTGGTGTCAGACGGGGTTGGGAGAAGGGGGCAGTGTTGGATTGGGTTGGGGAAGGGGACGGTGTTGGACGGGTTTGGGTAGGGGGCAATATTTGATGGGGTTGGGGGAAGGGGGCAGTGTTGGATGAGTTTGGGGGAGAGGGTGGTGTTGGACGGGGTTGGGGGATGGGGTGGTGTTGGACGTGGTTGTGGGAGGGAGTGGTGTTGGACAGGGTTGTGGGAGGGGGCGGTATCATCCCCTCTCCTTCTCCCCTCTCTCATTTTCCCGCTCCTTCACCCCTCTACTTCTCCCCTCTCTCATTCTCCCGCTCCTTCACCCCTCTACTTCTGCCCTCTCTCCTTCTCGCCTCTCTCCTATCCCCTTCCTTCCCCTCTCTCATTCTCCCCCTCTCCCCTTCCCCATTCCTTTCCCGCTCTCTCCTTCACCCTTCCTTCCCCTCTCTTCTCCCCCTCTCCATCTTGACTCTCTCATTCCACCTTCCTTCCCCTCCCTCCTTCCCCCTCTCTCTTTCTTCCCTCCTTCTCCCCTCTCTCCTTCCCCCTTCCTTCCCCTCTCTTCTTCCCCAACCGTCTCCTTCTCCCCTCTCTCCTTCCCCATTCCTTATCCACTCTCCTTCCCTCCTTCCCCACTCTCCTTCCCCCTTCCTTCCCCCCTCTCCTTTCCCCTCTCCTTCACCCTCCCTACTTACCCCTCCCTACTTCCCCCTCTCTCCTTCCCCCTCTCCTTCCCTCCCTCTCTCCTTCTCCTCATCCCCTTCCCCATTCCTTACCCTCTCTCCATCACCCCTCTCTCCTTCTCCCCTCACTCCTTCTCCCCTCTCTCCTCCCCCTTCCTTCCCCTCTCTCCTTCTCCCCTCTGCCTTTCTACCTCTCCTTCCCCCCTCCCTCCATCCCCTCTCTCCTTCTCCCCACTTTCCTTTCCCCCTCCTTCCCCTCGCTACTTCTCCGCCCTCCCCTTCCCCTCTCTCTCGTTCACCCTTCCTTCCCCTTTCTCCTTCTCCCCTCTCTCCTTCCCCATTCCTTACACTCTCTCCTTCACCCCTCTTTCCTCCCCCTTTCTCGTCCTACACTCTCTCCTTCTACCCTCTCTCCTTCTCCCCTCTCTCCTTCCCACTTCCTTCCCCTCTCTCCTTTACCCCTCTCTCCTCCCCCTTCCTCCCCCTTCACCCCTCTTTCTTTCCCTGTTTCTTCCCCTCTCTCTTTCTCCACTCATTCCTTCCCCCTCTCTTGTTCCCCCTTCCCCACTCTCTCCTTCCCTCCTCTATCCTTCCACCCTCTTTCCCAAACTCTCCTTTCCCCCTCTATCCGTCCCCCTCTCCTTACCCCCTCTTTCTCCCCTCTCTTTCTCCCAACTCTCTTTGTCCCCTCTCTCCTTCTCCTTTCTCCTCCCCTCTCTCCTTCCCCTTTCCTTCCCTACTCTGTTTCTCCCCACTCTCCTTCCCCGTTCCTTCCCCCTCTCTCCGTCTCCCCTCTCTCCTTCCCCCTTCCTTCCCCTCTCTCTTCCACCCCTCTCTCCTTCCCCCTTCCTTCCCCTCTCTCTTCCTCCCCTCTCTCCTCCCCCTTCCTTCCCCCTTCTTCTCCCCTCTCTCCTTCCCCCTTCCTTCCCCTCTCTCCTTCTCCCCTCTCTCCTCCCCCTTCCTTTCGTTCTGTCATTCTCCCCTTTCTCCATCCCCCTTCCTTCCACTCTCTCCTCCTCCCCTCTCTCCTCCCCCCTCTTTCTCCCCATCTCCTTCACCCTTCCTTCCCCTCTCTCCTTCTCCCCTCTCTCCTTCCCCCTTCCTTCCCCTCTTTCCTTCTCCCCTCTCCTTCCCCCTTCCTTCCCCTATCTCCTTCCCCCTTCCTTCGCCCCTCTCTACTTCCCCCTCTCTCCTTCCCCCTTCCTTCTCCCCTCTCCTTCCCCGTCCTTCCTCCCCTCTCTCCTCTGTCCTCTCTCCTTCCCCCTTCCTTCCCCCATCTCCTTCTCCTCTCTCTCTTTCACCATTCCTTCCCCCCTCCTTCTCCCCTCTCTCCTACTCCCTTCCTTGCCCTCTCATATTCTCCCCCTCTCCCCTTCCCCATTTGTTCCCCGCTCTCTCACTCCCCCTTCCTTCCCCTCTCTCCTTTCCCCCTCTCCTACTCCCCTCTCTCCTTCCACATTCGTTACCCTCTCTCCTTCACCCCCTCGCCTTTCCCCCTCTCTGCTTCTCCCATCTCTCCTTCTCCCCATTGTCTTCCCCGTCCTTCCACTCTCCCCTTCTCCCCTGTCTCCTTCCCCCCTCCTTCCCCTCTCTCCGTCTCACCTCCCTCCTTCCCATTTCTCTCCTTTCCCCATCTCTCCTTCCCCCTCACTCCTTCCCCCTTCCACACTCTCGTTCCCCCCTCCTTCCCCACTCTCTCCTTCCCTCCTCTATTCACCCCCCTCTAATCTCTCCTCGCTTTCTCCCCTCTGTCCTTGTCCCCTCTCTCTTTCCCCCGGTCCTTCACCCCTCTCCTTTTGCCCTCTCTCCTTCTCCCCTCTCTCCTTCCCCCTTCCTTCCCCGCTCTGTTTCTCCCCTCTCTCCTACCCCCTTCCTTCCTCTCTCTCCTTCTCCACTTTCTCGTTTCCCCTTCTTCCCCTCGCTCCTTCCCCCCTCTCCTTACCCCTCTCCTTCACCCCTCACTCCTACCGCCTTCCTTCAACCCTCTCCTTCCGCCCTATTTCCTTCTCCGTTTCTTCCCCTTTCTCCTTCTCCCCTCACTCCTTCTCCCCCTCTCGTTCACCCCTGTCTCCTTTCCCCTCTCCTTCCCCCTCTCTCCTTCCCCCCTCTCCGTATCACCTCTCTCTTTCCCCCTCCAACCTACTCCACTCTCTCCTTCCCACACCCTCCTTCCCCACTCTCCTTTCCCAATCTCTACTTCTCCCCTCACTCCTTCCCCCCTTGGCCCCTCTCTCGTTACCCCCTCCTTCCCCACTCTCTCCTTCCCCCCTCTATTCGTCCACCTCTCCTTTCCCCCCTCTCTTTCTCCCCTCTCTCCTTCCCCCTTCCTTCCGTTCTCTCCTTCTCCCCTATCTCCTTCTCGCTTCATTCCCCACTCTCTCCTTCACCCCTCTCTCCTTTCTCCTACCTTACCCCCTCTCTGCACCCCCTTTCCCATCCTTCTTCCCTCTATCCTTCCCAATTCCTTCCCCCTCTCCTTCCCCCCTCTCTCCTACACCTTCCTTCCCCCTCTCTCCTTTCCCCTCTCCTTCCCCTGCCCTCGTCTTTCCTTCCCCGTTTCTTCCCTTCTCTCCTTCTCCCCTTCCTCCTTTCCCCCTCTCTCCTTTCCCCTCTCCTTCCCCTGCCCTCCTTCTCCCTCTCTCCTTCCCCATTCTCCGTCTCCCCTCTCTCCTTCCCCCCTATCCTTCCCCACTCTCTCCTTCACCCCTTGCTACTTCTGTCTCCCTTCCCCCATCTCTCCTTCCCACGTACTTCCCCTCACTCCTACACCCTTCCTTGCCCCCTCTCCTTCCCCTCTCTTTCCTTCACCGTTTCGACCCCTTTCTCCTTCTCCCCTCTCTCATTTCCCCTCTCCTTCCCCCTCCCTCCTTCTCCCTCATTCCTTCTCCCTTCCTTCCCCTCTCTCCTTCTCCCCTCTCTCCTTCCCCCTTCTTTTGCACACCTCCTTCTTCACTCTCTCCTTCCCCCTTCCTTGCCCTCTCTCCTTCCCCCTCTCTCCTTCCCCCTCTCCTTCCCCCTCTCCTTCCCCCTTCACCTTCAGCACCCTCTCCTTCTCCCCTCGCTCCTTCCCCCTTCCTTCCCCTCTCTCCTTCCCACCTCTCCTTCTCCCCCTCTCCTTCTCCCCTGTCTCCTTCCCCCTTCCTTCCCCCCTCCTTCTCTCCTCTCTCCTTTCCCCTCTCCTTCCCCCTCCCTCCTTCTCCCTCACTCCTTCTCCCTTCCTTTCCCTCTCTCCTTCTCCCCTGTATCCTTCCCCCTTCCTTTCCAATCCTCGTTCTCCCCTCTCTCCGTCCACCTCTCCTCCCCACTTCTTCTCCCCCCTCCTTCGCACCTATCTCCTTCACCCTACCTTTCCACCCGTCCTTTTCCCCTCTCTCCTTCCCGCTCTCCTCCCCAACCCCTCTCTCTTTCTCCCCTCTCTCCGACCCCCTTCCTTCCCCCTTCTTCTCCCCTGTCTCCTTCCCCCTTCCTTCCCCTCTTTCCTTCCCGCCTCTCTCCTCCCCTTCCTTTCCCTCTCTCATTCTCCCCTCTCTCCTTCACCCTTCCTTCCCCTCTCTCCTTCTCCCCTCTCTCCTTCACGCTTCCTTCCCCTCTCTCCTTCCCCCTTCCTTCCCCCTTCGTTCCCCTCTCTCCTTCTCCCCTCCTTACCCCGTCTCTCCTTCCCCCCCTCCTTCGCCCCTCTCTCCTTCCCCATCTCTCCTTCCCCCTTCTTTTCCCCTCTCTCCTTCCCCCGTCCTTCCTCCCCTCTCTCCTCTCTCCTTCCCACTTCCTTCCCCCCTCTCCTTCTCCCCTCTCTCCTTCCCCATTCCTTCCCCCTCCTTCTCCCCACTCTCCTACCCCCTTCCTTACCCTCTCTCCTTCCCCCTCTCTCCTCCTCCCCTCTCTCCTTCCCCATTCGTTACCCTCTCTCCTACACCCCTCTCGCATTTCCCCCTCTATTCTTCTCCCCTCTCTCCTTCTCCCCATCGTCTTCCCCTGTCCTTCCACTTTCCGCTTCTCCCTTCTCTCCTTCCCCCCCTCCTTCCCCTCTCTCCGTCTCACCTCCCTCCTTCCCATCTCACTCCTTCCCCCGTCTCCTTTCCCCATCTCTCCTTCTCCCCTCACTCCTTTGCCCTTCCCTCCCTCTCGTTCCCCCCTCCTTCCCCACTCTCTCCTTCCCTCCTCTACCCATCCCCCTCTAATCTCTTATCGCATTCTCCCCTCTCTCCTTGTCCCCTCTCTCTTTCCCCCGCTCCTTCACCCCTCTCCTTTTGCCCTCTCTCCTTCTCCCCTCGCTCCTTCCCCCTTCCTTCCCCGCTCTGTTTCTCCCCTCTCTCCTTCCACCATCCTTTCCTCCTCTCCTTCTCCACTCTCTCTTTCCCCCTTCTTCCCCTCGCTCCTTCCCCCCTCTCCTTCACCCCTCTCTCCTTCCACTTCCTTCCACCATCTCCTTCCGCCCTCTTTCCTTTCCCGTTTCTTCCCCTTTCTCCTTCTCCCCTCTCTACTTCTCCCCCCTTGTTCTCCTCTCTCTCCTTTCCCCTCTCCCTCCCCGTCTCTCCTTCCCCCCTCTACGTATCCCCTATCTCCATCCCCCTCTATCCTACCCCACTCCCTCCTTCCCACTCTTTCCTTCCCCCCTCTCCTTCCCCCTCTCCTTTCCCCATCTCTCATTCTCCCCTCACTCCTTCCCCCCTTGCCCCCTCTCTCGTTCTCCCCTCCTTCCCGACTCTCTCCTTCCCCCCATCCATCCCCCTCTCCTTCCCGCCTCTCTTTCTCCCCTCTCTCCTTGTCCACTCTCTCCTTCCCCTTTCTCCTCTCCTTCCTTCCCCCGCTCCTTCACCCCTCTCCTTCTCCACTCTCTCCTTCCCCCGTCCTTCCCCTCTCTCCTTCTCCCCTCTCTTCTTCCCCCCCTCCTTCCCCATCTCCTTCCCCTCTCTCCTTCCACCTTCTCACCTTTCCCCATCTCTCCTTCTCCCCTCACTCTTTTCCCGCTTGCCCCCTCTCCCGTTCCCCCCTCCTTCCGCACTCCCTCCTTCCCCCCTCTATCCATCCCCCTCTGCTCCCCCCTTCCTTCTCCCCTCTCTCCTTCCCGCTTCCTTCCACGCTCTGTTTCTCCCCTCTCTTCTTTCCCCTTCCTTCCCCCTCTCCTTCTCCCCTCTTTCCATCCCCGTTTCTTCCCCTCTCTCCTTCCCCCCTCCTTCTCCCCTCTCTCCTTTTCCCTCTCCTTCCTCTATCCACCTCCCCTCTATTCGTCCCCCTCTAACCTTCCCCACTCTCTCCTTCCCCCTCTATCCATCCCCCTCTCCTTCCCCTCTCTCCTTCTCCCCTCTCTCCTTTTCCTCCTCTCTCCTTCCCCTTCCTTCCCCTCTCTCCTTCTCCCCTATCTCCTTCTCGCTTCATTCCCCCCTCTCTCCTTCACCCTTCTCTCCTTTCTCCTTCCTTCCCCCCTCTCTCCACCCCCTTTCCCCCCTCCTTCTTCCCTCTCTCCTTCCCCATTCCTTCCCCTCTCTCCTTCACCCCCTCTCCTACCCCTTCCTTTCCCCTCTCTCCTTTCCCCTCTCCTTCCCCTGCCCTCGTCTTTCCTTCCCCGTTTCTTCCCTTCTCTCCTTCTCCCCCTCTCCTTCCCCCCCTCTCGTTTCCCCTCTCCTTCCCCTGCCCTCCTTCTCCCTCTCTCCTTCCCCCCTCCTTCCCAATTCTCTGTCTCCCCTCTCTCCTTCCCCCTATCCTTCTCCACTCTCTCCTTCACCCCTTGCTGCTTCCGCCTTCCTTCCCCGCTCACTCCCTCCCACGTACTTCCCCTCACTCCTCCACCCTACCTTCCCCCCTCTCCTTCCCCTTTCTTTCCTTCACCGTTTCATCCCCTTTCTCCTTCTCCCCTCCCTACTTCCCCCTCTCTCCATCCCCCTCTCCTTCTCCACTCTCCTTCTCCCCTCTCTCCTTTCGCCTCTCCTTTTCCCGTCCTCCATCTCCCTCTCTCCTTCTCCCCTCTCTCATTTCCCTTCTCCTTCCCTCTTCCTTCACCCCTCTCTCTTTCCCCATTCCTTATCCTCGCTCCTTCCCCTTTCCCCCATCTATCTTTCTCCCCCTCTCCATCCCCCTTCCCCCCTTCTCCCCCTCTCCTTCCCACTTCCTTCCCTTCTCTCCTTCACCCTTCCTTCCCCCCTCTCCTCCCCCCCCTTGCCTTCCCCGTTTCGTCCCCTTTCTCCTGCTCTCCTCCCTACATCCCCCTCTCTCCTTCACCCTCTCCTTCTCCCCTCTCTCCATCCCCCTTCCCCCTTCTACCCTCTCTCCTTCCACCTTCCTTCTCCTCTCTCTTTCACCCCTCTCTCCTACCCCCTTCCATCCCCCCTCTCCTTCCCCGTTTCGTCCCCTTTCTCATTCTCCCCTCCCTACTTCCCCCTCTCTCCTTCCCCCCTCCTTCTCCCCTCCCTCCTCCCCTCTCTGTTCTCCCCTCTCTCCTTTCTCCTTCGCCCCCCTACTTTCCTCTCTCCTACCCCTCTCTCTACTTCCCCACTCTCTCCTTCCCCCGTTTCCTTCCCCCCTCTCTCCTTTCTCCATCTCTCCTTCTCCCCTCTCTCCTTGCCCCCTTCCCCGCGCTCTCGTTTCCCCTTCCTTCCCCACTGTCACCCTGTTCCCCACACTTACTGCATCACTCTCACCCTGATCCCCTCACACTTACTGCATCACTATCACCCTAACCTCATCACACTTACTGCGTCACTATCACCCTGATCCACTCACACTTACTGCGTCACTATCTCCCTGACGCCCTGACACTTACTGCATTAATATCACCATGACCCGCTCACACTTACTGCATCACTATCCCCATGACCCCATCACAATTACTGTGTCACTGTCTCCCTGATACCCTCACAGTTATTGCATCGCTATCACCCTGACCTCTCACACTTACTGCGTCACTATCTTCCTGACCCCATCACGCTTACTGCATCATGATCTCCCTGACACCCTCATTCTTACTGTTTCACTATCCCCATGACCCCATCATACTTACTGCGTCATTATCAATATGACCCCCTCACACTTACTGTGTCACTATCGCACTGACCCCCTCACACTTACTGCATCATGATTTCCCTGACCCCCACACACTTACTGCATCACTCTCATCTTGATCCCATCACACTTACTGCATCACTACCACCCTGATCCCATTACAGTTACTGCGTCACTCTCACCCTGATCCCATTACAGTTACTGCGTCACTCTCACCCTTTCCCATCAAACTTACTGCATCACTACCACCCTGACCCCATCACATGTCCTGCGTCACTATCACCCTGACCCCATTACACTTACTGCATCACTATCACCCTGAAACCTCACATTAGTGCGTCACTATCACCCTGAACCTATCACACTTACTTCGTCACTATCACCCTGATCACCTCACACTTAATGCATCACTGTCACCCTGACCCCATTACACTTATTGCATCACTATCACCCTGACCCCCTCACACTTACTGCGTCAGTAGCACCCTGGCCCCCTCACACTTACTGCATCACTATCACTCTGAACCCCTCACATTTACTGCGTCACGATATCCCTGACACCTTACACTTACTACGGCATAATCTCCTTGACCCCTGCACACTTACTGCGTCACTAACACCCTGACCCCTTCACAATTACTGCGTCACAGTCTCCCTGACACCCTCACCCGTACTGAGTCAGCATCACCCTAACCTATCACACTTACTGCATCACGTTCTCCCTGACACCCTCACACTTTCTGCGTCACTATCACCATGACCCCCTGACACTTCCTGCATCACTATCACCCTGACCCCATCACACTTACTGCGTCACTATCACCCTGATTCCCTCACACTTACTGCGTCACTATCTCCCAGAGCCACTCACAATTACTGCGTCACTATCACCCTGACACCATCACACTTACTGCGTCACTATCACTCTGTCCCCTCACACTTACTGCGTCAATATCACCCTGATTCCATCACACTTACTGCATCACTATCACCCTGATGCCATCACACTTACTGTGTCACTATCACCCTGATCCCATCACACTTACTGCATCATATCACCCTGACCCCCTCACACTTACTGCATCACTATCACCCTGACCCCATCACACTTACTGCATCACGATCACCCTGACCCCATCACACTTACTTCAGCACTATCACCCTGACCCCATCACACTTACTGCGTCAATATCACCCTGATCCCATCACACTTACTGCATCACTATCACCATGACGCCATCACACTTACTGTGTCACTATCACCCTGACCCGCTCACACTTACTGCATCGCAATCACCCTCATCCCCTCACACCTAATGCATCAATATCACCCTGACCCCATCACACTTATTGTGTCGCTATCACCCTGATCCCCCACACTTACTGCCTCACTATTACCCTCACCCCCTCACACTTACTGCGTCACTATCACACTAATCCCTTCACATTTACTGCGTCATGATATTCCTGACCCCTTACACTTACTGCGGCATAATATACTTGACCCCTGCACACTGACTGCGTCACCAACACCCTGACCCCATCAAAATTACTGCGTCACTGACTCCCTGATACCCTCACAGTTATTGCTTCACTATCACCCTGACCTCTCACACTTACTGCATGACTATCTTCCTGACCCCATCACGCTTACTGCATCATGATCTCCCTGACACCCTCATTCTTACTGCGTCACTATCCCCATGAACCCATCACACTTACGGTGTCATTATCACTATGACCCCCTCACACTTACTGTGTCACTATCACACTGACCCCCTCACACTTACTGTATCACGATCTCCCTGACACCCTCACACTTACTGCTTCACTATCACCATGACGCCCTCACACTTACTGTGTCACTATCACACTGACACCTTCACACTTACTGCGTCACTATCATCCTGATCCTCTCACACTTGCTGCGTCACTATCTCCCTGACGCTCTGACACTTACTGCTTCACTATCACCCTGACCCGCTCACATTTACTGCATCGCTATCACCCTCATCCCTTCACACTTAATGCATCACTATCACCCTGACCCCATTACACTTATTGCGTCACTATCACCCTGACCCCATTACACTTACTGCCTCACTATTACCCTGACCCCCTCACATTTACTGCGTCACGATATCCCTGACCCCTCACACTTACTGCGGCATAATCTCCTTGACCCCTGCACACTTACTGCGTCACGAACACCCTGACTCCATCACAATTACTGAATCACTGTCTCCCTGATGCCCTCACACTGATTGCATCGCTATCACCCTGACCTCTCACACTTACTGCATCACGATCACCATGACCCCCTCATACTTACTGCATCACTACCACCCTGATCCCATTACACTTACTGTGTCACTATCACCCTGACCCCAACACACATACTGCCTCACTATCACCCTGAACCCTCACACTTAGTGAGTCACTATCACCCTGAACCTATCACACTTAATGCATCACTGTCACCTTGACCTCATCACAGTTATTGCAGCATTATCACCCTGAAACCATTACACTTACTGCGTCACTATCACCCTGACCCGCTCACACTTACTGTATCACTATCACCCTGACCCCATCTCACTTACTGCGTCAATTTCACCCAGACCCCATCACACTTACTGCGGCACTATCACCCTGAAACCCAACACACTTACTACGTCAATTTCACCCTGACCCCATCACACTTACTGTGGCACGGTCACCCTGTTCCCATTACACTTACTTCATCACTATCACCCTTACCCGCTCACACGTACTGCATCGCTATCACTCAGACCACATCACAATTACTGCGTCACTGTCTCCCTTACCCCCTCACACTTACTGAGTCTCTATCACCCTGATCCCCTCACACTTATTGCATCGCTATCACCCTGACCCCTCACACTTACTGCATCACTATCTTCCTGACCCCATCATACTTAATCCATCACGTTGTCCCGGACACCATTCCACTTACTGCGTCACTATCACCATGACCCCCTCACACTTACTGCATTACTCTCACCCTGATCCCATCACACTGCGTCAAAATCACCCAGAGCCACTCACACTTACTAGGTCATTATTACCATGACCCCCGCACTTACTGCGGCACTATCACCCTGACCCAATCACACTTATTGCATCACTATCACCTTGACCTGCTCACACTTACTGCATCGATATCACACTGCCTCCCTCACACTTACTGCATCACTATCACCCTGACCCTCTCACACTTACTGCATCACTACCACCCTAACCGCTCACACTTTCTGCGACACTATCAACCTGAACCCATCATACTTTTTATGTCACTATCACCCTGACCCCATCACACTTACTGCGTCACTATCACCCTGATCCACTCACACTTACTGCATCACTATCTCCCTGACGCCCTGACACTTACTGCATCACTATCACCCTGACCCGCTCACACTTACCGCATCGCTATCACTCTGATCCCCTCACACTTAATGCATCACTTTCACCCTGACCCCATGACATTTATTGCATCACTAACACCCTGATACCCTCACACTTACTGCCTCATTATTATCCTGACCCACTCACACTTGCTGCCTCACTATTATCCTGACTCCCTCACATGTACTGCGTCACGATATCCCGGACCCCTTACACTTACTGCGGCATAATCTCCTTGACCCCTGTGCACTTACTGCGTCACTAACACCCTGACCCCATCACAATTACTGTGTCACTGTCTCCCTGATACCCTCACACTTATTGCATCGCTATCACCCTGACCTCTCACACTTACTGCGTCACTATCTTCCTGACTCCATCACACTTACTGCATCATGATCTCCCTGACACCCTCATTCTTACTGCATCACTATCCCCATGACCCATCACACTTACTGTGTCATTATCACTATGACCCCCTCACACTTACTGTGTCACTATCACACTGACCCCCTCACACTTACTGCGTCACGATCTCCCTGACACCCTCACACTTACTGCGTCACTATCACCATGACGCCCTCACACTTACTGTGTCACTATCACACTGACACCTTCACATTTAATGCGTCATTATCACCATGACTTTTTCACACTTACTGAGCCACTATCACCATGGTCCCCTCACAGTTAATGCATCACTATCACCCTGACCCCATCACACTTACTGCGTCACTATCATCCTGATCCACTCACACTTACTGTGTCACTATCTTCCTGACGCCCTGACACTTACTGCATCATTATCACCCTGACCCGCTCACACTTAATGCATCACTATCATCCTGACCACATTAGACTTACTGCGTCACTATCACCCTGATCCCCTCACAATTACAGCGTCACGATATCCCTGACCCATTACACTTACTGAGGCAAAATCTCCCTGACAGCTGCACATTTACTGCGTCACTCTCGCCCTGACTCCATCACAATTACTGCGTCACTGCCTCCCTGATACCCTCACACTTATTGCATCACTATCACCCTGACCTCTCACACTTACTGCGTCACTATCTTCCTGACCACATCACGCTTACTGCGTCACGATCTCCCTGACACCCTCACACTTACTGCGTCACTATCACCATGACGCCCTCACACTTACTGTGTCACTATCACACTGACACCTTCACATTTAATGCGTCATTATCACCATGACTTTTTCACACTTACTGAGCCACTATCACCATGGTCCCCTCACAGTTAATGCATCACTATCACCCTGACCCCATCACACTTACTGCGTCACTATCATCCTGATCCACTCACACTTACTGTGTCACTATCTTCCTGACGCCCTGACACTTACTGCATCATTATCACCCTGACCCGCTCACACTTAATGCATCACTATCATCCTGACCACATTAGACTTACTGCGTCACTATCACCCTGATCCCCTCACAATTACAGCGTCACGATATCCCTGACCCATTACACTTACTGAGGCAAAATCTCCCTGACAGCTGCACATTTACTGCGTCACTCTCGCCCTGACTCCATCACAATTACTGCGTCACTGCCTCCCTGATACCCTCACACTTATTGCATCACTATCACCCTGACCTCTCACACTTACTGCGTCACTATCTTCCTGACCACATCACGCTTACTGCATCATGATCTCCCTGACACCCTCATTCTTACTGTGTCACTATCCCCATGACCCCATCACACGTACTGCGTCACTATCACCCTGACCCGCTCACACTTACTGCATCATTATCACCCTGAACCCTCACACTTAGTGCGTCACTATCACCCTGAACCTATCCCACTTACTGCATCACTATCACCCTGATCCCCTCACACTTAATGCATCACTGTCACCCTGACCCCATTGCACTTATTGCATCATTATCTCCCTGACCCATCACACTTACTGCATCACTAGCACCCTGTCCCCATCACACTTACTGCATCATATATTACCCTGACCCCCTCACACTTACTGCGTCACTATCACCCTGATCCCCTCACATTTACTGCATCACGATGTCCCTGACCCCTTACACTTACTGCGGCATAATCTCCTTGACCCCTGCATACTTACTGCGTTACTAACACCCTGACTCCATCACAATTACTGCGTCACTGTCTCCCTGATGCCCTCACACTTACTGCGTCCCTATATCCCTGACCCCTCACACTTAATGCATCACTATCACCCTGATCCCCTCACACTTACTGCGTCACTAACACTCTGACCCCATCACAATTACTGCGTCACTGTCTCCATGACCCCAATCACACTGACTGAGTCATTTTCACTATTACCCCCTCACACTTACTGCATCACTATCACACTGACCCCCTCACACTTGCTGCATCACTCTCACCCTGACCCCATCACATTTACTGCATCACTACCACCCTGATCCCATTACACTTACTGCATCACTATCACCCTGACCCCATCACACTTAGTGCATCACTATCACCCTGAACCCTCACACTTAGTGCGTCACTGTCACCCTGAACCTATCACACTTACTGCATCACTATCACCCTGATCGGCTCACACTTAATGCATCATTATCACCCTGAAACCATTACACTTACTGCGTCACTATCACCCTGATCCCCTCACCCTTACTGCATCATAAATTACCCTGACCCCTGCACACTTACTGCGTCACTAACAACCTGACCCCATCACAATTACGGCGTCACTATCTCCCTGACCCACTCACACTTTCTGAGTCACTATCACCCTGATCCCCTCACACTTAATGCATCGCTATCACCCTGACCCCTCACACTTACTGCGTCACTATCTTCCTGACCCCATCATACTTACTCCATCACGTTCTCCCTGACACCCTCACACTTACTGCGACACTATCACCATGACCCCCTCACACTTACTGCAACACTCTCACCCTGATCCCATCACACTTAGTGCATCACTATCTCCCTGACCCCATCACACAGCCTGCATCACTATCACCCTGATCCCATCACACTCACTGCGTCAAAATCACCCAGAGCCACTCACACTTACTAGGTCATTATCACCATGATCCCCTCACACTTACTGCGGCACTATCACCCTCACCCAATCACACTTATTGCATCATCATCAACTTGACCTGCTCACACTTACTGCATCTCTATCACCCTGACCCCATCACACTTACTGCATCACTATCACCCTGACCCCATCACAGTGCGTCAATTTCACCTTGACCCCATCTCACTTAATGCGGCACGATCACCCTGTTCCCATCACACTTCCTGCATCACTATCACCCTTACCCGCTCACACGTACTGCATCACTATCATGCTGACCACATCACACTTGCTGCGTCACTAATACTCTGACCCCATCACAATTACTGCATCACAATAACCCTGACCTGCTCACAATGCGTCACTATCACCCTGACCCCATCACACTTACTGTGTCACTATCATCCTGATCCTCTCACACTTACTGCGTCACTATCACCCTTATCCTCTCACACTTACTGCGTCACTATCTCCCAGAGCCACTCACAATTACGGCGTCACTATCACACTAACTGCACCACTGCCACCCTAACCACTCACACTTACTGCGTCACTATCACCCTGAACCCATTACACTTTTTATGTCACTATCACCCTGACCCCATCACACTGACTGCGTTGCTTACACCCTGACCCCCTCAAACTTACTGCGTCACTATCACCCTGATCCCTTCACACTTTCTGCGTCACTATCACCCTGACCCCATCACACTTACTGCATCACTACCACCCTGACCCCATCACACTTACTGCGTCACTATCACCCTGACCCCATCACACTTGCTGCATCACTGTCACCCTGACCCCATCACACTTACTGCATCACTATCATCCTGATCCCATCACACTTACTGCATCACCAACAACCTGACCCCGTCACACTTACTGCATCACTATCACTCTGGCCCCAGCACACTTACAGAGTCACTATCACCCTGACCCCTCCAAAGTGCTGCATCAATATCTCCTAGAGCTACTCACACTTACTGCGTCATTATCACAGTCACCCCCTCACCCTTACTGTTTCACTATCATCCTGATCGCCTCAAACTTACTGTGTCATTACCACCCTGAGTCCTTCACACTTACTGCGTCACTATCACCCTGAACCCCTCACACTTACTGCGTCACTATCACCCTGATCCACTCATACTTACTGCCTCACTATCACCATGATCCCCTCACACTTACTGCATCACTATCACCATGATCCCCTCACACTTACTGCATCACGATCACCATGATCCCCTCACACTTACTGCGTCACTATCACTGTGATCGCCTCACACTTACTGAGTCTCTATCTCCCTGATCCCCTCTCACTGACTGCATCACTATCACCCTGACCCGCTCACACTTACCGCATCGCTATCACCCTGATCCCCTCACACTTAATGCATCAATTTCACCCTGACCCCATGAAATGTATTGCATCACTATCACCCTGATCCCCTCACACTTACTGCCTCATTATTACCCTGACCCACTCACACTTACTGCCTCAATATTACCCTGACCCCCTCACATTTACTGCGTCACGCTATCCCTGACCCCTTACACTTACTGCGGCATAATCACCATGACCGCCTCACACTTACTGCATCACTATCACCCTGACTCCCTCACACTTACTGCGTCACTATCACTGTGATTGCCTCACACTTATTGTGTCACTATCACCCTGACCCCATCACAGTTACTGCGTCACTATCACCATGACTCCCTCACACTTACTGCGTCACTATCGCACTCACCGCTCACACTTACTACATCACTGTCACCCTGAACACATCAAACTTTTTGTGTCACTATCACCCTGACCCCATCACACTTACTGCATCACCAACATCCTGACCCCGTCACACTTGTTGCATCACAATCACGCTGACCCCATCACACTTACTGCATCACTATCACCCTGATTCCATCCCACTTACTGTGTCACTATCTCCCTGACACCCTCACACTTACTGCGTCACTATCACCTTGATCCACTCACACTCACTGCATCACTATCACCCTGACCCCCACACACTGACTGCGCAAGTATCATCATGACCCCATCACACTATCTGCATCACTATCACCCTACTCCCCTCACACTTTATGTGTCACTATCACCCTGACCTGCTCACACTTACTGCATCACTATCAACCTGACCCCCTCACACTTACAGTGTCGTTATCACCCTACTCCCCTCACTCTCTGTGTGTCACTATCACCCTGACCCCGTCACACTTACTGCATCAGTATCAACCTGACCACATCAATCTTGCTGCATCACTATCACCCTGACACCATCACACTTAATGCGTCACTACCATCCTGACCCCATCACACTTGCGGCATCACTATCACGCTGACCCCATCAGACTTACTGTGTCACTATCTCTCTGACCCCATCACACTTTCTGCGTCACTATCACCCTGACTTCCTCACACTTACTGTGTCACTATCACTATAATCGCCTCACACTTACTGAGTCACTAACTCCCTGATCCCCTCTCACTGACTGCATCACTATCACCCTGACCCCTCACACTTACTGCATCACTATCACCCTAACCGCTCACACTTACTGCATCACTATCACCCTGAACCCATCACACTTACTGCGTCAATCTCACCTTGATCCCCTCACACTTGTTGCATCACTATCACGCTGACCCCCTCACACTTACTGCATCACTCTCACCATACTCCCCTCACACTTTGTGTGTCACTATCACCCTGACCCCATCACACTTACTGAATCACTATCACCCTGACCCCGTCACACTTACTGCATCACTATCACACTGACCGCCTCACACTTACTGCGTCAATCTCACCTCGATCCCCTCACACTTGTTGCATCACTATCGCGCTGACTCCATCACACTTGTTGCGTCACTATCACTCTGACCCCATCACAATTACTGCATCACAATAACCCTGACCTCCTCACACAGCGTCACTATCACTCTGAACCCATCACATGTACTGCGTCACTATCACCCTGATCCCTTCACACTTACTGAGTCACTATCACCCTGACCCCATCACAATTACTGCGTCACTATCACCTTGAACCCATCACACTTACTGCATCACTATCACCCTGACCCCATCACACTAACTGTGTCACTATTACCCTGATCCCATCACACTTACTGCGTCACTATCACCCCGATTCCCTCACACTTACTGCATCACTATCTCCCAGAGCCACTCACAATTACTGCGCCCCTATCACCCTGACACCATCACACTTCCTGCATCGATATCACACTGCCTCCCCCACACTTACTACGTCCCTATATCCCTGACCCCTCACACTTAATGCATCACGATCACCCTGATCCCCTCACTCTTACTGCGTCACTAACACCATGACCCCATAACAATTACTGCGTCACTCTCTCCCTGACCCCCTCACACTGACGGAGTCATTTTCACTATTACCCCCTCACACTTACTGCATCACTATCACACTGACCCCCTCACACTTACTGTATCACTATCTTCCTGACCCCATCATACTTACTCCATCACGTTCTCCCTGACACCCTCACACTTACTGCGACACTATCACCATGACCCCCTCACACTTACTGCATCACACTTGCTGCGTCACTATCACTCTGACCCCATCACAATTACTGCATCACAATAACCCTGACCTGCTCACACAGCGTCACTATCACTCTGAACCCATCACATGTACTGCGTCACTATCACCCTGATCCCATCACACTTAGTGCATCACTATCTCCCTGACCCCATCACACATCCTGCATTCCTATCACCCTGATCCCATCACACTCACTGCGTCAAAATCACCCTGACCCCATCACACTTACTGCATCACCAACACCCTGATCCCCTCACACGTACTGCATCACTACCACCCAGAACCATCACACTTGCTGCATCACTGTCACCCTGACCCCATCACACTTACTGCATCACTATCACCCTGATCCCATCACACTTACTGCATCACTATCATCCTGATCCCATCACACTTACTGCATCACCAACACCCTGACCCCGTCACACTTACTGAGTCACTATCACCCTGACCCCTCCAAAGTGCTGCGTTAATATCTCCTAGAGCCACTCACACTTACTGCTTTATTATCACAGTGACCCCCTCACACTTACTGCGTCACTATCACCCTGATCCACTCATACTTACTGCATCACTATCACCATGAGCCCCTCACACTTACTGCATCACTATCACCATGATCCCCTCACACTTATTGCATCATTCTCACTCTAATCCCATTACACTTACTGCGTCAATATCTCGCTGAGCCACTCACACGAACTGAGTCATGATCACCATGACTGCCTCACACTTACTGTGTCACTATCTCCCTGATCCCATCACACTTACTGCATCACTCTCACACTACTCCCCTCACACTTTGTGTGTCACTATCACCCTGACCCCATCACACTTACTGAATCACTATCACCCTGACCCCGTCACACTTACTGCATCACTATCACACTGACCGCCTCACACTTACTGCGTCAATCTCACCTCGATCCCCTCACAATTGTTGCATCACTATCGTGCTGACCCCATCACACTTACTGCATTACTATCACCCTTACCTGCTCACACGTACTGCATCGCTATCATGCTGACCACATCACACTTTCTGCGTCACTAACACTCTGACCCCATCACAATTACTGCGTCACAATAACCCTGACCTGCTCACACTGCGTCACTATCACTCTGACCTCATCACATGTACTGCGTCACTATCACCCTGATCCCTTCACACTTACTGCGTCACTATCACCCTGACCCCATCACACTTACTGCGTCACTATCACCCTGATCCCATCACACTTACTGCATCACTATCGCCCTGACCCCATCACACTTACTGTGTCACTATTACCCTGATCCCATCACACGTACTGCGTCACTATCACCCTGATCGACTCACACTTACTGCGTCACTATCTCCCTGACGGCCTAACACTTACTGCATCACGATCACCCTGACCTGCTCACACGTACTGCATCGCTATCATGCTGACCACATCACACTTGCTGCGTCACTAACACTCTGACCCCATCACAATTACTGCGTCACAATAACCCTGACCTGCTCACACTGCGTCACTATCACTCTGACCTCATCACATGTACTGCGTCACTATCACCCTGATCCCTTCACACTTACTGCGTCACTATCACCCTGACCCCATCACACTTACTGCGTCACTATCACCCTGATCCCATCACACTTACTGCATCACTATCGCCCTGACCCCATCACACTTACTGTGTCACTATTACCCTGATCCCATCACACGTACTGCGTCACTATCACCCTGATCGACTCACACTCACTGCGTCACTACCTCCCTGACGGCCTAACACTTACTGCATCACGATCACCCTGACCCGCTCACACTTACTGCATCGCTATCACCCTGATCCTCTCATACTTAATGCATCACTTTCACCCTGACCCCATGACATTTACTGCATAACTATCACCCTGATCGCCTCACACTTACTGCTACATTATTACCCTCACCCCAACACACTTACTGCATCACTATCACCCTGATCCCTTCACATTTACTGCGTCACGATATCCCTGACCCCTTACACTTACTGCGGCATAATATCCTTGACCCCTGCACACTTACTGCGTCACTAACACCCTGACCCATCACAATTACTGCGTCACTGTCTCCCTGATACCCTCACACTTATTGACTTATTGCATTGTTATCACCCTGACCTCTCACAATTACTGCGTCACTATCTTCCTGACCCGATCACGCTTACTGCATCATGATCTCCCTAACACCCTCATTCTTAATGCGTCACTATCCCCAATACCCCATCACACTTACTGCGTCACTATCACCATGACGACCTCACACTTACTGTGTCACTATCACCCTGACCCCATCACACTGACTGCGTCACTATCACCCTGACTTCCTCACACTTACTGCGTCACTATCACTGTGATCGCCATGACGGCCTCACAGTTACTGTGTCACGATCACTGTGATCGCCTCACACTTACTGCATCACTATCACCCTGATCCCCTCACACTTAATGCATCACTGTCACCCTGAACCCATCACACTTACTGCATCACTATCACCCTGACCCCATCACACTTACTGCGTCACTATCACCCTCCACCCCTCACACTTTGTGTGTCACTATCACCCTGACCCCATCACACTTACTGCATCACTATCACCCTGACCCCATCACACTTACTGCATCACAATCACCCTCACCCTGTCACACTTACTGCATCACTCTCACCCTGACCCCGTCACACTTATTGCATCACTATCACCCTGACCCCCTCTCAGTGACTGCATCACTATCACCCTGACCACCCACACTTACTGCATCACTATCACCGTAACCGCTCACAATTACTGCATCTCTATCACCCTGAACCCATCACACTTCTTGTGTCACTATCACCCTGACCCCATCACACTTACTGCGTCATTATCACCCTGATCCCATCAAACTTACCGCGTCGCTTTCACCCTGACCCCCTCACACTTACTGCGTCACTATCACCCTGATCCCATCACACTTGCTGCATCACTATCATCCTGACCCCATCACACTTACTGCGTCACTATCAACCTGACCCCATCACACTTACTGCATTGCTATCACTTTGATCCCATCACACTTACCGCTGCACTATCACCCTGATACCCTCACAATTACCGTGTCACTATCTCCCTGAGTCCCTCACACTTACTGCGTCACTATCACATTGTCCCCCGCACACTTACTGCGTAAGTGTCATCCTGACCCCATCACATTTGCGGCATCACTATCACGCTGACCCCATCAGACTTACTGTGTCACTATCTCTCTGACCCCATCACACTTTCTGCGTCACTATCACCCTGACTTCCTCACACTTACTGTGTCACTATCACTATAATCGCCTCACACTTACTGAGTCACTAACTCCCTGATCCCCTCTCACTGACTGCATCACTATCACCCTGACCCCTCACACTTACTGCATCACTATCACCCTAACCGCTCACACTTACTGCATCACTATCACCCTGAACCCATCACACTTACTGCGTCAATCTCACCTTGATCCCCTCACACTTGTTGCATCACTATCACGCTGACCCCCTCACACTTACTGCATCACTCTCACCATACTGCCCTCACACTTTGTGTGTCACTATCACCCTGACCCCATCACACTTACTGAATCACTATCACCCTGACCCCGTCACACTTACTGCATCACTATCACACTGACCGCCTCACACTTACTGCGTCAATCTCACCTCGATCCCCTCACACTTGTTGCATCACTATCGCGCTGACTCCATCACACTTGCTGCGTCACTATCACTCTGACCCCATCACAATTACTGCATCACAATAACCCTGACCTGCTCACACAGCGTCACTATCACTCTGAACCCATCACATGTACTGCGTCACTATCACCCTGATCCCTTCACACTTACTGAGTCACTATCACCCTGACCCCATCACAATTACTGCGTCACTATCACCTTGAACCCATCACACTTACTGCATCACTATCACCCTGACCCCATCACACTAACTGTGTCACTATTACCCTGATCCCATCACACTTACTGCGTCACTATCACCCTGATTCCCTCACACTTACTGCATCACTATCTCCCAGAGCCACTCACAATTACTGCGCCCCTATCACCCTGACACCATCACACTTCCTGCATCGATATCACACTGCCTCCCCCACACTTACTACGTCCCTATATCCCTGACCCCTCACACTTAATGCATCACTATCACCCTGATCCCCTCACTCTTACTGCGTCACCAACACCATGACCCCATAACAATTACTGCGTCACTCTCTCCCTGACCCCCTCACACTGACGGAGTCATTTTCACTATTACCCCCTCACACTTACTGCATCACTATCACACTGACCCCCTCACACTTACTGTATCACTATCTTCCTGACCCCATCATACTTACTCCATCACGTTCTCCCTGACACCCTCACACTTACTGCGACACTATCACCATGACCCCCTCACACTTACTGCATCACACTTGCTGCGTCACTATCACTCTGACCCCATCACAATTACTGCATCACAATAACCCTGACCTGCTCACACAGCGTCACTATCACTCTGAACCCATCACATGTACTGCGTCACTATCACCCTGATCCCATCACACTTAGTGCATCACTATCTCCCTGACCCCATCACACATCCTGCATTCCTATCACCCTGATCCCATCACACTCACTGCGTCAAAATCACCCTGACCCCATCACACTTACTGCATCACCAACACCCTGATCCCCTCACACGTACTGCATCACTACCACCCAGAACCATCACACTTGCTGCATCACTGTCACCCTGACCCCATCACACTTACTGCATCACTATCACCCTGATCCCATCACACTTACTGCATCACTATCATCCTGATCCCATCACACTTACTGCATCACCAACACCCTGACCCCGTCACACTTACTGAGTCACTATCACCCTGACACCTCCAAAGTGCTGCGTTAATATCTCCTAGAGCCACTCACACTTACTGCTTTATTATCACAGTGACCCCCTCACACTTACTGCGTCACTATCACCCTGATCCACTCATACTTACTGCATCACTATCACCATGAGCCCCTCACACTTATTGTATCATTCTCACTCTAATCCCATTACACTTACTGCGTCAATATCTCGCTGAGCCACTCACACGAACTGAGTCATGATCACCATGACTGCCTCACACTTACTGTGTAACTATCTCCCTGATCCCATCACACTTACTGCATCACTCTCACACTACTGCCCTCACACTTTGTGTGTCACTATCACCCTGACCCCATCACACTTACTGAATCACTATCACCCTGACCCCGTCACACTTACTGCATCACTATCACACTGACCGCCTCACACTTACTGCGTCAATCTCACCTCGATCCCCTCACACTTGTTGCATCACTATCGTGCTGACCCCATCACACTTACTGCATTACTATCACCCTTACCTGCTCACACGTACTGCATCGCTATCATGCTGACCACATCACACTTGCTGCGTCACTAACACTCTGACCCCATCACAATTACTGCGTCACAATAACCCTGACCTGCTCACACTGCGTCACTATCACTCTGACCTCATCACATGTACTGCGTCACTATCACCCTGATCCCTTCACACTTACTGCGTCACTATCACCCTGACCCCATCACACTTACTGCGTCACTATCACCCTGATCCCATCACACTTACTGCATCACTATCGCCCTGACCCCATCACACTTACTGTGTCACTATTACCCTGATCCCATCACACGTACTGCGTCACTATCACCCTGATCGACTCACACTTACTGCGTCACTATCTCCCTGACGGCCTAACACTTACTGCATCACGATCACCCTGACCTGCTCACACGTACTGCATCGCTATCATGCTGACCACATCACACTTGCTGCGTCACTATCACTCTGACCCCATCACAATTATTCCGTCACAATAACCCTGACCTGCTCACACTGCGTCACTATCACTCTGACCTCATCACATGTACTGCGTCACTATCACCCTGATCCCTTCACACTTACTGCGTCACTATCACCCTGACCCCATCACACTTACTGCGTCACTATCACCCTGATCCCATCACACTTACTGCATCACTATCGCCCTGACCCCATCACACTTACTGTGTCACTATTACCCTGATCCCATCACACTTACTGCGTCACTATCACCCTGATCGACTCACACTTACTGCGTCACTATCTCCCTGACGGCCTAACACTTACTGCATCACGATCACCCTGACCCGCTCACACTTACTGCATCGCTATCACCCTGATCCTCTCATACTTAATGCATCACTTTCACCCTGACCCCATGACATTTACTGCATAACTATCACCCTGATCGCCTCACACTTACTGCTACATTATTACCCTCACCCCAACACACTTACTGCATCACTATCACCCTGATCCCTTCACATTTACTGCGTCACGATATCCCTGACCCCTTACACTTACTGCGGCATAATATCCTTGACCCCTGCACACTTACTGCGTCACTAACACCCTGACCCATCACAATTACTGCGTCACTGTCTCCCTGCTACCCTCACACTTATTGACTTATTGCATTGTTATCACCCTGACCTCTCACAATTACTGCGTCACTATCTTCCTGACCCGATCACGCTTACTGCATCATGATCTCCCTAACACCCTCATTCTTAATGCGTCACTATCCCCAATACCCCATCACACTTACTGCGTCACTATCACCATGACGACCTCACACTTACTGTGTCACTATCACCCTGACCCCATCACACTGACTGCGTCACTATCACCCTGACTTCCTCACACTTACTGCGTCACTATCACTGTGATCGCCATGACGGCCTCACAGTTACTGTGTCACGATCACTGTGATCGCCTCACACTTACTGCATCACTATCACCCTGATCCCCTCACACTTAATGCATCACTGTCACCCTGAACCCATCACACCTACTGCATCACTATCACCCTGACCCCATCACACTTACTGCGTCACTATCACCCTCCACCCCTCACACTTTGTGTGTCACTATCACCCTGACCCCATCACACTTACTGCATCACTATCACCCTGACCCCATCACACTTACTGCATCACAATCACCCTCACCCCGTCACACTTACTGCATCCCTCTCACCCTGACCCCGTCACACTTATTGCATCACTATCACCCTGACCCCCTCTCAGTGACTGCATCACTATCACCCTGACCACCCACACTTACTGCATCACTATCACCGTAACCGCTCACAATTACTGCATCTCTATCACCCTGAACCCATCACACTTCTTGTGTCACTATCACCCTGACCCCATCACACTTACTGCGTCATTATCACCCTGATCCCATCAAACTTACCGCGTCGCTTTCACCCTGACCCCCTCACACTTACTGCGTCACTATCACCCTGATCCCATCACACTTGCTGCATCACTATCATCCTGACCCCATCACACTTACTGCGTCACTATCAACCTGACCCCATCACACTTACTGCATTGCTATCACTTTGATCCCATCACACTTACCGCTGCACTATCACCCTGATACCCTCACAATTACCGTGTCACTATCTCCCTGAGACCCTCACACTTACTGCGTCACTATCACATTGTCCCCCTCACACTTACTGCGTAAGTGTCATCCTGACCCCATCACACTTGCGGCATCACTATCACGCTGACCCCATCAGACTTACTGTGTCACTATCTCTCTGACCCCATCACACTTTCTGCGTCACTATCACCCTGACTTCCTCACACTTACTGTGTCACTATCACTATAATCGCCTCACACTTACTGAGTCACTAACTCCCTGATCCCCTCTCACTGACTGCATCACTATCACCCTGACCCCTCACACTTACTGCATCACTATCACCCTAACCGCTCACACTTACTGCATCACTATCACCCTGAACCCATCACACTTACTGCGTCAATCTCACCTTAACCCCTCA
This sequence comes from Chiloscyllium punctatum, assembly GCF_047496795.1. Lineage (NCBI taxonomy): Eukaryota > Metazoa > Chordata > Chondrichthyes > Orectolobiformes > Hemiscylliidae > Chiloscyllium > Chiloscyllium punctatum. Next base: position 67,391,785 of record NC_092772.1, on the reverse strand, counting down.
CACTTGTTGCATCACTATCACGCTGACCCCCTCACACTTACTGCATCACTCTCACCATACTGCCCTCACACTTTGTGTGTCACTATCACCCTGACCCCATCACACTTACTGAATCACTATCACCCTGACCCCGTCACACTTACTGCATCACTATCACACTGACCGCCTCACACTTACTGCGTCAATCTCACCTCGATCCCCTCACACTTGTTGCATCACTATCGCGCTGACTCCATCACACTTGCTGCGTCACTATCACTCTGACCCCATCACAATTACTGCATCACAATAACCCTGACCTGCTCACACAGCGTCACTATCACTCTGAACCCATCACATGTACTGCGTCACTATCACCCTGATCCCTTCACACTTACTGAGTCACTATCACCCTGACCCCATCACAATTACTGCGTCACTATCACCTTGAACCCATCACACTTACTGCATCACTATCACCCTGACCCCATCACACTAACTGTGTCACTATTACCCTGATCCCATCACACTTACTGCGTCACTATCACCCTGATTCCCTCACACTTACTGCATCACTATCTCCCAGAGCCACTCACAATTACTGCGCCCCTATCACCCTGACACCATCACACTTGCTGCATCGATATCACACTGCCTCCCCCACACTTACTACGTCCCTATATCCCTGACCCCTCACACTTAATGCATCACTATCACCCTGATCCCCTCACTCTTACTGCGTCACTAACACCATGACCCCATAACAATTACTGCGTCACTGTCTCCCTGACCCCCTCACACTGACGGAGTCATTTTCACTATTACCCCCTCACACTTACTGCATCACTATCACACTGACCCCCTCACACTTACTGTATCACTATCTTCCTGACCCCATCATACTTACTCCATCACGTTCTCCCTGACACCCTCACACTTACTGCGACACTATCACCGTGACCCCCTCACACTTACTGCATCACACTTGCTGCGTCACTATCACTCTGACCCCATCACAATTACTGCATCACAATAACCCTGACCTGCTCACACAGCGTCACTATCACTCTGAACCCATCACATGTACTGCGTCACTATCACCCTGATCCCATCACACTTAGTGCATCACTATCTCCCTGACCCCATCACACATCTGCATTCCTATCACCCTGATCCCATCACACTCACTGCGTCAAAATCACCCTGACCCCATCACATTTACTGCATCACCAACACCCTGATCCCCTCACACGTACTGCATCACTACCACCCAGAACCATCACACTTGCTGCATCACTGTCACCCTGACCCCATCACACTTACTGCATCACTATCACCCTGATCCCATCACACTTACTGCATCACTATCATCCTGATCCCATCACACTTACTGCATCACCAACACCCTGACCCCGTCACACTTACTGAGTCACTATCACCCTGACACCTCCAAAGTGCTGCGTTAATATCTCCTAGAGCCACTCACACTTACTGCTTTATTATCACAGTGACCCCCTCACACTTACTGCGTCACTATCACCCTGATCCACTCATACTTACTGCATCACTATCACCATGAGCCCCTCACACTTATTGTATCATTCTCACTCTAATCCCATTACACTTACTGCGTCAATATCTCGCTGAGCCACTCACACGAACTGAGTCATGATCACCATGACTGCCTCACACTTACTGTGTCACTATCTCCCTGATCCCATCACACTTACTGCATCACTCACACTACTCCCCTCACACTTTGTGTGTCACTATCACCCTGACCCCATCACACTTACTGAATCACTATCACCCTGACCCCGTCACACTTACTGCATCACTATCACACTGACCGCCTCACACTTACTGCGTCAATCTCACCTCGATCCCCTCACACTTGTTGCATCACTATCGTGCTGACCCCATCACACTTACTGCATTACTATCACCCTTACCTGCTCACACGTACTGCATCGCTATCATGCTGACCACATCACACTTGCTGCGTCACTAACACTCTGACCCCATCACAATTACTGCGTCACAATAACCCTGACCTGCTCACACTGCGTCACTATCACTCTGACCTCATCACATGTACTGCGTCACTATCACCCTGATCCCTTCACACTTACTGCGTCACTATCACCCTGACCCCATCACACTTACTGCGTCACTATCACCCTGATCCCATCACACTTACTGCATCACTATCGCCCTGACCCCATCACACTTACTGTGTCACTATTACCCTGATCCCATCACACGTACTGCGTCACTATCACCCTGATCGACTCACACTTACTGCGTCACTATCTCCCTGACGGCCTAACACTTACTGCATCACGATCACCCTGACCTGCTCACACGTACTGCATCGCTATCATGCTGACCACATCACACTTGCTGCGTCACTATCACTCTGACCCCATCACAATTACTCCGTCACAATAACCCTGACCTGCTCACACTGCGTCACTATCACTCTGACCTCATCACATGTACTGCGTCACTATCACCCTGATCCCTTCACACTTACTGCGTCACTATCACCCTGACCCCATCACACTTACTGCGTCACTATCACCCTGATCCCATCACACTTACTGCATCACTATCGCCCTGACCCCATCACACTTACTGTGTCACTATTACCCTGATCCCATCACACTTACTGCGTCACTATCACCCTGATCGACTCACACTTACTGCTTCACTATCTCCCTGACGGCCTAACACTTACTGCATCACGATCACCCTGACCCGCTCACACTTACTGCATCGCTATCACCCTGATCCTCTCATACTTAATGCATCACTTTCACCCTGACCCCATGACATTTACTGCATAACTATCACCCTGATCGCCTCACACTTACTGCTACATTATTACCCTCACCCCAACACACTTACTGCATCACTATCACCCTGATCCCTTCACATTTACTGCGTCACGATATCCCTGACCCCTTACACTTACTGCGGCATAATATCCTTGACCCCTGCACACTTACTGCGTCACTAACACCCTGACCCATCACAATTACTGCGTCACTGTCTCCCTGATACCCTCACACTTATTGACTTATTGCATTGTTATCACCCTGACCTCTCACAATTACTGCGTCACTATCTTCCTGACCCGATCACGCTTACTGCATCATGATCTCCCTAACACCCTCATTCTTAATGCGTCACTATCCCCAATACCCCATCACACTTACTGCGTCACTATCACCATGACGACCTCACACTTACTGTGTCACTATCACCCTGACCCCATCACACTGACTGCGTCACTATCACCCTGACTTCCTCACACTTACTGCGTCACTATCACTGTGATCGCCATGACGGCCTCACAGTTACTGTGTCACGATCACTGTGATCGCCTCACACTTACTGCATCACTATCACCCTGATCCCCTCACACTTAATGCATCACTGTCACCCTGAACCCATCACACCTACTGCATCACTATCACCCTGACCCCATCACACTTACTGCGTCACTATCACCCTCCACCCCTCACACTTTGTGTGTCACTATCACCCTGACCCCATCACACTTACTGCATCACTATCACCCTGACCCCATCACACTTACTGCATCACAATCACCCTCACCCCGTCACACTTACTGCATCACTCTCGCCCTGACCCCGTCACACTTATTGCATCACTATCACCCTGACCCCCTCTCAGTGACTGCATCACTATCACCCTGACCACCCACACTTACTGCATCACTATCACCGTAACCGCTCACAATTACTGCATCTCTATCACCCTGAACCCATCACACTTCTTGTGTCACTATCACCCTGACCCCATCACACTTACTGCGTCATTATCACCCTGATCCCATCAAACTTACCGCGTCGCTTTCACCCTGACCCCCTCACACTTACTGCGTCACTATCACCCTGATCCCATCACACTTGCTGCATCACTATCATCCTGACCCCATCACACTTACTGCGTCACTATCAACCTGACCCCATCACACTTACTGCATTGCTATCACTTTGATCCCATCACACTTACCGCTGCACTATCACCCTGATACCCTCACAATTACCGTGTCACTATCTCCCTGAGACCCTCACACTTACTGCGTCACTATCACATTGTCCCCCTCACACTTACTGCGTAAGTGTCATCATGACCCCATCACACTTACTGCATCACTATCATCCTGACCCCATCACACTTACTGCGTCACTATCACCCTGGTCCCATCACAATTACTGCATCACTATCACACTGATCCCCTCACACTTCCTGTGTCACTCTCACCCTGAACCTTCCCAATTACTGCGTCAATATCTCCTTGAGCCACTCACACTTACTGTGTCACTACCATCCTGATCCCCTCATACTTACTGTGTCACTATCACACTGACCCCACCACACTTACTGAGTCACTGTCACCCTGATCCCCTCGCATTTCCTGCGTCACTATCACCCTGATCCCATCACACTTCCTATGTCACTATCACACTGACTCCTCACACTTACTGCATCAATATCTCCCAGAGCCACTCACACTTACCTTGTCATTATCACCATGACCCCATCACACTTACTGCGTCACTATCACACAGACCCCCTCACACTTAATGCGTCACTTTCTCCTAGAGCCACTCACACTTTCTGCATCACTGCCACCCTGACACCATCACACTTACTGCGTCACTCTCACCCTGATCCCATCACACTTACTGCGTCACTCTCACCCTGACACCATCATACTTGCTGCGTCACTCTCACCCTGACCACCTCACACTTACTGTGTCACTATCACCCTGATCCCCTCACACTTACTGCATCACTATCACTGTGATCGCCTCACACTTACTGAGTCACTGTCACCCTGATCCCCTGTCACTGACTGCATCACTATCATCCTGACCGCATCACATTAATGAGTCACTCTCACCCTGAACCCCTCACATTTGCTGCGTCACTCTCACCCTGATCCCATCACACTTACTGTCACAATCACCCTGATCCCATTACACTTACTGTGTTAGGATCACCCTGATCCCCTCACACTTACTCTCTCACTATGTCCCTGATGCCATTATACTTACTGCGTCAATATCACCCTGACCCCCTCACACTTACTGCATCACAATCACCTTGACCTGCTCACACTTACTGCATTGTTTTCACTCTGACCACATCACACTTGCTGCGTCACTATCACTCTGATAACAACACACTTACTGTGGCACTATCACCCTGACCTCTCACACTTACTGCATCACTAACACGCTGACCCGCTCACACTTACTGTATCACTATCACTCTGACCCCATCACACTTACTCCGTCACTATCAGCCTGACTCCCTCACACTTACTGTATCACTATCATTGTGATCGCCTCACATTTACTGAGTCACTATCTCCCTGATCCCCACTCACTGACTGCATCACTATCACCCTGACCCCCTCACACTTACTGCATCACTATCACCCTAATCGCTCACACGTACTGCATCACGATCACCCTGAACCCATCACACTCTTTGTATCACTATCACCCTGATCCCACCACACTTACTGCGTCATTTTCACCCTGACCCCCTCACACTTATTACATCTCTATCACCCTACTCCCCTCACACTTTGTGTGTCACTATCATACTGACCCCATAACACTTACTGCATCACTATCACCCTAACCCGTCACACTTACTGCATCACAATCATCCTGACCCATTAACAATTGCTGAATCACTATCACGCTGACCCCATCACACTTAGTGCGTCACTATCATCCTGATCCACTCACACTTACTGCATCAATATCACCCTGAACCCCTCACAATTACTGCGTCATTATCACCCTGATCCCCTCACACTGACTGCATCACTATCACCCTGACCCCTCACACTTACTGCATCACTATCACCCTAACCGCTCACACTTACTGCATCACTATCACCCTGAACCCATCACACTTACTGCGTCAATCTCACCTTGATCCCCTCACACTTGTTGCATCACTATCACGCTGACCCCCTCACACTTACTGCATCACTCTCACCATACTCCCCTCACACTTTGTGTGTCACTATCACCCTGACCCCATCACACTTACTGAATCACTATCACCCTGACCCCGTCACACTTACTGCATCACTATCACACTGACCGCCTCACACTTACTGCGTCAATCTCACCTCGATCCCCTCACACTTGTTGCATCACTATCGCGCTGACTCCATCACACTTGCTGCGTCACTATCACTCTGACCCCATCACAATTACTGAATCACAATAACCCTGACCTGCTCACACAGCGTCACTATCACTCTGAACCCATCACATGTACTGCGTCACTATCACCCTGATCCCTTCACACTTACTGAGTCACTATCACCCTGACCCCATCACAATTACTGCGTCACTATCACCTTGAACCCATCACACTTACTGCATCACTATCACCCTGACCCCATCACACTAACTGTGTCACTATTACCCTGATCCCATCACACTTACTGCGTCACTATCACCCTGATTCCCTCACACTTACTGCATCACTATCTCCCAGAGCCACTCACAATTACTGCGCCCCTATCACCCTGACACCATCACACTTGCTGCATCGATATCACACTGCCTCCCCCACACTTACTACGTCCCTATATCCCTGACCCCTCACACTTAATGCATCACTATCACCCTGATCCCCTCACTCTTACTGCGTCACTAACACCATGACCCCATAACAATTACTGCGTCACTGTCTCCCTGACCCCCTCACACTGACGGAGTCATTTTCACTATTACCCCCTCACACTTACTGCATCACTATCACACTGACCCCCTCACACTTACTGTATCACTATCTTCCTGACCCCATCATACTTACTCCATCACGTTCTCCCTGACAGCCTCACACTTACTGCGACACTATCACCGTGACCCCCTCACACTTACTGCATCACACTTGCTGCGTCACTATCACTCTGACCCCATCACAATTACTGCATCACAATAACCCTGACCTGCTCACACAGCGTCACTATCACTCTGAACCCATCACATGTACTGCGTCACTATCACCCTGATCCCATCACACTTAGTGCATCACTATCTCCCTGACCCCATCACACATCCTGCATTCCTATCACCCTGATCCCATCACACTCACTGCGTCAAAATCACCCTGACCCCATCACACTTACTGCATCACCAACACCCTGATCCCCTCACACGTACTGCATCACTACCACCCAGAACCATCACACTTGCTGCATCACTGTCACCCTGACCCCATCACACTTACTGCATCACTATCACCCTGATCCCATCACACTTACTGCATCACTATCATCCTGATCCCATCACACTTACTGCATCACCAACACCCTGACCCCGTCACACTTACTGAGTCACTATCACCCTGACACCTCCAAAGTGCTGCGTTAATATCTCCTAGAGCCACTCACACTTACTGCTTTATTATCACAGTGACCCCCTCACACTTACTGCGTCACTATCACCCTGATCCACTCATACTTACTGCATCACTATCACCATGAGCCCCTCACACTTACTGCATCACTATCACCATGATCCCCTCACACTTATTGTATCATTCTCACTCTAATCCCATTACACTTACTGCGTCAATATCTCGCTGAGCCACTCACACGAACTGAGTCATGATCACCATGACTGCCTCACACTTACTGTGTCACTATCTCCCTGATCCCATCACACTTACTGCATCACTCTCACACTACTCCCCTCACACTTTGTGTGTCACTATCACCCTGACCCCATCACACTTACTGAATCACTATCACCCTGACCCCGTCACACTTACTGCATCACTATCACACTGACCGCCTCACACTTACTGCGTCAATCTCACCTCGATCCCCTCACACTTGTTGCATCACTATCGTGCTGACCCCATCACACTTACTGCATTACTATCACCCTTACCTGCTCACACGTACTGCATCGCTATCATGCTGACCACATCACACTTGCTGCGTCACTAACACTCTGACCCCATCACAATTACTGCGTCACAATAACCCTGACCTGCTCACACTGCGTCACTATCACTCTGACCTCATCACATGTACTGCGTCACTATCACCCTGATCCCTTCACACTTACTGCGTCACTATCACCCTGACCCCATCACACTTACTGCGTCACTATCACCCTGATCCCATCACACTTACTGCATCACTATCGCCCTGACCCCATCACACTTACTGTGTCACTATTACCCTGATCCCATCACACGTACTGCGTCACTATCACCCTGATCGACTCACACTTACTGCGTCACTATCTCCCTGACGGCCTAACACTTACTGCATCACGATCACCCTGACCTGCTCACACGTACTGCATCGCTATCATGCTGACCACATCACACTTGCTGCGTCACTATCACTCTGACCTCATCACATGTACTGCGTCACTATCACCCTGATCCCTTCACACTTACTGCGTCACTATCACCCTGACCCCATCACACTTACTGCGTCACTATCACCCTGATCCCATCACACTTACTGCATCACTATCGCCCTGACCCCATCACACTTACTGTGTCACTATTACCCTGATCCCATCACACTTACTGCGTCACTATCACCCTGATCGACTCACACTCACTGCGTCACTACCTCCCTGACGGCCTAACACTTACTGCATCACGATCACCCTGACCCGCTCACACCTACTGCATCGCTATCACCCTGATCCTCTCATACTTAATGCATCACTTTCACCCTGACCCCATGACATTTACTGCATAACTATCACCCTGATCGCCTCACACTTACTGCTACATTATTACCCTCACCCCAACACACTTACTGCATCACTATCACCCTGATCCCTTCACATTTACTGCGTCACGATATCCCTGACCCCTTACACTTACTGCGGCATAATATCCTTGACCCCTGCACACTTACTGCGTCACTAACACCCTGACCCATCCCAATTACTGCGTCACTGTCTCCCTGCTACCCTCACACTTATTGACTTATTGCATTGTTATCACCCTGACCTCTCACAATTACTGCGTCACTATCTTCCTGACCCGATCACGCTTACTGCATCATGATCTCCCTAACACCCTCATTCTTAATGCGTCACTATCCCCAATACCCCATCACACTTACTGCGTCACTATCACCATGACGACCTCACACTTACTGTGTCACTATCACCCTGACCCCATCACACTGACTGCGTCACTATCACCCTGACTTCCTCACACTTACTGCGTCACTATCACTGTGATCGCCATGACGGCCTCACAGTTACTGTGTCACGATCACTGTGATCGCCTCACACTTACTGCATCACTATCACCCTGATCCCCTCACACTTAATGCATCACTGTCACCCTGAACCCATCACACCTACTGCATCACTATCACCCTGACCCCATCACACTTACTGCGTCACTATCACCCTCCACCCCTCACACTTTGTGTGTCACTATCACCCTGACCCCATCACACTTACTGCATCACTATCACCCTGACCCCATCACACTTACTGCATCACAATCACCCTCACCCCGTCACACTTACTGCATCACTCTCACCCTGACCCCGTCACACTTATTGCATCACTATCACCCTGACCCCCTCTCAGTGACTGCATCACTATCACCCTGACCACCCACACTTACTGCATCACTATCACCGTAACCGCTCACAATTACTGCATCTCTATCACCCTGAACCCATCACACTTCTTGTGTCACTATCACCCTGACCCCATCACACTTACTGCGTCATTATCACCCTGATCCCATCAAACTTACCGCGTCGCTTTCACCCTGACCCCCTCACACTTACTGCGTCACTATCACCCTGGTCCCATCACAATTACTGCATCACTATCACACTGATCCCCTCACACTTCCTGTGTCACTCTCACCCTGAACCTTCCCAATTACTGCGTCAATATCTCCTTGAGCCACTCACACTTACTGTGTCACTACCATCCTGATCCCCTCATACTTACTGTTTCACTATCACACTGACCCCACCACACTTACTGAGTCACTGTCACCCTGATCCCCTCGCATTTCCTGCGTCACTATCACCCTGATCCCATCACACTTCCTATGTCACTATCACACTGACTCCTCACACTTACTGCATCAATATCTCCCAGAGCCACTCACACTTACCTTGTCATTATCACCATGACCCCATCACACTTACTGCGTCACTATCACACAGACCCCCTCACACTTAATGCGTCACTTTCTCCTAGAGCCACTCACACTTTCTGCATCACTGCCACCCTGACACCATCACACTTACTGCGTCACTCTCACCCTGATCCCATCACACTTACTGCGTCACTCTCACCCTGACACCATCATACTTGCTGCGTCACTCTCACCCTGACCACCTCACACTTACTGAGTCACTATCACCCTGATCCCCTCACACTTACTGCATCACTATCACTGTGATCGCCTCACACTTACTGAGTCACTGTCACCCTGATCCCCTGTCACTGACTGCATCACTATCATCCTGACCGCATCACATTAATGAATCACTCTCACCCTGAACCCCTCACATTTGCTGCGTCACTCTCACCCTGATCCCATCACACTTACTGTCACAATCACCCTGATCCCATTACACTTACTGTGTTAGGATCACCCTGATCCCCTCACACTTACTCTCTCACTATGTCCCTGATGCCATTATACTTACTGCGTCAATATCACCCTGACCCCCTCACACTTACTGCATCACAATCACCTTGACCTGCTCACACTTACTGCATTGTTTTCACTCTGACCACATCACACTTGCTGCGTCACTATCACTCTGATAACAACACACTTACTGTGGCACTATCACCCTGACCTCTCACACTTACTGCATCACTAACACGCTGACCCGCTCACACTTACTGTATCACTATCACTCTGACCCCATCACACTTACTCCGTCACTATCAGCCTGACTCCCTCACACTTACTGTATCACTATCATTGTGATCGCCTCACATTTACTGAGTCACTATCTCCCTGATCCCCACTCACTGACTGCATCACTATCACCCTGACCCCCTCACACTTACTGCATCACTATCACCCTAATCGCTCACACGTACTGCATCACGATCACCCTGAACCCATCACACTCTTTGTATCACTATCACCCTGATCCCACCACACTTACTGCGTCATTTTCACCCTGACCCCCTCACACTTATTACATCTCTATCACCCTACTCCCCTCACACTTTGTGTGTCACTATCATACTGACCCCATAACACTTACTGCATCACTATCACCCTAACCCGTCACACTTACTGCATCACAATCATCCTGACCCATTAACAATTGCTGAATCACTATCACGCTGACCCCATCACACTTAGTGCGTCACTATCATCCTGATCCACTCACACTTACTGCATCAATATCACCCTGAACCCCTCACAATTACTGCGTCATTATCACCCTGATCCCCTCACACTTATTGCATCATTCTCACTCTGATCCCATCACAGTTACTGCATCACTATCACTCTGACCCCAGCACACTTACTGAGTCACTATCACCCTGAACCCCTCACACTTCCTGTTTCACTATCACCCTGACCCCTCCCAATTACTGCGTCAATATCTCCTAGAGCCACCCACACTTACTGCGTCATTATCACCATTACCCCCTCACACTTACTGTGTTACTATCACACTGACCCCCTCACACTTACTGTGTCACTATCATTCTGACCCCATCACACTTGCTGCGTTACTATCACCCTGACCCCATCACACTTACTGCATCACAATCATCCTGACCCATTAACAATTGCTGCATCACTATCACGCTGACCCCATCACACTTACTGCGTCACTCTCACACTGATCCCCACATGCTTGTTGTATCACTATCACGCTGATCTCATTACACTTGTTGCATCACTATCACGCTGACCACATCAGACTTACTTTGGCACTATCAACCTGACCCGCTCACACTTACTGTATCACTATTACTCTGACCCCATCACACTTACTGCGTCACTATCAGCCTGACTCCCTCACACTTACTGTGTCACTATCTCTGTGATCGCCTCACACTTACTGAGTCACTAGCTCCCTGATCCCCACTCACTGACTGCGTCACTATCACCCTGACCCCCTCTCACTTATTGCATTACTATCACCCTAACCGCTCACACTTACTGCATCACTATCACCCTGAACCCATCACACTTTTTGTGTCACTATCACCCTGATCCCATCACACTTACTGTGTTATTTTCACCCTGACCCCCTCACACTTACTACGTCACTATAACCCTACTCCCTTCACACTTTGTGTGTCACTATCATACTGACCCCATCACACTTACTGCATCACTATCACCCTAACCCGTCACACTTACTGCATCACAATCATCCTGACCCATTAACAATTGCTGTATCACTATCACGCTGACCCCATCACACTTCCTGCGTCACTCTCACACTGATCCCCACACGCTTGTTGCATCACTATCACGCTGATCTCATTACACTTGTTGCATCACTATCACGCTGACCACATCACACTTACTGTGGCACTATCAGCCTGACTCCCTCACACTTACTGTGTCACTATCTCTGTGATCGCCTCACACTTACTGAGTCACTAGCTCCCTGATCCCCTCGCACTGACTGCATCACTATCACCCTGACCCCCTCACACTTACTGCATCATTATCACCCTAACCGCTCACACTTACTGCATCACTATCACCCTGAACCCATCACACTTTTTGTGTCACTATCACCCTGATGCCATCACACTTACTGCGTCATTTTCACCCTGGCCCCCTTACACTTACTACGTCACTATCACCATACTCCCCTCACACTTTGTGCGTCACTATCATCCTGACCCCATCACACTTACTGCATCACTATCACCCTAACCCGTCACACTTACTGCATCACAATCATCCTGACCCATTAACAATTGCTGCATCACTATCACGCTGACCGCATCACACTTAATGCGTCACTATCACCCTGATCCCCACACACTTGTTGCATCACTATCACGCTGATCTCATCACACTTACTGCATCACTATCACCCTGACCCCATCACACTTACTGCGTCACATTCACCCTGACCCCATCACACGTACTGAGTCACTATCACCCCGATCATTTCACACTTACTGCATCGCTATCATTCTGACCCCATCACACTTTCTGCATCACTATCACTCTGACCCCATCACACTTACTGAGTCACTGTCACCCTGACCCCTCCCAATTACTGCGTCAATATCTCCTAGAGCCACTCACACTTACTGCGTCATTATCACCATGACCCCCTCACACTTACTGTGTCACTATCACACTGACCGCCTCACACTTACTGTGCCACTATCATCCTGATTCCCTCAAACTTACTGTGTCACTACCACCCTGAGCCTCTCACACTTACTGCATCGCTATCACCCTGAACCCCTCATACTTACTGCATCACGATCATCCTGATCCCCTTACACTTACTGCATCACTGTCACCTTGATCCCCTCACACTTACTGCGTCACTATCATCCTGATCCACTCACACTTACTGCATCACTATCACCCTGAACCCCTACACTTACTGCGTCATTATCACCCTGATCCCCTCACGCTTATTGCATCATTCTCACTCTGATCCCTTCACACTTACTGAGTAACTATCACCGTGATCCCCTCACACTTCCTGTTTCACTATCACCCTGACCCCTCCCAATTATTGCGTCAATATCTCCTAGAGCCACTCACAGTTACTGCGTCATTATCACCATGACCCCCTCACACTTAATGTGTCACTATCACACTGACCCCCTCACACTTACTGTGTCACTATCATTCTGACCCCACCACATTGCTGCATTACTATCACCCTGACCCCATCACACTTACTCTATCACTATCACCCTGACCCCATCACACTTACTGCATCACTATCACTCTGACCCCATCACACTTACTGCATCACTATCACTCTGACCCCCTCACATTACTGCCTAACTATCACCCTAACCCCTCAAACTCACTGCATCACTATCTCCCTGACCCCCTCACATTTACTGCGTAACTATCACCCTGACCCCTCACACTCACTGCGTCACTATCAACCTGACCCCATCACACTTACTGCGTAACTCTCTCCCTGACCCCTCACTCTTATTGCGTCACTATCACTCTGACCCCCTCACACTTACTGCGTCACTATCTCCCTTACCCCAATGCACTTACTGCATCACTATCAGCCTGACCCTCTCACACTTCCTGCGTCACTATCACCCTGGCCCCCTCATACTCACTTCGTCACTATCACGCTGATCCCTTCACACATACTGCATCCCTATAAGCCTGAATCACTCACACTTACTGCCTCACTCTCTCCCCTATCTATCACACTTATTGCGTCATTCCCCCCGCGCATTCACTGCGTTGCTATCACCCTGACCCCATCACACTTACTGCGCCACTATCATCCTGATACCTTCACATTTACTGGGTCACTATCTCCCTGACCCCTCACTCTTATTGCAACACCAACTCCCTGACCCCAATACACTTACTGCATCATTATCACCCTGACCCTACCACACTAACTGGGTCAATATCGCCATGATCCCATCACACTTACTGAGTCTTTATCACCATGAGCCCTTCACACTTACTGCATCACTATCACCCCGATCCCCTCACACTTACTGCATCACTATCACGCTGATCCCCTCACACTTACTGCATCACTGTCACCCTGACCCCATCACACTTACTGCGTAACTATCACCCTGACCCCCTCACATTCACTGCGTCAATATCACATTATCCCCTCACACTCACTGCGTCACTATCTCCCTGACCTATCACACTTACTGCGTAACTAACACGCTAACCCCTCAAACTCTCTGTGTCACTATCACCCTGAACCCATCACACTTACTGCATCACTATCACACTGATCCCATTACACTTACTGCATCACTATCACCCTGCCCCATCACCATTTGTGTTCACTATCACCCTGACACTTTACATTTACTGCGTCACTATCACCATGACGCCATCACTCTTAATGCATCGCTAGCACCCTGACCCCCTCACACTCACTGTGTCACTATCACCCTGACCCCATCACACTCACTGCATGACTATCTCCCTGATACCCTCACACTTACTGCGTCACTGTCACCCTAATCGACTCATACTTACTGTGTCACTATCTCGCTGATCCCATCACCCTTACTGTGTCACGATCACCCTGACCCCTCACACTTACTGCATCACTATCTCCCTGACCCCCTCACACGTACTGCGAAACTATCTCCCTGACCACTCACACTCACTGCGTCACTATCACCCTGACCCCATCAACCTTCATGTGTCACTATCGCCCTGACACCTTCACAATTACTGAATGTCTATCTCTCTGACCCCCTCACACTTACTGCGTAACCATCAATCTGACCCCTCACACTCAGTGCGTCATTATCTGCCTGACCCCATCACAATTACTGCATCACTATCACTCTGACCCCCTCACACTTACTGCATCACTATCAGCCCGACGCCCTCACACTTACTACGTCACTATCACCCTGACCCCCTCACACTCACTGTATCACTATCAGCCTGATCCCCTCACACTTATTACATCACTATCACCCTGACACCCGCACACTTAGTGTGTCACTATCACCCTGATCCCATCACACTCACTGCGTGATTTTTCCCCCTGATCCCTCACACTTACTGCGTCACTATCACCCTGATCCCATCAGACATATTGTGTCACTATCACCCTGACCCCCTCACACTTACTGCATCACTATCACCCTGACCCCCACACATTCACTGCGTCAATATCACCCTGATCCCATCACACTTGCTGCGTCACTATCACCCTGATCTCACCACACTTACTGCATCTCTATCACCATGAGCCCTTCACACTCACTGCATCACTATCACCCTGATCCCCTCACACTCACTGTGTCACTATCAACCTGACACCATCACACTCACTATGTCACTCTCTCCCTGACCCCCTCACACTTACTACGTAACCATCAATCTGACCCCTCACACTCAGTGCGTCATTATCTGCCTGACCCCATCACAATTACTGCGTCACTATCACTCTGACCCCCTCACACTTACTGCATCACTATCAGCCCGACGCCCTCACACTTACTACGTCACTATCACCCTGACCCCCTCACACTCACTGTGTCACTATCAGCCTGATCCCCTCACACTTACTGCGTCACTATCTCCCTGATCCCATCACACTTACTGCATCACTATCTCTCTGACTCCTCACCCTTACTGTGTCAATATCACTCAGACTCACTCACACTGACTGCGTCACTTTCACCCTGACCCCCTCACACTTGCTGCATTACTATCTCCCTGACCCCTCACACTCACTGCATCATTATCACCCTGCTCCCATCACACTTACTGCGTCACTACCTCCCTGACCCCTCACACTTACTACATCACTATCACTCTGACTGCACCACACTTACTGGGTCACTATCGCCCTGACTCATTCACACTTACTGCATCACTATCTCCCTGATCCCATCAAACGTACTGCATCACTATCACCCTGATCCCATCACAATTACAGCGTCACTATCACAGTGATACCCTCACACTTGCTGCATCACTATCACCCTGATCCCATCATACTTACTGCGTCACTATGACCCTGATCCCATCACACTTACTGCGTCACTATCTCCCTGACCCCTCACACTCACTGTGTCACTATCACCCTGACCCCATCACACTTAGTGCATCTCTATCACCCTGATCTCCTCACACTTATTGCATCACTATTGCCCTGGCCCCATCACACTTACTGCATCACTATCACCCTGACCCATCACACTTACTGCATCACTATCACCCTGACCCCATCACACTTACTGCATCACTATCACCCTGACCCCATCACTCTTACTGCATCACTATCACCCTGATCCCCTCACACTTACTGCATCACTATCTCTCTGACCCCTCACCCTTACTGTGTCACTCTCTCTCCCTGACCCCCTCACACTCACTGCATCAGTATCTCCCTGATCCCCTCACACTTACTGCGTCACTATCTCCCTGATCCCATCAGACATATTATGTCACTATCACCCTGACCCCCTCACATTCACTGCATCAATATCACATTACCCCCTCACACTCACTGCGTCACTATCTCCCTGACCTATCACACTTACTGTGTCACTATCTCCCTGATCCCATCACACTTACTGCGTCATTGTCAGCCTGATCCCCTCACACTCACTGCGTCATTGTCAGTCTGATCCCCTCACACTCACTGCGTCACTATCTCCCTAACCCCTCACACTTACTGAGTCACGATCACCCTGACTCCCTCACACTTATTGTGTCACTATCACCCTGAACCCCTCACACTTACTGCGTCACTATCACATTGACACCCTCAAACTTACTGTGTCACTATCACCCTGATACCCTCACAGTTCCTGCATCACTATCACCCTGACACCCTCACACTTACCGTATCACTATCTCCCTGACCCCATCACACTTATTGCATCACTATCTCCCTGACCCCTCAAACTTACTGCGTCACTATCTCCCTGATCCCATCACACTTACTGCATCACTGTCTACCTGACCCCCTCACACTTACTGCATCACTATCTCCCTGACCCCATCACATTTACTGCGTCACTATCACCCTGACCCCATCACACTTACTGCGTCACTATCACCCTGACACCATCACACTTACTGAATCATTATCACCCTGACACCATCACAATTACTGCGTCACTATCTCTCTGATCCCCTCACACTTACTGAGTCACTCTCACCCTGACCCCTCATACTTCCTGCGACACTATCACCCTGACGCCCTCACACTTACCCTGTCACTATTACCGTGATCTCCTCACACTTACTGCGACACTTTCTCCCTGATCCCATCACCCTTTCTGTGTCATTATCACCCTGATCCCCTCACACTTACTTTGTCACTATCACCCTGATCCCATCACACTTACTGCGTAACTATCTCCCTGATCCCTCAAACGTACTACGTCACTATCAGCCTGACCCCATCACACTTACTGCATCACTATCACCCTGTTCCCAAATCACTTACTGTGTCACTATCTCCCTGACTACTCACACTCACCGCGTCACAATCACCCTGACCCCATCACACTTACTGCGTCACTATCACCCTGTTGCCAAATCAGTTATGTGTAACTATCTCGCTGACCCCTCACACTTACTGATTCACTATCACCCTGACTACCTCACACCTACTGCGTCACTATCTCCCTGATCCCATGACACTTACTGCGTCACTATTTCGCTGACCCCATCACACTTACAAATCACTATCACTCTGACCCCCTCATATTCACTGCGTCACTATCACCCTGACTACCTCACACTTACTGCGTAACTATCTCACTGACCCCTCACACTTACTGCTTCACTATCACCCTGATCCCCTCACACTTGCTGTGTAACTATCACCCTGACCCCACCACACTTACTGCGTCACTATCATCCCTGATCCCCTCACACTTACTGCGTAACAATTACCCTGACCCCATCACACTTACTGCGTCACTATTTCCATGACCCCATCACACTTACTGCGTCACTATCACCCTGACCCCATCACACTCAATGCCTCACTATCACCCTGATCCCCTCACACTTACTGAGTTACTATCACCCTGACACCTCTCACTTACTGCGTAACTGTCTCCCTGACCCCTCACACTTACTACATCACTATCACTCTGACCCCACCACACTTACTGGGTCACTATCACACTGACTCCATCACACTTACTGTATGACTATCACCCTGACCCCATCACACTTACCATGTCACTATCATCCTGACCCCTCACAATTACTACGTCACTATCATCCTGATCCCATCACACTTACTGCGTCACCATCTCCCTAACCCCTCACACTTACTGCGTCACTATCACACTGAACTCGTCACACTTACTGCGACACTATCTCCCTGACCCAAACACACTTACTGCATCACTATCACCCTGACCCCCTCACACTTACTTCGTCACTATCACCCTGACCCCCTCACACTTACTGTGTCACTATTGCCCTGATCCCATCACACTTACTGCGTCACTATCACCCTGACCCCATCACACTTACTGCGTCACTATCACCCTGACCCCATCACACTTACTGCATCACTATCTCCCTGACCCCTCATACTTACTGCGCCACTATCTCTCTGACCACCTCTCACTCACGGCATCACTATCACACTAACCCCCACACACTTACTTCGTCACTATCACCCTGACCCCATCACACTTGCTGCGTCACTATCACCCTGTCCCCCATCACACTTACTGCATCACTATCTCCCTGACCCCATCACACTTACTGCGCCACTATCACTCTGACTCCCTCACACTTACTCAGTCACTATCACTCTGACCCCTTGACACTTACTGCGTCATTATCACCCGACCCCATCACACTCAATGCATCACTATCACCCTGATCCCCTCACACTTACTGCGTCACTATCAGCCTGACCACCTCACACGTACTGCGTCACTATCTCCCTGATCCCCTCACGCTTGCTGCGTTACTATCACCCTGACACCCTCACACTTATTGCGTCACTATCTCCCTGATCCTATCACACCTACTGCGTCACTATCACCAGAACCCTATCACACTTGCTACACCACTATCACCCTGACCCCCTCTCACTAACTGCGTCACTATAACCATGACCCCCTCACACTCACTGCGTCACTATCACCCTGACCCCCTCACACTCACTGCGTCACTATCACTCTGAGACCTTCACACTTACTGCACCACTATCACTCTGAGACCTTCACACTTATTGCGTCACTATCACACTGACCTCATCACACTTACTGTATCACTATCACCCTGAACCCTCACACTTACTGCGTCACTATCACCCTGAACCCTCACACTTATTGCGTCACAATCACCCTGACCCCCTCACAGTTACTGCGTCACTATCTTCTTGACCCAAACACCCTTATTGCGTCACTATCACCCTGAACCCGTCACACTCATAGGGTTAGTATGTCCCTGATCTCCTCACACTTACTGCGTCACTATTTCCCTGATTCCATCACATTTACTGCATCACTGTCTCCCTGACCCCCTCACACTTACTGCGTCACTATCACTCTGACCCCATCACACGTACTGTGTCACTATCTCCCTGATCCACTCAGACTTATTACATCACTATCTCCCTGACCCACTCACACTTACTCCGTTATTATCACTCTGACTCCCTAACACTTACTGTTTCACTATCACAGTGATACCCTCACACTACTGCATCACTATCACCCTGACACCCTCACACTTACTGCGTCACTATCTCCCTGATCCCATCACACCTATTGCGTCACTATCACCCTGATCCCCTCACACATACTGCGCCACTATCACCCAGATCCCATCACACTTACTGCGTCACTATCTCTCTGACCCCATCACACTCACAGTGTCACTATCACAGTGATACCTTCACACTTACTGTGTCAATGTCACCCTGACACCCTCACACTTACTGCGTCACTATCACCCTGACCCCATCACACTTATTGCGTCACCATGACCCTGATGTCATCACATTTAGTGCATCACTATCGCCCTGACCCCATCACACATACTGCATCACTATCACCCTGACCCCATCACACTTACTGCGTCACTATCACCCTGACCCCATCACACTTACTGCGTCACTATCAACCTGACCCCATCCCACTTACTGCATAATTATCTCACTGACCCCTCACACTCACTGCGTCACTATCACCCTGACCCCTCATACTTACTGTGTCACTATCACTCTGACCCCCATAAACTTACTGCTTCACTATCACCCTGATCCCCTCACACTTACAGTGTAACTATCACCCTGACCCCACCACACTTACTGCGTCACTATCACCCTGATCCCCTCACACTTCCTGCGTAACAATTACCCTGACCCCATCACACTTACTGTGTCACTATTACCATGACCCCATCACACTTACTGCATCACTATCACCCTGAACCCATCACACTCAATGCCTCACTATCTCCCTGATGCCCTCACACCTACTGAGTTACTATCTCCCTGATCCCCTCACACATACTGCATCACTATCACCCTGATCCCATCACACTTACTGCGTCACTATCTCCTTGACTCCTCACACTCACTGTGTCACCATCACGCTGACCCCATCATACTTAGTGCATCTCTATCATTCTGATGTCCACAGACTTACTGCGTCACTATCACCCTGACCCCATCACACTTACTGCGTAACTGACACCCTGACCCCATCACACTAACTGCATTACCGTCTCCCTGACCCCTCACACTTACTGCGCCACTAACACTCTGACCCCCTCATACTTACTGCGTCACAATCAGACTAACCCCCTCACACTTACTTCGTCACTATCACCCTGACCCCTCACACTCACTGCGTCACTATTACCCTGACCCCATCACATTTACTGCGTCACTATCACCCTGACCCCATCACAATTACTGCATCACTATCTCCCGGACCCCTAACACTTACTGCGCCACTATCTCTCTGACCCCCTCTCACTCACTGCGTCACTATCAGACTAACCCCCTCACACTTACTGCATCACTATCACCCTGACCCATTGACACTTACTGCGTCACTCTCACCCGACCCCATCACACTTACTGCATCACTGTCACCCTTACCCCATCACACTCAATGCATCACTATCTCCCTGATCCCCTCACACTTAGTGCGACGCTATCACCATGACCCCATCACATTTACTGCGTCACTATCACCCTGACCCAATCACACTAACTGCATCACTATCTCCCTGACCCCTCAAACTTACTGCGCCACTATCTCTCTGACCCCCTCTCACTCACTGCGTCACTATCACACTAACCCCCTCACACTTAATTCATCACTATCACCCTGACCCCTCACACTCACTGCGTCTCTATCACCCTGACACCATCACACTTCGTGTGTCACTATCACCCGACCCCCATCACACTGACTGCATCACTATCTCCCTGACCCCATCACACTTACTGCGCCACTATCACTCTGACCACCTCACACTTAGTCAGTCACTATCACTCTGACCCCCTCACACTTACTGCATCACTATCACCCTGACCCATTGACACTTACTGCGTCACTCTCACCCGACCCCATCACACTTACTGCATCACTGTCACCCTGACCCCATCACACTCAATGCATCACTATCACCCTGATCCCCTCACACTTAGTGCGTCGCTATCACCCTGACCCCATCACATTTACTGAGTCACTATCACCCTGACCCCATCACACTTACTGCATCACTATCTCCCTGACACCTCACACTTACTGCGCCAATATCTCTCTGACCCCCTCTCACTCACTGCGTCACTATCACACTAACCCCCTCACACTTACTTCATCACTATCACCCTGACCCCTCACACTCACTGCGTCACTATCACCCTGACCCCATCACACTTGCTGCGTCACTATCACCCTGTCCCCATCACACTTACTGCATCACTATCTCCCTGACCCCATCACACTTACTGCGCCACTATCACTCTGACCCCCTCACACTTACTCAGTCACTAACACTCTGACCCCCTCACACTTACTGCATCACTATCACCCTGTCCCCTTGACACTTACTGCGTCACTCGCGCACGACCCCATCACACTTACTGCATCACTGTCACCCTGACCCCATCACACTCAATGCATCACTACCACCCTGATCCCCTCACACTTACTGCGTCACTATCAGCCTGACCCCCTCACACGTACTGCGTCACTAACTCCCTGATCCCCTCACGCTTGCTGCGTTAATATCACCCTGACACCCTCGCACTTATTGCATCGCTATCTCCCTTATCCTATCATATTTACTGCGTCACTATCACCGGAACCCCATTACACTTACTGCACCACTATCACTCGGACCCCCTCTCACTCACTGCGTCACTATCACCCTGACCCCCTCACACTCACTGCACCACTATCACTCTGAGACCTTCACACTTATTGCGTCACTATCACACTGACCTCATCACCCTTACTGTATCACTATCACCCTGAACCCTCACACTTATTGCATCACAATCACCCTGACCCCCTCACAGTTACTGCGTCACTATCTCCTTGACCCAAACACAATTATTGCATCACTATCACCCTGAACCGCTCACACTCACAGTGTTAGTATGTCCCTGATCTCCTCACACTTACTGCGTCACTATTTCCCTGATTCCATCACATTTACTGCATCACTGTCTCCCTGACCCCCTCACACTTACTGCGTCACTATCACTCTGACTCCCTAACACTTACTGTGTCACTATCACAGTGATACCCTCACACTACTGCATCACTATCACCCTGACACCCTCACACTTACTGCGTCACTATCTCCCTGATCCCATCACACCTACTGCGTCACTATCCCCCTCATCCCCTCACACATACTGCGCCACTATCACCCTGATCACATCGGACGTACTGAGCCTCTATCACCCTGATCCCATCACACTAACTGCGTCACTATCTCTCTGACCCCATCACACTCACAGTGTCACTATCACAGTGATACCCTCACACTTACTGTGTCAATGTCACCCTGACACCCTCACAGTTACTGCATCACTATCACCCTGACCCCATCACACTTATTGCGTCACCATGACCCTGACGTCATCACACTTAGTGCATCACTATCGCCCTGACCCCATCACACTTACTGCATCACTATCACCCTGACCCCATCACACTTACAGCGTCACTATCACAGTGTTACCTCACACTTACTGCGTCAATATTACCCTGACACCCTCACACTTACTGCGTCACTATCTCCCTGATCCCCTCACACATACTGCATCACTATCACCCTGATCCCATTACACTTACTGCGTCACGATCTCCTTCACTCCTCACACTCACTGTGTCACCATCACACTGACCCCATCACACTTAGTGCATCTCTATCATTCTGATGTCCTCACACTTACTGCGTCACTATGACCCTGAACCCATCACACTTACTGCGTCACTGACACCCTGACCCCATCACACATACTGCGTAACAATTACCCTGACCCCATCACACTTACTGCGTCACTATTACCATGACCCCATCACACTTACTGCGTCACTATCACCCTGACCCCATCAAACTCAATGCCTCACTATCTCCCTGATCCCCTCAAGCTTACTGAGTTACTATCACCCTGACACCTCACACTTACTGCGTAACTATCTCCCTGACCCCTCACACTTACTACATCACTGTCACTCTGACCCCACCACACTTACTGGGTCACTATCACACTGACTCCATCACACTTACTGTATGACTATCACCCTGACCCCATCACACTTACCATGTCACTATCATCCTGACCACTCACAATTACTGCGTCACTATCATCCTGATCCCATCACACTTACTGCGTCACCATCTCCCTGACTCCTCATACTTACTGTGACACTATCACACTGACCCCGTCACACTTACTGCGACACTATCTCCCTGACCCAAACACACTTACTGCGTCACTATCATCCTGACCCCCTCACACTTACTGCGTCACTATCACCCTGAACCCTTCACACTTACTGCGACACTATCTCCCTGACCCAAACACACTTACTGCATCACTATCACCCTGACACCATCACACTCACTGTGTTAGCATCTCCATGACCCCTCACACTTACTGCGTCACTATCGCCCTGACCCCTAACACTCACTGCATGACGATCTCCCTCATCCCATCACACGTACTGCGTCACTATCACACTGAACCCGTCACACTTACTGCGACACTATCTCCCTGACCCAAACACACTTACTGCATCACTAACACCCTGACCCCCTCGCACTTACTGCGTCACTATTTCTCTGATCCCATCACACTTACTGCATGACTATCACCCTGACCCCTCACACTCACTGCGTCACTATCACCCTGACCCCATCACACTTGCTGCGTCACTATCACCCTGAACCCCACCATACTTACTGCATCACTATCTCCCTGACCCCATCACACTTACTGCGCCACTATCACTCTGACCCCCTCACACTTACTCAGTCACTATCACTCTGACCCCCTCACACTTACTGCATCACTATCACCCTGACCCCTTGACACTTACTGCGTCACTCTAACCCGGCCCCATCACACTTACTGCATCACTGTCAACCTGACCCCATCACACTCAATGCATCAGTATCACCCTGATCCCCTCACACTTACTGCCTCACTATCAGCCTGACCCCCTCACACTACTGCGTCACTATCTCCCTTATCCTATCACATTTACTGCGTCACTATCACCAGAACCCCATCACACTTACTGCACCACTATCACCCGGACCCACTCTCACTCACTGCGTCACTATCACCCTGACCCCCTCACACTCACTGCGTCACTATCACCATAACCCCATCACAGTTACTGCCCCACTATCACTCTGAGACCTTCACACTTATTGCATAACTATCACACTGACCTCATCACAGTTACTGTATCACTATCACCCTGAACCCTCACACTTACTGCGTCACTATCACCCTGAACCCTCATACTTATTGCGTCACAATCACCCTGACCCCCTCACACTCACAGTGTTAATATGTCCCTGATCTCCTCACACTTACTGCATCACTATTTCCCTGATTCCATCACATTTACTGCATCACTGTCTCCCTGACCCCCTCACACTTACTGCATCACTATCACTCTGACCCATCACACATACTGCGTCACTATCTCCCTGATCCCCTCAGACTTACTGCATCACTCTCTCCCTGAACCACTCACACTTACTCCGTCACTATCACACTGACCCCCTCACACTTTCTGCGTCACTATTTCTCTGATCCCATCACACTTACTGCATCACTATCTCCCTGACCCCTCACACTTACTGCGCCACTATCTCTCTGACGCCTCTCACTAACTGTGTCACTATCGCACTAACCCCCTCACACTTACTTCGTCACTATCACCCTGACCCCATCACACTTACTGCGACACTATCTCCCTGACCCAAACACACTTACTGCATCACTATCACGCTGACACCATCACACTCACTGTGTTAGCTTCTCCATGACCCCTCACACTTACTGTGTCACTATCGCCCTGACCCCCAACACTCACTGCATGACGATCTCCCTCATCCCATCACACGTACTGCGTCACTATTACACTGAACCCGTCACACTTACTGCGACACTATCTCCCTGACCCAAACACACGTACTGCGTCACTATCACCCTGACCCCCTCACACTTACTGCGTCACTATCACTCTGATCCCATCACACTTACTGCATCACTATCTCCCTGACCCCTCACACTTACTGCGCAACTATCTCTCTGACCCCCTCTCACTCATTGCGTCACTAACGCACTAACACCCACACATTTACTTCGTCACAATCACCCTGACCCCTCACATAAACTGCGTCACTATCACCCTGACCCCATCATGCTTCCTGCGTCACTATCACCCAGATCCCCTCACACTTAATGTGTAACAATTACCCTGAACCCGTCACACTTACTGCGACACTATCTCCCTGACCCAAACACACTTACTGCGTCACTATCACCCTGACCCCCTCACACTTACTGCGTCACTATCTCTCTAATCCCATCACACTTACTGCATGACTATCACCCTGACCCCATCACACTTACTGCGTCACTATCTCTCTAATCCCATCACACTTACTGCATGACTATCACTCTGACCCCTCACACTCACTGCGTCACTATCACACTGACCCCATCACACTTGCTGCGTCACTATCACCCTGATCCCCATCACACTTACTGCATCACTATCTCCCTTACCCCATCACACTTACTGCGCCACTATCACTCTGACACCCCTCACACTTATTGCGTCACTGTCTCCCTTATCCTATCACATTTTCTGCGTCACTATCACCAGAACCCCATCACACTTACTGCACCACTATCACCCGGACCCCCTCTCACTCACTGCATCACTATCACCCTGACCCCCTCACACTCACTGCGCCACTATCACCATAACCCCATCACACTTACTGCACCACTATCACTCTGAGACCTTCACACTTATTGCATCACTATCACACTGACCTCATCACACTTACTGTATCACTATCACCCTGAATCCTCACACTTACTGCGTCACTATCACCCTGAACCCTCACACTTATTGCGTAACTATCTCCCTGACCCCTCACACTTACAACATCACTGTCACTCTGACCCCACCATACTTACTCCGTCACTATCACACTGACCCCCACACCCTTACTGCGACAGTATCTCCCAGACCCAAAAACACTTACTGCATCACTATCACTCTGACACCATCACACTCACTGTGTTAACATCTCCATGACCCCTCAAACTAACTGCATCACTATCGCCCTGACACCCTCACACTTACTGCGTCACTATCTCTCTGATCCCATCACACTTACTGCATCACTATCTCCCTGACCCCTCACACTTACTGCGCCATTATCTCTCTGACCCCCTCTCACTCATTGCGTCACTATCACACTAACCCCCTCACACTTACTTCGTCAATATCAACCTGACCCCTCACACTCACTGCGTCACTATCACCCTGACCCCATCACACTTGCTGCGTCACTATCACCCTGATCCCCTCACACTTACTGCGTAACAATTACCCTGACCCCATCACACTTACTGCATCACAATTACCATGACCCCATCACACTTACTGCGTCACTATCACCCTGACCCCCTCACACTTCCTGCGTCACTATCACCCTGACCCCTTCACACTTACTGCGTCACTATCTCCCTGACCCCTCACACTTACTGCGCCACTATCTCTCTGACGCCTCTCACTAACTGCGTCACTATCACACTAACCCCCTCACACTTACTGCGTCACTATCTCTCTGATCGCATCACACTTACTGCATGACTATCACCTGACCCCATCACACTTACTGCGTCACTATCTCTCTGATCCCATCACACTTACTGCATGACTATCACCCTGACCCCTCACACTCACTGCGTCACTATCACCCTGACCCCTTCACACTTACTGGGACACTATCACCCTGACACCATCACACTCACTGTGTTAGCATCTCCATGACCCCTCACACTTACTGCGTCACTATCGCCCTGACCCCTAACACTCACTACATGACGATCTCCCTCATCCCATCACACGTACTGCGTCACTATCACACTGAACCCGTCACACTTACTACGACACTATCTCCCTGACCCAAACACACTTACTGCGTCACTATCAGCCTGACCCCCTCACACTTACTGCGTCACTATCTCTCTGAACCCATCACACTTACTGCATGACTATCACCCTGACCCCATCGCCCTTACTGCGTCACTATCTCTTTGATCACATCACACTTACTGCATGACTATCACCCTGACCCCTCACACTCACTGCGTCACTATCACCCTGACCCCATCACACTTGCTGCGTCACTATCACCCTGACCCCCATCACACTTACGGCATCACTATCTCCCTGACCCCATCACACGTACTGCGCCACTATCACTCTGACCCCCGCACACTTACTCAGTCACTGTCACACTTACTGCATCACTATCACCCTGACCCCTTGACACTTACTGCGTCACTCTCACCCGACCCCATCACACTTACTGCATCACTGTCACCCTGACCCCATCACACTCAATGCATCACTATCACCCTGATCCCCTCACACTTACTGCCTCACTATCAGCCTGACCCCCTCACACTACTGCGTCACTATCTCGCTGATCCCCTCACACTTGCTGCGTTACTATCACCCTGACACCCTCACACTTATTGCGTCACTATCTCCCTTATCCTATCACATTTACTGCGTCACTATCACCAGAACCCCATCACACTTACTGCACCACTATCACCCGGACCCCCTCTCACTCACTGCATCACTATTACCCTGACCCCCTCAAACTCACTGCGTCACTATCACCATAACCCCATCACACTTACTGCCCCACTATCACTCTGAGACCTTCACACTTATTGCATCACTATCACACTGACGTCATCACACTTACTGTATCACTATCACCCTGAACCCTCACACTTATTGCATCACTATCACCCTGAACCCTCACACTTATTGCGTCACAATCAACCTGACCCCCTCACACTCACAGTGTTAAAATGTCCCTGTTCTCCTCACATTTACTGCATCACTATTTCCCTGATTCCATCACATTTACTGCATCACTGTCTCCCTGACCCCCTCACACTTATTGCGTCACAATCACCCTGAACCCCTCACAGTTACTGCGTCACTATCTCCTTCACCAAAACACACTTAATGCGTCACTATCACCCTGACCTCATCACACTTACTGTGTTAGTATGTCCCTGATCTCCTCACACTTACTGCGTCACTATTTCCCTGATTCCATCACATTTACTGCATCACTGTCTCCCTGACCCCCTCACACTTACTGCGTCACTATCACTCTGACCCAATAACACATACTGCGTCACTATCTCCCTGATCCCCTCAGACGTACTGCATCACTATCTCCCTGACCCACTCACACTTACTCCGTCACTATCACACTGACCCTCTCACACTTACTGCGTCACTATCTCTCTGATCCCATAACACTTACTGCATCACTATCTCCCTGACCCCTCACACTTACTGCGCCACTATCTCTCTGACGCCTCTCACTAACTGCATCACTATCACACTAACCCCCTCACACTTACTTCGTCACTATCACCCTGACCCCTCACACTCACTGCGTCACTAGCACCCTGACCCCATCACACTCACTGCGTCACTATCACCATAACCCCATCACACTTACTGCCCCACTATCACTCTGAGACCTTCACACTTATTGCATCTCTATCACACTGACCTCATCACACTTACTGTATCACTATCACTCTGACCCCATCACACATACTGCGTCACTATCTCCCTGATCCCCTCAGACTTACTGCATCATTCTCTCCCTGAACCACTCACACTTACTCCGTCACTATCACACTGACCCCCTCACACTTACAGCGTCACTATCTCTCTGATCCCATCACACTTACTGCATCACTATCTCCCTGACCCCTCACACTTACTGCGCCACAATCTCTCTGACGCCTCTCACTAACTGCGTCACTATCACACTAACCCCCTCACACTTACTTCGTCACTATCACCCTGACCCCTCACACTCACTGCGTCACTATCACCCTGACCCCATCACACATACTCCGACACTATCTCCCTGACCCAAACACACTTACTGCATCACTATCTCCCTGACCCCATCACACTTACTGCGCCACTATCACTCTGACCCCCGCACACTTACTCAGTCACTATCACACTTACTGCATCACTATCACCCTGACCACTTGACACTTACTGCGTCACTCTCACCCGATCCCATCACACTTACTGCATCACTGTCACCCTGACCCCATCACACCCAATGCATCACTATCACCCTGAACCCCTCACACTTACTGCCTCACTATCAGCCTGACCCCCTCACACTACTGCATCACTATCTCGCTGATCCCCTCACACTTGCTGCGTTACTATCACCCTGACACCCTCACACTTATTGCGTCACTATCTCCCTTATCCCATCACATTTACTGCGTCACTATCACCAGAACCCCATCACACTTACTGCACCACTATCACCCGGACCCCCTCTCACTCACTGCATCACTATCACACTGACCCCCTCACACTCACTGCGTCACTATCACCATAACCCCATCACACTTACTGCCCCACTCTCACTCTGAGACCTTCACACTTATTGCATCACTATCACACTGACCTCATCACACTTACTGTATCACTATCACCCTGAACCCTCACACTTATTGCGTCACTATCACCCTGAACCCTCACACTTATTGCGTCACAATCACCCTGACCCCCTCACACTCACAGTGTTAGTATGTCCCTGTCCTCCTCACACTTACTGCATCACTATTTCCCTGATTCCATCACATTTACTGCATCACTGTCTCCCTGACCGCCTCACACTTACTGCATCACTATCACTCTGACCCCATCACACATACGGCGTCACTATCTCTCTGATCCCATCACACTTACTGCATCACTATCTCCCTGACCCCTCACACTTACTGCGCCACTATCTCTCTGACGCCTCTCACTAACTGCGTCACTATCACACTAACCCCCTCACACTTACTCCGTCACTATCACACTGACCTCTCACACTTACAGCGTCACTATCTCTCTGATCCCATCACTCTTACTGCATCACTATCTCCCTGACCCCTCACACTTACTGCGCCACTATCTCTCTGACGCCTCTCAATAACTGCGTCACTATCACACTAACCCCCTCACACTTACTTCGTCACTATCACCCTGACCCCTCACACTCACTGCGTCACTATCACCATAACCCCATCACACTTACTGCCCCACTATCACTCTGAGACCTTCACACTTATTGCATCACTATCACACTGACCTCATCACACTTACTGTATCACTATCACTCTGACCCCATCACACATACTGCGTCACTATCTCCCTGATCCCCTCAGACTGACTGCATCACTCTCTCCCTGAACCACTCACACTTACTCCGTCACTATCACACTGACCCCCTCACACTTACAGCGTCACTATCTCTCTGATCCCATCACACTTACTGCATCACTATCTCCCTGACCCCTCACACTTACTGCGCCACTATCTCTCTGACGCCTCTCTCTAACTGCGTCACTATCACACTAACCCCCTCACATTTACTTCGTCACTATCACCCTGACCCCTCACACTCACTGCGTCACTATCACCCTGACCCCATCACACTTACTGCGACACTATCTCCCTGACACAAACACACTTACTGCATCACTATCACCCTGACACCATCACACTCACTGTGTTAGCATCTCCATGACCCCTCACACTTACTGCGTCACTGTCGCCCTGAACCCAACACTCACTGCATGATTATCTCCCCTCATCCCATCACACGTACTGTGTCACTATTACACTGAACCCGTCACACTTACTGCGACACTATCTCCCTGACCCAAACACACTTACTGCGTCACTATCACCCTGACCCCCTCACATTTACTGCGTCACTATCTCTCTGATCCCATCACACTTATTGCATCACTATCTGCCTGACCCCTCACATTTACTGCGCCACTATATCTCTGACCCCCTCTCACTCATTGCGTCACTATCACACTAACCCCCTCACACTTACTTCGTCACTATCACCCTAACCCCTCACACTCACTGCGTCACTATCACCCTGACCCCATCACGCTTGCTGCGTCACTATCACCCTGATCCCCTCACACGTAATGTGTAACAATTACCCTGACCCCTTCACACTTACTGCGACACTATCCCCCTGACACAAAAACACTTACTGCATCACTATCAGCCTGACACCATCACACTCACTGTGTTAGCATCTCCATGACCCCTCACACTTACTGCGTCACTATCGCCCTGACCCCCAACACTCACTGCATGACGATCTCACTCATCCCATCACACGTACTGCGTCACTATCACACTGAACCCGTCACACTTACTGCGACACTATCTCCCTGACCCAAACACACTTACTGCGTCACTATCACCCTGACCTCCTCACACTTACTGCGTCACTATCTCTCTGATCCCATCATACTTACTGCATGACTATCACCCTGACCCGTCACACTCACTGCGTCACTATCACCCTGACCCCATCAAACTTGCTGCATCACTATCACCCTGACCCCCATCACACTTACTGCATCACTATCTCCCTGACCCCTTGACACTTACTGCGTCACTCTCACCCGATCCCATCACACTCACTGCATCACTGTCACCCTAACCCCATCACACTCAATGCATCACTATCACCCTGATCCCCGCACACTTACTGCGTCACAATCAGCCTGACCCCCTCACACGTACTGCGTCACTATCTCCCTGATCCCCTCACGCTTGCTGCATTACTATCACCCTGACACCCTCACACTTATTGCGTCACTATCTCCCTTATCCTATCACATTTACTGCGTCACTATCACCAGAACCCCATCACACTTACTGCACCACTATCACCCGGACCCCCTCTCACTCACTGCGTCACTATCACCCTGACCCCCTCACACTCACTGCGTCAGTATTACCATAACCCCATCACACTTACTGCACCACTATCACTCTGAGACCTTCACACTTATTGCATCACTATCACACTGATCTCCTCACACTTACTGTATCACTATCACCCTGAACCCTCACACTTACTGCGTCACTATCACCCTGAACCCTCACACTTATTGCGTCACAATCACCCTGACCCCCTCACAGTTACTGCGTCACTATCTCCTTCACCAAAACACACTTATTGCGTCACTATCACCCTGACCTCATCACACTTACTGTGTTAGTATGTCCCTGATCTCCTCACACTTACTGCGTCACTATTTCACTGATTCCATCACATTCACTGCATCACTGTCTCCCTGACCCCCTCACACTTACTGCGTCACTATCACTCTGACCACATCACACATACTGCGTCACTATCTCCCTGATCCCCTCAGACTTACTGCATCACTATCTCCCTGACCCACTCACACTTACTCCGTCACTATCACACTGACCCCCTCACACTTACTGCGTCACTATCGCTGTGATCCCATAACACTTACTGCATCACTATCTCCCTGACCCCTCACACTTACTGCGCCAGTTTCGCTCTGACCCCCTCTCACTCACTGCGTCACTATCACACTAACCCCCTCACACTTACTTCATCTCTATCACCCTGACCCCATCACACTTACTGCGACACTATCTCCCTGACCCAAACACACTTACTGCATCACTATCACCCTGACACCATCACACTCACTGTGTTAGCATCTCCATGACCTCTCACACTTACTGCATCACTATCTCCCTGACCCCATCACACTTACTGCGCCACTATCACTCTGACCCCCTCACACTTACTCAGTCACTATCACTCTGACCCCCTCACACTAACTGCATCACTTTCACCATGACCCCTTGACACTTACTGCGTCACTCTCACCCGATCCCATCACACTTTCTGCATCACTGTCACCCTGACCCCATCACACTCAATGCATCACTATCACCCTGATCCCCTCACACTTACTGCGTCACTATCAGCCTGACCCCCTCACACGTACTGCGTCACTATCTCCCTGATCCCCTCACGCTTGCTGCGTTACTATCACCCTGACACCCGCACATTTACTGCGTCACTATCACCAGAACCCCATCACACTTACTGCACCACTATCACCCGGACCCCCTCTCACTCACTGCGTCACTATCACCCTGACCCCCTCACACTCACTGCGTCACTATTACCATAACCCCATCACACTTACTGCACCACTATCACTCTGAGACCTTCACACTTATTGCATCACTATCACACTGACCTCTCACACTTACTGTATCACTATCACCCTGAACCCTCACACTTACTGCGTCACTATTACCCTGATTCCATCACATTTACTGCATCACTGTCTCCCTGACCCCCTCACACTTACTGCGTCACTATCACTCTGACCCCCTCACACTTCCTGCGTCACTATCACCCTGACCCCTTCACACTTGCTGCGTCACTATCTCCCTGACCCCTCACACTTACTGCGCCACTATCTCTCTGACGCCTCTCACTAACTGCGTCACTATCACACTAACCCCCTCACACTTACTGCGTCACTATCTCTCTGATCCCATCACACTTACTGCATGACTATCACCTGACCCCATCACACTTACTGCGTCACTATCTCTCTGATCCCATCACACTTACTGCATGTCTATCACCCTGACCCCTCACACTCACTGCGTCACTATCACCCTGACCCCTTCACACTTACTGGGACACTATCACCCTGACACCATCACACTCACTGTGTTAGCATCTCCATGACCCCTCACACTTACTGCGTCACTATCGCCCTGACCCCTAACACTCACTGCATGACGATCTCCCTCATCCCATCACACGTACTGCGTCACTATCACACTGAACCCGTCACACTTACTACGACACTATCTCCCTGACCCAAACACACTTACTGCGTCACTATCAGCCTGACCCCCTCACACTTACTGCGTCACTATCTCTCTGAACCCATCACACTTACTGCATGACTATCACCCTGACCCCATCGCCCTTACTGCGTCACTATCTCTTTGATCACATCACACTTACTGCATGACTAACACCCTGACCCCTCACACTCACTGCGTCACTATCACCCTGACCCCATCACACTTGCTGCGTCACTATCACCCTGACCCCCATCACACTTACGGCATCACTATCTCCCTGACCCCATCACACTTACTGCGCCACTATCACTCTGA
This sequence comes from Chiloscyllium punctatum, assembly GCF_047496795.1. Taxonomy (NCBI): domain Eukaryota; kingdom Metazoa; phylum Chordata; class Chondrichthyes; order Orectolobiformes; family Hemiscylliidae; genus Chiloscyllium; species Chiloscyllium punctatum. Next base: position 67,356,200 of record NC_092772.1, on the reverse strand, counting down.
CCCCCGCACACTTACTCAGTCACTGTCACACTTACTGCATCACTATCACCCTGACCCCTTGACACTTACTGCGTCACTCTCACCCGACCCCATCACACTTACTGCATCACTGTCACCCTGACCCCATCACACTCAATGCATCACTATCACCCTGATCCCCTCACACTTACTGCCTCACTATCAGCCTGACCCCCTCACACGACTGCGTCACTATCTCGCTGATCCCCTCACACTTGCTGCGTTACTATCACCCTGACACCCTCACACTTATTGCGTCACTATCTCCCTTATCCTATCACATTTACTGCGTCACTATCACCAGAACCCCATCACACTTACTGCACCACTATCACCCGGACCCCCTCTCACTCACTGCATCACTATCACCCTGACCCCCTCACACTCACTGCGTCACTATCACCATAACCCCATCACACTTACTGCCCCACTATCACTCTGAGACCTTCACACTTATTGCATCACTATCACACTGACGTCATCACACTTACTGTATCACTATCACCCTGAACCCTCACACTTATTGCATCACTATCACCCTGAACCCTCACACTTATTGCGTCACAATCACCCTGACCCCCTCACACTCACAGTGTTAAAATGTCCCTGTCCTCCTCACATTTACTGCATCATTATTTCCCTGATTCCATCACATTTACTGCATCACTGTCTCCCTGACCCCCTCACACTTATTGCGTCACAATCACCCTGAACCCCTCACAGTTACTGCGTCACTATCTCCTTCACCAAAACACACTTAATGCGTCACTATCACCCTGACCTCATCACACTTACTGTGTTAGTATGTCCCTGATCTCCTCACACTTACTGCGTCACTATTTCCCTGATTCCATCACATTTACTGCATCACTGTCTCCCTGACCCCCTCACACTTACTGCGTCACTATCACTCTGACCCAATAACACATACTGCGTCACTATCTCCCTGATCCCCTCAGACTTACTGCATCACTATCTCCCTGACCCACTCACACTTACTCCGTCACTATCACACTGACCCCCTCACACTTACTGCGTCACTATCTCTCTGATCCCATAACACTTACTGCATCACTATCTCCCTGACCCCTCACACTTACTGCGCCACTATCTCTCTGACGCCTCTCACTAACTGCGTCACTATCACACTAACCCCCTCACACTTACTTCGTCACTATCACCCTGACCCCTCACACTCACTGCGTCACTATCACCCTGACCTCATCACACTCACTGCGTCACTATCACCATAACCCCATCACACTTACTGCCCCACTATCACTCTGAGACCTTCACACTTATTGCATCACTATCACACTGACCTCATCACACTTACTGTATCACTATCACTCTGACCCCATCACACATACTGCGTCACTATCTCCCTGATCCCCTCAGACTTACTGCATCACTCTCTCCCTGAACCACTCACACTTACTCCGTCACTATCACACTGACCCCCTCACACTTACAGCGTCACTATCTCTCTGATCCCATCACACTTACTGCATCACTATCTCCCTGACCCCTCACACTTACTGCGCCACTATCTCTCTGACGCCTCTCACTAACTGCGTCACTATCACACTAACCCCCTCACACTTACTTCGTCACTATCACCCTGACCCCTCACACTCACTGCATCACTATCACCCTGACACCATCACACTCACTGTGTTAGCATCTCCATGACCCCTCACACTTACTGCATCACTGTCGCCCTGAACCCAACACTCACTGCATGATGATCTCCCCTCATCCCATCACACGTACTGCGTCACTATTACACTGAACCCGTCACACTTACTGCGACACTATCTCCCTGACCCAAACACACTTACTGCGTCACTATCACCCTGACCCCCTCACATTTACTGCGTCACTACCTCTCTGATCCCATCACACTAATTGCATCACTATCTGCCTAACCCCTCACATTTACTGCGCCACTATATCTCTGACCCCCTCTCACTCATTGCGTCACTATCACACTAACCCCCTCACACTTACTTCGTCACTATCACCCTAACCCCTCACACTCACTGCGTCGCTATCACCCTGACCCCATCACGCTTGCTGCGTCACTATCACCCTGATCCCCTCACATGTAATGTGTAACAATTACCCTGACCCCTTCACACTTACTGCGACACTATCCCCCTGACCCAAAAACACTTACTGCATCACTATCAGCCTGACACCATCACACTCACTGTTTTAGCATCTCCATGACCCCTCACACTTACTGCGTCACTATTGCCCTGACCCCCAACACTCACTGCATGACGATCTCACTCTTCCCATCACACGTACTGCGTCACTATCAAACTGAACCCGTCACACTTACTGCGACACTATCTCCCTGACCCAAACACACTTACTGCGTCACTATCTCTCTGATCCCATCATACTTACTGCATGACTATCACCCTGACCCCTCACACTCACTGCGTCACTATCACCCTGACCCCATCAAAATTGCTGCATCACTATCACCCTGACCCCATCACACTTACTGCATCACTATCTCCCTGACCCCTTGACACTTACTGCATCACTCTCACCCGATCCCATCACACTCACTGCATCACTGTCACCCTAACCCCATCACACTCAATGCATCACTATCACCCTGATCCCCGCACACTTACTGCGTCACTAGCAGCCTGACCCCCTCACACGTACTGCGTCACTATCTCCCTGATCCCCTCACGCTTGCTGCATTACTATCACCCTGACACCCTCACACTTATTGCGTCACTATCTCCCTTATCCTATCACATTTACTGCGTCACTATCACCAGAACCCCATCACACTTACTGCACCACTATCACCCGGACCCCCTCTCACTCACTGCGTCACTATCACCCTGACCCCCTCACACTCACTGCGTCACTATTACCATAACCCCATCACACTTACTGCACCACTATCACTCTGAGACCTTCACACTTATTGCATCACTATCACACTGATCTCCTCACACTTTCTGTATCACTATCACCCTGAACCCTCACACTTATTGCGTCACTATCACCCTGAACCCTCACACTTATTGCGTCACAATCACCCTGACCCCCTCACAGTTACTGCGTCACTATCTCCTTCACCAAAACAAACTTATTGCGTCACTATCACCCTGACCTCATCACACTTACTGTGTTAGTATGTCCCTGATCTCCTCACACTTACTGCGTCACTATTTCCCTGGTTCCATCACATTCACTGCATCACTGTCTCCCTGACCCCCTCACACTTACTGCGTCACTATCACTCTGACCCCATCACACTTACTGCGTCACTATCTCCCTGATCCCCTCAGACTTACTGCATCACTATCTCCCTGACCCACTCACACTTACTCCGTCACTATCACACTGACCCCCTCACACTTACTGCGTCACTATCTCTGTGATCCCATAACACTTACAGCATCACTATCTCCCTGACCCCTCACACTTACTGCGCCAGTATCTCTCTGACCCCCTCTCACTCACTGCGTCACTATCACACTAACCCCCTCACACTTACTTCATCTCTATCACCCTGACCCCATCACACTTACTGCGACACTATCTCCCTGACCCAAACACACTTACTGCATCACTATCACCCTGACACCATCACACTCACTGTGTTAGCATCTCCATGACCTCTCACACTTACTGCATCACTATTGCCCTGACCCCCAATACTCACTGCATGACGATCTCCCTCATCCCATCACACGTACTGCGTCACTATCACACTGAACCCGTCACACTTACTGCGTCATTATCTCCCTGACCCAAACACACTTACTGCGTCACTATCACCCTGACCCCCTCACACTTACTGCGTCACTATCTCTCTGATCCCATCACATTTACAGCATCAAAATCTCCCTGACCCCTCACACTTACAGCGCCACTTTCTCTCTGACCCCCTCTCACTCATTGCGTCACTATCACACTAACCCCCTCACACTTACTTCGTCAATATCACCCTGACCCCTCACACTCACTGCGTCACTATCACCCTGACCCCATCACACTTACTGCGACACTATCTCCCTGACCCAAACACACTTACTGCATCACTATCACCCTGACACCATCACACTCACTGTGTTAGCATCTCCATGACCTCTCACACTTACTGCATCACTATCTCCCTGACCCCATCACACTTACTGCGCCACTATCACTCTGACCCCCTCACACTTACTCAGTCACTATCAGTCTGACCCCCTTACACTAACTGCATCACTTTCACCCTGACCCCTTGACACTTACTGCGTCACTCTCACCCGATCCCATCACACTTACTGCATCACTGTCACCCTGACCCCATCACATTCAATGCATCACTATCACCCTGATCCCCTCACACTTACTGCGTCACTATCAGCCTGACCCCCTCACACGTACTGCGTCACTATCTCCCTGATCCCCTCACGCTTGCTGCGTTACTATCACCCTGACACCCGCACATTTACTGCGTCACTATCACCAGAACCCCATCACACTTACTGCACCACTATCACCCGGACCCCCTCTCACTCACTGCGTCACTATCACCCTGACCCTCTCACACTCACTGCGTCACTATTACCATAACCCCATCACACTTACTGCACCACTATCACTCTGAGACCTTCACACTTATTGCATCACTATCACACTGACCTCTCACACTTACTGTATCACTATCACCCTGAACCCTCACACTTACTGCGTCACTATCACCCTGAACCCTCACACTTATTGCGTCACAATCACCCTGACCCCCTCACAGTTACTGCGTCACCAGCTCCTTGACCCAAACACACTTATTGCGTCACTATCACCCTGAACCCCTCACACTCACAGTGTTAGTATGTCCCTGATCTCCTCACACGTACTGCGTCACTATTACCCTGATTCCATCACATTTACTGCATCACTGTCTCCCTGACCCCCTCACACTTACTGCGTCACTATCACTCTGACCACATCACACATACTGCGTCACTATCTCCCTGATCCCCTCAGACTTACTGCATCACTATCTCCCTGACCCACTCACACTTACTCCGTCACTATCACACTGACCCCCTCACACTTACTGCGTCACTATCTCTCTGATCCCATTACACTTACTGCGCCAGTATCTATCTGACCCCCTCTCACTCACTGCGTCACTATCACACTAACCCCCTCACACTTACTTCATCTCTATCACCCTGACCCCATCACACTTACTGCGACACTATCTCCCTGACCCAAACACACTTACTGCATCAGTATCACCCTGACACCATCACACTCACTGTGTTAGCATCTCCATGACCTCTCACACTTACTGCATCACTATTGCCCTGACCCCCAACTCACTGCATGACGATCTCCCTCATCCCATCACACGTACTGCGTCACTATCACACTGAACCCGTCACACTTACTGCGTCACTATCTCCCTGACCCAAACACACTTACTGCGTCACTATCACCCTGACCCCCTCACACTTACTGCGTCACTATCTCTCTGATCCCATCACATTTACAGCATCACTATCTCCCTGACCCCATCACACTTACTGCGACACTATCTCCCTGACCAAAACACACTTACTGCATCACTATCACCCTGACACCATCACACTCACTGTGTTAGCATCTCCATGACCACTCACACTTACTGCATCACTATCTCCCTGACCCCATCACACTTACTGCGCCACTATCACTCTGACCCCCTCGCACTTACTCAGTCACTATCACTCTGACCCCCTCACACTTACTGCATCACTATCACCCTGACCCCTTGACACTTACTGCGTCACTCTCACCCGATCCCATCACACTTACTGCATCACTGTCACCCTGACCCCATCACACTCAATGCATCACTATCACCCTGATCCCCTCACACTTACTGCGTCACTATCAGCCTGACCCCCTCACACGTACTGCGTCACTATCTCCCTGATCCCCTCACGCTTGCTGCGTTACTATCACCCTTACACCCGCACAGTTATTGCGTCACTATCTCCCTTATCCAATCACATTTACTGCGTCACTATCACCAGAACCCCATCACACTTACTGCACCACTATCACCCGGACCCCCTCTCACTGACTGCGTCACTATCACCATGACCCACTCACAATCACTGCGTCACTATTATCATAACCCCATCACACTTACTGCACCACTATCACTCTGAGACCTTCACACTTATTGCATCACTATCACACTGACCTCTCACACTTACTGTATCACTATCACCCTGAACCCTCACACTTACTGCGTCACTATCACCCTGAACCCTCACACTTATTGCGTCACAATCACCCTGACCCCCTCAGTTACTGCGTCACTATCTCCTTCACCCAAACACACTTATTGCGTCACTATCACCCTGAACCCCTCACACTCACAGTGTGAGTATGTCCCTGATCTCCTCACACGTAATGCGTCACTATTACCCTGATTCCATCACATTTACTGCATCACTGTCTCCCTGACCCCCTCACACTTACTGCGTCACTATCACTCTGACCACATCACACATACTGCGTCACTATCTCCCTGATCCCCTCAGACTTACTGCATCACTATCTCCCTGACCCACTCACACTTACTCCGTCACTATCACACTGACCCCCTCACACTTACTGCGTCACTATCTCTCTGATCCCATCACACGTACTGCACCACTATCTCCCTGACCCCTCACACTTACTGCGCCAGTATCTATCTGACCCCCTCTCACTCACTGCGTCACTATCACCCTGACCCCATCACACTTACTTCATCACTATCACCCTGACCCCTCACAGTCACTGCGTCACTATCACCCTGACCCCATCACACTTACTGCGACACTATCTCCCTGACCCAAACACACTTACTGCATCACAATCACCCTGACACCATCACACTCACTGTGTTAGCATCTCCATGACCTCTCACACTTACTGCGCCACTATCGCCCTGACCCCCAACACTCCCTGCATGACGATCTCCCTCATCCCATCACACGTACTGCGTCACTATCACACTGAACCCGTCACACGTACTGCGTTACTATCACCCTGACACCCTCACACTTATTGCGTCACTATCTCCCTTATCCTATCCCATTTACTGCGTCACTATCACCAGAACTCCATCACACTTACTGCACCACTGTCACCCGGACCCCCTCACACTCACTGCGTCACTATCACCCTGACCCCCTCACACTCACTGCGTCACTATCACCATAACCCCATCACACTTACTGCACCACTATCACTCTGAGACCTTCACACTTATTGCATCACTATCACACTGACCTCATCACACTTACTGTATCATTATCACCCTTAACCCTCACACTTACTGCGTCACTATCACCCTGAACCCTCACACTTATTGCGTCACAATCACCCTGAACCCCTCACAGTTACTGAGTCACTATCTCCTTGACCCAAACACACTCATTGCGTCACTATCACCCTGAACCCCTCACACTCACAGTGTTAGTATGTCCCTGATCTCCTCACACTTACTGCGTCACTATTTCCCTGATTCCATCACATTTACTGCATCACTGTCTCCCTGACCCCCTCACACTTAATGCGTCACTATCACTCTGACCCCATCACACATACTGCGTCACTATCTCCTTGACCCAAACACACTCATTGCGTCACTATCACCCTGAACCCCTCACACTCACAGTGTTAGTATGTCCCTGATCTCCTCACACTTACTGCGTCACTATTTCCCTGATTCCATCACATTTACTGCATCACTGTATCCCTGACCCCCTCACACTTAATGCGTCACTATCACTCTGACCCCATCACACATACTGCGTCACTATCTCCCTGATCCCCTCAGACTTACTGCATCACTATCTCCCTGACCCACTCACACTTACTCCGTCACTATCACCCTGACCCCCTCACACTTACTGCGTCACTATCTCTCTGACCCCCCTCACTCACTGCGTCACTATCACACTAAACCCCTCACACTTACTTCGTCACTATCACCCTGACCCCTCACACTCACTGCGTCACTATCACCCTGACCCCATCACACTTACAGCGCCACTATCTCCCTGACCCAAACACACTTACTGCATCACTATCACCCTGACACCATCACACTCACTGTGTTAGCATCTCCATGACCTCTCACACTTACTGCATCACTATCTCCCTGACCCCATCACACTTACTGCGCCACTATCTCTGTGATCCCATAACACTTACTGCATCACTATCTCCCTGACCCCTCACACTTACTGCGCCAGTATCTCTCTGACCCCCTCTCACTCACTGCGTCACTATCACACTAACCCCCTCACACTTACTTCATCTCTATCACCCTGACCCCATCACACTTACTGCGACACTATCTCCCTGACCCAAACTCACTTACTGCATCACTATCACCCTGACACCATCACACTCACTGTGTTAGCATCTCCATGACCTCTCACACTTACTGCATCACTATTGCCCTGACCCCCAATACTCACTGCATGACGATCTCCCTCATCCCATCACACGTACTGCGTCACTATCACACTGAACCCGTCACACTTACTGCGTCATTATCTCCCTGACCCAAACACACTTACTGCGTCACTATCACCCTGACCCCCTCACACTTACTGCGTCACTATCTCTCAGATCCCATCACATTTACAGCATCACTATCTCCCTGACCCCTCACACTTACTGCGCCACTTTCTCTCTGACCCCCTCTCACTCATTGCGTCACTATCACACTAACCCCCTCACACTTACTTCGTCAATATCACCCTGACCCCTCACACTCACTGCGTCACTATCACCCTGACCCCATCACACTTACTGCGACACTATCTCCCTGACCCAAACACACTTACTGCATCACTATCACCCTGACACCATCACACTCACTGTGTTAGCATCTCCATGACCTCTCACACTTACTACATCACTATCTCCCTGACCCCATCACACTTACTGCGCCACTATCACTCTGACCCCCTCACACTAACTGCATCACTTTCACCCTGACCCCTTGACACTTACTGCGTCACTCTCACCCGATCCCATCACACTTACTGCATCACTGTCACCCTGACCCCATCACACTCAATGCATCACTATCACCCTGATCCCCTCACACTTACTGCGTCACTATCAGCCTGACCCCCGCACACGTACTGCGTCACTATCTCCCTGATCCCCTCACGCTTGCTGCGTTACTATCACCCTGACACCCACGCAGTTATTGCGTCACTATCTCCCTTATCCTATCACATTTACTGCGTCACTATCACCAGAACCCCATCACACTTACTGCACCACTATCACCCGGACCCCCTCTCACTCACTGCGTCACTATCACCCTGACCCCCTCACACTCACTGCGTCGCTATTACCATAACCCCATCACACTTACTGCACCACTATCACTCTGAGACCTTCACACTTATTGCATCACTATCACACTGACCTCTCACACTTACTGTATCACTATCACCCTGAACCCTCACACTTACTGCGTCACTATCACCCTGAACCCTCACACGTATTGCGTCACAATCACCCTGACCCCCTCACAGTTACTGCGGCACTATCTCCTTCACCCAAACACACTTATTGCGTCACTATCACCCTGAACCCCTCACAATCACAGTGTTAGTATGTCCCTGATCTCCTCACACGTCCTGCGTCACTATTACCCTGATTCCATCACATTTACTGCATCACTGTCTCCCTGACACCCACACAGTTATTGCGTCACTATCTCCCTTATCCTATCACATTTACTGCGTCACTATCACCAGAACCCCATCACACTTACTGCACCACTATCACCCGGACCCCCTCTCACTCACTGCGTCACTATCACCCTGACCCCCTCACACTCACTGCGTCACTATTACCATAACCCCATCACACTTACTGCACCACTATCACTCTGAGACCTTCACACTTATTGCATCACTATCACACTGACCTCTCACACTTACTGTATCACTATCACCCTGAACCCTCACACTTACTGCGTCACTATCACCCTGAACCCTCACACGTATTGCGTCACAATCACCCTGACCCCCTCACAGTTAATGCGGCACTATCTCCTTCACCCAAACACACTTATTGCGTCACTATCACCCTGAACCCCTCACAATCACAGTGTTAGTATGTCCCTGATCTCCTCACACGTCCTGCGTCACTATTACCCTGATTCCATCACATTTACTGCATCACTGTCTCCCTGACCCCCTCACACATACTGCGTCACTATCACTCTGACCACATCACACATACTGCGTCACTATCTCCCTGATCCCCTCAGACTTACTGCATCACTATCTCCCTGACCGACTCACACTTACTCCGTCACTATCACACTGACCCCCTCACACTTACTGCGTCACTATCTCTCTGATCCCATCACACTTACTGCACCAATATCTCCCTGACCCCTCACACTTACTGCGCCAGTATCTATCTGACCCCCTCTCACTCACTGCGTCACTATCACACTAACCCCCTCACACTTAATTCATCTCTATCACCCTGACCCCATCACACTTACTGCGGCACTATCTCCCTGACCCAAACACACTTACTGTATCAGTATCACCCTGACACCATCACACTCACTGTGTTAGCATCTCCATGACCTCTCACACTTACTGCATCACTATTGCCCTGACCCCCAACTCACTGCATGACGATCTCCCTCATCCCATCACACGTACTGCGTCACTATCACACTGAACCCGTCACACTTACTGCGTCACTATCTCCCTGACCCAAACACACTTACTGCGTCACTATCACCCTGACCCCCTCACACTTACTGCGTCACTATCTCTCTGATCCCATCACACTTACAGCATCACTATCTCCCTGACCCCTCACACTTACTGCGCAACTATCTCTCAGACCCCCTCTCACTCATTGCGTCACTATCACCCTGACCCCATCACACTTACTGCGACACTATCTCCCTGACCCAAACACACTTACTGCATCACAATCACCCTGACACCATCACACTCACTGTGTTAGCATCTCCATGACCTCTCACACTTACTGCGCCACTATCGCCCTGACCCCCAACACTCACTGCATGACGATCTCCCTCATCCCATCACACGTACTGCGTCACTATCACACTGAACCCGTCACACGTACTGCGTTACTATCACCCTGACACCCTCACACTTATTGCGTCACTATCTCCCTTATCCTATCCCATTTACTGCGTCACTATCACCAGAACTCCATCACACTTACTGCACCACTGTCACCCGGACCCCCTCTCACTCACTGCGTCACTATCACCCTGACCCCCTCACACTCACTGCGTCACTATCACCATAACCCCATCACACTTACTGCACCACTATCACTCTGAGACCTTCACACTTATTGCATCACTATCACACTGACCTCATCACACTTACTGTATCATTATCACCCTGAACCCTCACACTTACTGCGTCACTATCACCCTGAACCCTCACACGTATTGCGTCACAATCACCCTGAACCCCTCACAGTTACTGCATCACTATCTCCTTGACCCAAACACACTCATTGCGTAACTATCACCCTGAACCCCTCACACTCACAGTGTTAGTATGTCCCTGATCTCCTCACACTTACTGCGTCACTATTTCCCTGATTCCATCACATTTACTGCATCACTGTCTCCCTGACCCCCTCACACTTAATGCGTCACTATCACTCTGACCCCATCACACATACTGCGTCACTATCTCCTTGACCCAAACACACTCATTGCGTCACTATCACCCTGAACCCCTCACACTCACAGTGTTAGTATGTCCCTGATCTCCTCACACTTACTGCGTCACTATCTCCCTGATCCCCTCAGACTTACTGCATCACTATCTCCCTGACCCACTCACACTTACTCCGTCACTATCACCCTGACCCCCTCACACTTACTGCGTCACTATCTCTCTGACCCCCCTCACTCACTGCGTCACTATCACACTAAACCCCTCACACTTACTTCGTCACTATCACCCTGACCCCTCACACTCACTGCGTCACTATCACCCTGACCCCATCACACTTACAGCGACACTATCTCCCTGACCCAAACACACTTACTGCATCACTATCACCCTGACACCATCACACTCACTGTGTTAGCATCTCCATGACCTCTCACACTTACTACATCACTATCTCCCTGACCCCATCACACTTACTGCGCCACTATCTCTGTGATCCCATAACACTTACTGCATCACTATCTCCCTGACCCCTCACACTTACTGCGCCAGTATCTCTCTGACCCCCTCTCACTGACGGCGTCACTATCACACTAACCCCCTCACACTTACTTCATCTCTATCACCCTGACCCCATCACACTTACTGCGACACTATCTCCCTGACCCAAACACACTTACTACATCACTATCACCCTGACACCATCACACTCACTGTGTTAGCATCTCCATGACCTCTCACACTTACTGCATCACTATTGCCCTGACCCCCAATACTCACTGCATGACGATCTCCCTCATCCCATCACACGTACTGCGTCACTATCACACTGAACCCGTCACACTTACTGCGTCATTATCTCCCTGACCCAAACACACTTACTGCGTCACTATCACCCTGACCCCCTCACACTTACTGCGTCACTATCTCTCTGATCCCATCACATTTACAGCATCACTATCTCCCTGACCCCTCACACTTACAGCGCCACTTTCTCTCTGACCCCCTCTCACTCATTGCGTCACTATCACACTAACCCCCTCACACTTACTTCGTCAATATCACCCTGACCCCTCACACTCACTGCGTCACTATCACCCTGACCCCATCACACTTACTGCGACACTATCTCCCTGACCCAAACACACTTACTGCATCACTATCACCCTGACACCATCACACTCACTGTGTTAGCATCTCCATGACCTCTCACACTTACTGCATCACTATCTCCCTGACCCCATCACACTTACTGCGCCACTATCACTCTGACCCCCTCACACTTACTCAGTCACTATCACTCTGACCCCCTCACACTAACTGCATCACTTTCACCCTGACCCCTTGACACTTACTGCGTCACTCTCACCCGATCCCATCACACTTACTGCATCACTGTCACCCTGACCCCATCATACTCAATGCATCACTATCACCCTGATCCCCTCACACTTACTGCGTCACTATCAGCCTGACCCCCGCACACGTACTGCGTCACTATCTCCCTGATCCCCTCACACTTGCTGCGTTACTATCACCCTGACCCCCTCACACTTACTGCGTCACTATCTCTCTGACCCCCCTCACTCACTGCGTCACTATCACACTAAACCCCTCACACTTACTTCGTCACTATCACCCTGACCCCTCACACTCACTGCGTCACTATCACCCTGACCCCATCACACTTACAGCGACACTATCTCCCTGACCCAAACACACTTACTGCATCACTATCACCCTGACACCATCACACTCACTGTGTTAGCATCTCCATGACCTCTCACACTTACTGCATCACTATCTCCCTGACCCCATCACACTTACTGCGCCACTATCACTCTGACCCCCTCACACTTACTCAGTCACTATCACTCTGACCCCCTCACACTAACTGCATCACTTTCACCCTGACCCCTTGACACTTACTGCGTCACTCTCACCCGATCCCATCACACTTACTGCATCACTGTCACCCTGACCCCATCACATTCAATGCATCACTATCACCCTGATTCCCTCACACTTACTGCGTCACTATCAGCCTGACCCCCTCACACGTACTGCGTCACTATCTCCCTGATCCCCTCACGCTTGCTGCGTTACTATCACCCTGACACCCGCACATTTACTGCGTCACTATCACCAGAACCCCATCACACTTACTGCACCACTATCACCCGGACCCCCTCTCACTCACTGCGTCACTATCACCCTGACCCTCTCACACTCACTGCGTCACTATTACCATAACCCCATCACACTTACTGCACCACTATCACTCTGAGACCTTCACACTTATTGCATCACTATCACACTGACCTCTCACACTTACTGTATCACTATCACCCTGAACCCTCACACTTACTGCGTCACTATCACCCTGAACCCTCACACTTATTGCGTCACAATCACCCTGACCCCCTCACAGTTACTGCGTCACCAGCTCCTTGACCCAAACACACTTATTGCGTCACTATCACCCTGAACCCCTCACACTCACAGTGTTAGTATGTCCCTGATCTCCTCACACGTACTGCGTCACTATTACCCTGATTCCATCACATTTACTGCATCACTGTCTCCCTGACCCCCTCACACTTACTGCGTCACTATCACTCTGACCACATCACACATACTGCGTCACTATCTCCCTGATCCCCTCAGACTTACTGCATCACTATCTCCCTGACCCACTCACACTTACTCCGTCACTATCACACTGACCCCCTCACACTTACTGCGTCACTATCTCTCTGATCCCATTACACTTACTGCGCCAGTATCTATCTGACCCCCTCTCACTCACTGCGTCACTATCACACTAACCCCCTCACACTTACTTCATCTCTATCACCCTGACCCCATCACACTTACTGCGACACTATCTCCCTGACCCAAACACACTTACTGCATCAGTATCACCCTGACACCATCACACTCACTGTGTTAGCATCTCCATGACCTCTCACACTTACTGCATCACTATTGCCCTGACCCCCAACTCACTGCATGACGATCTCCCTCATCCCATCACACGTACTGCGTCACTATCACACTGAACCCGTCACACTTACTGCGTCACTATCTCCCTGACCCAAACACACTTACTGCGTCACTATCACCCTGACCCCCTCACACTTACTGCGTCACTATCTCTCTGATCCCATCACATTTACAGCATCACTATCTCCCTGACCCCATCACACTTACTGCGACACTATCTCCCTGACCAAAACACACTTACTGCATCACTATCACCCTGACACCATCACACTCACTGTGTTAGCATCTCCATGACCACTCACACTTACTGCATCACTATCTCCCTGACCCCATCACACTTACTGCGCCACTATCACTCTGACCCCCTCGCACTTACTCAGTCACTATCACTCTGACCCCCTCACACTTACTGCATCACTATCACCCTGACCCCTTGACACTTACTGCGTCACTCTCACCCGATCCCATCACACTTACTGCATCACTGTCACCCTGACCCCATCACACTCAATGCATCACTATCACCCTGATCCCCTCACACTTACTGCGTCACTATCAGCCTGACCCCCTCACACGTACTGCGTCACTATCTCCCTGATCCCCTCACGCTTGCTGCGTTACTATCACCCTTACACCCGCACAGTTATTGCGTCACTATCTCCCTTATCCAATCACATTTACTGCGTCACTATCACCAGAACCCCATCACACTTACTGCACCACTATCACCCGGACCCCCTCTCACTCACTGCGTCACTATCACCATGACCCACTCACAATCACTGCGTCACTATTATCATAACCCCATCACACTTACTGCACCACTATCACTCTGAGACCTTCACACTTATTGCATCACTATCACACTGACCTCTCACACTTACTGTATCACTATCACCCTGAACCCTCACACTTACTGCGTCACTATCACCCTGAACCCTCACACTTATTGCGTCACAATCACCCTGACCCCCTCAGTTACTGCGTCACTATCTCCTTCACCCAAACACACTTATTGCGTCACTATCACCCTGAACCCCTCACACTCACAGTGTGAGTATGTCCCTGATCTCCTCACACGTAATGCGTCACTATTACCCTGATTCCATCACATTTACTGCATCACTGTCTCCCTGACCCCCTCACACTTACTGCGTCACTATCACTCTGACCACATCACACATACTGCGTCACTATCTCCCTGATCCCCTCAGACTTACTGCATCACTATCTCCCTGACCCACTCACACTTACTCCGTCACTATCACACTGACCCCCTCACACTTACTGCGTCACTATCTCTCTGATCCCATCACACGTACTGCACCACTATCTCCCTGACCCCTCACACTTACTGCGCCAGTATCTATCTGACCCCCTCTCACTCACTGCGTCACTATCACCCTGACCCCATCACACTTACTTCATCACTATCACCCTGACCCCTCACAGTCACTGCGTCACTATCACCCTGACCCCATCACACTTACTGCGACACTATCTCCCTGACCCAAACACACTTACTGCATCACAATCACCCTGACACCATCACACTCACTGTGTTAGCATCTCCATGACCTCTCACACTTACTGCGCCACTATCGCCCTGACCCCCAACACTCCCTGCATGACGATCTCCCTCATCCCATCACACGTACTGCGTCACTATCACACTGAACCCGTCACACGTACTGCGTTACTATCACCCTGACACCCTCACACTTATTGCGTCACTATCTCCCTTATCCTATCCCATTTACTGCGTCACTATCACCAGAACTCCATCACACTTACTGCACCACTGTCACCCGGACCCCCTCACACTCACTGCGTCACTATCACCCTGACCCCCTCACACTCACTGCGTCACTATCACCATAACCCCATCACACTTACTGCACCACTATCACTCTGAGACCTTCACACTTATTGCATCACTATCACACTGACCTCATCACACTTACTGTATCATTATCACCCTTAACCCTCACACTTACTGCGTCACTATCACCCTGAACCCTCACACTTATTGCGTCACAATCACCCTGAACCCCTCACAGTTACTGAGTCACTATCTCCTTGACCCAAACACACTCATTGCGTCACTATCACCCTGAACCCCTCACACTCACAGTGTTAGTATGTCCCTGATCTCCTCACACTTACTGCGTCACTATTTCCCTGATTCCATCACATTTACTGCATCACTGTCTCCCTGACCCCCTCACACTTAATGCGTCACTATCACTCTGACCCCATCACACATACTGCGTCACTATCTCCTTGACCCAAACACACTCATTGCGTCACTATCACCCTGAACCCCTCACACTCACAGTGTTAGTATGTCCCTGATCTCCTCACACTTACTGCGTCACTATTTCCCTGATTCCATCACATTTACTGCATCACTGTATCCCTGACCCCCTCACACTTAATGCGTCACTATCACTCTGACCCCATCACACATACTGCGTCACTATCTCCCTGATCCCCTCAGACTTACTGCATCACTATCTCCCTGACCCACTCACACTTACTCCGTCACTATCACCCTGACCCCCTCACACTTACTGCGTCACTATCTCTCTGACCCCCCTCACTCACTGCGTCACTATCACACTAAACCCCTCACACTTACTTCGTCACTATCACCCTGACCCCTCACACTCACTGCGTCACTATCACCCTGACCCCATCACACTTACAGCGACACTATCTCCCTGACCCAAACACACTTACTGCATCACTATCACCCTGACACCATCACACTCACTGTGTTAGCATCTCCATGACCTCTCACACTTACTGCATCACTATCTCCCTGACCCCATCACACTTACTGCGCCACTATCTCTGTGATCCCATAACACTTACTGCATCACTATCTCCCTGACCCCTCACACTTACTGCGCCAGTATCTCTCTGACCCCCTCTCACTCACTGCGTCACTATCACACTAACCCCCTCACACTTACTTCATCTCTATCACCCTGACCCCATCACACTTACTGCGACACTATCTCCCTGACCCAAACTCACTTACTGCATCACTATCACCCTGACACCATCACACTCACTGTGTTAGCATCTCCATGACCTCTCACACTTACTGCATCACTATTGCCCTGACCCCCAATACTCACTGCATGACGATCTCCCTCATCCCATCACACGTACTGCGTCACTATCACACTGAACCCGTCACACTTACTGCGTCATTATCTCCCTGACCCAAACACACTTACTGCGTCACTATCACCCTGACCCCCTCACACTTACTGCGTCACTATCTCTCAGATCCCATCACATTTACAGCATCACTATCTCCCTGACCCCTCACACTTACTGCGCCACTTTCTCTCTGACCCCCTCTCACTCATTGCGTCACTATCACACTAACCCCCTCACACTTACTTCGTCAATATCACCCTGACCCCTCACACTCACTGCGTCACTATCACCCTGACCCCATCACACTTACTGCGACACTATCTCCCTGACCCAAACACACTTACTGCATCACTATCACCCTGACACCATCACACTCACTGTGTTAGCATCTCCATGACCTCTCACACTTACTACATCACTATCTCCCTGACCCCATCACACTTACTGCGCCACTATCACTCTGACCCCCTCACACTAACTGCATCACTTTCACCCTGACCCCTTGACACTTACTGCGTCACTCTCACCCGATCCCATCACACTTACTGCATCACTGTCACCCTGACCCCATCACACTCAATGCATCACTATCACCCTGATCCCCTCACACTTACTGCGTCACTATCAGCCTGACCCCCGCACACGTACTGCGTCACTATCTCCCTGATCCCCTCACGCTTGCTGCGTTACTATCACCCTGACACCCACGCAGTTATTGCGTCACTATCTCCCTTATCCTATCACATTTACTGCGTCACTATCACCAGAACCCCATCACACTTACTGCACCACTATCACCCGGACCCCCTCTCACTCACTGCGTCACTATCACCCTGACCCCCTCACACTCACTGCGTCGCTATTACCATAACCCCATCACACTTACTGCACCACTATCACTCTGAGACCTTCACACTTATTGCATCACTATCACACTGACCTCTCACACTTACTGTATCACTATCACCCTGAACCCTCACACTTACTGCGTCACTATCACCCTGAACCCTCACACGTATTGCGTCACAATCACCCTGACCCCCTCACAGTTACTGCGGCACTATCTCCTTCACCCAAACACACTTATTGCGTCACTATCACCCTGAACCCCTCACAATCACAGTGTTAGTATGTCCCTGATCTCCTCACACGTCCTGCGTCACTATTACCCTGATTCCATCACATTTACTGCATCACTGTCTCCCTGACACCCACACAGTTATTGCGTCACTATCTCCCTTATCCTATCACATTTACTGCGTCACTATCACCAGAACCCCATCACACTTACTGCACCACTATCACCCGGACCCCCTCTCACTCACTGCGTCACTATCACCCTGACCCCCTCACACTCACTGCGTCACTATTACCATAACCCCATCACACTTACTGCACCACTATCACTCTGAGACCTTCACACTTATTGCATCACTATCACACTGACCTCTCACACTTACTGTATCACTATCACCCTGAACCCTCACACTTACTGCGTCACTATCACCCTGAACCCTCACACGTATTGCGTCACAATCACCCTGACCCCCTCACAGTTAATGCGGCACTATCTCCTTCACCCAAACACACTTATTGCGTCACTATCACCCTGAACCCCTCACAATCACAGTGTTAGTATGTCCCTGATCTCCTCACACGTCCTGCGTCACTATTACCCTGATTCCATCACATTTACTGCATCACTGTCTCCCTGACCCCCTCACACATACTGCGTCACTATCACTCTGACCACATCACACATACTGCGTCACTATCTCCCTGATCCCCTCAGACTTACTGCATCACTATCTCCCTGACCGACTCACACTTACTCCGTCACTATCACACTGACCCCCTCACACTTACTGCGTCACTATCTCTCTGATCCCATCACACTTACTGCACCAATATCTCCCTGACCCCTCACACTTACTGCGCCAGTATCTATCTGACCCCCTCTCACTCACTGCGTCACTATCACACTAACCCCCTCACACTTAATTCATCTCTATCACCCTGACCCCATCACACTTACTGCGGCACTATCTCCCTGACCCAAACACACTTACTGTATCAGTATCACCCTGACACCATCACACTCACTGTGTTAGCATCTCCATGACCTCTCACACTTACTGCATCACTATTGCCCTGACCCCCAACTCACTGCATGACGATCTCCCTCATCCCATCACACGTACTGCGTCACTATCACACTGAACCCGTCACACTTACTGCGTCACTATCTCCCTGACCCAAACACACTTACTGCGTCACTATCACCCTGACCCCCTCACACTTACTGCGTCACTATCTCTCTGATCCCATCACACTTACAGCATCACTATCTCCCTGACCCCTCACACTTACTGCGCAACTATCTCTCAGACCCCCTCTCACTCATTGCGTCACTATCACCCTGACCCCATCACACTTACTGCGACACTATCTCCCTGACCCAAACACACTTACTGCATCACAATCACCCTGACACCATCACACTCACTGTGTTAGCATCTCCATGACCTCTCACACTTACTGCGCCACTATCGCCCTGACCCCCAACACTCACTGCATGACGATCTCCCTCATCCCATCACACGTACTGCGTCACTATCACACTGAACCCGTCACACGTACTGCGTTACTATCACCCTGACACCCTCACACTTATTGCGTCACTATCTCCCTTATCCTATCCCATTTACTGCGTCACTATCACCAGAACTCCATCACACTTACTGCACCACTGTCACCCGGACCCCCTCTCACTCACTGCGTCACTATCACCCTGACCCCCTCACACTCACTGCGTCACTATCACCATAACCCCATCACACTTACTGCACCACTATCACTCTGAGACCTTCACACTTATTGCATCACTATCACACTGACCTCATCACACCTACTGTATCATTATCACCCTGAACCCTCACACTTACTGCGTCACTATCACCCTGAACCCTCACACGTATTGCGTCACAATCACCCTGAACCCCTCACAGTTACTGCGTCACTATCTCCTTGACCCAAACACACTCATTGCGTCACTATCACCCTGAACCCCTCACACTCACAGTGTTAGTATGTCCCTGATCTCCTCACACTTACTGCGTCACTATTTCCCTGATTCCATCACATTTACTGCATCACTGTCTCCCTGACCCCCTCACACTTAATGCGTCACTATCACTCTGACCCCATCACACATACTGCGTCACTATCTCCCTGATCCCCTCAGACTTACTGCATCACTATCTCCCTGACCCACTCACACTTACTCCGTCACTATCACCCTGACCCCCTCACACTTACTGCGTCACTATCTCTCTGACCCCCCTCACTCACTGCGTCACTATCACTCTGACCACATCACACATACTGCGTCACTATCTCCCTGATCCCCTCAGACTTACTGCATTACTATCTCCCTGACCCACTCACACTTACTCCGTCACTATCACACTGACCCCCTCACACTTACTGCGTCACTATCTCTCTGATCCCATCACACTTACTGCACCACTATCTCCCTGACCCCTCACACTTACTGCGCCAGTATCTATCTGACCCCCTCTCACTCACTGCGTCACTATCACCCTGACCCCATCACACTTACTTCATCACTATCACCCTGACCCCTCACAGTCACTGCGTCACTATCACCCTGACCCCATCACACTTACTGCGACACTATCTCCCTGACCCAAACACACTTACTGCATCACTATCACCCTGACACCATCACACTCACTGTGTTAGCATCTCCATGAGCTCTCACACTTACTGCATCACTATTGCCCTGACCCCCAATACTCACTGCATGACGATCTCCCTCATCCCATCACACGTACTGCGTCACTATCACACTGAACCCGTCACACTTACTGCGACACTATCTCCCTGACCCAAACACACTTACTGCGTCACTATCACCCTGACCCCCTCACACTTACTGCGTCACTATCTCTCTGATCCCATCACACTTACAGCATCACTATCTCCCTGACCCCTCACACTTACTGCGCAACTATCTCTCAGACCCCCTCTCACTCATTGCGTCACTATCACCCTGACCCCATCACACTTACTGCGACACTATCTCCCTGACCCAAACACACTTACTGCATCACAATCACCCTGACACCATCACACTCACTGTGTTAGCATCTCTATGACCTCTCACACTTACTGTGCCACTATCGCCCTGACCCCCAACACTCACAGCATGACGATCTCCCTCATCCCATCACACGTACTGCGTTACTATCACACTGAACCCGTCATACTTACTTCGTTACTATCACCCTGACAGCCTCACACTTATTGCGTCACTATCTCCCTTATCCTATCCCATTTACTGCGTCACTATCACCAGAACTCCATCACACTTACTGCACCACTGTCACCCGGAACCCCTCTCACTCACTGCGTCACTATCACACTGACTGCTTCACTATCACCATAACCCCATCACACTTACTGCACCACTATCACTCTGAGACCTTCACACTTATTGCATCACTATCACACTGACATCATCACACTTACTGTATCACTATCACCCTGAACCCTCACACTTACTGCGTCACTATCACCCTGAACCCTCACACTTATTGCGTCACAATCACCCTGAACCCCTCACAGTTACTGCGTCACTATCTCCTTGATCCAAACACACTCATTGCGTCACTATCACCCTGAACCCCTCACACTCACAGTGTTAGTATGTCCCTGATCTCCTCACACTTACTGCGTCACTATTTCCCTGATTCCATCACATTTACTGCATTACTGTCTCCCTGACCCCCTCACACTTAATGCGTCACTATCACTCTGACCCCATCACACATACTGCGTCACTATCTCCCTGATCCCCTCAGACTTACTGCATCACTATCTCCCTGACCCACTCACACTTACTCCGTCACTATCACCCTGACACCCTCACACTTACTGCGTCACTATCTCTCTGACCCCACTCACTCACTACGTCACCATCACACTAACCCCCTCACACTTACTTCGTCACTATCACCCTGACCCCTCACACTCACTGCGTCACTATCACCCTGACCCCATCACACTTACTGCGACACTATCTCCCTGACCCAAACACACTTACTGCATCACTATCACCCTGACACCATCACACTCACTGTGTTAGCATCTCCATGACCTCTCACACTTACTGCATCACTATCTCCCTGACCCCATCACACTTACTGCGCACTATCTCTGTGATCCCATAACACTTACTGCATCACTATCTCCCTGACCCCTCACACTTACTGCGCCAGTATCTCTCTGACCCCCTCTCACTCACTGCGTCACTATCACACTAACCCCCTCACACTTACTTCATCTCTATCACCCTGACCCCATCACAATTACTGCGACACTATCTACCTGACCCAAACACACTTACTGCATCACTATCACCCTGACACCATCACACTCACTGTGTTAGCATCTCCATGACCTCTCACACTTACTGCATCACTATTGCCCTGACCCCCAATACTCACTGCATGACGATCTCCCTCATCCCATCACACGTACTGCGTCACTATCACACTGAACCCCTCACACTTACTGCGTTACTATCACCCTGACACCCTCACACTTACTGCGCCACTATCTCTCTGACCCCCTCTCACTCTTTGCGTCACTATCAAACTAACCCCCTCACACTTACTTCGTCAATATCAGCCTGACCCCTCACACTCACTGCGTCACTATCACCCTGACCCCATCACACTTACTGCGACACTATCTCCCTGACCCAAACACACTTACTGCATCACTATAACCCTGACACCATCACACTCACTGTGTTAGCATCTCCATGACCTCTCACACTTACTGCATCACTATCGCCCTGACCCCCAACACTCACTGCATGACGATCTCCCTCATCCCATAACACGTACTGCGTCACTATCACACTGAACCCTATCACACTTACTGCGTTACTATCACCCTGACACCCTCACACTTACTGCGTCATTATCTCCCTGACCCAAACACACTTACTGCGTCACTATCACCCTGACCCCCTCACACTTACTGCGTCACTATCTCTCTGATCCCATCACATTTACAGCATCACTATCTCCCTGACCCCTCACACTTACAGCGCCACTTTCTCTCTGACCCCCTCTCACTAATTGCGTCACTATCACACTAACCCCCTCACACTTACTTCGTCAATATCACCCTGACCCCTCACACTCACTGCGTCACTATCACCCTGACCCCATCACACTTACTGCGACACTATCTCCCTGACCCAAACACACTTACTGCATCACTATCACCCTGACACCATCACACTCACTGTGTTAGCATCTCCATGACCTCTCACACTTACTGCATCACTATCTCCCTGACCCCATCACACTTACTGCGCCACTATCACTCTGACCCCCTCACACTTACTCAGTCACTATCACTCTGACCCCCTCACACTAACTGCATCACTTTCACCCTGACCCCTTGACACTTACTGCGTCACTCTCACCCGATCCCATCACACTTACTGCATCACTGTCACCCTGACCCCATCACACTCAATGCATCACTATCACCCTGATCCCCTCACACTTACTGCGTCACTATCAGCCTGACCCCCTCACACGTACTGCGTCACTATCTCCCTGATCCCCTCACGCTTGCTGCGTTACTATCACCCTGACACCCGCACAGTTATTGCGTCACTATCTCCCTTATCCTATCACATTTACTGCGTCACTATCACCAGAACCCCATCACACTTACTGCACCACTAACACCCGGACCCCCTCTCACTCACTGCGTCACTATCACCCTGACCCCCTCACACTCACTGCGTCACTATTACCATAATCCCATCACACTTACTGCACCACTATCACTCTGAGACCTTCACACTTATTGCATCACTATCACACTGACCTCTCACACTTACTGTATCACTATCACCCTGAACCCTCACACTTACTGCGTCACTATCACCCTGAACCCTCACACGTATTGTGTCACAATCACCCTGACCCCCTCACAGTTACTGCGGCACTATCTCCTTCACCCAAACACACTTATTGCGTCACTATCACCCTGAACCCCTCACAATCACAGTGTTAGTATGTCCCTGATCTCCTCACATGTACTGCGTCACTATTACCCTGATTCCATCACATTTACTGCATCACTGTCTCCCTGACCCCCTCACACTTACTGCGTCACTATCACTCTGACCACATCACACATACTGCGTCACTATCTCCCTGATCCCCTCAGACTTACTGCATCACTATCTCCCTGACCCACTCACACTTACTCCGTCACTATCACACTGACCCCCTCACACTTACTGCGTCACTATCTCTCTGATCCCATCACACTTACTGCACCACTATCTCCCTGACCCCTCACACTTACTGCGCTAGTATCTATCTGACCCCCTCTCACTCACTGCGTCACTATCACACTAACCCCCTCACACTTACTTCATCTCTATCACCCTGACCCCATCACACTTAATGCGGCACTATCTCCCTGACCCAAACACACTTACTGCATCAGTATCACCCTGACACCATCACACTCACTGTGTTAGCATCTCCATGACCTCTCACACTTACTGCATCACTATTGCCCTGACCCCCAACTCACTGCATGACGATCTCCCTCATCCCATCACACGTACTGCGTCACTATCACACCTAACCCGTCACACTTACTGCGTCACTATCTCCCTGACCCAAACACACTTACTGCGTCACTATCACCCTGACCCCCGCACACTTACTGCGTTACTATCTCTCTGATCCCATCACATTTACAGCATCACTATCTCCCTGACCCCTCACACTTACTGCGCAACTATCTCTCTGACCCCCTCTCACTCATTGCGTCACTATCACACTAACCCCCTCACACTTACTTCGTCAATATCACCCTGACCCCTCACACTCACTGCGTCACTATCACCCTGACCCCATCACACTTACTGCGACACTATCTCCCTGACCCAAACACACTTACTGCATCACTATCACCCTGACACCATCACACTCACTGTGTTAGCATCTCCATGACCACTCACACTTACTGCATCACTATCTCCCTGACCCCATCACACTTACTGCGCCACTATCACTCTGACCCCCTCACACTTACTCAATCACTATCACTCTGACCCTCTCACACTTACTGCATCACTATCACCCTGACCCCTTGACACTTACTGCGTCACTCTCACCCGATCCCATCACACTTACTGCATCACTGTCACCCTGACCCCATCACACTCAATGCATCACTATCACCCTGATCCCCTCACACTTACTGCGTCACTATCAGCCTGACCCCCTCACACGTACTGCGTCACTATCTCTCTGATCCCATCACACTTACTGCACCACTACCTCCCTGACCCCTCACACTTACTGCGCCAGTATCTATCTGACCCCCTCTCACTCACTGCGTCACTATCACACTAACCCCCTCACACTTACTTCATCTCTATCACCCTGACCCCATCACACTTACTGCGGCACTATCTCCCTGACCCAAACACACTTACTGCATCAGTATCACCCTGACACCATCACACTCACTGTGTTAGCATCTCCATGACCTCTCACACTTACTGCATCACTATTGCCCTGACCCCCAACTCACTGCATGACGATCTCCCTCATCCCATCACACGTAATGCGTCACTATCACACTGAACCCGTCACACTTACTGCGTCACTATCTCCCTGACCCAAACACACTTACTGCGTCACTATCACCCTGACCCCCTCACACTTACTGCGTCACTATCTCTCTGATCCCATCACATTTACAGCATCACTATCTCCCTGACCCCTCACACTTACTGCGCAACTATCTCTCTGACCCCCTCTCACTCATTGCGTCACTATCACACTAACCCCCTCACACTTACTTCGTCAATATCACCCTGACCCCTCACACTCACTGCGTCACTATCACCCTGACCCCATCACACTTACTGCGACACTATCTCCCTGACCAAAACACACTTACTGCATCACTATCAACCTGACACCATCACACTCATTGTGTTAGCATCTCCATGACCACTCACACTTACTGCATCACTATCTCCCTGACCCCATCACACTTACTGCGCCACTATCACTCTGACCCCCTCACACTTACTCAGTCACTATCACTCTGACCCCCTCACACTTACTGAATCACTATCACCCTGACCCCTTGACACTTACTGCGTCACTCTCACCCGATCCCATCACACTAACTGCATCACTGTCACCCTGACCCCATCACACTCAATGCATGACTATCACCCTGATCCCCTCACACTTACTGCGTCACTATCAGCCTGACCCCTCTCACGTACTGCGTCACTATCTCCCTGATCCCCTCACGCTTGCTGCGTTACTATCACCCTGACACCCACACAGTTATTGCGTCACTATCTCCCTTATCCTATCACATTTACTGCGTCACTATCACCAGAACCCCATCACACTTACTGCACCACTATCACCCGGACCCCCTCTCACTCACTGCGTCACTATCACCCTGACCCCCTCACACTCACTGCGTCACTATCACCAGAACCCCATCACACTTACTGCACCACTATCACCCGGACCCCCTCTCACTCACTGCGTCACTATCACCCTGACCCCCTCACACTCACTGCGTCACTATTACCATAATCCCATCACACTTACTGCACCACTATCACTCTGAGACCTTCACACTTATTGCATCACTATCACACTGACCTCTCACACTTACTGTATCACTATCACCCTGAACCCTCACACTTACTGCGTCACTATCACCCTGAACCCTCACACTTATTGCGTCACAATCACCCTGACCCCCTCACAGTTACTGCGTCACCAGCTCCTTGACCCAAACACACTTATTGCGTCACTATCACCCTGAACCCCTCACAATCACAGTGTTAGTATGTCCCTGATCTCCTCACATGTACTGCGTCACTATTACCCTGATTCCATCACATTTACTGCATCACTGTCTCCCTGACCCCCTCACACTTACTGCGTCACTATCACTCTGACCACATCACACATACTGCGTCACTATCTCCCTGATCCCCTCAGACTTACTGCATCACTATCTCCCTGACCCACTCACACTTACTCCGTCACTATCACACTGACCCCCTCACACTTACTGCGTCACTATCTCTCTGATCCCATCACACTTACTGCACCACTATCTCCCTGACCCCTCACACTTACTGCGCTAGTATCTATCTGACCCCCTCTCACTCACTGCGTCACTATCACACTAACCCCCTCACACTTACTTCATCTCTATCACCCTGACCCCATCACACTTAATGCGGCACTATCTCCCTGACCCAAACACACTTACTGCATCAGTATCACCCTGAGACCATCACACTCACTGTGTTAGCATCTCCATGACCTCTCACACTTACTGCATCACTATTGCCCTGACCCCCAACTCACTGCATGACGATCTCCCTCATCCCATCACACGTACTGCGTCACTATCACACTGAAACCGTCACACTTACTGCGTCACTATCTCCCTGACCCAAACACACTTACTGCGTCACTATCACCCTGACCCCCGCACACTTACTGCGTCACTATCTCTCTGATCCCATCACATTTACAGCATCACTATCTCCCTGACCCCTCACACTTACTGCGCAACTATCTCTCTGACCCCTCTCACTCATTGCGTCACTATCACACTAACCCCCTCACACTTACTTCGTCAATATCACCCTGACCCCTCACACTCACTGCGTCACTATCACCCTGACCCCATCACACTTACTGCGACACTATCTCCCTGACCCAAACACACTTACTGCATCACTATCACCCTGACACCATCACACTCACTGTGTTAGCATCTCCATGACCACTCACACTTACTGCATCACTATCTCCCTGACCCCATCACACTTACTGCGCCACTATCACTCTGACCCCCTCACACTTACTCAGTCACTATCACTCTGACCCTCTCACACTTACTGCATCACTATCACCCTGACCCCTTGACACTTACTGCGTCACTCTCACCCGATCCCATCACACTTACTGCATCACTGTCACCCTGACCCCATCACACTCAATGCATCACTATCACCCTGATCCCCTCACACTTACTGCGTCACTATCAGCCTGACCCCCTCACACGTACTGCGTCACTATCTCTCTGATCCCATCACACTTACTGCACCACTACCTCCCTGACCCCTCACACTTACTGCGCCAGTATCTATCTGACCCCCTCTCACTCACTGCGTCACTATCACACTAACCCCCTCACACTTACTTCATCTCTATCACCCTGACCCCATCACACTTACTGCGGCACTATCTCCCTGACCCAAGCACACTTACTGCATCAGTATCACCCTGACACCATCACACTCACTGTGTTAGCATCTCCATGACCTCTCACACTTACTGCATCACTATTGCCCTGACCCCCAACTCACTGCATGACGATCTCCCTCATCCCATCACACGTACTGCGTCACTATCACACTGAACCCGTCACACTTACTGCGTCACTATCTCCCTGACCCAAACACACTTACTGCGTCACTATCACCCTGACCCCCTCACACTTACTGCGTCACGATCTCTCTGATCCCATCACATTTACAGCATCACTATCTCCCTGACCCCTCACACTTACTGCGCAACTATCTCTCTGACCCCCTCTCACTCATTGCGTCACTATCACACTAACCCCCTCACACTTACTTCGTCAATATCACCCTGACCCCTCACACTCACTGCGTCACTATCACCCTGACCCCATCACACTTACTGCGACACTATCTCCCTGACCAAAACACACTTACTGCATCACTACCAACCTGACACCATCACACTCATTGTGTTAGCATCTCCATGACCACTCACACTTACTGCATCACTATCTCCCTGACCCCATCACAGTTACTGCGTCACTATCACCCTGACCCCATCACACTTACTTCGTCACTATCACTCTGACCCCCTCACACTTACTGAATCACTATCACCCTGACCCCTTGACACTTACTGCGTCACTCTCACCCGATCCCATCACACTAACTGCATCACTGTCACCCTGACCCCATCACACTCAATGCATGACTATCACCCTGATCCCCTCACACTTACTGCGTCACTATCAGCCTGACCCCTCTCACGTACTGCGTCAATATCTCCCTGATCCCCTCACGCTTGCTGCGTTACTATCACCCTGACACCCGCACAGTTATTGCGTCACTATCTCCCTTATCCTATCACATTTACTGCGTCACCATCACCAGAACCCCATCACACTTACTGCACCACTATCACCCGGACCCCCTCTCACTCACTGCGTCACTATCACCCTGACCCCCTCACACTCACTGCGTCACTATCACCAGAACCCCATCACACTTACTGCACCACTATCACCCGGACCCCCTCTCACTCACTGCGTCACTATCACCCTGACCCCCTCACACTCACTGCGTCACTATTACCATAATCCCATCACACTTACTGCACCACTATCACTCTGAGACCTTCACACTTATTGCATCACTATCACACTGACCTCTCACACTTACTGTATCACTATCACCCTGAACCCTCACACTTACTGCGTCACTATCACCCTGAACCCTCACACTTATTGCGTCACAATCACCCTGACCCCCTCACAGTTACTGCGTCACCAGCTCCTTGACCCAAACACACTTATTGCGTCACTATCACCCTGAACCCCTCACACTCACAGTGTTAGTATGTCCCTGATCTCCTCACACGTAATGCGTCACTATTACCCTGATTCCATCACATTTACTGCATCACTGTCTCCCTGACCCCCTCACACTTACTGCGTCACTATCACTCTGACCACATCACACATACTGCGTCACTATCTCCCTGATCCCCTCAGACTTACTGCATCACTATCTCCCTGACCCACTCACACTTACTCCGTCACTATCACACTGACCCCCTCACACTTACTGCGTCACTATCTCTCTGATCCCATCACACTTACTGCACCACTATCTCCCTGACCCCTCACACTTACTGCGCCAGTATCTATCTGACCCCCTCTCACTCACTGCGTCACTCTCACCCTGACCCCATCACACTTACTTCATCACTATCACCCTGACCCCTCACACTCACTGCGTCACTATCACCCTGACCCAATCACACTTACTGCGACACTATCTCCCTGACCCAAATACACTTACTGCATCACTATCACCCTGACACCATCACACTCACTGTGTTAGCATCTCCATGACCTCTCACACTTTCTGCATCACTATTGCCCTGACCCCCAATACTCACTGCATGACGATCTCCCTCATCCCATCACACGTACTGCGTCACTATCACACTGAACCCGTCACACTTAAAGCGACACTATCTCCCTGACCCAAACACACTTACTGCGTCACTATCACCCTGACCCCCTCACACTTACTGCGTCACTATCTCTCTGATCCCATCACACTTACAGCATCACTATCTCCCTGACCCCTCACACTTACTGCGCAACTATCTCTCTGACCCCCTCTCACTCATTGCGTCACTATCACCCTGACCCCATCACACTTACTGCGACACTATCTCCCTGACCCAAACACACTTACTGCATCACTATCACCCTGACACCATCACACTCACTGTGTTAGCATCTCTATGACCTCTCACACTTACTGCGCCACTATCGCCCTGACCCCCAACACTCACTGCATGACGATCTCCCTCATCCCATCACACGTACTGCGTCACTATCACACTGAACCCGTCACACTTACTGCGTTACTATCACCCTGACACCCTCACACTTATTGCGTCACTATCTCCCTTATCCTATCCCATTTACTGCGTCACTATCACCAGAACTCCATCACACTTACTGCACCACTGTCACCCGGACCCCCTCTCACTCACTGCGTCACTATCACCCTGACCCCCTCACACTGACTGCGTCACTATCACCATAACCCCATCACACTTACTGCACCACTATCACTCTGAGACCTTCACACTTATTGCATCACTATCACACTGACCTCATCACACTTACTGTATCACTATCACCCTGAACCCTCACACTTACTGCGTCACTATCACCCTGAACCCTCACACTTATTGCGTCACAATCACCCTGAACCCCTCACAGTTACTGCGTCACAATCTCCTTGACCCAAACACACTCATTGCGTCACTATCACCCTGAACCCCTCACACTCACAGTGTTAGTATGTCCCTGAGTTCCTCACACTTACTGCGTCACTATTTCCCTGATTCCATCACATTTACTGCATCACTGTCTCCCTGACCCCCTCACACTTAATGCGTCACTATCACTCTGACCCCATCACACATACTGCGTCACTATCTCCCTGATCCCCTCAGACTTATTGCATCACTATCTCCCTGACCCACTCACACTTACTCCGTCACTATCACCCTGACCCCCTCACACTTACTGCGTCACTATCTCTCTGACCCCCCTCACTCACTGCGTCACTATCACTCTGACCACATCACACATACTGCGTCACTATCTCCCTGATCCCCTCAGACTTACTGCATCACTATCTCCCTGACCCACTCACACTTACACCGTCACTATCACACTGACCCCCTCACACTTACTGCGTCACTATCTCTCTGATCCCATCACACTTACTGCACCACTATCTCCCTGACCCCTCACACTTACTGCGCCAGTATCTATCTGACCCCCTCTCACTCACTGCGTCACTATCACCCTGACCCCATCACACTTACTTCATCACTATCACCCTGACCCCTCACAGTCACTGCGTCACTATCACCCTGACCCCATCACACTTACTGCGACACTATCTCCCAGACCCAAACACACTTACTGCATCACTATCACCCTGACACCATCACACTCGCTGTGTTAGCATCTCCATGACCTCTCACACTTACTGCATCACTATTGCCCTGACCCCCAATACTCACTGCATGACGATCTCCCTCATCCCATCACACGTACTGCGTCACTATCACACTGAACCCGTCACACTTACTGCGACACGATCTCCCTGACCCAAACACACTTACTGCGTCACTATCACCCTGACCCCCTCACACTTACTGCGTCACTATCTCTCTGATCCCATCTCACTTACAGCATCACTATCTCCCTGACCCCTCACACTTACTGCGCAACTATCTCTCAGACCCCCTCTCACTCATTGCGTCACTATCACCCTGACCCCATCACACTTACTGCGACACTATCTCCCTGACCCAAACACACTTACTGCATCACAATCACCCTGACACCATCACACTCACTGTGTTAGCATCTCCATGACCTCTCACACTTACTGCGCCACTATCGCCCTGACCCCCAACACTCACTGCATGACGATCTCCCTCGTCCCATCACACGTACTGCGTCACTATCACACTGAACCCGTCACACTTCCTGCGTTACTATCACCCTGACACCCTCACACTTATTGCGTCACTATCTCCCTTATCCTATCCCATTTACTGCGTCACTATCACCAGAACTCCATCACACTTACTGCACCACTGTCACCCGGACCCCCTCTCACTCACTGCGTCACTATCACCCTGACCCCCTCACACTGACTGCGTCACTATCACCATAACCCCATCACACTTACTGCACCACTATCACTCTGAGACCTTCACACTTATTGCATCACTATCACCCTGAACCCTCACACTTACTGCGTCACTATCACCCTGAACCCTCACACTTATTGCGTCACAATCACCCTGAACCCCTCACAGTTACTGCGTCACTATCTCCTTGACCCAAACACACTTATTGCGTCACTATCACCCTGAACCCCTCACACTCACAGTGTTAGTATGTCCCTGATCTCCTCACACTTACTGCGTCACTATTTCCCTGATTCCATCACATTTACTGCATCACTGTCTCCCTGACCCCCTCACACTTAATGCGTCACTATCACTCTGACCCCATCACACATACTGCGTCACTATCTCCCTGATCCGCTCAGACTTACTGCATCACTATCTCCCTGACCCACTCACACTTACACCGTCACTCTCACCCTGACCCCCTCACACTTACTGCGTCACTATCTCTCTGACCCCCCTCACTCACTGCGTCACTATCACACTAACCCCCTCACACTTACTTCGTCACTATCACCCTGACCCCTCACACTCACTGCGTCACTATTACCCTGACCCCATCACACTTACTGCGACACTATCTCCCTGACCCAAACACACTTACTGCATCACTATCACCCTGACACCATCACACTCACTGTGTTAGCATCTCCATGACCTCTCACACTTACTGCATCACTATTGCCCTGACCCCCAATACTCACTGCATGACGATCTCCCTCATCCCTTCACACGTACTGCGTCACTATTACACTGAACCCGTCACACTTACTGCGACACTATCTCCCTGACCCAAACACACTTACTGCGTCACTATCACCCTGACCTCCTCACATTTACTGCGTCACTATCTCTCTTATCCCATCACACTTATTGCATCACTATCTCCCTGACCCCTCACATTTGCTGCGCCACTATCTCTCTGACCCCCTCTCACTCATTGCGTCACTATCACACTAACACCCTCACACTTACTTCGTCACTACCACCCTAACCCTCACACTCACTGTGTCACTATCACCCTGACCCCATCACGCTTGCTGCGTCACTATCACCCTGACCTCCTCACACTTACTGCGTCACTATCTCTCTGATCCCATCACTCTTACTGCATGACTATCACCCTGACCCCATCGCACTTACTGAGTCACTATCTCTCTGATCCCATCATACTTACTGCATGACTATCACCCTGACCCCTCACACTCACTGCGTCACTATCACCCTGACCCCATCACACATGCTGCATCAATATCACCCTGACCCCATCACACTTACTGCATCACTATCTCCCTGACCCCATCACACTTACTGCGCCACTATCACTCTGACCCCCTCACACTTACTCAGTCACTATCACTCTGACCCCCTCACACTTACTGCATCACAATCACCCTGACCCCTTGACACTTACTGCGTCACTCTCACCCGATCCCATCACACTTACTGCATCACTGTCACCCTAACGCCATCAATCTCAATGCATCACTATCACCCTGATCCCCTCACACTTACTGCGTCACTATCAGCCTGACCCCCTCACACGTACTGCGTCACTATCTCCCTGATCCCCTCACGCTTTCTGCGATTACTATCACCCTGACACCCTCACACTTATTGCGTCACTATCTCCCTAATCCTATCACATTTACTGCGTCACTATCACCAGAACCCCATCACACTTACTGCACCACTATCACTCTGAGACCTTCACACTTATTGAATCACTATCACACTGATCTCATCACACTTACTGTATCACTATCACCCTGAACCCTCACACTTACTGCGTCACTATCACCCTGAACCCTCACACTTATTGCGTCACAATCACCCTGACCCCCTCACAGTTACTGCGTCACTATCTCCTTCACCCAAACACACTTATTGCGTCACTATCACCCTGACCTCATCACACTTACTGTGTTAGTATGTCCCTGATCTCCTCACACTTACTGCGTCACTATTTCCCTGATTCCATCACATTTACTGCATCACTGTCTCCCTGACCCCCTCACACTTACTGCGTCACTATCACTCTGACCCCATCACACATACTGCGTCACTATCTCCCTGATCCCCTCAGACTTACTGCATCACTATCTCCCTGACCCACTCACACTTACTCCGTCACTATCACACTGTCCCCCTCACACTTACTGCGTCACTATCTCTGTGATCCCATAACACTTACTGAATCACTATCTCCCTGACCCCTCACACTTACTGCGCCAGTATCTCTCTGACCCCCTCTCACTCACTGCGTCACTATCACACTAACCCCCTCACACTTACTTCATCTCTATCACCCTGACCCCATCACACTTACTGCGACACTATCTCCCTGACCCAAACACACTTACTGCATCAGTATCACCCTGACACCATCACACTCACTGTGTTAGCATCTCCATGACCTCTCACACTTACTGCATCACTATTGCCCTGACCCCCAATACTCACTGCATGACGATCTCCCTCATCCCATTACACATACTGCGTCACTATCACACAGAACCCGTCACACTTACTGCGTCACTATCTCCCTGACCCAAACACACTTACTGCGTCACTATCACCCTGACCCCCTCACACTTACTGCGTCACTATCTCTCTGATCCCATCACATTTACAGCATCACTATCTCCCTGACCCCTCACACTTACTGCGCCACTATCTCTCTGACCCCCTCTCACTCATTGCGTCACTATCACACTAACCCCCTCACACTTACTTAGTCAATATCACCCTGACACCTCACACTCACTGCGTCATTATCACCCTGACCCCATCACACTTATTGTGACACTATCTCCCTGACCCAAACACACTTACTGCATTACTATCACCCTGACACCATCACACTCACTGTGTTAGCATATCCATGTCCTCTCACACTTACTGCGTCACTATTGCCCTGACCCCCAACACTCACTGCATGACGATCTCCCTCATCCCATGACACGTACTGCGTCACTATCACACTGAACCCGTCACACTTACTGCGACACTATCAGCCTGACCCCCACACACGTACTGCGTCACTATCTCCCTGATCCCCTCACGCTTGCTGCGTTACTATCACCCTGACACACACACAGTGACTGCATGACTATCACCCTGACCCCTCACACTCACTGCGTCACTATCACCCTGACCCCATCACACTTGCTGCATCACTATCTTCCTGACCCCATCACACTTACTGCGCCACTATCACTGTGACCCCCTCACACTTACTCAGTCACTATCACTCTGACCCCCTAACACTTACTGCATCACTATCACCCTGACCCCTTGACACTTACTGTGTCACTCTCACCCGATCCCATCATACTTACTGCATCACTGTCACCCTGACCCCATCACACTCAATGCATCACTATCAACCTGATCCCCTCACACTTACTGCGTCACTATCAGCCTGACCCACTCACACGTACTGCGTCACTATCTCCCTGATCCCCTCACGCTTGCTGCGTTACTATCACCCTGACACCCGCACAGTTATGGCGTCACTATCTCCCTTATCCTAGCACATTTACTGCGACACTATCACCAGAACCCCATCACACTTACTGCACCACTATCACCCGGACCCCCTCTCACTCACTGCGTCACTATCACCCTGACCCCCTCACACTCACTGCGTCACTATTACCATAACCCCATCACACTTACTGCACCACTATCACTCTGAGACCTTCACACTTATTGCATCACTATCACACTGACCTCTCACACTTACTGTATCACTATCACCCTGAACCCTCACACTTACTGCGTCACTATCACCCTGAACCCTCACACTTATTGCGTCATAATCACCCTGACCCCCTCACAGTTACTGCGTCACTATCTCCTTCACCCAAACACACTTATTGCGTCACTATCTCCCTGACCCCTCACACTTACTGCGCCACTATCTCTCTGACCCCCTCTCACTCTTTGCGTCACTATCAAACTAACCCCCTCACACTTACTTCGTCAATATCACCCTGACCCTTCACACTCACTGCGTCACTATCACCCTGACCCCATCACACTTACTGCGACACTATCTCCCTGACCCAAACACACTTACTGCATCACTATAACCCTGACACCATCACACTCACTGTGTTAGCATCTCCATGACCTCTCACACTTACTGCATCACTATCGCCCTGACCCCCAACACTCACTGCATGACGATCTCCCTCATCCCATCACACGTACTGCGTCACTATCACACTGAACCGTATCACACTTACTGCGTTACTATCACCCTGACACCCTCACACTTATTGCGTCACTATCTCCCTTATCCTATCACATTTACTGCGTCACTATCACCAGAACTCCATCACACTTACTGCACCACTGTCACCCGGACCCCCTCTCACTCACTGCGTCACTATCACCCTGACCCCCTCACACTGACTGCGTCACTATCACCATAACCCCATCACACTTACTGCACCACTATCACTCTGAGACCTTCACACTTATTGAATCACTATCACACTGATCTCATCACACTTACTGTATCACTATCACCCTGAACCCTCACACTTACTGCGTCACTATCACCCTGAACCCTCACACTTATTGCGTCACAATCACCCTGACCCCCTCACAGTTACTGCGTCACTATCTCCTTGACCCAAACACACTTATTGCGTCACTATCACCCTGAACCCCTCACACTCACAGTGTTAGTATGTCCCTGATCTCCTCACACTTACTGCGTCACTATTTCCCTGATTCCATCACATTTACTGCATCACTGTCTCACTGACCCCCTCACACTTAATGCGTCACTATCACTCTGACCCCATCACACATACTGCATCACTATCTCCCTGATCCCCTCAGACTTACTGCATCACTATCTCCCTGACCCAAACACACTTACTGCGTCACTATCACCCTGACCCCCTCACACTTACTGCATCACTATCTCCCTGACCCCATCACACTTACTGCGCCACTATCACTGTGACCCCCTCACACTTACTCAGTCACTATCACTCTGACCCCCTAACACTTACTGCATCACTATCACCCTGACCCCTTGACACTTACTGCGTCACTCTCACCCGATCCCATCACACTTACTGCATCACTGTCACCCTGACCCCATCACACTCAATGCATCACTATCAACCTGATCCCCTCACACTTACTGCGTCACTATCAGCCTGACCCACTCACACGTACTGCGTCACTATCTCCCTGATCCCCTCACGCTTGCTGCGTTACTATCACCCTGACACCCTCACACTTATTGCGTCACTATCTCCCTTATCCTATCACATTTACTGCGTCACTATCACCAGAACCCCATCACACTTACTGCACCACTATCACCCGGACCCCCTCTCACTCACTGCGTCACTATCACCCTGACCCCCTCACACTCACTGCGTCGCTATTACCATAACCCCATCACACTTACTGCACCACTATCACTCTGAGACCTTCACACTTATTGCATCACTATCACACTGACCTCTCACACTTACTGTATCACTATCACCCTGAACCCTCACACTTACTGCGTCACTATCACCCTGAACCCTCACACTTATTGCGTCACAATCACCCTGACCCCCTCACAGTTACTGCGTCACTATCTCCTTCACCCAAACACACTTATTGCGTCACTATCACCCTGAACCCCTCACACTCACAGTGTTAGTATGTCCCTGATCTCCTCACACGTACTGCGTCACTATTACCCTGATTCCATCACATTTACTGCATCACTGTCTCCCTGACCCCCTCACACTTACTGCGTCATTATCACTCTGACCACATCACACATACTGCGTCACTATCTCCCTGATCCCCTCAGACTTACTGCATCACTATCTCCCTGACCCACTCACACTTACTCCGTCACTATCACACTGACCCCCTCACACTTACTGCGTCACTATCTCTCTGATCCCATCACACTTACTGCACCACTATCTCCCTGACCCCTCACACTTACTGCGCCAGTATCAATCTGACCCCCTGTCACTCACTGCGTCACTATCACACTAACCCCCTCACACTTACTTCATCACTATCACCCTGACCCCTCACACTCACTGCGTCACTATCACCCTGACCCCATCACACTTACTGCGACACTATCTCCCTGACCCAAGCACACTTACTGCATCACTATCACCCTGACACCATCACACTCACTGTGTTAGCATCTCCATGACCTCTCACACTTACTGCATCACTATTGCCCTGACCCCCAATACTCACTGCATGACGATCTCCCTCATCCCATCACACGTACTGCGTCACTATCACACTGAACCCGTCACACTTACTGCGACACTATCTCCCTGACCCAAACACACTTACTGCGTCACTATCACCCTGACCCCCTCACACTTACTGCGTCACTATCTCCCTGATCCCATCACACTTACAGCATCACTATCTCCCTGACCCCTCACATTTACTGCGCCACTATCTCTCTGACCCCATTCTCACTCATTGCGTCACTATCAAACTAACCCCCTCACACTTACTTCGTCAATATCACCCTGACCCCTCAACTCACTGCGTCACTATCACCCTGACCCCATCACACTTACTGCGACACTATCTCCCTGACCCAAACACACTTACTGCATCACTATCACCCTGACACCATCACACTCACTGTGTTAGCATCTCCATGACCTCTCACACTTACTGCGTCACTATCGCCCTGACCCCCAACACTCACTGCATGACGATCTCCCTCATCCCATCACACGTACTGCGTCACTATCACACTGAACCCTATCACACTTACTGCGTTACTATCACCCTGACACCCTCACACTTATTGCGTCACTATCTCCCTTATCCTATCCCATTTACTGCGTCACTATCACCAGAACTCCATCACACTTACTGCACCACTGTCACCCGGACCCCCTCTCACTCACTGCGTCACTATCACCCTGACCCCCTCACACTGACTGCTTCACTATCACCATAACCCCATCACACTTACTGCACCACTATCACTCTGAGACCTTCACACTTATTGCATCACTATCACACTGATCTCATCACGCTTACTGTATCACTATCACCCTGAACCCTCACACTTACTGCGTCACTATCACCCTGAACCCTCACACTTATTGCGTCACAATCACCCTGAACCCCTCACAGTTACTGCGTCACTATCTCCTTGACCCAAACACACTTATTGCGTCACTATCACCCTGAACCCCTCACACTCACAGTGTTAGTATGTCCCTGATCTCCTCACACTTACTGCGTCACTATTTCCCTGATTCCATCACATTTACTGCATCACTGTCTCACTGACCCCCTCACACTTAATGCGTCACTATCACTCTGACCCCATCACACATACTGCATCACTATCACTCTGACCCCACCACACTTACTGGGTCACTATCACACTGACTCCATCACACTTACTGTATGGCTATCACCCTGACCCCATCACACTTACCATGTCACTATCATCCTGACCCATCACAATTACTACGTCACTATCATCCTGATCCCATCATACTTACTGCGTCACTATCTCCCTGACCCAAACACACTTACTGCGTCACTATCACCCTGACCCCCTCACACTTACTGCGTCTCTATCACCCTGACCCCTTCACACTTACTGCAACACTATCTCCCTGACCCAAACACACTTACTGCATCACTGTCTCCCTGACACCATCACACTTACTGTGTTAGCATCTCCATGACCCCTCACACTTTCTGCGTCACTATCGCCCTGTCCCCCAACACTCACTGCATGGCGATCTCCCTCATCCCATCACACGTACTGCGTCACTATCACACTGAACCCGTCACACTTACTGCGACACTATCTCCCTGACCCAAACACACTTACTGCGTCACTATCACCCTGACCCCCTCACACGTACTGTGTCACTATCACCCTGACACCCTCACACTTACTGTGTCACAATTACTCTCATCCCATCACACTTATTGCGTCACTATCACCCTGACCCCCTCACACTTACTGCGTCACTATCTCTCTGATCCCATCACACTTACTGCATGACTATCACCCTGACCCATCACACTTACAGCGTAACTATCACAGTGATACCTCACACTTACTGCGTCAATATTACCCTGACACCCTCACACTTACTGCGTCACTGTCTCCCTGACCCCCTCACACTTACTGAATCACTATCTCTCTGATCCCATCACACTTACTGCGCCACTATCTCTCTGACCCCCTCTCACTCATTGCGTCACTATCACACTAACCCCCTCTCACTTACTTCGTCACTATCACCCTGACCCCTCACACTCACTGCGTCACTATCACCCTGACCCCATCACGCTTGCTGCGTCACTATCACCCTGAACCCCTCACACTTAATGTGTAACAATTACCCTGACCCCTTCACACTTACTGCGACACTATCTCCCTGACCCAAAAACACTTACTGCATCACTATCACCCTGACACCATCACACTCACTGTGTTAGCATCTCCATGACCCCTCACACTTACTGCGTCACTATCGCCCTGACCCCCAACACTCACTGCATGACGATCTCCCTCATCCCATCACACGTACTGCGTCACTATCACACTGAACCCGTCACACTTACTGCGCCACTATCTCCCTGACACAAACACACTTACTGCGTCACTATCACCCTGACCCCCTCACACTTACTGCGTCACTATCTCTCTGATCCCATCACACTTACTGTATGAATATCACCCTGACCCCATCACACTTACTGCGTCACTATCTCTCTGATCCCATCACACTTACTGCATGACTATCACCCTGACCCCTCACACTCACTGCGTCACTATCACCCTGACCCCATCACACTTGCTGCGTCACTATCACCCTGACCCCCATCACACTTACTGCATCACTATCCCCCTGACCCCATCACACTTACTGCGCCACTATCACTCTGACCCCCTCACACTTACTCAGTCACTATCACTCTGACCCCCTCACACTTACTGAATCACTATCACCCTGACACCTTGACACTTACTGCGTCACTCTCACCCGACCCCATCACACTTACTGCATCACTGTCACCCTGACCCCATCACACTCTTTGCATCACTATCACCCTGATCCTCTCACACTTACTCAGTCACTATCAGCCTGACCCCCTCACAGGTACTGAGTCACTATCTCCCTGATCCCCTCATGCTTGCTGCGTTACTATCACCCTGACACCCTCACACTTATTGCGTCACTATCTCCCTTATCCTATCACATTGACTGCGTCACTATCACCAGAACCCCATCACACTTACTGCACCACTATCACCCGGACCCCCTCTCACTCACTGCGTCACTATCACCCTGACCCCCTCACACTCACTGCGTCACTATCACCATAACCCCATCACACTTACTGCACCACTATCACTCTGAGACCTTCACACTTATTGCATCACTATCACACTGACCTCATCACAATTACTGTATCACTATCACCCTGAACCCTCACACTTATTGCGTCACAATCACCCTGAACCCCTCACACTCACAGTGTTAGTATGTCCCTGATCTCCTCACACTTACTGCATCAATATCTCCCTGACCCCTCACACTTACTGCGCCACTATCTCTCTGACCCCCTCTCACTCACTGCGTCACTATCACACTAACGCC
Organism: Chiloscyllium punctatum; assembly: GCF_047496795.1. Classification (NCBI taxonomy): domain Eukaryota; kingdom Metazoa; phylum Chordata; class Chondrichthyes; order Orectolobiformes; family Hemiscylliidae; genus Chiloscyllium; species Chiloscyllium punctatum. Next base: position 67,312,910 of record NC_092772.1, on the reverse strand, counting down.
CTCACACTTACTTCGTCACTATCACCCTGACCCCTCACACTCACTGCGTCACTATTACCCTGACCCCATCACACTTTCTGCGACACTATCTCCCTGACCCAAACACACTTACTGCATCACTATCACCCTGACACCATCACACTCACTGTGTTAGCATCTCCATGACCTCTCACACTTACTGCGTCACTACCGCCCTGACCCCCAACACTCACTGCATGACGATCTCCCTCAAACCGTCACACGTACTGCGTCACTATCACACTGAACCCGTCACACTTACTGCGACACTATCACACTAACCCCCTCACACTTACTGCATCACTATCTCCCTGACCCAAACACACTTACTGCGTCACTCTCACCCTGACCCCCTCACACGTACTGCGTCACTATCACACCAACCCCCTCACACTTACTGCATCACTATCTCCCTGACCCCTCACACTCACTGCGTCACTATCACCCTGACCCCATCACACTTGCTGCGTCACTATCACCCTGACCCCCTCACACTTACTGCGTAACAATTACCCTGACCCCCTCACACTTACTGCATCACTATTTCCATGACCCCATCACACTTACTGCGTCACTATCTCCCTGACCCCATCACACTCAATGCCTCACTATCTCCCTGATCCCCTCACACTTACTGAGTTACTATCACCCTGACACCTCACACTTACTGCGTAACTATCACCCTGACCACTCACACTTACTACATCACTATCACTCTGACCCCACCACACTTACTGGGTCACTATCACACTGACTCCATCACACTTACTGTATGACTATCACCGTGACCCCATCACACTTACCATGTAACTATCATCCTGACCCATCACAATTACTACGTCACTATCATCCTGATCCCATCACACTTACTGCGTCACTATCTCCCTAACCCAAACACACTTACTGCGTCACTATCTCCCTGACCCCCTCACACTTACTGAGTCACTATCACCCTGACCCCTTCACACTTACTGCGTCACTATCTCCTTGACTCCTCACACTCACTGTGTCACCATCACGCTGACCCCATCACACTTACTGCGTCACTGACACCCTGACCCCATCACACTTACTGCATCACTGTCTCCCTGACCCCTCACACTTACTGCGCCACTATCACTCTGACCCCCTCACACTTACTGCGTCACTATCAGACTAACCCCCTCACACTTACTTCGTCACTATCACCCTGACCCCTCACACTCACTGCATCACTATCACCCTGACACCATCACAGTCACTGTGTTAGCATCTCCATGACCCCTCACACTTACTGCGTCACTATCGCCCTGACCCCCAACACTCACTGCTTGACAATCTCCCTCACCCCATCACACGTACTGTGACACTATCACACTGAACCCGTCACACTTACTGCGACACTATCTCCCTGACCCAAACACACTTACTGCGTCAATATCACCCTGACCCCCTCACACTTACTGCGTCACTATCACCCTGACACCCTCACACTTACTGTGTCACTATCTCTCTGATCCCATCACACTTACTGCATGACTATCACCCTGACCCCATCACACTTACAGCGTCACTATCACAGTGGTACCTCACACTTACTGCGTCAATATTACCCTGACACCCTCACACGTACTGCGTCACTATCTCCCTGATCCCCTCACACATACTGCATCACTATCACCCTGATCCCATCACACTTACTGCGTCACTATCTCCTTGACTCCTCACACTCACTGTGTCACCATCACGCTGACCATATCACACTTAGTGCATCTCTTATATTCTGATGTCCTCACACTTACTGCGTCACTATCACCCTGACCCCATCACACTTACTGCGTCACTGACACCCTGACCCCATCACACTTACTGCATCACTGTCTCCCTGACCCCTCACACTTACTGCGCCACTATCACTCTGACCCCCTCACACTTACTGCGTCACTATCAGACTAACCCCCTCACACTTACTTCGTCACTATCACCCGGACCCCTCACACTCACTGCGTCACTATCACCCTGACCCCATCACATTTACTGCGTCACTATCACCCTGACCCCATCACACTCACTGCGTCACTATCACTCTGACCCCATCACACTTGCTGTGTCACTATCACCCTGACCCCCATCACACTTACTGCATCACTATCTCCCTGACCCCATCACACTTACTGCGCCACTATCACTCTGACCCCCTCACACTTACTCAGTCACTGTCACTCTGACCCCCTCACACTTACTGCATCACTATCACCCTGATCCCCTCACACTTTCTGCCTCACTATCACCCTGACCCCATCACAGTTACTGCGTCACTATCACCCTGACCCCATCACACTTACTTCGTCACTATCACCCTGACCCCTCACACTCACTGCGTCACTATCACCCTAACCCCATCACACTTGCTGCGTCACTATCAACCTGACCCCCATCACATTTACTGCATCACTATCTCCCTGACCCCATCACACTTACTGCGCCACAATCACTCTGACCCCCTCACACTTACTCAGTCACTATCACTCTGACCCCTTCACAAGTACTGCGTCACTATCTCCCTGATCCCCTCACGCTTGCTGCGTTACTATCACCCTGACACCCTCACACTTATTGCGTCACTATCTCCCTTATCCTATCACATTTACTGTGTCACTTTCACCAGAACCCCATCACACTTACTGCACCACTATCACCCGGACCCCCTCTCACTCACTGCGTCACTATCACCCTGACCCCCTCACACTCACTGCGTCACTATTACCATAACCCCATCACACTTACTGCACCACTATCACTCTGAGACCTTCACACTTATTGAATCACTATCACACTGATCTCATCACACTTACTGTATCACTATCACCCTGAACCCTCACACTTACTGCGTCACTATCACCCTGAACCCTCACACTTATTGCGTCACAATCACCCTGACCCCCTCACAGTTAATGCGTCACTATCTCCTTCACCCAAACACACTTATTGCGTCACTATCACCCTGACCTCATCACACTTACTGTGTTAGTATGTCCCTGATCTCCTCACACTTACTGCGTCACTATTTCCCTGATTCCATCACATTTACTGCATCACTGTCTCCCTGACCCCCTCACACTTACTGCGTCACTATCACTCTGACCCCATCACACATACTGCGTCACTATCTCCCTGATCCCCTCAGACTTACTGCATCACTATCTCCCTGACCCACTCACACTTACTCCGTCACTATCACACTGACCACCTCACACTTACTGCGTCACTATCTCTGTGATCCCATAACACTTACTGCATCACTATCTCCCTGACCCCTCACACTTACTGCGCCTGTATCTCTCTGACCCCCTCTCACTCACTTCGTCACTATCACACTAACCCCCTCACACTTACTTCATCTCTATCACCCTGACCCCATCACACTTACTGCGACACTATCTCCCTGACCCAAACACACTTACTGCATCACTATCACCCTGACACCATCACACTCACTGTGTTAGCATCTCCATGACCTCTCACACTTACTGCATCACTATTGCCCTGACCCCCAATACTCACTGCATGACGATCTCCCTCATCCCATCACACGTACTGCGTCACTATCACACTGAACCCGTCACACTTACTGCGTCACTATCTCCCTGACCCAAACACACTTACTGCGTCACTATCACCCTGACCCCCTCACACTTACTGCGTCACTATCTCTCTGATCCCATCACAAACAGCATCACTATCTCCCTGACCCCTCACACTTACTGCGCCACTATCTCTCTGACCCCCTCTCACTCACTGCGTCACTATCACCCTGACCCACTCACACTCACTGTGTCACTATCACCAGAACCCCATCACACTTACTGCACCACTATCACTCTGAGACCTTCACACTTATTGCATCACTATCACACTGACATCATCACACTTACTGTATCACTATCACCCTGAACCCTCACACTTACTGCGTCACTATCACCCTGAACCCTCACACTTATTGCGTCACAATCACCCTTACCCCCTCACAGTTACTGCGTCACCATCTGCTTGACTCAAACACACTTATTGCGTCACTATCACCCTGAACCCCTCACACTCACAGTGTTAGAATGTCCCTGATCTCCTCACACTTACTGCGTCACTATTTCCCTGATTCCATCACATTTACTGCATCACTGTCTCCTGAACCCCTCACACTTACTGCGTCACGATCACTCTGACCCCATCACACGTACTGCGTCACTATCTCCCTGATCCCCTCATACTTACTGCACCACTACCTCCCTGACCCACTCACACTTACTCCGTCATTATCACTCTGACTCCCTAACACTTACTGTGTCACTATCACAGTGATACCCTCACACTACTGCATCACTATCACCCTGACACCCTCACACTTACTGCGTCACTATCTCCCTGATCCCATCACAACTACTGCGTCACTGTCACCCTGATCCCCTCGCACATACTGCGCCACTATCACCCTGATCACATCGTACATACTGCGCCAATGTCACCCTGATCCAATCACACTTACTGTGTCACAATCTCTCTGACCCCATCACACTTACAGTGTCACTATCACAGTGATGCCCTCACACTTACTGTATCAATGTCACCCTGACACCCTCACACTTACTGCGTCACTATCACCCTGATCCCAACACATTTATTGCGTCACCATGACCCTGATCCCCTCACACTTACTGAGTCAGTATCTCCCTGACCCCTCACACTCACTGTGTCACTATCACCCTGACCCCATCACACTTAGTGCATCTCTATCACCCTGATGTCATCACACTTAGTGCATCACTATCGCCCTGACCCCATCACACTTACTGCATCACTATCACCCTGACCCAATCACACTTACTGCATCACTGTCTCCCTGACCCCTCACACTTACTGCGTCACTATCACACTGACCTCATCACACGTACTTCGTCACTCTCTCCCTGATACCCTCAGACTTACTGCATCACTATCTTCCTGACCCACTCACACTTACTCCGTCCCTATCACTCTGATTCCCTAACACTTACTGTGTCACTATCACAGTGATACCCTCACACTACTGCATCACTATCACCTTGACACCCTCACACTTACTGCGTCACTATCTCCCTGATCCCCTCACACATACTGCGCCACTATCACCCTGATCCCATCACATTTATTGCGTCACCATGACCCTGATCCCCTCACACTTACTGAGTCAGTATCTCCCTGACCCCTCACACTCACTGTGTCACTATCACCCTGACCCCATCACACTTAGTGCATCTCTATCACCCTGATGTCATCACACTTAGTGCATCACTATCGCCCTGACCCCATCACACTTACTGCATCACTATCACCCTGACCCCATCACACTTACTGCATCACTGTCTCCCTGACCCCTCACACTTACTGCGTCACTATCACACTGACCTCATCACACGTACTTCGTCACTCTCTCCCTGATACCCTCAGACTTACTGCATCACTATCTTCCTGACCCACTCACACTTACTCCATCCCTATCACTCTGATTCCCTAACACTTACTGTGTCACTATCACAGTGATACCCTCACACTACTGCATCACTATCACCTTGACACCCTCACACTTACTGCGTCACTATCTCCCTGATCCCCTCACACATACTGCGCCACTATCACCCTGATCCCATCACATTTATTGCATCACCATGACCCTGATCCCATCACACTTACTGCGTCAGTATCTCCCTGACCCCTCACATTCACTGTGTCACTATCACCCTGACCCCATCACACTTACTGCGTCACTATCACCCTGACCCCATCACACTTACTGCATCACTATCTCCCTGACCCCATCACACTGAATGCGTCACTATCACTCTGACCCCATCACACGTACTGCGTCAGTATCTCCCTGACCCCTCTCACTCACTGCGTCACTATCACACTAACCCCCTCACACTTACTTCGTCACTATCACCCTGACGCCTCACACTCACTGCGTCACTATCACCCTGACCCCATCACACTTGCTGCATCACTATGACCCTGACCCCAATCACACTTACTGCATCACTATCTCCCTGACCCCATCACACTGAATGCGTCACTATCACTCTGACCCCATCACACGTACTGCGTCAGTATCACCCTGACCCCATCACACTTACTGCGTCACTATCACCCTGACCCCATCACACTTAATGCATCACAATCTCCCTGACCCCTCACACTTACTGCGCCACTATCTCTCTGACCCCCTCTCACTCACTGTGTCACTATCACACTAACCCCCTCACACTTACTTCGTCACTATCACCCTGGCCACATCACACTTGCTGCGTCACTATCTCCCTGATCCCCTCAGACTTACTGCATCACTATCTCCCAGACCCACTCACACTTACTCCGTCATTATCACTCTGACTCCCTAACACTTTCTGTGTCACTATCACATTGATACCCTCACACTACTGCATCACTATCACCTTGACACCCTCACACGTACTGCGTCACTATCTCCCTGATCCCCTCACACATACTGCGCCACTATCACCCTGATCACATCGGACGTACTGCGACACTATCACCCTGATCACATCGGACATACTGCGCCACTATCACCCTGATCCCATCACACTAACTGCGTCACTATCTCTCTGACCCCATCACACTCACAGTGTCACTATCACAGTGATACCCTCACACTTACTGTGTCAATGTCACCCTGACACCCTCACACTTACTGCGTCACTATCACCCTGATCCCATCACACTTATTGCGTCACCATGACCCTGATCCCATCACAATTAGTGCATCACTATCACCCTGACCCCATCACACTTACTGCATCACTATCACCCTGACCCCATCACACTTACTGTGTCACTATCACCCTGACCCCATCACACTTAATGCGTCACTATCACCCTGACCCCATCACACTTACTGTGTCAGTATCTCCCTGACCCCTCACATTCACTGTGTCACTATCACCCTGACCCCATCACACTTACTGCGTCACTATCACCCTGACCCCATCACACTTACTGCATCACTATCTCCCTGACCCCTCACACTTACTTCGTCACTATCACCCTGACGCCTCACACTCACTGCGTCACTATCACCCTAACCCCATCACACTTGCTGCATCACTATGACCCTGACCCCAATCACACTTACTGCATCACTATCTCCCTGACCCCATCACACTGAATGCGTCACTATCACTCTAACCCCATCACACGTACTGCGTCAGTATCACCCTGACCCCATCACACTTACTGCGTCACTATCACCCTGACCCCATCACACTTAATGCATCACTATCTCCCTGACCCCTCCCACTTACTGCGCCACTATCTCTCTGACCCCCTCTCACTCACTGTGTCACTATCACACTAACCCCCTCACACTTACTTCGTCACTATCACCCTGACCCCTCACACTCACTGCGTCACTATCACCCTGGCCCCATCACACTTGCTGCGTCACTATCTCCCTGATCCCCTCAGACTTACGGCATCACTATCTCCCAGACCCACTCACACTTACTCCGTCATTATCACTCTGACTCCCTAACACTTACTGTGTCACTATCACATTGATACCCTCACACTACTGCATCACTATCACCCTGACACCCTCACACTAACTGCGTCACTATCACCCTGATCCCATCACACTTACTGCGTCACTATCTCCCTGATCCCCTCACACATACTGCGCCATTATCACCCTGATCACATCGGACGTACTGCGCCACTATCACCCTGATCACATCGGGCGTACTGCGCCACTATCACCCTGATCCCATCACACTAACTGCGTCACTATCTCTCTGACCCCATCACACTCACAGTTTCACTATCACAGTGATACCCTCACACTTACTGTGTCAATGTCACCCTGACACCCTCACACTTACTGCGTCACTATCACCCTGATCCCATCACACTTATTGCGTCACCATGACCCTGATCCCATCACAATTAGTGCATCACTATCACCCTGACCCCATCACACTTATTGCATCTCTATCACCCTGATGTCATCACACTTTCTGCATCACTATCACCCTGACCCCATCACACTTACTGCGTCACTATCACCCTGATCCCCTCACACATACTGCGCCACTATCACCCTGATCACATCGTACATACTGCGCCACTATCACCCTGATCCCATCACACTTACTGCGTCACAATCTCTCTGACCCCATCACACTTACAGTGTCACTATCACAGTGATACCCTCACACTTACTGTGTCAATGTCACCCTGACACCCTCACACTTACTGCATCACTATCACCCTGACCCCATCACACTTACTGCGTTACTATCACCCTGACCCCTCACACTCACTGCGTCACTATCACCCTGACCCCATCACACTTACTGCCTCACTATCACCCTGGTCCCATCACACTTACTGCGTCAGTATCTCCCTGACCCCTCACACTCACTGTGTCACTATCACCCTGACCCCATCACACTTAGTGCATCTCTATCACCCTGATGTCATCACACTTACTGCATCACTATCACCCTGACCCCATCACACTTAGTGCATCTCTATCACCTTGATGTCCTCACACTTACTGCATCACTATCACCCTGACCCCATCACACTTAGTGCATCTCTATCACCCTGATGTCATCACACTTACTGCATCACTATCACCCTGACCCCATCACAATTTCTGCATCATTGTCTCCCTAACCCCTCACACTTACTGCATCACTATCACCCTGACCCCATCACACTTACTGCATCACTATCACCCTGACCCCATCACACGTACTGCGTCACTATCACATTGACCTCATCACACTTACTGTATCACTTTCACCCTGACCTCATCACACTTACCACATCACTATCACACTTACTGCGTCACTATCTCCCTGACCCAAACAGACTTATTGCGTCACTATCACGCTGACCCCCTCACACTCACAGTGTTAGTATCTCCGTGATCTCCTCACACTTACTGCATCACTATTTCACTAATTACATCACATTTACTGCATCACTGTCTCCCTGACCCCCTCACACTTTCTGCGTCACTATCATTCTGACCCCATCACAATTACTGCATCACTATCACCCTGATCCCCTCACAAATCCTGCGCCACTATCACCCTGATCCCATCACACTTACTGCATCACTATCTCTCAGACCCCATCACACTTACAGCGTCACTATCACAGTGATACCCTCACACTTACTGTGTCAATATCAACCTGACACCCTCACACTTACTGCGTCACTATCACCCTGATCCCATCACACTTATTGTGTCACTATCACCCTTATCTCCTCACACTTCCTGCGTCGCTATCAACCTGACCCCATCACACTTACTGCATCACGATCACCCTGACCCCATCACACTTACTGCGTCACTATCACCCTGACCCCATCACACTTACTGCATCACTGTCTCCCTGACCCCATCACACTTACTGCGTCACTATCACCCTGACCCCATCACACTTACTGCGCCACTATCACTCTGACCCCCTCACACTTATTGCGTCACTATTACCCTGATCTCCTCACACTTCGTGCGTCGCTATCACCCTGACCCCATCACACTTACTGCATCACTATCACCCTGACCCCATCACACTTACTGCATCACTATCACCCTGACCCCATCACACTTATTGCATCACTGTCTCCCTGACCCCTCACACTTACTGCGTCACTATCACTCTGAATCCTTCACACTCACTGCGTCACTATCACCCTGACCCCATCACACTTACTGCGTCACTATCACGCTGACCCATCACACTTCCTGCATCACTATCTCCATAACCCCTCTCACTTACTGCGCCACTATCACTCTGACCCCCTCACACTTACTGCATCACTATCACCCTGACCCCATCACACTTACTGCATCACTGTCTCCCTTACCCCTCACACTTACTGCGTCACTATCACTCTGACCCCTTCACACTCACTGCGTCACTATCACCCTGACCCCATCACACTTACTGCGTCACTATCACGCTGACCCCATCACACTTCCTGCATCACTATCTCCCTAACCCTTCACACTTACTGTGCCACTATCACTCTGACTCCCTCACACTTATTGCGTCACTATCATCCTGATCTCCTCACACTTCGTGCGTCGCTATCACCCTGACCCCATCACACTTACTGCATCACTATCACCCTGACCCCATCACACTTACTGCGTCACTATCACCCTGACACCATCACACTTACTGCATCACTGTCTCCCTGACCCCTCACACTTACGGCGTCACTATCACTCTGAACCCTTCACACTCACTGCGTCACTATCACCCTGACCCCATCACACTTACTGCGTCACTATCACGCTGACCCATCACACTTCCTGCATCACTATCTCCATAACCCCTCACACTGACTGCGCCACTATCAGCCTAACCCCCTCACACTCATTGCGTCACTATCTCGCTGATCCTATCACACTTACTGCGTCACTATCACCCTGACCCCAACACTCTTACTGCATTTCTATCACCCTGACCCCTCACACTTACTGTGCCACTATTACTATGATCCCCTCACGCTTACTGTGTCACTATCACCCTGCCCCCTCACACTCACTGCGTCACTATCACCATAACCACATTTCAGTTACTGCACCACTATCAACCTGAGACCTTCACACTTATCGCGTCACAATCATCCTGACCCCTCACACGTACTGCATCACTATCATCTTGATCCCATCACTCTTACTGCGCCACGATCTCACTGACTACTCACACTTACTGCGTCACTATCACTCTGACCCCCTCACACTTATTGCGTCACTATCACCCTGACACCATCACACTTATTGCGTCACTATCATCCTGACCGCTCACGCTTACTGCATCACTATTATCCTGATCCCATTACACTTACTGAGTCACTATCTCACTGACCCCTCACACTTACAGCTTCACTATCACTCTGACCCCTTTCACACTTATTGCATCACTATCACCCTGACCCCCTCACACTTACTGCGCCACTATCTCCCTGATCTCCTCACACTTACTGCCACACTATCTCCCTGATCCCATCACGCTTATTGCGTCACTATCTCCCTGACCCCATCACACTTACTGCGTCACTATCACCCTGATCCCCTCACACATACTGCGCCACTATCACCCTGATCCCATCACACTTACTGCGTCACTATCTCTCATCCCCATCACACTTACAGCGTCACTATCACAGTGATACCCTCACACTTACTGTGTCAATATCAACCTGACACCCTCACACTTACTGCGTCACTATCACTCTGAACCCTTCACACTCACTGCGTCACTATCACCCTGACCCCATCACACTTACTGCGTCACTATCACGCTGACCCATCACACTTCCTGCATCACTATCTCCATAACCCCTCACACTTACTGCGCCACTATCACCCTGACCCCATCACACTTACTGCATCACTATCACCCTGACCCCATCACACGTACTGCGTCACTATCACATTGACCTCATCACACTTACTGTATCACTTTCACCCTGACCTCATCACACTTACCACATCACTATCACACTTACTGCGTCACTATCTCCCTGACCCAAACAGACTTATTGCGTCACTATCACGCTGACCCCCTCACACTCACAGTGTTAGTATCTCCGTGATCTCCTCACACTTACTGCATCACTATTTCACTAATTACATCACATTTACTGCATCACTGTCTCCCTGACCCCCTCACACTTTCTGCGTCACTATCATTCTGACCCCATCACAATTACTGCATCACTATCACCCTGATCCCCTCACAAATCCTGCGCCACTATCACCCTGATCCCATCACACTTACTGCATCACTATCTCTCAGACCCCATCACACTTACAGCGTCACTATCACAGTGATACCCTCACACTTACTGTGTCAATATCAACCTGACACCCTCACACTTACTGCGTCACTATCACCCTGATCCCATCACACTTATTGTGTCACTATCACCCTTATCTCCTCACACTTCCTGCGTCGCTATCAACCTGACCCCATCACACTTACTGCATCACGATCACCCTGACCCCATCACACTTACTGCGTCACTATCACCCTGACCCCATCACACTTACTGCATCACTGTCTCCCTGACCCCATCACACTTACTGCGTCACTATCACCCTGACCCCATCACACTTACTGCGCCACTATCACTCTGACCCCCTCACACTTATTGCGTCACTATCACCCTGATCTCCTCACACTTCGTGCGTCGCTATCACCCTGACCCCATCACACTTACTGCATCACTATCACCCTGACCCCATCACACTTACTGCATCACTATCACCCTGACCCCATCACACTTATTGCATCACTGTCTCCCTGACCCCTCACACTTACTGCGTCACTATCACTCTGAATCCTTCACACTCACTGCGTCACTATCACCCTGACCCCATCACACTTACTGCGTCACTATCACGCTGACCCATCACACTTCCTGCATCACTATCTCCATAACCCCTCACACTTACTGCGCCACTATCACTCTGACCCCCTCACACTTACTGCATCACTATCACCCTGACCCCATCACACTTACTGCATCACTGTCTCCCTTACCCCTCACACTTACTGCGTCACTATCACTCTGACCCCTTCACACTCACTGCGTCACTATCACCCTGACCCCATCACACTTACTGCGTCACTATCACGCTGACCCCATCACACTTCCTGCATCACTATCTCCCTAACCCTTCACACTTACTGTGCCACTATCACTCTGACTCCCTCACACTTATTGCGTCACTATCATCCTGATCTCCTCACACTTCGTGCGTCGCTATCACCCTGACCCCATCACACTTACTGCATCACTATCACCCTGACCCCATCACACTTACTGCGTCACTATCACCCTGACACCATCACACTTGCTGCATCACTGTCTCCCTGACCCCTCACACTTACGGCGTCACTATCACTCTGAACCCTTCACACTCACTGCGTCACTATCACCCTGACCCCATCACACTTACTGCGTCACTATCACGCTGACCCATCACACTTCCTGCATCACTATCTCCATAACCCCTCACACTGACTGCGCCACTATCAGCCTAACCCCCTCACACTCATTGCGTCACTATCTCGCTGATCCTATCACACTTACTGCGTCACTATCACCCTGACCCCAACACTCTTACTGCATTTCTATCACCCTGACCCCTCACACTTACTGTGCCACTATTACTATGATCCCCTCACGCTTACTGTGTCACTATCACCCTGCCCCCTCACACTCACTGCGTCACTATCACCATAACCACATTTCAGTTACTGCACCACTATCAACCTGAGACCTTCACACTTATCGCGTCACAATCATCCTGACCCCTCACACGTACTGCATCACTATCATCTTGATCCCATCACTCTTACTGCGCCACGATCTCACTGACTACTCACACTTACTGCGTCACTATCACTCTGACCCCCTCACACTTATTGCGTCACTATCACCCTGACACCATCACACTTATTGCGTCACTATCATCCTGACCGCTCACGCTTACTGCATCACTATTATCCTGATCCCATTACACTTACTGAGTCACTATCTCACTGACCCCTCACACTTACAGCTTCACTATCACTCTGACCCCTTTCACACTTATTGCATCACTATCACCCTGACCCCCTCACACTTACTGCGCCACTATCTCCCTGATCTCCTCACACTTACTGCCACACTATCTCCCTGATCCCATCACGCTTATTGCGTCACTATCTCCCTGACCCCATCACACTTACTGCGTCACTATCACCCTGATCCCCTCACACATACTGCGCCACTATCACCCTGATCCCATCACACTTACTGCGTCACTATCTCTCATCCCCATCACACTTACAGCGTCACTATCACAGTGATACCCTCACACTTACTGTGTCAATATCAACCTGACACCCTCACACTTACTGCGTCACTATCACTCTGAACCCTTCACACTCACTGCGTCACTATCACCCTGACCCCATCACACTTACTGCGTCACTATCACGCTGACCCATCACACTTCCTGCATCACTATCTCCATAACCCCTCACACTTACTGCGCCACTATCACTCTGACCCCCTCACACTTACTGCTTCACTATCAGTCTGACCCCCTCACACTCAATGCGTCACTATCTCGCTGATCCTATCACACTTACTGCGTCACTATCACCCTGACCCCATCACACTTACTGCGTCACTGTCACCCTGACCCCATCACACTTATTGCATCACTGTCTCCCTGACCCCTCACACTTACTGCGTCACTATCACTCTGACCCCCTCACACTTACTGCTTCACTATCAGTCTGACCCCCTCACACTCAATGCGTCACTATCTCCCTGATCCTATCACACTTACTGCGTCACTATCACCCTGAACCCAACACTCTTACAGCATTTCTATCACCCTGACCCCTCACACTTACTGTGTCACTATTACTATGATCCCCTCACGCTTACTGTGTCACTATCACCCTGCCCCCTCACACTCACTGCGTCACTATCACCATAACCACATAACAGTTACTGCACCACTATCAACCTGAGACCTTCATACTTATCGCGTCACAATCATCCTGACCCCTCACACGTACTGCATCACTATCATCTTGATCCCATCACTCTTATTGCGTCACTATCACCCTTAACGCCTCACACTTCCTGCGTCGCTATCACCCTGACCCCATCACACTTACTGCATCACTATCACCCTGACCCCATCACACTTACTGCATCACTGTCTCCCTGACCCCTCACACTTACTGCGTCACTATCACTCTGACCCCTTCACACTCACTGCGTCACTATCACCCTGACCCCATCACACTTACTGCGTCACTATCACGCTGAACCCATCACACTTCCTGCATCACTATCTCCCTAACCCCTCACACTTACTGTGCCACTATCACTCTGCCTCCCTCACACTTATTGCGTCACTATCACCCTGATCTCCTCACACTTCGTGCGTCGCTATCACCCTGACCCCATCACACTAACTGCGTCACTATCACCCTGATCCCATCACACTTACTGCGTCACTATCTCCCTGATCCCCTCACACATACTGCGCCACTATCACCCTGATCACATCGGACGTACTGCGCCACTATCACCCTGATCACATCGGGCGTACTGCGCCACTATCACCCTGATCCCATCACACTAACTGCATCACTATCTCTCTGACCCCATCACACTCACAGTTTCACTATCACAGTGATACCCTCACACTTACTGTGTCAATGTCACCCTGACACCCTCACACTTACTGCGTCACTATCACCCTGATCCCATCACACTTATTGCGTCACCATGACCCTGATCCCATCACAATTAGTGCATCACTATCACCCTGACCCCATCACACTTACTGCATCACTATCACCCTGACCCCATCACACTTACTGCGTCACTATCACCCTGACCCCATCACACTTACTGCGTCACTATCACCCTGATCCCCTCACACATACTGCGCCACTATCACCCTGATCACATCGTACATACTGCGCCACTATCACCCTGATCCCATCACACTTACTGCGTCACAATCTCTCTGACCCCATCACACTTACAGTGTCACTATCACAGTGATACCCTCACACTTACTGTGTCAATGTCACCCTGACACACTCACACTTACTGCATCACTATCACCCTGACCCCATCACACTTACTGCGTTACTATCACCCTGACCCCTCACACTCACTGCGTCACTATCACCCTGACCCCATCACACTTACTGCCTCACTATCACCCTGGTCCCATCACACTTACTGCGTCAGTATCTCCCTGACCCCTCACACTCACTGTGTCACTATCACCCTGACCCCATCACACTTAGTGCATCTCTATCACCCTGATGTCATCACACTTACTGCATCACTATCACCCTGACCCCATCACACTTAGTGCATCTCTATCACCTTGATGTCCTCACACTTACTGCATCACTATCACCATGACCCCATCACACTTAGTGCATCTCTATCACGCTAATGTCATCACACTTACTGCATCACTATCACCCTGACCCCATCACAATTTCTGCATCATTGTCTCCCTGACCCCTCACACTTACTGCATCACTATCACCCTGACCCCATCACACTTACTGCATCACTATCACCCTGACCCCATCACACGTACTGCGTCACTATCACCCTGACCCCATCACAATTTCTGCATCACTGTCTCCCTGACCCCTCACACTTACTGCATCACTATCACATTGACCTCATCACACTTACTGTATCACTTTCACCCTGACCTCATCACACTTACCACATCACTATCACACTTACTGCGTCACTATCTCCCTGACCCAAACAGACTTATTGCGTCACTATCACCCTGACCCCCTCACACTCACAGTGTTAGTATCTCCGTGATCTCCTCACACTTACTGCATCACTATTTCACTAATTACATCACATTTACTGCATCACTGTCTCCCTGACCCCCTCACACTTTCTGCGTCACTATCATTCTGACCCCATCACAATTACTGCATCACTATCACTCTGATCCCCTCACAAATCCTGCGCCACTATCACCCTGATCCCATCACACTTACTGCATCACTATCTCTCAGACCCCATCACACTTACAGCGTCACTATCACAGAGATACCCTCACACTTACTGTGTCAATATCAAACTGACACCCTCACACTTACTGCGTCACTATCACACTGATCCCATCACACTTTTTGCGTCACTATCACCCTGATCTCCTCACACTTCGTGCGTCGCTATCACCCTGACCCCATCACACTTACTGCATCACTATCACCCTGACCCCATCACACTTACTGCATCACTATCACCCTGACCCCATCACACTTATTGCATCACTGTCTCCCTGACCCCTCACACTTACTGCGTCACTATCACTCTGAATCCTTCAAACTCACTGCGTCACTATCACCCTGACTCCATCACACTTACTGCGTCACTAACACGCTGACCCATCACACTTCCTGCATCACTATCTCCATAACCCCTCACACTTACTGCGCAACTATCACTCTGACTCCCTCACACTTACTGCATCACTATCACCCTGACCCCATCACACTTACTGCATCACTGTCTCCCTTACCCCTCACACTTACTGCGTCACTATCACTCTGACCCCTTCACACTCACTGCGTCACTATCACCCTGACCCCATCACACTTACTGCGTCACTATCACGCTGACCCCATCACACTTCCTGCATCACTATCTCCCTAACCCCTCACACTTACTGTGCCACTATCACTCTGACTCCCTCACACTTATTGCGTCACTATCACCCTGATCTCCTCACACTTCGTGCGTCGATATCACCCTGACCCCATCACACTTACTGCATCACTATCACCCTGACCCCATCACACTTACTGCGTCACTATCACCCTGACACCATCACACTTACTGCATCACTGTCTCCCTGACCCCTCACACTTACGGCGTCACTATCACTCTGAACCCTTCACACTCACTGTGTCACTATCACCCTGACCGCATCACACTTACTGCGTCACTATCACGCTGACCCATCACACTTCCTGCATCACTATCTCCATAACCGCTCACACTTACTGCGCCACTATCAGCCTAACCCCCTCACACTCATTGCGTCACTATCTCGCTGATCCTATCACACTTACTGCGTCACTATCACCCTGACCCCAACACTCTTACTGCATTTCTATCACCCTGACCCCTCACACTTACTGTGCCACTATTACTATGATCCCCTCACGCTTACTGTGTCACTATCACCCTGCCCCCTCACACTCACTGCGTCACTATCACCATAACCACATCACAGTTACTGCACCACTATCAACCAGAGACCTTCACACTTATCGCGTCACAATCATCCTGACCCCTCACACGTACTGCATCACTATCATCTTGATCCCATCACTCTTACTGCGCCACGATCTCACTGACTACTCACACTTACTGCGTCACTATCACTCTGACCCCCTCACACTTATTGCGTCACTATCACCCTGACACCATCACACTTATTGCGTCACTATCATCCTGACCGCTCACGCTTACTGCATCACTATTATCCTGATCCCATTACACTTACTGAGTCACTATCTCACTGACCCCTCACACTTACAGCTTCACTATCACTCTGACCCCTTTCACACTTATTGCATCACTATCACCCTGACCCCCTCACACTTACTGCGCCACTATCTCCCTGATCTCCTCACACTTACTGCCACACTATCTCCCTGATCCCATCACGCTTATTGCTTCACTATCTCCCTGACCCCATCACACTTACTGCGTCACTATCACCCTGATCCCCTCACACATACTGCGCCACTATCACCCTGATCCCATCACACTTACTGCGTCACTATCTCTCATCCCCATCACACTTACAGCGTCACTATCACAGTGATACCCTCACACTTACTGTGTCAATATCAACCTGACACCCTCACACTTACTGCGTCACAATCACTCTGAACCCTTCACACTCACTGCGTCACTATCACCCTGACCCCATCACACTTACTGCGTCACTATCACGCTGACCCATCACACTTCCTGCATCACTATCTCCATATCCCCTCACACTTACTGCGCCACTATCACTCTGACCCCCTCACACTTACTGCTTCACTATCAGTCTGACCCCCTCACACTCAATGCGTCACTATCTCGCTGATCCTATCACACTTACTGCGTCACTATCACCCTGACCCCATCACACTTACTGCGTCACTGTCACCCTGACCCCATCACACTTACTGCATCACTGTCACTATTACTATGATCCCCTCACGCTTACTGTGTCACTATCACCCTGCCCCCTCACACTCACTGCGTCACTATCACCATAACCACATCACAGTTACTGCACCACTATCAACCTGAGACCTTCATACTTATCACGTCACAATCATCCTGACCCCTCACACGTACTGCATCACTATCATCTTGATCCCATCACTCTTACTGCGCCACGATCTCACTGACTCCTCACACTTACTGCGTCACTATCACTCTGACCCCCTCACACTTATTGCGTCACTATCACCCTGACACCATCACACTTATTGCGTCACTATCATCCTGACCGCTCATGCTTACTGCATCACTATTATCCTGATCCCATTACACTTACTGAGTCACTATCTCACTGACCCCTCACACTTACAGCTTCACTATCACTCTGACCCCTTTCACACTTATTGCATCACTATCACCCTGACCCCCTCACACTTACTGCGCCACTATCTCCCTGATCTCCTCACACTTACTGCCACACTATCTCCCTGATCCCATCACGCTTATTGCGTCACTATCTCCCTGACCCCATCACACTTACTGCGTCACTATCACCCTGATCCCCTCACACATACTGCGCCACTATCACCCTGATCCCATCACACTTATTGCGTCACTATCTCTCATCCCCATCACACTTACAGCGTCACTATCACAGTGATACCCTCACACTTACTGTGTCAATATCAACCTGACACCCTCACACTTACTGCGTCACAATCACTCTGAACCCTTCACACTCACTGCGTCACTATCACCCTGACCCCATCACACTTACTGCGTCACTATCACGCTGACCCATCACACTTCCTGCATCACTATCTCCATATCCCCTCACACTTACTGCGCCACTATCACTCTGACCCCCTCACACTTACTGCTTCACTATCAGTCTGACCCCCTCACACTCAATGCGTCACTATCTCGCTGATCCTATCACACTTACTGCGTCACTATCACCCTGACCCCATCACACTTACTGCGTCACTGTCACCCTGACCCCATCACACTTACTGCATCACTGTCACTATTACTATGATCCCCTCACGCTTACTGTGTCACTATCACCCTGCCCCCTCACACTCACTGCGTCACTATCACCATAACCACATCACAGTTACTGCACCACTATCAACCTGAGACCTTCATACTTATCGCGTCACAATCATCCTGACCCCTCACACGTACTGCATCACTATCATCTTGATCCCATCACTCTTACTGCGCCACGATCTCACTGACTCCTCACACTTACTGCGTCACTATCACTCTGACCCCCTCACACTTATTGCGTCACTATCACCCTGACACCATCACACTTATTGCGTCACTATCATCCTGACCGCTCACGCTTACTGCATCACTATTATCCTGATCCCATTACACTTACTGAGTCACTATCTCACTGACCCCTCACACTTACAGCTTCACTATCACTCTGACCCCTTTCACACTTATTGCATCACTATCACCCTGACCCCCTCACACTTACTGCGCCACTATCTCCCTGATCTCCTCACACTTACTGCCACACTATCTCCCTGATCCCATCACGCTTATTGCGTCACTATCTCCCTGACCCCATCACACTTACTGCGTCACTATCACCCTGATCCCCTCACACATACTGCGCCACTATCACCCTGATCCCATCACACTTACTGCGTCACTATCTCTCATCCCCATCACACTTACAGCGTCACTATCACAGTGATACCCTCACACTTACTGTGTCAATATCAACCTGACACCCTCACACTTACTGCGTCACTATCACTCTGAACCCTTCACACTCACTGCGTCACTATCACCCTGACCCCATCACACTTACTGCGTCACTATCACGCTGACCCATCACACTTCCTGCATCACTATCTCCATAACCCCTCACACTTACTGCGCCACTATCACTCTGACCCCCTCACACTTACTGCTTCACTATCAGTCTGACCCCCTCACACTCAATGCGTCACTATCTCGCTGATCCTATCACACTTACTGCGTCACTATCACCCTGACCCCATCACACTTACTGTGTCACTGTCACCCTGACCCCATCACACTTACTGCATCACTGTCACTATTACTATGATCCCCTCACGCTTACTGTGTCACTATCACCCTGCCCCCTCACACTCACTGCGTCACTATCACCATAACCACATCACAGTTACTGCACCACTATCAACCTGAGACCTTCATACTTATCGCGTCACAATCATCCTGACCCCTCACACGTACTGCATCACTATCATCTTGATCCCATCACACTTATTGCGTCACTATCACCCTTAACGCCTCACACTTCCTGCGTCGCTATCACCCTGACCCCATCACACTTACTGCATTACTATCACCCTGACCCCATCACACTTACTGCATCACTGTCTCCCTGACCCCTCACACTTACGGCGTCACGATCACTCTGAACCCTTCACACTCACTGCGTCACTATCACCCTGACCCCATCACACTTACTGCGTCACTATCACCCTGATCCCATCACACTTACTGCGCCTCTAACTCCCTGATCTCCTCACACTTACTGCCACACTATCTCCCTGATCCCATCACACTTACTGCGTCACTATCTCCCTGACCCCATCACTCTTACTGCGTCACTATTTCACTAATTACATCACATTTACAACATCACTGTCTCCCTGACCCCCTCACACTTACTGCGTCACTATCATTCTGACCCCATCACACTTACTGCGTCACTATCACCCTGATCCCCTCACACATACTGCGCCACTATCACCCTGATCCCATCACACTTACTGCGTCACTATCTCTCATCCCCATCACACTTACAGCGTCACTATCACAGTGATACCCTCACACTTACTGTGTCAATATCAACCTGACACCCTCACACTTACTGCGTCACTATCACCCTGATCCCATCACACTTATTGCGTCACTATCACCCTGATCTCCTCACACTTCGTGCGTCGCTATCACCCTGACCCCATCACACTTACTGCATCACTATCACCCTGACCCCATCACACATACTGCATCACTATCACCCTGACCCCATCACACATACTGCATCACTATCACCCTGACCCCATCACACTTACTGCATCACTGTCTCCCTGACCCCTCACACTTACTGCGTCACTATCACTCTGAAACCTTCACACTCACTGCGTCACTATCACCCTGACCCCATCACACTTACTGCGTCACTATCACGCTGGCCCATCACACTTCCTGCATCACTATCTCCATAACCCCTCACACTTACTGCGCCACTATCACTCTGACCCCCTCACACTTACTGCTTCACTATCAGCCTGACCCCCTCACACTCAATGCGTCACTATCTCGCTGATCCTATCACACTTACTGCGTCACTATCACCCTGACCCCAACACTCTTACTGCATTTCTATCACCCTGACCCCTCACACTGACTGTGTCACTATTACTATGATCCCCTCACGCTTACTGTGTCACTATCACCCTGCCCCCTCACACTCACTGCGTCACTATCACCATAACCACATCACAGTTACTGCACCACTATCAACCTGAGACCTTCATACTTATCGCGTCACAATCATCCTGACCCCTCACACGTACTGCATCACTATCATCTTGATCCCATCACACTTATTGCGTCACTATCACCCTTAACGCCTCACACTTCCTGCGTCGCTATCACCCTGACCCCATCACACTTACTGCATCACTATCACCCTGACCCCATCACACTTACTGCATCACTGTCTCCCTGACCCCATCACACTTACTGCGTCACTATCACACTGACCCCATCACACTTCCTGCGTCACTATCTCCCTAACCCCTCACACTTACTGCGCCACTATCACTCTGACTCCCTCACACTTATTGCGTCACTATCACCCTGATCTCCTCACACTTCGTGCGTCGCCATCACCCTGACCCCATCACACTTTCTGCATCATTATCACCCTGACCCCATCACACTTACTGCGTCACTCTCACCCTGACCCCATCACACTTACTGCATCACTGTCTCCCTGACCCTTCACACTTACGGCGTCACTATCACTCTGAACCCTTCACACTCACTGCGTCACTATCACCCTGACCTCATCACACTTACTGCGTCACTATCACGCTGACCCATCACACTTCCTGCATCACTATCTCCATAACCCCTCACACTTACTGCGTCACTATCACCCTGACCCCAACACTCTTACTGCATTTCTATCACCCTGACCCTCACACTTACTGTGTCACTATTACTATGATCCCCTCACGCTTACTGTGTCACTATCACCCTGCCCCCTCACACTCACTGCGTCACTATCACCATAACCACATCACAGTTACTGCACCACTATCAACCTGAGACCTTCACACTTATCGCGTCACAATCATCCTGACCCCTCACACGTACTGCATCACTATCATCTTGATCCCATCACACTTACTGCGCCACGATCTCACTGACTCCTCACACTTACTGCATCACTATCACTCTGACCCCCTCACACTTATTGCGTCACTATCACCCTGACACCATCACACTTATTGCGTCACTATCATCCTGACCGCTCACGCTTACTGCATCACTATTATCCTGATCCCATTACACTTACTGAGTCACTATCTCACTGACCCCTCACACTTACAGCTTCACTATCACTTTGACCCCTTTCACACTTATTGCATCACTATCACCCTGACCCACTCACACTTACTGCGCCACTATCTCCCTGATCTCCTCACACTTACTGCCACACTATCTCCCTGATCCCATCACACTTACTGCGTCACTATTTCACTAATTACATCACATTTACTGCATCACTGTCTCCCTGACCCCCTCACACTTACTGCGTCACTATCATTCTGACCCCATCACACTTACTGCGTCACTATCACCCTGATCCCCTCACACATACTGCGCCACTATCACCCTGATCCCATCACACTTACTGCGTCACTATCTCTCATCCCCATCACACTTACAGCGTCACTATCACAGTGATACCCTCACACTTACTGTGTCAATATCAACCTGACACCCTCACACTTACTGCGTCACTATCACCCTGATCCCATCACACTTATTGCGTCACTATCACTCTGACCCCTTCACACTCACTGCGTCACTATCACCCTGACCCCATCACACTTACTGCGTCACTATCACACTGACCCCATCACACTTCCTGCATCACTATCTCCCTAACCCCTAACACTTACTGCGCCACTATCACTCTGACCCCCTCACACTTATTGCGTCACTATCACCCTGATCTCCTCACACTTCGTGCGTCGCTATCACCCTGACCCCATCACACTTACTGCATCACTATCACCCTGATCCCACAACACTCACTGCGTCACTATCACCCTGACCCCATCACACTTACTGCGTCACTATCACGCTGACCCATCAAACTTCCTGCATCACTATCTCCCTAACCCCTCACACTTACTGCGCCAATATCACTCTGACCCCCTCACACTTGCTGCGTCACTATCAGCCTGACCCCCTCACACTCAATGCGTCACTATCTCGCTGATCCTATCACACTTACTGCGTCACTATAACCCTGACCCCAACACTCTTACTGCATTTCTATCACCCTGACGCCTCACACTTACTTCGTCACTATTACTATGATCCCCTCACGCTTACTGTGTCACTATCACCCCTACCCCCTCACACTCACCGCGTCACTATCACATCACAGTACTGCACCACTATCAACCTGAGACCTTCACACTTATTGCGTCACTATCACACTGACCCAATCACACTTACTGTATCACTATCACCTTGACCTCATCACACTTACTGCGTCACAATCATCCTGAACCCTCACACTTACTGCATCAATATCATCTTGATCCCATCACACTTACTGCGCCACGATCTCATTGACCCCTCACACTTATTGCGTCACTATCACCCTGACACCATCACACTTATTGCGTCAGTATTATCCTGACCGCTCACGCTTACTGCATCACTATTATCCTGATCCCATCACACTTACTGAGTCACTATCTCACTGACCCCTCACACTTACTGCGTCACTATCACTCTGACCCCTTTCAAACTTATTGCATCACTATCACCATGACCCCCTCACACTTACTGCGCCACTATCTCCCTGATCTCCTCACACTTACTGCCACACTATCTCCCTGATCCCATCACACTTACTGCGTCACTATCTCCCGGATCCCGTCATCCTATTGTGTCACTATCTCCCTGACACCCACACTTAGTGCGTCACTATGACCGTGACCCCATCACACTTACTGCGCCACTATCTCCCTGATCTCCTCACCCTTACTGCCACACTATCTCCCTGATCCCATCACACTTACTGCGTCACTATCCCCCTTACCCCTCACACATACTGCGCCACTATCACGCTGACCCCCTCACACTTACTGCGTCACTATTACTCTGACCCCCTCACGCTTACTGTGTCACTATCACCCTGACTCCCTCGCACTCACTGCGTCACTATCACCATAACTCCATCACAGTTACTGCACCACTATCACCCTGAGACCTTCACACTTATTGCGTCACTATCACACTGACCTCATCACACTTACCGCGTCACTATCATCCTGACCCCTCACACTTACTGCATCACTATCATCCTGATCCCATCACAATTACTGCGTCACTATCTCACTTACCCCTCACACTTACTACGTCACTATCACTCTGACCCCCTCACACATATTGCGTCACTATCACCCTGACCCCCTCACACTTATTGCGTCACTATCACTCTGACCCCCTCACACTTATTGCGTCACTATCACCCTGACGCCCTCACACTCACAGTGTTAGTATCTCCCTGATCTCCTCACACTTACTGCGTCAATATTTCCCTGATTCCATCACATTTACTGCATCACTGTGTCCCTGACCCCCTCACACTTAATGCGTCACTGTCACCCTGCCCCCTCACACTTACTGTGTCACTATCACCCTTTTGCCCTCACACGTACTGCATCACTATCTCCCTGATCCCCTCACACTTACTCCATCACTATCACTCTGACTCCCTAACACTTATTGTGTCACTATCTCCCTGACCCACACACACTTCCTGCGTCACGATCTCCCTGATCCCATCACACTTACTGCGTCACTATTTCGCTGACCCCATCACACTTACTGCATCACTATCACTCTGACCCCCTCACATTCACTGCGTCACTATCACCCTGACCCCCTCACGCGTACTGCATAACTATCTCCCTGACCCCTCACACTTACTGCGTCACTATCACCCTAATCCCCTCACACTTACTGCGTAACTATCACCCTGATCCCCTCACACTTACTGCGTAACTATCACCCTGACCCCACCACACTTACTGTGTCACGATCACCCTGATCCCCTCACACTAACTGCTTAACTATTACCCTGACCCCATCACACTTAGTGCATCACTATTACCATGACCCCATCACACTTACTGCGTCACTATCACCCTGACCCCATCACACTCAATGCCTCACTATCACCTGGATCCCCTTACACTTACTGAGTTACTATCACCCTGACACCTCACACTTACTGCGTAACTATCTCGCTGACCCCTCACACTCACTGCGTCACTATCACCATAACCCCATCACATTTGCTGCATCACTATCACACTGACTCCATCACACTTACTGTATGAATATCACCCTGACCCCATCACACTTACCGTGTCACTATCATCCTGACCCCTCACACTTACTACGTCACTATCATCCTGATCCCATCACACTTTCTGTGTCACCATCTCCCTGACCCCTCACACTTACTGCGTCACTATCACACTGACCTTGTCACACTTACTGCGACA
The DNA here is from genome assembly GCF_047496795.1 of Chiloscyllium punctatum. Taxonomy (NCBI): domain Eukaryota; kingdom Metazoa; phylum Chordata; class Chondrichthyes; order Orectolobiformes; family Hemiscylliidae; genus Chiloscyllium; species Chiloscyllium punctatum. The sequence continues at coordinate 67,286,189 of NC_092772.1, read as the reverse complement.
CTATCTCCCTGACCCAAACACACTTACTGCGTCACTATCACCCTGACCCCCTCACACCTACTGCGTCACTATCACCCTGACCCCTTCACACTTACTGCGACACTATCTCCCTGATGCAAACACATTTAATGCGTCACTATAACCCTGATCCCCTCACACTTACAGCGTCACTATCACCCTGACCCCCTCACACTTACTGCGTCACTATGACCCTGACCCCTTCACACTTACTGCGACTCTATCTCCATGATGCAAACACATTTACTGCGTCACTATCACCCTGACCCCCTCACACTTACTGCATCACTATCACCCTGACACCATCACACTCACTGTGTTAGCATCTCCCTGACCCCTTACATTACTGCGTCACTATCGCCCTGACCCCCAACACTCACTGCGTGACGATCTCACTGATCCCATCACACTTACTGCATCACTATCACTCTGACCCCCTCACACTCACAGTGTTAGTATCTCCCTGATCTCCTCACACTTTCTGCGTCACTATCTCCCTGATCCCATCACACTTACTGCGTCACTATCATCCTGACCCCTCACACTTACTGCATCACTGTCATCCTGATCCCATTCCACTTACTGCGTCACTATCTCACTGACCCCACACTTACGGTGTCACTATCTCACTGACCCCTCACACTTACTGCATCACTATCACTCTGACCCCCTCACACTTATTGCATCACTATCACCCTGACCCCCTCACACTTACTGCGTCACTGTCACCCTGACCCCCTCACACTCACAGTGTTAGTATCTCCCTGATCTCCTCACACTTTCTGCGTCACTATCACCCGACCCCATCACACTTACTGCATCACTGTCACCCTGACCCCATCACACTCAATGCATCACTATCACCCTGATCCCATCACACTTACTGCATCACTATCAGCCTGACCCCCTCACACTTACTTCGTCACTATCACCCTGACCCCTCACACTCACTGCATCACTATCTCCCTGACCCCTCACACGTACTGCGCCACTATCACTCTGACCCCCTCACACTTACTGCGTCACTATTACTCTGACCCCCTCACGCTTACTGTTTCACTATCACCCTGACCCCCTCACACTCACTGCGTCACTATCACCATAACTCCATGACAGTTACTGCACCACCATCACCCTGAGACCTTCACACTTATTGCGTCACTATCACACTGTCTCCATCACACTTACTGTATCACTATCACACTGACCTCATCACACTTACCGCGTCACTATCATCCTGACCCCTCACACTTACTGCATCACTATCATCCTGATCCCAACACACTTACTGCGTCACTATCTCACTGACCCCTCACACTTACTGCGTCACTATCTCTCTGACCCCTCACACCTATTGCATCACTAGCAACCTGACCCGCTCACACTTATTGCGTCACTATCACTCTGACCCCCTCACACTTATTGCTTCACTATCACCCTGACCCCCTCACACTCACAGTGTTAGTATCTTCCTGGTCTCCTCACACTTACTGCGTCACTATTTCCCTGATTCCATCACATTTACTGCATCACTGTCTCCCTGACCCCCTCACACTTACTGCGTCACTATCACCCTGACCCCCTCACCCTCACTGCTTCACTATCTCCCGGATCCCATCATCCTTACTGTGTCACTATCTCCCTGACCCCTCACACTTACTGCGTTACTATCACTCTGACCCCATCACACTTACTGCGTCAGTGTCATCCTGCCCCCTCACACTTACTGTGTAACTATCTCCCTGAACCCTCACACTCACCGTGTCACTATCTCCCTGACCTCATCACACTTACTGCGACACTATCACTCTGACCCCATCACACTTACTGTGTCACTATCACCATTTCGCCCTCACACGTACTGCATCACTATCTCCCTGATCCCCTCACACTTACTGCGTCACTATCTCCCTGATCCCCTCACACTTACTCCATCACTATCACTCTGACTCCCTAACACATACTGCATCACTATCTCCCTGACCCACACACACTTACTGCGTCACTATTTCTCTGACCCCATCACACTTACTGCATTACTATCACTCTGACCCCCTCACAATCACTGCGTCACTATCTCCCTGACCCCTCACACTCACTGCGTCACTATCACCCTGACCCCTCATACTTACTGTTTCACTATCACTCTGACCCTCTTACACTTACTGCGTCACTATCACCCTGATCCCCTCACACTTACTGCGTAACTATCACCCTGACCCCACCACACTTACTGCATCGCTATCACCCTGATCCCCTCACACTAACTGCGTAACTATTACCCTGACCCCATCACACTTAGTGCATCAGTATTACCATGACCCCATCACACTTACTGCGTCACTATCACCCTGACCCCATCACACCCCTGCCTCACTATCAACCGGATTCCCTCACACTTACTGAGTTACTATCACCCTGACACCTCACACTTACTGCGTAACTATCTCGCTGACCCCTCACACTCACTGAGTCACTATCACTATAACCCCATCACATTTGCTGCATAACTATCACACTGACTCCATCACACTTACTGTTTGACTATCACCCTGACCCCATCACACTTACCGTGTCACTATCATCCTGACCCCTCACACTTACTACGTCACTATCATCCTGATCCCATCACACTTACTGCGTCACCATCTCCCTGACCCCTCACACTTACTGCGTCACTCTCACCCCGCCCCCTCACACTTACTGTGTAACTATCTCCCTGAACCCTCACACTCTACCTCGTCACTATCTCCCTGATCCCATCACACTTACTGCGTCACTATCACTCTGACCCCATCACACTTACTGTGTCACTATTACTCTTTCGCCCTCACACGTACTGCGTCACTATCTCCCTGATCTCCTCAGATTTACAGCATTACTATCTCCCTGATCCCCTCACACTTACTCCGTCACTATCACCCTGACCCCCTCACACTTTCTGCGTCACTATCTCCCTGACCCAAACACACTTATTGCGTCACTATCACCCTGATCCCCTCACACATACTGCGTCACTTCCACCCTGACTGCATCACAATCACTGCATGACTACCTCCCTGATCCCATCACACTTACTGCATCACTGTCCCCCGACCCCCTCACACGTACTGCGTCACTATCTCCATGACCCCATCACACTTACTGCGTCACTATCACCCTGACCCCATCACACTTACTGCATCACTATCCCCTGATCCCATCACACGTACTGCGTCACTATCTCCCTGATCCCCTCACACTTACTCCGTCACTATCACCCTGACTCCCTCGCACTTACTGCGTCACTATCACAGTGGTACCATCACACTTAATGCATCACTATCACCCTGATCCCATCACACTTCATGCATCACTCTCACACTGGCCCATCACACTTATTGCCTCACTATCACCCTGACCCTATCACACTCAATTCGTCACTATCACCCTGATCCCCTCACACTTACTGTGTCACTATCACCCTGGCCACCTCACACTCCCTGCGTCACTATCTCCCTGAGCCCATCACACATACTGCATCACTATCACCCTGATCCCATCACGCTTACTGTGTCACCATCACCCTGACTCCCTCACACTTACTGCGTCACGATCACAGTGATACCCTCACACTTACTGCATCACTATCACCCTGATACCCTCACACTTATCACCCTGGCCACCTCGCACTTAGTGCGCCATATCTGCCTGATCCCATCACACTTAATGCATCACAATCACCCTAATCCCATCACACTTATTGCCTCACTATCACCCTGACCCTATCACACTCAATTCGTCACTATCACCCTGATCCCCTCACACTTACTGTGTCATTATCACCCTGGCCATTAGTGTCCCATCCCAAGTACATCTGTAGGAAGTGCACCCAACTCTCGCTCCTCCAAGACCGTGTTAGGGAACTGGAGTGGGAGCTGGATGAACGTTGGATCACTCAGGAGGCAGAGGATGGGATAGGTTAGAGTTACAGGGAAGTGTTACTCTTAGGTATGGAGAGAGCTGGGTGACTGTTTGAAGGTGAAAAAAAACAGTCAGTGGAGGGATCCCTGTGGTCGTTCCCCTGAAAAACATGTACACCGTTTTGGATTCTGTTGAGGGGGACAACTTACCAGGGGTATGCAGTGGGGCCCAGGTCTCTGGCACAGGGCCTGTCCTTGTTGCACAGAAGGGAAGGAGGAAAAGGAGTAGAGTGTTAGTCATTGGGGGCTCAATAGTTAAAGGCTCAGATAGAAGGTTTGTTGGGAACGAACGAGACTCGCGGTTGGTATGTTGCCTCCCAGGTGCCAGGGTCTGTGATGTCTCAGATCGTATCTTTGGGGCCCTGAAGGGAGAGAGGATGACCAGCCTCAAGTCCTGGTCCATGTAGGTACTAACGACATAGGTAGAAAGAGGGATAGAGATATAAGACAGGATTTCAGGGAGCTAGGGTGAAAGCTGAGAGCTGGAACAAACAGAATTGTTATCTCTGGTTTGTTGCCTGTGCCATATGATAGTGAGGCAAGGAATAGGGAGAGATATCAGCTGAACACGTGGCTGAAGGGATGGTACAGGAGGGAAGGTTTCAGGGACTTGGATGATTGGGGCTCATTCTGGGGAAGGTGAGATTTGAGTCGTCATTATCTACAGGTTTAGTACCAGGAGACTGGAGGATTGCAAATGTTGTGCCCTTGTTCAAGAAGGACAGTAGAGATGACCCAGGTAATTATAGACCAGTGAGCCGTACTTCGGTTGTATTGGAAAGGATTAAAGAGATAAGATTTATGATCATCCAGCAAGCAACAATTTAATTTCAGGTAGTCAGCACGGTTTTGTCAAGAGCAGGTCATGTCTCACAAACCTCAGTGAGTTTTTTGAGAAGGTGACCAAGCATGTGGATGAGGGTAGATCAGGTGACGTGGTGTATATGGACTTCAGTAAAGCCTTTGATAAGGTTCCACATGGTAGGCTGTTGGAGAAAATGCAGAGGCATGGGATTGAGGGTGGTTTAGCAGTTTGGATTAGTAACTGGCTTTCTGAAAGAAGGCAGCGAGTGGTGGTTGATGGAAAATATTCAGCCTGGAGTCCAGTTACTAGTGGTGTGCCACAAGGATCTGTTTTGGGACCACTGCTGTTTGTCATTTTTATAAATGACTTTGATGCAGGCATAGGTGGGTAGATTAGTAAGTTTGCCGATGGCACTAAACTCAGTGGAGTAGTGGACAGTTTGGAAGAATGTTACAGATTTCAGGGAGACTTGGATAAACTCCAGAATTGAGCTGAGAGGTGGCAAATGGAGTTCAATGCAGTTAAATGTGAGGTGATGCACTTTGGGAAGAATAACAGGAAGGCAGAGTACTGGGTTAATGGAAGGATTCTTGGTCGTGTGGATGTGCAGTGGGATCTTGGTGTCCATGTACATAGATTTCTGAAAGTTGCCACCCAGGTGGATAGTGCTGTTAAGAAGGTGTTGGGTTTCATTGGGAAAGGGATTGAGTTCCGGAGCTGCAATATCATGCTGCAACTACACAAACACTGGTGCGGCCACACTTGGAATATTGTGTACAGTTCTGGTTGCCATATTTCAGGAATGATGTAGAAGCCTTGGAAAAGGTGCAGAGGAGATTTACCAGGATATTGCCTGGTCTGGAGGGAAGGTTTTATGAGGAAAGGCTGAGAGACTTGGGTCTGTTCTCATTGGAAAGAAGACTAAGAGGGGATTTGATAGAGACATACAGGATGATCAGAGGATTAGATAGAGTACATAGTGAGAGTCTCCTCTCCTTTACACCCCACTCCTTCCTCCCCCCGTGCCTCCCTTTCTCTTGCCTCCTCTCTCTCTCCTCCCTCCTCTCTCATTTCCCTCCCTCCTTCCCCCTTCTCCCCTCCTCTCCTCCCTTCACGCTCCTCCCCTTGCCACCCTCTTTCCCTAGCCCTCCTCCCCACCACTGCTCCCTCCTTTACACCGCTCTCCTCCCCTCCTCAACCCCCTCCTTCACCTCTCCTCTCCTTCCCCCTCCTCACTCCCTCTCCTTCCCCACTCACCCCTCTCCTTCCCCCCTCCTCACCTTACCCCCTCATCACCCCCTCTCCTTCATCCCTCCTCCATTTCTCCTCCTCCCTCCTCTATCCTGCCCCAACTCTCCTCTCCCCCCACCTCCCCCCTCTGCTGAACCCCGTCCTCCTCCCTCTCCTCCCCTCTCTCCTTTACCCCCCTATACCCTCTCCTCCCACAACAGCCCCACTCCTCCCCCTCCCAGGTCTCTCCTCCTACCTCTGTCCTCTTTCCACTCTCCTCACCTTGCCCCTCTCCTCCTGCCTTTCCTCGCCATCTCCTTCCCCCTTCTCCTTCCTCCCTTCTCTTCCCCCCTCCTTGCCCTCCTCCTCCTCCCTTCTCCAAATCACCCTCCTTTCCCCCTCTTTCCTCACTCCTCCCGCCCCTTCCCCCTCTCCTCCCTCCACTCATTTCCCTCTCCTTCCCCCTTCCCCCACTCTTTACCCCTCTCTCCTTTCACCCCTCTCCTTGCCCCATCTCCTACCCCTCCTCCTTAACCCCCTCCTTTCACCCCTCTCCATTCCTCCCTCTCGTTTCCACTCCCCTTCCCCTCCTCCTCCCCCCTCATCCCCCTCTCCTTCCCCAACCATCTCCTTCCCCCACTCCTTTACCCCTCTCTCCTTTACCCCTCTCTCCTTTCACCCTCTCCAACTCCCCCCACTCCTTTCCCCCCTCCACTTCCTCCCTCCTCTCCTACCCACCCTCCCACCCCACTCTTCTTTGCACCCTTCCTTCCTCCCCCCACTCCCCACCTCCCTCCTTCCAACTCACTTCCCCCCTCCCTCCCCATCACCCTCTTCCACCCTTCCCCCTCTCCTTCTCCTCCCCCCTCCTTCTCCTCCCCTCCTCCTTCCATGCTCTCCTCACTTACCCCCTCTCCTTCTCCCCCTCCTTTCCCCCTCCACCTTCCCCCCTCCTCCCTTACCCCCTCTCCTTCACCTCCTCTCCTTCTCCCCCTCTCCTCCGTCCCCCCTCCTTTCCCCCCTCTTCTCCTTCACCCCCTCCTCTCTCGCCCCTCCTTCTCTCCCCCCTCCCTTCCCCCTCTCCTCCTCCCTCCCCTCCTCTCCTTCTCCCTCATTCCTCCTCTCCTCCTTCCCTCTCCTCACCTCCCTTCCTGCCTCCTCCCTTGCCTCCCTCTCCTCCCTCCCCCTCCTCTCCTTCCCCACTCTCCTTGCCCTCCTCCTTCCCCCTCTCCTCCTTCCCTCTCCTCACCTCCCTTCCTTTTCTTCCCCCCCCTTTTCTCCCCCCATCCATTCCCCCAGGGGTAAATGCTTTCTGACTGTCCCCTACCCGAAGGGTTTATTTTCTGAGAGAGGTGCTGGTCAGTCACTCAATGGTAGGGAGTTACTCCCAGATCCTGTCTCTTGCCCTTCCCTCCGTCCCTCTGTGTATAACGTGCCCCCTCCAGCTGGCTCTCTGGTACACCGGGGGTGGGCGGGGGGGGGGAATATGAAACAAGGTTTGGGCTGTTTCTCCATGAAATATTCAAAATGAACCTCCCACTGGTACAGTCCCCTCTCTCCTTACCTCCTTCTCTGACTCTCACTCCTCCCTCTCCTTCACTCCTTCACTCGCTCTGACTCCTGTTGCTCTCTCTCTGTCTCCTACTCTCCCTCTTCCCTCTCTGTCCGTCCCCTACTCTCTCTGTGTCCTTCCCTCTCTAATTCTCTGTCTCCCTCTCTCATCCCGTCCTCCTCTCCCTGTCCCGATCCCCCTCTCCATCTCTCTGCTCAGCTTCCTCCTGCTCTCGAGAATGTCTCTCTCTCTCCATTCCCCCTCCGTTCTGATTGAATGGTCCTTCCCTCCCTCCCTCCCATTTAAAGTGTGTTCCCATCTCCCCGCCATGTCCTGTAGACATTAGCCTTGTCACTAACACATTGTGGGGGGAGGGGGAGGAGAGGTGGGGCTGTGTGGGGGGGGGGGATCTGGGCTGGGGCAAGGAGGGATGATACACCCCACCCACCATCAGACCATCAGCAAACGGAGCCCGGGCCCTATAGACAGGTTCCTGTGATGTGTAAGGGGCAACCCGCAGGCTGAGGGTGCGCACAGCAAGATCCCACAGGCAGCCAGGTGTGGGACTGCTGAGGGATACCCTGTACACTCTGACAGAACCGCCCCCACCTACCCACACCGTCTCCAGAACCACCCCAAACACTCCCATCCCCTCACACACACGCACAGAGAGGTGCTGACATTGGAATTCTGCACAGCAGGATCCCACCTGCCCATGCTGAGGGACACTGTGAGGGTGTCTGTACCTTCACCATCTCCATTCAGAACCACCCCCCACCCTCCTGCCTGAATTTGGGAACTGTGGCCCACTGCTACTGGAAAGGAAAAGGATGAAGGCTGTTCCCGCACCGCAAGATCCCACAGACTGCAAAACTAGGCAAAGGTGGAGTGAAGCTAGAGCTTGTGATAGGCTACGCGCTACAGGAAAAGTAACCAATGGGGTGAAAGGGGAGGACCGAGAGACGCAGCTGAGCAGCATAAATCAGAATGTAACCCTCCGATCGGGGTGCTCACTCATTAGGCACCCGTTCTTGCAAGGACGCATCAATAAAATTTGCTGCTTCAGAATCTGACTCGGACTGAAATTTATTAATATGTGAGTTTTGTTTCTCACACAACTCAGAGATAATTGGGCAACATCAACACACTGGTTTACACACCCGAGCAAATCCTTTCAGGTGCTGTCTTTCACAACAACAGAGACAGACCTGCCATTAGATAGCAACTTTAAACTCAAGGATACAATCTGTGGGAGTGACCGGATAATCTATTATTTCCTTTTAAAAAAAATCATAGAATCAATCCAGTGTGGGAACAGGCCCTTCGGCCCAACAAGTCCACACTGAACCTCCAAAGAGCAACCCGCCCACTGAACTGTTTTCAGTAAAAGGCAATTGATCACAGGTCACTGCAGAGTGTAAGAATCTGATGCCTTTCCCTCACTATCCTCCTCCAATCCCTGGGAAGATCTGCTCCCACACCATGTTCCATCCTAAGTGCTGACTGTGTTAGATACGTTAATACATCAGAGCTGGGCAGGGGTGCTTTTAAATCTGAGATCTTGCTGTGTAACTTGCCTTCAAAATGCCCTCACATTCCCTTTCAAGTAACTTTTCCTTCTTTTATCCCGATGAACGTTTGTTGGGAAAGCTGCAACGTGAAGATCCAAAATGTTCAGGCCGAGGGAAGCCTTGGACAAGCTCCAGCGTGAGACGTGGTTCTGAGGCCTAAGGCCTGGTCGACAGGTTGCATCCCATGGTGATCGACATAAATTGTGTGTTTATTTACCCTGAGATTTAATCTCCTCTGGGGCGGGGGGGGGGGGGACCCTGGGTTTTCGGGGCCTCTGGTTAACTGGCTTCTGTTGGATTGTGGCCCTGTCATTTTTAAAACAGGTTTGAAACCTGGGGTTAAAGTATGTCAATCCCCAGGATCTGAGAGGCAGGACTACCCGAGGGGGAAATTAAAGCTCAAATGATGTGACCCTCTCTAAAGACTTGTCATAAAGTCAGAGTAATGTGGGTTATAGAGAGGGCAGGATGAGAAAATTCACCAGTGAGAGAAAGAGAGTGAGAGGGAATGAGTGAAAAATTGAGAGAGTAGGGGAAAGAGAAGGGGAGAGAGAGGGAGAGCTAATTTGAGATTGTGAAATCGCTGCAATGTTTGATTCTGGAGTGACAGGAAATAATTAAACTGAAGCAGCATCACAGAGGGGGAAAATGATCAGAGTAGTTAGCTGCTGCTGCATTGTTGCATGTGGGATCTTGCTGTGCACCAGCTGTCCCAATGCTATCACTGCAGGCAGTAAGGGGTTTAATCAGCTAACCCGTCATTTCAAATTTTTCCAAGGCTTTAGCATGAAAACTCCGCTCATCGCTCAATATGTTTGTGTTTGGACGTTGCTGAGTGATTGTCTGTGTGACTGAGAGGGGAAACCTGGGATCTTGCTATACTATTACTCTGTATGATTTTCCTCCTTTGCCTTTCAACTAATGCTGTCTCTTTCCTCCCAAGGGATCTCGCTGGCCCCTTGAAGATTCAAAGAGAGAATCTTTAAGTTCAGGAGACCTTTGAACAAGAGCTTTCTCCACAGGGGACACGGTCCTGAGGCCTGAGGCCTGGTCGACAGGCTGCACCCCTTGGGGGCCCTCGTGAGTTGTGTATTTATTTACCCCGCGGTTTAATCTCCTCTGGGGGACCCTGGGTTTTAGGGATCTCTGGTTAACTGGCTCCTGTCGGATTGGTGCTCTCTGGTGTTTTTAAAACAAGTTTGAAGCCTGGGGTTAAAGTAACTGGGGCCTTGGGATTTGACACCAACACATCAATCCCCAGTGAGAGTCTGACAGACAGGACTCCCCAAGGAGGGAATTAAAACCTTAAATGAGAAAGTCCCTCCAAAGACTTGTTCTAATGTCAGAGTAATGTGGATGTGTACAGGCCTGGGTGATCACATGTGATAATCGCATAAATAAGATGCAGGTTGGCCATTTCAATTCAATTCCCTGAGTATCAGGGAGGGGATCTCTCTCTTTCTCTGTCCCCTCTCTCGAACCCTCTCCAGATTTAGTTATTGATTTTTCAAACAAATAAAACCGTCCCACACACAGCAATGTGACTCGTGGGTATTTGAAGTGGGGGAGATGGAAATATTTTGTAGCACAATGTGATTGTTTCTGAGACAACGGGGTAAAAACACACAAGATACAGACAGAGAAAGAGTGAGTGTGGGAAGGAGGGAGCGATAGAGGGATAAGATGTGTCTTTGTAGCTGACTGTCATCAAACAGATTCCAGGCCTTGGAGACAGGTTTCTGTGATGTGTAAGGGACAACCCGCAGGCTGAGAGGTGCACAGCAAGATTCCGTAGGCAGCTGGGTGAGGGAACACTGAGAGATTTCCTGTACACCCTGACAGAACACTCCCCACCCATTCACATCATCTCCAGAACCATCCCCAAACACATCCATCAACACACACACACCATAGACACATACTCACACACATGCACACACACACACACTCACACACACACACACGCACACACACACACACGCACACACACACACACGGACTGACAGTGGAATTCTGCACAGCCGGATCCCACCAGCCCATGCTGAGGGACACTGTGAGGGTGTCTGTACCTTCACAGTCCACATTCAGAACCAGCCCCCACCCTCTGGTCTGAATTTGGAAAGTGTGGCCCACTGCTACTGGAAAGGAAAAGGATGAAGGCTGTTCTCGCACAGCAAGATCCCACAGACTGCAATGTGGAAACAGGCCTCTCTGTTAAGTTACCAACAAATGCTAACCTCCCCCATTTCAACTCCGGGGCTGGATGGAGAGACAGGGAAATTCAGCCCTTTCCTGACCCTCTACCGTCACCCTTAGCTCCTCAATAAGCTACGTTCGTGTGGCACCTACACCTTCCATTGAACCCTCACTGCTCCGTGGTCCTGTCCAAAACACAGATACGGCCATCCAATGATCACAAAGCCTCACACAGGCTCAGGACTCCTGACCTACCCATCCTCCCCACACCCCAACACAATCCCCCAGAATGGGCTAAAGTTATAATGCATGGAACACTGCACAGCAAGATCCCACATGGAGTCTCACTGCGTTCCAATAGGAACACATTACACCCACACAGTTAGAACCCAGAGGCTGCACCATCTCTGTGTGTATCTCTCTGTCTGTCTTGTTCTCTCTATCCCAGGCTGCCATCTTCACTCACGGGCTGGGAACGATTTCTCCTGTACTTTCAATATACAATGTGTGAACACTGGAGACGCCCCACCTCCCCACCCCCAGCCATTGTGTCTATTCACTGCCCCCACATCACCCAGCCCCCTCCCCAGTCCAGCCCTCTGATCCCACTCCCATCCTTCCCTTTCCATGCTCTCCCTCTCTCCATCTCTCTTTCCCTACACTCTCTCCGATTCCAGCCTCTGTCTCTGAAATGTGGTCACTCCCGTCATTTTGTAATCCTGACCCGACACATCACAGCCTTGAGGGTTTAAAATGATGGGACCGTCTGGAGAGATTGAGGGGGTCAGGGGGGCAGACCCAGAGTCAGGAATGGTAATGGAGAGGGGGAACGAGAGAGACAGAGAGAGGAAGGCAGAAAGAAAGACCCAGACTATGGACAGAGAGAAAGGGAGGGAGACCCAGACTGAGGGAGGTGCAGAGAGAAGGAGATGGACAGAGCGAGAGAAGGAGAGAGAGAGAAAGACAAGGAAAATGTAAAATCCAAGCCTCTGTAAACTACATTTTGACACAGAGCCACTTGTTGCAATGTGGGAGACTCTGCAGGTGATTTGAGACACAGCAAGATCCCACAAGTAGCAGTGTGACTGCAGACAGATTGTGTGTTTCACTGACGCTGGTTAAGGGTTCAAAGGTCCTGCTGTTTGACAAATTCAAACCACTTCCCTCTCTCCCTCTCTCTCTCTCTCGCTCTCTCTCTCTCTTGCTGCCTCAGTCTCTGTCTCCCCCCTTCTCCATCTCTAATTGTTTTCTGTCTCTCTCTGATTTAATCGTGTACATGGTAATATTTATTTCATCTTTTAAAAGACAGCAGTGTTCATATTTGACAATATTCCCTTTTATAATCCGGGGCACTGTTTCCCAGCAGTCTCTGTGCCAGCAATACTGTGGGCCATTGACACACAGGGAGATCCCACAGGGTACTCCCTTCCTGCTCCTGAATGTGCTCAAATCCCACTTTTCTATCCAGCAAGAGACTGTGGATTTCTTTGAGACTCTTTTTTAAAAAAAAATCACTCCCTCAATCCCAGAATTTAATTTTGTGGATGGTACTTTCTAGAAGGAAGTAATTGGAGCTGGGCGGTGATGGGATACAGGAGAGTCCCATTCTCTCCCCATTCCCCCAGATCCTGTCTCCCTTTCCCAGCCCTGCTACAAAGACACATCTTATCCGTCTATCCCCCTCCTTCCCACTCTCTCTCTCTCTCTGTGGATCTTGTGATCTTTTACCCCTTTGTCTCAAAAACAATCACCTTGTGCTGCAAAATATTTCCTTCTCCCCCACTTCAAATACCCACGAGTCACATTGCTGTGTGTGGGACGGTTTTATTTGTTTGAAAAACCAACAAAAAGAAGCTGGGGAGGGTGTGAGATAGGGGACAGAGAGAGAGAGAGAGAGAGAGAGACCCCTCCCAGATACTCAGGGATTGGGCCAACCTGGGTCTTATTTATGGGATTATCATATTTGGTCACCCTTGCTGCAATGTAGGCCACTCTGCAGGTGGTTTGAGACACAGCAAGATCCCACAAGTAGTACTACTCTGATATTAGAACAAGTCTTTGGAGAGAGTTTCTCATTTGAGGTTTTAATTCCCTCATTGGGGAGTCCTGTCTGTCAGACACTCACTGGGGATTGATGTATTTGTGTCAAATCCCAAGGCCCCAGTTCCTTTAACCCCAGGCTTCAAACGTGTTTTCAAAACAATAGGGCCCCAATCTGACAGGAGCCAGTTAACCGGAGGCCCCTAAAACCCAGGGTCCTCCAGAGGAGATTAAACCTCAGGGTAAATAAACACACAACTCACGTGGGCCCTCACGGGGTGCAGCCTGTCGAACAGGCCTCAGGCCACAGGACCGTGTCCCCTGTGGAGAAAGCTCTTGTTCAAAGATCTCCTGATCCTAAAGTTTCTCCCTTTGAATCTTCAAGTGGCCCATGGGAGGAAAGAGACAGCATTAGTTGAAAGGCAAAGGAGGAAAATCATTACGGAGAGATAGCACAGCAAGATCCCAGGTTTTCCTCTCTCAGTGGCACAGACAAACCCTCAGAAACATCCAAACACAAACACATCGGGCGATGAGATGAGTTTTCATGGCACAGCCTTGGAAAAACTTTGAAATGACGGATTAGCTGATTAAAACACTCACTACCTCTCTTGACAGTGTTCGGTCAGCTGTTGCACGGCAAGATCCCACATGCACCAATGCAGCAGCAGCGAATTACTCTGATCATTTTTCCCCTCTGTGATGCTGCTTCAGTTTAATTATTTCCTGTCACCCCAGAATCAAATCTTGCAGCGATTTCACAAACTCAAAATGCCTCTTCCTCTTGATCCCCTTCTGTTTCCCCTGCTCCCTGAATTTTTAACTTTTCTCTCTCACTCTTATTCTTTCATTGCCGAATTTTCACATCCTGCCCTCTCTATAACCCACATTACTCTGACTTTATGACAAGTCTTCAGAGAGGGTCAGATCATTTGGGTTTTTCTTCCTCCTTCAGGCAGTCCTGCCTCTCAGATCCTGGGAATTGACATACTTTAGCCTCAGGTTTCAAACCTGTTTTAAAAATGACAGGGCCGCAATCTGACAGGAGCCAGTTATCCAGAGGCCCCTAAAACCCAGGGACCCCCCCAGAGGAGGTTAAACCTCGGGGTAAATAAACACACAACTCAGGTGGGCCCCCACAGGATGCAGCCTGTTGACCAGGCCTCAGGCCTCAGGCCCTTGCTCCCCCTCTGGAGGTTGTTCTTTCCTGGCCTCGAATATTTTGGATCTTCAGGTTGCAGATTTCCAAAGAAAGTTTCTTCAGGATAAAAGATAGAAAAGATGAGTTGAAATGGGGAGCGAGAGCATTTTGAAGGCAAGTTACACAGCAAGATCCCAGGGTGAAAAGCACACCTGTCCATCCCTAATATATTAATGTATCTAACACACTCAGCAGTTAGGGTGGAACATGGTGTGGGAGCAGATCTTCCCAGGGATTGGAGGAGGATAGTGAGGGAAAGGCATCAGATTATTACACTCTGCAGTGACCTGGGATCAATTGCCTTTTACTGAAAACAGTTCCCAACTTGTATGTGCCTGTAGCTCCCTCCAATCTGAAACCCTCATTCCCCTCTATCCTGTCTCCTGTCTCTGAGCCAATGGTATCGTCATTCTGTTACTGACCCTTCAGTCCCACGGGCACCAATTTTACTCACAATTCCAATTGGAGACCTTCTCTCATCCACGTGAAGGAATTGGATCTTGACAATCCCATTTACACTGTCTCCCATCAATCTTCATAGGATCCATATCACAGAGGTTAGACAGTGTTCCCAGCAAACACTCCCAGGGCAGAGGGAGCACAGGCTTCCATACAAAATAAAGCTCCCATTAAACTGTCCCCATTTAAATCCCCAGGGCAGGTAGAGAATGGGGTCAGATACAGAGTAAATCTCCCTCTACACTGCAGCATTTCAAATTCCCAGGCCATTTTGTGCTCGGTGTTAGGTACTGATTAAATCTCCCACTGACCCCATCCTGTTCACATCAAACTCAATCAGGATAGCTCCATCACTGGGTTAGATACAGAGGATGTGTATGTTTGGATTTCAGCCCCAATCCAGTTGGTGATGATCACGGCCTTGTTAAGTGTGTTTGGGAATGGGGAGGGAGCTGTTAGGAGGGTGATGGTGGGATAGTGGGGAGCATAGCTGCCTTCCAACCAGTTGACCCACGTTCGATTACCGGCCATCGCAGTGTTGTGGTTTGTAAACAGCCTTTTAAAGGTAAGGCACTGGGATAAATCGAGGAAATAAATCTTTCATTCTGTGGTAAACCGGATCTGTCAAATTGCTCCTTGCTTTTCCTGGCGATGGTTCCTGTGAATTGCAGTGTGGAACCGGGCAGCATTGCTCAGCATCTCGGAAGCTTTCCCCTCTGCTGCTTCCCATTTCTTATTGAAATATTGGGTACAGCACAAGGAGGGGTTTGTTTTGTTCGAAAAGTGAGAGACTGCTCCCGTCAGGAACCTGAAATAATTACAGAAGCCGCTGGAAACACTGAACAGTTCCAACAGCTTCTGTAGTGGTGGGGAGGGAGGGTCAATGTGTCAAATCTACACAAGGATAAAATAAACCCCAGCCACAAAACAATCAGAAATCCTGACTCTGCAAACATCCTTGTAAATCTTTTCTAAATCTTTAGAAGTTTCACCCCATTCTCCCGAGAGCAGAAAGACCAGAATTGTGTGTTTTATGGAATGTTACTATATCCGAACAGTTGCTGTTTATAGTTAAATAATGTTCATTTAGTTCAGGTTTCTAATCGAGTTCGGTTTGTCCAATCTTTCTTCCTTATGTTTGTGTTCCAACGATAGTGTGGAGTAAAGTGTGTTTTGATTGAAGCCTGGCAGTTTGACCAATCACATTGTAACGCCTTACACTTGCCTTCAGGAAATCAAGAAAAGGGGTCTAGACCATTTCCTTAAGGCAGAGGAGTTTGGTCTGGTTCATAACATCCTCAATGTCATCAATCCATGTCCCTCCAGCCCTGAGCAATGATGTTTACAGATTAATGGAGGATACACATACACATTAATCGGGATTATCTTGGACAGGAGTCATTTGGGAATGATATTCCTCAGACCATCAACTCTCAGCTCGGCCAAGGATAAAGACCAGGAATCCGGCACAATTGGGAAACAGCCCATTTCCCGGGAGACTGAGAGGTCACTAACAGAGCGGGAGCTGGAGAGTCAGGAACAGAATAACAGGGACAGTCCGCTCTGTTCACTGACTCTTCACCCCTCAGTGAATCCAGTGCCAGGAATGACTGCTATTAGTCAGACTGACAGAATGTGATCAGATACACACACTGTCCTTCCACATCATCATATCTCCCAGCTCCCACCCTGTCTCAGCTCATCTGCCCCTCTGCCATCTTCAATATTTTAGTCGGGGCAGCATTAAGCACCGTGCTTTGAGCTGAGGTGCCTTACCTTTTGTACTCTCTCTCTATACAGCTCCAATTCCCCTCGATCCCTCTCGGGTGTCAGATACCCCTTGACATCTGTCCCAGTGAATGAGTTAGACCATCACCTGACCCACCCAGGGAAGAGCAGACTGACCTCACTCTATCAATGTAACACACCCATGGAAGAGCAGACTGACCCCACTCTGTCAATGTAACACACTCAGGGAAGGGTAGACTGACCCCACTCTGTCAATGTAACACACTCAGGGAAGGGTAGACTGACAGCACTCTGACAAACTAACTCACACAAGCAAGAGCAAATGACCCAACAGATAACCTGGTGGCCGGGTCAATCCAGGTGTTAGGGTCTGGAATGTATTGTCTGAATTTATGGGATAGACCGGATTAATCCAGGGGTTAGGGTCTGGAACACAGTGTGTGAGATTGTGGGATAGGCTGGAATATTTAAGGAGTTAGGGTTTGGAACGCAGTGGTTGAGAGAGTGGGATATGTCTGATTAATCCAGAGGTCAGTGCCTGGAATACAGTGCCTGAGAGTGTGGGATAGGCCGGATTAATCCAGGGATTAGGGTCTGGAATACAGTGTCTGAGAGTGTGGGGAGGCCTGGTCAATCCAGGGGTTAGGGTCTGGAACACAATGTCTGAGTGTGAGGGATAGGCTGGATTAATCCAGGGGTTAGGGTCTGGAACACGGTGTCAGGAAGTGTGGGGGAGGCCGGATTAATCCAGGGGTTAGGGTCTGGAACACAGTGCCTGAGAGTGTGGGATAGGCCGGGTCAATCCAGGGGTTAGGGTCTGGAACACAGTGTCTGAGAGTGTGGGATAGGCTGGATTAATCCAGCGGTTTGGGTATGGAATACAGTGTCTGCGGGAGTAGGATAGGCCGGATTAATCCAGGGGTTAGGGTCTGGTACAAAGTGCCGGAAAGTGTGGGGAAGGCCAATTCATTCCCAGGGTTAGAGTTTGGAACAAACTGTCTGGGATTGTGGGATAGGCCGGATTAATCCAGGCATTAGGGTCTGGAACAGAGTGTGTGAGAGCGTGGGATAGGCCGGGGGTTAGGGTCTGGAACAAAGTTCCGGAGAGTGTGGGGAGGCCGGGACAATCCAGGATTTAGTGTCTGGAACTCAGTGTCTAGGAGTGTGGGAAAGGCCGGATTAATCCAGGGATTAGGGTCTGGCAGAAAGTACCAGTGAATGTGGGATAGGCTGGATTAATCCAGGCGTTAGGATCTGGTACAAAGTGCCTGAGAGTGTGGGGAGGCCGGGATAATCCAGGATTTAGTGTCTGGAACTCAGTGTCTGAGAGTGTGGAATAGGCCGGGTCAATCGGGAATACAGTGGCTGAGAGTGTGGGGTAGGCCGGAATAATCCATGGGTTAGGGTTTGGAACACAGTGCCTGAGAGAGTGGGATAGGCCGGATTAATCCATGGTTTAGGGACTGGAACACAATGTCAGAGAGTTTGGGGTGGCCGGGTCAATCCAGGGGTTAATGTCTGGAACACAGTATCAGAGAGTTTGGGGTGGCCGGGTCAATCCAAGGGTTAGGGTTTGGAATTCATTGTCTGAGTTTATGGGATAGACCGGATTAATCCAGGGGTTAGGGTCTGGAATACAGTGTGTGAGTGTGGGATAGGCTGGAACATTCCAGTAGTTAAGGTCTGAAACGCAGTGCTTGAGAGAGTGGGATAGGTCAGATTAATCCAGGGGTAAATGTCTGGAATAGGGTGCCTGAGAGTGTGGGATAGGTTGGATTAATCCAGGGGTGAGAGTCTGGAATACAGTGTCTGAGAGTGTGGGGACTCTGGGTCAATCCAGGGGTTAGGGTCTGGAACACAGAGCCTGAGAGTGTGTATTGGCTGATTAATCCATGGGTTAGGGACTGGAACACAGTGTCAGAGAGATTGGGGTGGCGGGGTAAAGCCAGGGGTTAGGGTCTGAAATACATTGTCTGGGTTTATGGGATAAAACGGATTAATCCAGGGGTTAGGTTCTGGAACACAGTGTGTGAGTGTGGGATAGGCCGGAATATTGCACAAGTTAGGGTCTGGAACGCAGTGTTTGAGAGAGTGGGATAGGTCGGAATAATCCAGGGGTAAGTGTGTGGAATACAGTGCCTGAGAATGTGGGATAGGCCGGATTAATCCAGGAGTTAGCGTCTGGAACAAAGTGCATGAGAATGTGGGGTGGCCAGAATAATCCAGGGGTTAGGGTCTGGAACACAGTGCCTGAGGGTGTGGGATAGGCTGGATTAATCCAGGGGTTAGTGTCGGGAACACAGTGGCTGAGAGTGTGGGGTAGGCCGGATTAATCCAGGTGTAAAGGTCTGGGACAAAGCGTTTGAGAGTGTGGGATAGGCTGGATTAATGCAGGAGTTAGGGTCTGGAACACAGTGTCTGAGAGTGTGGGATAGGCCTGGTCTATCCAGGGGTTAGGATCTGGAACACAATTTCTGAGAGTGTGGAATCGGTCGGATTAATCCAGGTGTTAAGGTCTGGAACGCAGCATTTGAGAATGTGAGATAGGCTGGATTACTGCAGGAGTTAGGGTCTGGAACACGGTGTCTGAGAGTGTTGGATAGGCCGGATTAATCCAGCAGTGTGGGTCTGGAATGCAGTGTCTGCAGGAGTAGGATAGGCCGGATTAATCTAGGGGTTAGGGCCTTGAACACGGTGTCTGAGAGTGTGGGATAGGCCCGGTCTATCCAGGT
Source organism: Chiloscyllium punctatum (assembly GCF_047496795.1). NCBI lineage: Eukaryota > Metazoa > Chordata > Chondrichthyes > Orectolobiformes > Hemiscylliidae > Chiloscyllium > Chiloscyllium punctatum. The sequence goes on along the minus strand of NC_092772.1, from coordinate 67,266,674 downwards.
GTTACGCCCTGGAACACAATGTCTAAGAGTGTGGGATCAGTCGGATTAATCCAGGGGTTAGGGTCTGTAACATTGTGTCCGAGAGTGTGGGATAGGCCAGCGTAATCCAGGGTTAGGGTCTGGAACACAGTGATTGAGAGTGTGGGATAGGCCAGCTTAGTCTCGGGGTTAGGGTTGGAACATAGTGCCTGAGAGTGTGGGACATGCCAGATTAATCCAGGGGTTAGGGTCTGGAATACAGTGTCTGAGAGTGTGGGGAGAGCGGGTCAATCCAGTGGTTAGGGCCTGTAACAAAGTGCCAGAGATTGTGGGATAGGCCAGATAAATCCGGGGGCTAGTGTCTGGTTACATTGTCTGAGAGTGTGGGATAGGCCGGAATAGTCCAGGAGTTAAGGTCTGGAACGATGTGCTTGAGTGAGTGGGATAGGTCCGGTTAATCCAGGGGTTAGTGTCGGGAATACAGTGTCTGAGAGTGTGGGATAGGCCGGATTAATCCAGGGGTTCGGGTCTGGAATACAGTGTCTGATCGTGAGGGATAGGCCGGATTAATCCAGGGGTTTAGGTCTGAGACAGTGTTTGAGAGTGTGGGATTGGCCGGATTAATCCAGCGGTTTGGGTCTGGAATACAGTGTCTGCGGGAGTAGGATAGGCCGGATTAATCCAGGGGTTAGGGTCTGCATCACAGTGCCTCAGAGTGTGGAATGGGCCTATTTAACCCTGGTTTTAGGGTCTCAAACACAGTGCCTGAGAGTGTGTGGGAGGCCGGAAAATTCAGGGATTAGGGTCTGAAACACAGTGTCTGAGAGTGTGGGATAGGTCGGATTAATCCAGGGTTTAGTGTCTGGAACACAGTGTTTGAGAGTGTGGAGAAGGCCAGATTAATCCAGGGTTAGGTTCTAGAACACAGTGTCTGAGAATGTGGGATAAGCCAAATTAATTCCGGGGTTAGTGTCTGGAATACAGTGTCTGAGAGTGTGGGATAGGCCCAGTCAATCCAGGGGTTACATTCTGGAACATAATGTCTGACAATGTGGGATTGGTCGGATTAACCAAGGGGTTAGTGTCTGGAATACATTGTTTGAGAGAGTGGAATAGGGTGGATTAATCCTGGGGTTTGGTTCTAGAACACAGTGTATGAGAATGTGGGATAGGCCAGATTAATGCAGGGGATAGGGTCTGGAACAGTGTCTGAGAATGTGGTGTATGCCAGATTAATCCAGGGGTTAGTGTCTGGAATACAGTGCTTGAGAGTGTGGGATAGTCTGGAATAATCCAGGGGATAGGGTCTGAAACACAGTGCCTGAGAGTGTGGGATAGGCCGGATTAATACAGGGGTTAGGGACTGGAACAAAGTGCCTGAGAGTATGGGGAAGGCAGATTCAATGCAAGGGTTAGGGTCTGAAACACAGTGTCTGAGAGAGTGGGGAGGCCGGAATAACCCAGGATTTAGCGTCTGGAACTCAGTGTTTGAGAGTGTGGAATAGGCCGTGTCAATCCAATGGTTAGTGTCTGGAACACAGTGGCTGAGAGTGTGGGGTAGGCTGGATTAATCCAGGGGTTAGTGTCTGGAATAGAGTGACTGAGGGTGTGGAGTAGGCCGGAATATTCCAGGTGTTAAGATCTGGGACACAGCGTTTGAGAGTGTGGGATAGGCTGGTTTAATGCCGGAGTTAGGGTCTGGAACACAGTGTCTGAGAGTGTAGTATAGGCCGGATTAATTCAGCAGTGTGGGTCTGGAATGCAGTGTCTACGGGAGTAGGATAGGCCGGATTAATCCAGGGGTAAGGGTCTGGAACAAAGTGCCTGAGAGTGTGGGGAGGCCGGAATAATCCAGGATTTAGGGTCTGGAACTCAGTGTCTGAGAGTGTGGAATAGGCCGTGTCAATCCAATGGTTAGTGTCTGGAACACAGTGGCTGAGTGTGCGGTAGGCTGGATTAATCCAGGGGTTAGTGTCTGGAACAAAGTGGCTGAGGGTGTGGAGTAGGCCGGAATATTCCAGGTGTTAGGGTCTGGAACAGAGTGTCTGAGAGTGTGGGGTAGGCCGGAATAATCCATGGGTTAGGGTCTGGAAAACAGTGTCTGAGAGTGTGGGGTAGGCCGGATTAATCCAGGGGTTATGTTCTGGAACACAGCGTCTGAGATTGTGGGGTAGGCCGGAATATTCCAGGGGTTAGGGTCTGGAACACAGTGTCTGAGAGTGAGGGATAGGCTGGGTAAATCCAGTGGTTATGTTCTGAAACAAAGTGCATGATAGTGTGGGAGATGCTGGATTAATCCAGGGGTTAGAGTCTAGAACACAGTGTCTGAGAGTGTAGGATAGGCCCGGTCTATCCAAGTGTTAGGATCTGGAAAAAAAGTTCTGAGAGTGTGGAATCGGTCAGATTAATCCAGTGTTAAGGTCTGGGACACAGCATTTGAGGGTGTGGGATAGGCTGGATTAATGCAGGAGTTAGCATGTGGAACACAGTGTCTGAGCGTGTCGGATAGGCCGGGTCAGTTCAGGGGTTTGGGTCTGGAACACAGTGTCTGAAAGTGTGATAGGCCGGATTAATCCAACATCGTGGGTTGGAATGCAGTGTCTGCGGGAGTAGGATAGGCCGGATTAATCCAGGGGTTAGGATCCGGAACAAAGTGTCGGTGAGTGTGGGATAGGCCGGATTAAACCAGGGGCTAGGGTCTGGAACATGTGTCTGAGAGTGTGGGATAGGCCGGATTAATCCAGGGGTTATGTTCTGGAACAAAGTGTCTGAGAGTGTGGGGTAGGCCGGAATAATCCATGGTTTAGGGTCTGGAACACAGTGTCTGAGAGCGTGGGATAGGCTGGATTAATCCACCGGTTTTGGTCTGGAATACAATGTCTGCGGGAGTAGGATAGGTCGGATTAATCCAGGGGTTAGAGTCTGGAATACAGTGTCTGAGAGTGTGGGGAGAGCGGGTCAATCCAGTGGTTAGGGTCTGGAAGAAAATGCCGGAGATTGTGGGATAGACCAGATTAATCCAGTGGCTAGTGTCTGGTTACATTGTCTGAGAGTGTGGGATAGGCCGGATTAATCCAGTGGTTCGGGTTTGGAACACTGTGCCTGGAAGTGTGGGGTACGCCGGATTAATCCCGGGGGAAGAGTCTGGAATATAGTGTCTGAGAGTGTGGGGAGAGCGGGTCAATCCAGTGGTTAGGGTCTTGAACAAAATGCCGGAGATTGTGGGATAGACCAGATTAATCCAGTGGCTAGTGTCTGGTTACATTGTCTGAGAGTGTGGGATAGGCCGGATTAATCCAGTGGTTCGGGTTTGGAACACTGTGCCTGGAAGTGTGGGGTACGCCGGATTAATCCCGGGGGAAGAGTCTGGAATATAGTGTCTGAGATTGTGGGGGAGGCCGGATTAATCCGGGGTTAGGTTCTAGAACACAGTGTCTGAGAATGTTGGATAGGCCGGATTAATCCAGGGGATAGGGTCTGGCACACAGTGTCTGAGAATGTGGTGTATGCCTGATAAATCCAGGGGTTAGTGTCTGGAATACAGTGTCTGAGAGTGTGGAATAGGCCCGGTCAATCCATGGATTATATTCTGGAACACAGTGTCCGAGAGCGTGGGGGAGGCCGGATTAATCCACGGGTTAGTGTCTGGAACAAAGTGCCGGAGAGTGTGGGATAGGCCAGATTAATTCAAGGTTTAGGGTAGGAAATACAGTGCTTGAGAGTATGGGATAGGCCGGATTAATCCAGGGGTTAGGGTCTGGAACAGAGTGTCTGAGAGTGTGGGGTACTCCAGAATAATCCAGGGGTATGGTCTGGAACACAGTGTCTGAGAGTGTGGGGTAGGCCGGAATATTCCAGGGGTTAGGTTCTGGAACAGAGTGTCTGAGAGTGAGGAATAGGACGGATTAATCCAGGGGTTACGGTCGGCACAAAGTGTCGGTGAGTGTGGGGTAGGCTGGATTAATCCAGGGGTTAGTGTCTGGAACACAGTGGCTGAGAGTGTGGGGTAGGCCGGAATAATCCAGGGGTATGGTCTGCAACACAGTGTCTGAGAGTGTGGGATAGGCCGGAATAATCCATGGGTTAGGGTCTGGCACACAGTGTCTGAGAGTGTGTGATAGGCCGGAATAATCCAAGGGTATGGTCTGGAACACAGTGTCTGAGAGTGTGGGGTAGGCTGGGTAAATCCAGGGGTTAGGTGCTGGAACAAAGTGACTGAGAGTGTGGGATAGGACGGATTAATCCAGGGGTTAGGGCCTGGAACAAAGAGCCTGAGAGTGTGGGTGAGGCCGGATTAATCCAGGGATTAGGGCCTGGAACACAGTGTCTGAGAGTGTAGGATGGGCCTGGTCTATCCAGGGGTTAGGATCTGGAACACAATTTCTGAGAGTGTGGGATAGGCCGGATTAATCCAGCAGTGTGGGTCTGGGATGCAGTGTCTGCAGGAGTAGGATAGGCCGGATTAATCTAGCGGTTAGGGCCTGGAACATGGTGTCTGAGAGTGTGGGATAGGCCCAGTCTATCCAGGGGTTACGCACTGGAACACAATGTCTCAGAGTGTGTGATCGGTTGGATTAATCCAGGGGTTAGTGCCTGTAACACTGTGTCGGGGAGTGTGGGATAGGCCGGCGTAATCCAGGGTTAGGGTCTGGAACACAGTGATTGAGAGTGTGGGATAGGCCAGTTTTGTCTATGGGTTAGGGTTGGAATACAGCGCCTGAGAGTGTGGGACATGCCGGATTAATCCAGGGCTTTGGGTCTGGAATACAGTGTCTGAGAGTGTGGGGAGAGCGGGTCAATCCAGTGGTTAGGGTCTGGAACAAAGTGCCGGACTTTGTGGGATCGGCAGGATTAATCCATCTGTTAAGGTCTGGAAAACTGTGTCACAGAGTTTGGGGAGGCCGGGTAAATCCAGGGGTTAGGGTCTGGAATACATTGTCTGAGTTTATGGGACAGACCGGATTAATCCAGTGGTTAGGGTCTGGAACACATTGTGTGAGAGTGGAATAAACCAAAATATTCCAAGAGTTAGGGTCTGGAACGCAGTGCTTGAGAGAGTGGGATAGGTTAGATTAATCCAAGGGTTAGCGTCTGGAATACAGTGCCTGAGAGTGTGGGATAGGCCGGATTAATCCAGAGGTTCGGGTCTGGAATTCAGTGTCTGAGAGTGTGGGGACACTGGGTCTATCCAGGGGTTAGGGTCTGGAACACAGTGTCTGAGCGTGAGGGATAGGCCGGATTAATCCAGGTGTTAAGGTCTGGGACACAGCGTTAGAGAGTGTGGGATAGGCTGGATTAATGCAGGAGTTGGGGTCTGGAACACAGTGTCTGAGAGTGTGGGATAGGCTGGATTAATCCAGCGGTTTCGGTCTGGAATGCAGTGACTGAGGGAGTAGCATAGGTCGGATTAATCCAGGGGTTAGGGTCTGGCCCAAAGTGCTGGTAAGTGTGGGATAGGCCGGATTAATCCAGGGGTTAGCGTCTGGAACACAGTGTCTGAGAGTGTGGAGTTGGCCGGATTAATCCAGTGGTTAGGGTCTGGCACTATGAGAAACAAAGCTCACTGACTTCAATAATTTCAGTCCGAGACAAAATCTGAATCAGTAGTGTCCTTTATTTTACTCTTGCAAGAGGGTGTGATGTCCAGTGTCTGCAAGGCAACGGACATACACACCCCAAATTCAATTAATACACAATATTCATATAATTTGGTTTCTTTTTTTATCCTCCCCTGTTTGCACCTTCCACTTCCCTAAGACCGGCACCCGTTACTCCTGTTTATCTCTTGCCTTATCCGGCCTTGTCTGTGACAAAATGCTTATTTCTGGCCTCAGGCCGTTTGACTTCATCCCGCTGTAGGTCATTGTTAGGCATATTCTTTCTTCATCATTATCTACCGCCTCCATCTGTACCTTTCCCTCACAGCATCTTATCACTAAGCCCTTTTAATTGGGGGTTGTTCCTGTGTTTCTGTATAAGTGGGAAACAGATGTTTATACCTACTCTTTGTACAGGCGTATCTAATTTAACGGCCTCTCTTCACAGCATCTTATCTATTCGCCTGTAATATCTACCATTTTTTTGCAGTCACGTTTCATTCTTGCATACAATTTTAGCTAATACAAAACCAATTATGTATTTCCTCCACATAATTTCCATTCTTGTTGACTCAGTTCTTGGCTAAAACAATTACACACTGGTGTGAGCTCATTTACTTTGTATAAGTAAATGGAATTGCAGAAGTAACACTAGTTTTCCCACATCCCACAATTTCCCCTTTTTCATTAATTACCATTTGTTATCTTCTGCAGTTTTTCTTTTAAGCTTCGCCCCCGAAATTCGCAAGCATCATTCCGGAGATTTCATCCATCTTGGTCTCACTCATCCCCTCATTATTTAGTCGATAAAGTTCCTCTGCCTGATTCCCTTTTAGGGGCATCTGTTTCATCAAGGCTGTTTCAATCAGTCTTTGGGTGAGTCCTCGTATACAGGGTATGATACAACAGCCAATGGCCACCAATACCCCGACTACTACTATCAGGGAAGTAAGGATGGAAACCACCATCCCCTTCCATTTTCCAAACCATGATAGAAGCCATGCCGTGAGAGATGTGTCTACTCCTGAATTCTCAGCCAGTTCCTCTGCTAAGGTAGTCAATCCCCTTATGGCCGGAGTGATTGAACCACCAGGTGCAGTGTTATTAGGAATAAAGGTGAAACAGCTTCCTCCTAACATCACACACACACACACACACACACCCTTTTCCCGCTAGAATCATATCAAGGGCCATTCTGTTTTCCCATGCCATCCTACTTGTCACATCAAGCTGTTCTGATATTCCTTTAACCACACCTCTTGTATAATTTATAAATCACTTTTGATTATAGAACATGTAATTTATCCAATCTACATTTTTATTAATTGTTTCCCACCAGAAGAGAGTTGACTCAAAGCCTGCTGCAATCTGGGTACGAGCGTTGAACTCATCAGGTACCCTCCCCCCAGGAACTCCTACAGAATCGAGATAAATCCTGTCATCGAAAGAAATGTCTAACAGTGATTTCTTACTCCTTCCCTTTGTCCCTACTATCTTTTCCTTCTCAAATGCCAGGGTAAATGGAATTGCCAATTGTACAATTGCACATATCCCTCTCCAATCCGGAGGGAGGGTGGGTCTCAATATTTTGCCTCCACAGTCCCACCACAGATCCGCTCGGGGAACCTTCAGTGCTGAGTAGTTCCCTCCCTTCTCCGTTTCGGTGACATCCTTAATCTCTGTACATAATTTCAGCTCCCCCCAAGTCTCCAGACCGATTTGTACCTCGTATATGCACACACAACGTGTGATTTCCGACTGCAGCTGGAAACATGGGGAGGGTGGGACTTTTGCATCTTTCTTCTCCAAGGGAGGGAACATCAGAGATAGGGACGTACAGTTCCTATCATTCCATGCAGTCTCATCCTGATACAGGGCTATCATACATTTCATGCCCTTCCTGTCTCCCTTCCACCCGAGCAGAAAGGGAACCCTCTGGGTCACTGGCCGACCGGAGGCACATGCATAGCAATTGCTCTTGTTCAGACATTTTACAGTATACTTTACCCATTGAACCCAGGCATTTGCATCCCCGTACCCAGTTTCTATTTCGATGGTCTGTTTTAAGTCCTTTACCTCTATAATTTTTACTACTTTAGGGTCATCGGTAGGAGTGAAAGGTTGTATCTTATTACTCAGTAGTTCTGCCCATTTTCCCTGTCCTACGCTATTCAAAAACAAGAGCCTGAGAAATCATTCCGGTTGGTTTTCATTTCTATCCCACATGTTTCATTTAATCGGACCTGATAGGTCCTTCCCCCCACCCCCGCCAGAATTGCTCCATGTTACGTGGTTCTCTTTATCGTTAAGTATATTGGGTTACACTTTTTATCGGGACAATCGAGAGATGGTCGGAAGGGGGCCCGGTGTACTGTGACGAGACCATTATACCAAGTACCATCCCCAAGGCCATCCCCATAGGATTAAGATGTATCTCTGAGCTGCGGTACTGTCTCTGATTATCTCCATCCTCACAATTTACTAAGCTACATGAATCAGGTCTATTACTTGTGGATTATCAGACTCAGGGACCGTTAATAATACATATGAAAATGATGTTTGACAAAATCCCAATACTAAGAGAGCTAGCATCATAACTCTAAGCATCTCCAGCATTCTAAAAATGGTGCTGAAGCACCAAAAGACTTAATATACAATCCTACAGAAATAGTCCTGCGCTCGCGTCACCACTGTATAATTAGTTACTCAAAGTCTCTTTAGTCTGAGTTTCAGCGGGTCTTGTGTTGATTCGGGTGTCCAGACTTCTTCCTCAACTGCAACTTCCACTGGCCCTTTGATCCGAGTGTAGTGAGTCCAGCCTTTCCCCACTGTCCTTATTGCCGTTTCGGTAGTCAAAAGAGCCTGGTACGGCCCTTCCCAGTCCGGCTGCAATTTAGTCTCTGTCCATGATTTTACTCAGACCCAATCTCCCGGCCGGATGGGATGAACGGTGAATTCAAGGGGCGGAGTCTGTGCCAATAAACCCTGTTCCCTGAGGAAAGACAAAGAGGGGGACAAGCCCAGTATATACTTCTTTAAGAACAAGTCTTTAGTTTCGGGAATTGGCAATTCTCCATTCGTTCCCAAGTAAGGAAATCCAAATAAGATTTCATAGCGGGATAGTCCCAAGTCTTTCATACTTGCTGTTCGTACTCCCAAGAGAGCTATAGGTAAACATTTGATCCAAGGGAGTCTGGTTTCTATTATCAATTTAGAGAGCTGTCGTTTGAGTGTTTGGTTCATTCTCTCAACCCTTCCCGATGATGGCGGGTGCCATGGAGTATGGAACTCCCAGGAAATTCCCAACCCTTTCATTACCCCCTGTAACACTTTAGATGTAAATTGAGTTCCTTGGTCAGAATCTATACAGTTCACTAGCCCATATCGAGGAATTATGTGCTCTAATATTGTTTTAGACACCACACTCGCAGTGGCAGTAGCTCGGGGGTATGCCTCAACCCAACCAGATAGATGATCTACTATGACCAGTATATATTTTAGTCTTCCTACTCTGGGTAGTTCAGTCTAATCTACTTGTATACTCTGGAAGGGTCTCAATCCCAGGTCTCTTCCTCCCGGGGTCTGTTTTCTCAAGACTTTCTTATTTACCTTTCTGCATATTATACATCCCTCACATATTTGTTTAGCAATTGTATACATTCCTTTACATCCATATTCCCTAAGAACTAAATCACACATTGCTTGTACTCCCCAATGACTGCCTTGGTGTAGGACAGCCATAATCTCTCGCATCATCATTTTGTTTAACATTTCCCTTCCATCAGGTAACATCCAATGCCCTTCTGCTGTTTTACAGCCCCTAAATCTTTCAATTCTTTTTCCTCTCTTTCAGTAAATATAGGAGCTTCCCGAGGACCTGGGACAGTAGGTATTAGGGAATGGATCACCACTTCTTGTGGGTTCAGGGCTGCTTCCTTAGCCACTTCATCGGCTAATCTATTCCCCCTAACATCTAGTTCATTTCCTTTCTGATGACCATTTACATGCACTACCGCTATTTCTCGGGGGAGTAATAGGGATTCCAAGACCCGTTTAATCAACTCCTCATGTACTAATTCCTTCCCCCGGCTATTGATCAGTCCTCTTTCCTGCCATATCTTTCCGAAAGTGCCAACACCAAATACATATTTAGAGTCAGTGAATACTGTTCCCTCTTTATTTTCTAACGCCCTAAGGGCTCTTTCCAATGCATAGAGTTCGCAGGTTTGAGCTGACCACACATTTGGCAACCTTCCTGCCTCCACCACACGACCTTCCATCCCGTCTACGACTGCATACCCATTATGTCTTTTCCCTTCAGTCACCCAGGATGATCCGTCTATAAAAAGTCGGGCTCCTGCCTGAAGCGGAACATCTCTCAGGTCCATGCGGACCTTAGTTTGGTATTCTATAATGTCAAGGCAGTCCTGCTCTGGATTCTGAGGAGAGTCCCCTTCCCCTTTCCAAAGAAAGGCAGCTGGATTTAAACAATTGTCCGTGACCAACACTAGATCATCCTTTTCTATTAATATTGCCTCATATTTCAGAACCCGCGAGTCTGCCAACCGTCGCCCAGCTTTTTGGTTTCGGATTGTTCTCACATGGTGTGGGGTACTTACTATTAGGACTCCCCCAAATGTAATCTTTCTGCTTTCCTCCACCAACAGTGCAGTGGCAGCCACGGCCTGCACACACTCAGGCCACCGCAGGGATACTGGATCCAGTAGCTTCGAAAGATATGCTACTGGCTGTTTCATTCCTCCCCATCACTGGGTTAATACTCCCAAAGCCGCTCCCTTATCTACAGTAACAAAGAGGTGGAAAGGTTTATCTAGAGAAGGTAAGGCTGACACGGGGGCATGGATCAGATCTCTTTTGAGTTCCTTAACTAGTTCTTTATCCTCATCATCCCAACTTAGACATTTTGGTACCTCCTCTAATAGTTTGAAATGTAATTTCTTAGTTTTTTGAGCATAAGAGTCAATCCACAATCTGCAATGTCCCGTTAGACCGAAAAATTTACATAACTCCCGTTTAGACCTGGGCAGCGACATCCCCACTATTCCCTCTATCCGTTCCGGGCTTATCTTTCGCTTTCCCTCACTAACTAAATGTCCCAAGTATTTCACTTCTTGCTCCGCATATTGTAGTTTGTTCTTAGATACTCGCAGTCCCTGCTGGCCCAGAAAATTCAATAATTTGTTAGTGCTTTCTAATGCTTTTTCTCTTCTTTTTCCTGTTACTAAGAGGTCGTCTACATCCTTTAATAGGATAGTTCCCTTGGGGCTGCTAAATTTCTCCAATATTTGTTCTAACATCTGTCTAAATAAATTTGGGGAGACCATAAACCCCTGGGGAGCACGGCCCTCCGGTATCGCTCTTTCCGTCCTGTCTTGGGGTCTTCCCATTCAAAGGCAAACAAATTCCTACTTTCCTCTGCCAAGGGACAAGCCCAAAAAGCATCCTTTAAATCTATCACACTAAACCATTTGTGGTCATGAGGGATCTTACTTAATAAGGTATAGGGGTTTGGCACCACTGGGTGCCTGATCTGTACTGTTCGATTTAATGTTCTCAAATCCTGCACCAATCGATAAGTTCCATCGGATTTCCGCACTGGTAGAATTGGGGTATTATAAGGAGATATATATGGCTCCAATTGTCCATCTCTAATCAGTCCCTCAATTACTGGCTGCAGTCCTCGTTTACCTTCTATGGAAATGGGATATTGTCGCTCACAGACAACGTCCCCTTTACTTTTTAAACTTATTTCTAGGGGAGGGATCCGTAGTTTTCCACGATTCCCTTCCCTAGCCCATACAATAGGGTCTATCCCTCTCTCCACATCCTCTGTCAACATTGCCATTTGTACAACTAATTCTTTTTCCTGAATTCCAATCTCCAGTCCTAAGAGGATAATTAAATCTCTCCCTAGTAAGTTACTTCCTATATCAGGGATATACAGCAGTTCCCCTTTGACCCTATCCTTAGGACCTTCTATCATCATAGGTTCAAATACTGCAACAGTAAATCCTTCCTCTTTTACCCTGGAAACAGTAATGTATCGTGTTGACATTCCTATTTTCTTTGGTTTAAAATTCAGCGATGACCGTGCTGCCCCCGTATCGACGAGGAAGACTACCTCTTCCCCACAGGGTCCCACCTTCAAGTTTATCAAGGGTTTCTGGTGGGTCCCCGAGGGCAGGAACCCCTGACACCCCTATACTTCATCAAAATTCATAAGCGGAATTGCCCTCTCTTCCCTTTGTAGATCAGGACAGTCCCGCTTAAAGTGCCCTATCTTTCTGCAATAATTGCATCCTGCCTGTGGAGACTTCCATCTCTGCCCCTGTCACACGAACCCTCTATCAAATGCTCCCCCTTGTCCTCTCCCCCTCCCTCTCCCTCTCTGTCCTAAATGCTGCCACCCACCGCTCCGGTTGCTCACTATTGGTTCCATTCTTTTCTTAACTACCTCGTCAAACGTTGCTCCCATCATTTTCACCTTCTGTTTTTGTCTCTCATCCTCTCTCTTTGCAAACACTTTCTGTGCCTCTCTTAACAATTCATCTATTGGTGTTTCACTCCACCCTTCTATCTTCTGTATCTTTCTCTGTATATCTGGCCATGCCTTTGTCACAAAATGTACTTTCAAAAGACCCTGTGCCGTTGGGTCCTCAGGGTTCATTCCAGAATATTTCCGCATTGAGTCTCTTAATCTTTGCAAGAAAGCTGAGGGAGTCTCATCTTTCTCCTGTCTAACTTCAAAGGCTTTAGTCGAATACTGTGACTTCGGAACTGCCTCTCTTATTCCTTTTAGAACCAGGTCTTTCAATTCCCTCATTCCTTCTTAATGCTCTGGGTTTTGATTTTCCCACTCTGAGGGGAAACTTCACCTCTCCCTGTCCAGCATACCCATCTCCAATGGGGTGTTCCCTGTCCCATATTTTAATGGCTGCTCCACGTATAAGTCCCCTTTCTTCCCCAGTAAAGAGTATATTCAAAATAGACATTAACTCAGCCCAGGTATACAGACTGGGCCCCAAAAATTGATCAATTTGTTCAGACAACCCCACCGGATCCTCGACCAGGACCTTCATTTCCTTTTTAAATGTTCTGACCTCCCCACTGGTGAGGGGGGGCACTTACAAACCCAATCTCTTTGTCCCCTATTGGTACCGCCTGAAGGTACCTCCTTTTTTTTTGTTTTCCCCCCTTAGGCTTTGATTTAGATCCTCCTGAGGCCTCCTCTCCATCTACTGTAGCTTTCCTTTCTTTTGCTGAGGATTGAGGGTCAGGAACAACAACATCCCCGCCCACCGCCCCTTCGTCATCCTCTTGTGAGTCATCTGTTCCCTGTCCCTGTCTGTCTGTCTCTCCTCCTTCCTCATGTTCAACTAATCTGATTTTATGGTACTCGGGGGGCAAGCAGCCAAGAGGATCCCAGGGACTAGGAGGGGCAGACGGTGAATCCTTTGTCTTTACTACCATCATTCCCAAACTGCCCTTCAAACAGAACGCATAGTCTGCCTCCTCTTGAGTAAAAGGTTGTTTTTTATTCACATACATACCTAAATACTGACAGACCCAATCCTCGTCCGAACTATACTTTGGCCAGCAGACAGCTGGACGAAGGATTGGGTCTTTGGTCCATACTAAACAATAATATTTAATCATTTCCTTTGCATCTTTTGCCCTTGTACAAATATTGCTTGTTCATTCCCCAACGGACTTCCAGGAGGAATGTTACAAGGGACTTTTTCTTCTTCCTTTACCCCGTGACAGGTTCTCTGCCTACACCCCCCCCCCCCCCCCCCCCCCCCCCCCATTTCGCGGGGCCCTCACCACTCCCTCAGCGAGTAAATACCCCTTTTCCCGGCCACTTAAAAGTCAGGTTTCTTACCTTGGTCTGTGCACAGAGTTGCCTGGCCCCTTTTCACCGTATTTTCTATCGAGGTCCTCTCACTGTCTGATTCAGGTGTCTCCCATGTGGGATCCTTACCAGTCGCCCAAGGGAGCGGACGAAACCAGGACACAAGACCGCTCCTCAATGGGGAACGGGACGTGTCTTCCCAGTGTCCAAGGCCAGCCACTCCCCCCGGCGATGGAAGAACATCCCGGACGAGCCCCCAGTTTTGAGAAACAAAGCTCACACACTTCAATAATTGCAGTCCGAGACAAGATCTGAATCAGTCGTGTCCTTTATTTTACACTTGCACGAGGGTGTGATGTCTAGAGAGATACACACAGCAAATTCAATTAATACACAACATTTATATAGTTTCTTTTGTTTTACACTGCTCCTCCCCATTTACATCTTCCACTTCCCTAAGACCAGCCCCCATTACCCCTGTTTATCTCTTGGCTTATCCGGCCTTGTCTGTGACAAAATGCTTATTTCTGGCCTCACAAGGCCATTTGACCTCATCCCGCTGTAGGTCATTTTTAGGCATATTCTTTCTTCACCATTATCTACTCCCTCCATCCATACCTTCCCCTGATCCTTATTACCCTTTTAATTGGGGTTTGTTCCTGTGTTTCTGTAAAAGTGGGAAACAGATGCTTATACCTACTGTTTGTACAGGCGTATCTAGCTTAACGTCCTCCCCTCACAGCATCTTATCTATTCGCCTGTAATATCTATCATTGTTTTGCAGTCACGTTTCATTCTTGCATACAATTTTAGCTAATACAAAAACAATTATGTATTTACTCCACATAGTTTCCATTCTTGTTGACTCAGCTCTTGGCTAAAACAATTACAGACTGATGTGAGTTCATTTACCTTGTATAAGTAAATGGAATTGCAGAAGTAACACTAGTTTTCCCACATCCCACATATTCTTACTGCAAATCACCTTCCAGAATATTCTCTTGCACCTGCCAATGTTTTCAATATAATTCACAAAACACTGACAGCAGGGTAGATGACATGATGGGATGTAGCAAACTGTTACACTCAGTACTTTCATGTTGCAATGTAATAATATCCAGTCAGAAACATGCCCTGGGTCAGGGACAAAACCTCCCTGGGTCTGGAAGTGGGGACTGGGCGTAGAACAGGGATTTTCGTCAGTCACTGAGTTATTTTGGAAATCTGTGCTGTACATGGGCATTTCTCCACATTGTATTCAGTTTCTATGTGTGGATGTGTGTGATGGAGAGAGTTTAAACTGAGTTTATCACTGCGTTTCTGCTTAGGGATTCCCTGTCCTTCAGATATTTGACTGCAACACAGACAGAGAGGGACAGAGAGACAGAGGGACCGAGAGAGAGAGAGAGAGAGAGAGAGTGAGACAGAAAGTGCGAGAGAGGGGGGTACGGAGAGACAGAGAGAGAGGGACAGAGAGAGAGAGGGACAGAGACACAGAGCAAGAGAGAGGGGGACAGAGAGGGAGAGAGAGAGAGAGGGACAGAGAGAGAGAGGGACACAGTGAGAGATAGAGGGACAGAGAGAGAGAGAGAGACGAGAGAGAGAGAGAGAGGGACAGAGAGACAGAACGAGAGAGAGTGGGACATAGAGAGAGAGAGAGAGAGAGAGAGAGAGAGGGACAGAGAGATAGAGTGAGAGGGACAGAGAGAGAGAGGGACAAAGACAGAGAGCGCGACAGAGAGAAATCGAGATAGGGACAGAGAGAGAGACAGAGAGACAAAGAGGGACACAGAGAGACAGAGGGACAGAGACAAAGAGGGACAGAGAGACAGGGACAGGGAGACAGAGAGAGAGAGGGAGAGAGAGGGAGAGAGACAGAGAGGGACAGAGAGAGAGGGACAGAGTGAGAGAGAGAGACATAGTGAGAGATAGAGGGACAGAGAGACACAGAGAGAGAGAGGGACAGAGAGAGAGAGAGAGGGAGACAGAGACCGAGGGACAGAGACAGAGAGGGACAGAGAGAGAGAGGGACAGAGAGACTGAGAAAGAGAGAGGGACAGAGAGACTGAGAGAGAGAGGGAGACAGAGAGAGAGAGAGAGAGACAAAGAGACAGAGAGAGAGAGGGACATAGAGAGAGAGAGGCAGAGGGACAGAGAGACAGAGAGGGAGAGAGGGACAGAGAGAGAGAGAGAGAGAGAGAGAGGGAGAGAGAGAGAGAGACAGAGAGAGAGGGACACAGAGAGAGAGAGGGAGAGGGACAGAGAGAGAAGAGGGACAGAGAGACAGGGACAGAGAGAGAGAGGGACAGAGAGACAGGACACAGAGAGAGCGAGAGAGGGACAGAGAGCGAGAGAGGGAGAGAGAGAGAGAGGGACAGAGAGACAGAGAGAGGGACAGAGAGACAGAACGAGAGAGAGTGGGACATAGAGAGAGAGAGGGAGAGGGACAGAGAGAGAGACACAGAGAGGGAGAGAGGGACGGGGAGAGAGAGAGGGATAGGGACAGAGAGAGGGACAGAGACAGAGAGAAAAACAGAGAGGGACAGAGAGTGAGAGGGACAAAAACAGAGACAGGGACAGAGAGAGAAAGAGAGAGAGAGACAGAGAGACAAAAAGGGACAGAGAGAGAGACGGACAAGGAGGGACATAGAGAGATAGGGACAGAGAGAGAGAGAGAGAGAGAGAGAGACCGAGGGACAGAGAGACCGAGCGATAGAGAGAGAGGGAAAGAGGGACAGAGAGACTGAGAGAGAGAGAGAGAGAGAGAGAGAGACAGAGAGAGAAAGTGATAGAGGGACAGAGAGACCAAGGGACAGAGAGAGCGGGACAGAGAGACAGACAGAGAGAGGGACACAGAGGGAGAGAGAGTGAGGGACACAGAGAGAGAGGGAGAGAGAGGAAGAGACTGTCACTGAGAGAGAGAGGGAACGAAAGAGAGAGGGTCAGATAGAGAGAGAGGGAAACAGAGAGGGAGACGGACAGAGAGAGAGAGAAAAACAGAGAGAGAGTGGGACACAGAGAGGGAGAGAGGGACAGAGAGAGAGAGAGAGGGACAGAGAGAGACTGAGGGACAGAGAGGCCGTGCGACAGAGAGAGAGAGGGAGAGAGGGACAGAGAGACTGAGAGAGAGAGAGAGAGACAGAGAGAGAGAGAGAGTGATAGAAGGACAGAGAGACAGAGGGACAGAGAGAGAGAGAGAGAGACAGAGAGAGACAGTGATAGATGGACAGAAAGACAGAGGGACAGAGAGAAGAGAGTGGGAGACAGAGTGAGACAGACAGCGAGACCGAGGGACAGATTGAGAGAGAGGGACAGAGAGTAAGAGGGACACAGAAAGAGTGAGGGACAGAGAGACCGAGGGACAGAGAGAGAGGGACAGAGAGACAGAGAGGGAGGGAGAGAGAAAGAGCGAGACGGACAGAGAGAGAGCGAGAGCGACAGAGAGGCAGAGGGACGGAGAGAGAGAGGAACACACAGAGAGAGAGGGGACAGAGAGAAAGAGAGGGTCACTGAGAGAGAGGGACAGATAGAGAGAGGAACAGATAGAGAGAGAGGGAAACAGAGAGGGAGACGGACAGAGAGAGACACACACACAGAGAAACACAGAGGGTGAGAGAGACAGAGAGAGGGAGGGACACAGAGAGGGAGATAGGGACAGAGAGAGAGGGACAGAGAGAGAGAGGGACAGAGAGAAAGAGAGAGATGGAACAGAGGGAGAGAGAGGGACACAAAGAGAGGGAGATAGGGACAGAGAGAGAGAGAGGGACACAGAGGGAGAGAGAGAGGGACACAGAGAGAGCGATAGAGGGACAGAGAGCGAGAGAGGGACACAGGGAGAGAGAGGTACAGAGACAGAGAGAGGGACACACAAAGAGAGGGGCACAGAGAGAAAGAAGGACAGAGAGAGAGGGACAGAGCAAGTGAGGGACAGAGAGAGAGAGTGAAACAGAGAGGGAGACGGACAGAAAGAGACACACCGAGAGAGACACACACATAGAGAGAGAGAGAGACAGAAAGAGAGAGGGACAGAGACAATGAGGGATAGAGAGAGTGAGGGACAGAGAGTCACAGAGAGAGAGAGGGACAGAGACAGAGAGGGACAGAGACAGAGAGGGATAAAGAGAGGGAGAAAGGGGCAGAGAGTGAGAGGGACACAGAGAGAGAGGGACAGAGGGAGAGGGGGCACAGAGAGTGGGAGACAGAGAGAGAGAGCGAGAGAGGGACAGAGAGAGAGAGGGTCACAGTGAGAGAGAGGGACAGAGAGAGACACAGGGTCACAGTGAGAGAGAGGGACAGAGAGAGAGGGACAGAGAGACAGAGAGGGACACAGAGAGGGAGACATACACAGAGAGAGAGAAACAGAGAGAGAATGACAGAGAGAGAGGGACACAGAGAGGGAGAGAGGGACAGAGAGAGAGGGACGGGGACACAGAGAGAGGGACACAGAGAGAGAGAAAGACAGAGAGAGAGAGGGACACATAGAGGGAGAGAGAGGGACAGAGAGTGAAATGGACAGAAACAGAGAGAAGGACAGAGAGGGAGAGAGAGAGACAGAGAGAGAGGGACAGAGAGAGAGGGACAGAGAGCGAGGGACACACAGAGAGAGAGAAAGGGACAGAGTGACAAAGAGGGACACAGAGAGAGAGGGACAGAGAGACAGAGAGGGACAGAGACAGAGAGGGATAAAGAGAGGGAGAAAGGGACAGAGAGTGAGAGGGACACAAAGAGAGGGGCACAGAGAGAAAGAAGGACAGAGAGAGAGGGACAGAGAAAGTGAGGGACAGAGAGAGAGAGTGAAACAGAGAGCGAGACGGACAGAAAGAGACACACCGAGAGAGACACAGAGAGAGAGAGAGAGAGAGAGAGAGACAGAAAGAGAGAGGGACAGAGACAATGAGGGATAAAGAGAGGGAGAAAGGGACAGAGAGTGAGAGGGACACAGGGAGAGAGGGGCACAGAGAGTAGGAGACAGAGAGAGAGCGACAGAGAGAGAGAAGGATAGAGAGGGACAGAGAGAGGGGGACAGAGAGAGGGGGACACAATGAGAGAGAGGGGGACACAGAGAGAGAGGGGACAGAGAGAGAGAGAGGGACAGAGAGACACAGAGAGAGAGGGACCGAGAGACAGAGAGAGAGGGACAGAGAGACAGAGAGAGAGAGTGAGAGAGAGAAGGACATAGAACGAGAGAGGGGACAGAGAGAGACAGAGAGAGAGAGAGGGACAGAGACACAGAAAGTGAGAGAGTGAGGGACACAGAGTGAGAGGGACAGAGAGAGAGGGAGAGAGAGACAGAGAGAGAGGGTGGGACAGAGAGACAGAGTGATAGAAACACAAAGAGACATAGGGACAGAGACACAGAGAAAGAGGGACAGAGAGAGAGTGAGAGAGAGAAGGACATAGAACGAGAGAGGGGACAGAGAGAGACACACAGAGACAGAGGGACAGAGACACAGAAAGTGAGAGAGTGAGGGACACAGAGTGAGAGGGACAGAGAGAGGGAGAGAGGGACAGAGAGAGGGAGGGACAGAGAGACAGAGTGATAGAAACACAAAGAGACATAGGGACAGAGACACAGAGAGAAACAGAGAGAGAGAGAGACAGAGAGAGACAGAGGGACAGAAAGAGAGAGAGGTAGACAGAGAGAGAGGGACAGAGAGAGAGAGGGACGGAGAGACTGAGAGAGAGAGAGAGGGACAGAGAGACAGACTGATAGAGGGAAAGAGACACAGAGAGAGATAGGGACAGAGATACAGAGAGAGAGAGGGAAGAGAGACAGGGTGAGAGAGGGACAGAGAGACAGAGGGAGAGAAAGAGAGGGAGTGAGGGAGATAGAGAGAGAGGGACAGAGAGAGAGCAGGACAGAGAGACTGAGAGAGAGAGAGGGACAGAGAGACAAAGAGATAGAGGGACAGAGAGACAGAGGGACAGAGAGAGAGAGGGAGGGAGACAGAGAGAGAGGGACAGAGGGACCGAGGGACAGATAAAGAGGGACAGAGAGACAGAGGGGCACAGAGATAGAGAGGGAGAACAACACACACACACAGAGAGGGACAGAGAGACAGAGAGGGAGAGAGGGACACAGAGAGATAGAGAGACAGAGAGAGAGAGGGACAGAGACAGGGACATAGAGAGAGAGAGAGAGAAAGGGAGAGGGACAGAGAGAGAGTGGGACACAGAGAGGGAGAGAGGGACAGGGAGAGAGAGAGGGATAGGAACACAGGGAGGGACAGAGACAGAGAGAAAAACAGAGAGAGAAGGACACGGAGAGGGAGAGAGTGACACAGAGTGAGAGGGACAGAAACAGAGACAGGGACAGAGAGAGAGAGAGAGAGAGAGAGAGACAAAAAGGGACAGAGAGCGAGAGGGACATAGACAAGGAGGGACATAGAGAGATTGGGACAGAGAGAGAGGGAGAGAGAGAGGGACAGAGAGAGACCGAGGGACAGACAGACCGAGCGATAGAGAGAGAGGGAAAGAGGGACAGAGAGAGAGAGAGAGAGAGAGAGAGAGAGAGAGAGAGAGAGACAGAGACAGAGAGGGAGAGAGAAAGAGCGAGAGGGACGGAGAGAGCGAGAGGGACAGAGAGAGAGAGGGGGACAGAGAGAGGGTACAGAGAGAAAGAGAGGGTCACTGAGAGAGAAGGAGAGATAGAGAGAGGGACAGATAGAGAGAGAGGGAAACAGAGAGGGAGACGGACAGAGAGAGAGACACAGAGAGAGAGACACAGTGAGTGAGAGAGACAGAGAGAGAGAGGGACGCAGAGAGGGAGTGAGGGACAGAGAGAGAGGGACAGAGAGAGAGTGTGACAGAGAGAGACAGAGAGATGGACACAGAGGGAGAGAGAGAGGGACACAAAGAGAGCGAGAGAGGGACAGAGAGCGAGAGAGAGAGAGAGAGACAGAGAGAGAGGGACACAGAGGGGGAGAGAGAGGGACACAGAGAGAGCGATAGAGGAACAGAGAGTGAGAGTGGGACACAGAGAGAGAGAGAGAGGTACAGCGACAGAGAGAGGGACACACAGAGAGAGGGACACAGAGAGAGAAGGACAGAGAGAGAGAGGGTCACTGACACAGAGGGACAGATAGAGAGAGAGGGAAACAGAGAGGGAGAGAGACAGAAAGAGACAGAGAGAGAGAGAGACACAGAGAGAGAGAGAAAGAGAGGGGGACACATGGAGGGAGAGAGGTACAGAGAGAGAGAGGGACAGATACAATGAGGGATAGAGAGAGTGAGGGACACAGAGAGAGGGACAGAGAGAGAGAGGGACAGAGAGAGAAAGGGACAAAGACAGAGAGGGATAAAGAGAGGGAGAAAGGGACAGAGAGTGAGAGGGACACAGAGAAAGAGGGACAGAGTGAGAGAGGGGCACAGAGAGTGGGAGACAGAGAGAGAAAGAGGGACAGAGAGAGAGGGAAACAATGAGAGAGAGAGGGACACAGAGAGAGAGGGGGGACACAGAGAGAGAGAGAGGGCCAGAGAGACACAGAGAGAGAGAGAGAGAGAGAGAGAGAGAGACATAGAACGAGAGAGGGGGCAGAGAGACACAGAGAGAGAGAGGGACAGAGAGACAGAGGGTTAGAAAGAGAGAGAATGAGGGAGACAGAGTGAGAGGGACAGAGAGAGAGAGGGACAGAGAGACAGAGTGATTGAGGGACAGAGACACAGAGGGACAGAGAGAGAAGGAGAGGGAACAGAGAGCGTGGGACAGAGAGAGAGGGGGAGAGAGAGACTGAGAGAGAGAGAGAGGGACAGAGAGGCAGAGTGATAGAAACACAAAGAGACATAGGGACAGAGACACAGAGAAAGAGTGACAGAGAGACAGAGTGAGAGCGAGACAGAGGGACAGAAAGAGAGAGAGTGAGGTAGACAGAGAGAGAGAGGAGTAGAGAG
Source organism: Chiloscyllium punctatum (assembly GCF_047496795.1). NCBI lineage: Eukaryota > Metazoa > Chordata > Chondrichthyes > Orectolobiformes > Hemiscylliidae > Chiloscyllium > Chiloscyllium punctatum. The sequence goes on along the minus strand of NC_092772.1, from coordinate 67,245,335 downwards.
AGAGGGGAACAGAAAGACAGAGAGAGAGGGACAGAGAGACAGAGTGATATCGGGACAGAGAGAGAGAGGGACAGAGAGACAGACAGAGAGAGGGACAGCGAGAGAAAGACAGAGAGAGAGAGATGGAGAGGGACAGAGAGAGTGAGGGACAGAGAGACAGAGTGAGAGAAGGACAGAGAGACAGAGGGACAGAAAGAGAGAGAATGAGGGAGACAGAGAGAGCGAGACAGAGAGAATGACAGAGAGACAGAGAGAGAGGGACAGAGAGTGATAGAGGGACAGAGAAACAGAGGGACAGAGAGAGAGAGAGGGAGACAGAGAGAGAGGGACAGAGGGACCGAGGAACAGATAAAGAGGGACAGAGGGACAGAGAGACAGAGTGGCACAGAGATAGACAGGGAGAACCACAGAGAGAGAGAGGGACAGAGAAACCGAGAGGGAGAGAGGGACACAGAGAGATAAAGAGACAGAGAGAGAGGGACAGAGACAGGGACATAGAGAGAGAGAGAGGGAGAGGGACAGAGAGAGAGTGGGACACAGAGAGGGAGAGAGGGACAGGGAGAGAGAGAGGGATAGGAGCACAGGGAGGGACAGAGACAGAGAGAAAAACAGAGAGAGAAGGACACGGAGAGGGAGAGAGTGACACAGAGTGAGAGGGACAGAAACAGAGACAGGGACAGAGAGAGAGAGAGACAGAGAGACAGAGAAACAAAATGGGATAGAGAGCGAGAGGGACATAGACAAGGAGGGACATAGAGAGATAGGGACAGAGAGAGAGAGAGAGAGAGAGAGAGAAAGGGACAGAGACAGACTGAGGAAGAGACAGACCGAGCGATAGAGAGAGGGAGGGAAAGAGGGACAGAGAGACTGAGAGAGAGAGAGAGAGAGAGAGAGAGAGCGAGAGAGAGCGAGAGACAGAGAGAGTGATTGAGGGACAGAGAGACCGAGGGACAGAAAGAGAGGGATGGAGAGACAGAGAGAGAGGGACAGAGAGAGAGCGAGAGGGACAGAGGCAGAGAGAGAGGGACAGAGAGAGAGAGCGAGAGGGACAGAGAGACAGAGGGACATAGAGGGAGAGGGACACAGAGGGAGAGAGAGAGAGACACAGAGAAAGAGGGACAGAGAGGAAGGGAGGGTCACTGAGAGAGGGAGGGAGCAATAGAGAGAGGGACAGATAGAGAGCGAGGGAAACAAAGAGGGAGATGGACAGAGAGAGAGAGAGACTCAGAGAGAGAGAGAGAGAGACTCAGAGAGAGAGAGAGAGAGAGACAGAGAGAGAGAGGGACAGGGAGAGGGAGAGAGGGACAGAGAGACTGAGAGAGAGACAGAGAGAGAGAGTGACAGAGGGTCGGAGAGACAGAGGGACAGAGAGAGAGAGAGAGTGGGAGAGAGAGAGAGGGACAGCGAGACCGAGTGACAGAAAGAGAGGGACAGAGAGACTGAGAGAGAGAGGGACAGAGAGACAGAGGGACACAGAAAGAATGAGGGACAGAGAGGCAGAGGGACAGAGAGAGAGGGAGAGAGAAAGAGCGAGAGGGACAGAGAGAGAGCGAGAGTGACAGAGAGACAGAGGGACACAGAAAGAATGAGGGACAGAGAGGCAGAGGCACAGAGAGAGAGGGAGAGAGAAAGAGCGAGAGGGACAGAGAGAGAGCGAGAGGGACAGAGAGGCAGAGGGACACAGAGAGAGAGACAAAGAGAGAGAGGGACAGAGAGTCGGAGGGACAGAGAGAGAGGGACAAAGAGAGAGAGGGACAGAAAGACAGAGTGATTGAGGGACAGAGACACAGAGGGACACACAGAGAGAGGGGAGCAAGAGAAAGAGAGGGTCACTGAGAGAGTGGGACATTTAGAGAGAGGGACAGATAGAGAGAGAGGGAAACAGAGAGGGAGAAGGACAAAGAGAGAGAGACACAGAGAGAGAGAGACAGAGAGAGGGAGAGAGAAAGAGCGAGTGGGACAGAGAGAGCAAGAGGGACAGAGAGGCCGAGGGACAGAGAGAGAGAGAGAGAGAGAGAGAGGGACAGAGAGAGGGGACAGAGAGAAAGAGAGGGTCACTGAGAGAGAGGGAGAGATCGAGAGAGGGACAGATAGAGACAGAGGGAAACAGAGAGGGAGATGGACAGAGAAAGGGACACAGAGAGAGACACACACAGAGAGTGAGAGAGACAGAGAGAGAGAGGGACACAGAGAGGGAGAGAGGGACAGAGAGAGAGGGATAGAGAGACAGAGAGAGGGACACAGAGGGAGATAGAGGGACACAGAGAGAGCGATAGAGGGACAGAGAGCGAGAGAGGGACACAGAGAGAGAGAGAGACAGAGAGAGAGGGACAGAGAGACAGAGAGAGGGACACAGAGGGAGAGAGAGGGACACAGAGAGAGCGATAGAGGGAAGAGAGCGAGAGAGGGACACAGAGAGAGAGAGGTACAGAGATAGAGAGAGGGACACACAGAGTGAGGGACACAGAGAGAGAAGGACAGAGAGAGAGATGGTCACTGACAGAGAAGGAGAGATAGAGAGAGAGGGAAACAGAGAGGGAGACAGACAGAAAGAGACACAGAGAGAGAGACATAGAGAGAGAGAGAGAGAGAGAGAGAGGGACACATGGAGGGAGAGAGGTACAGAGAGAGAGAGGGACATAGACAATGAGGGATAGAGAGAGTGAGGGACAGAGAGACAGAGAGAGAGGGACAGAAAGAGAGGGACAGAGAGAGAGAGAGAGGGACAGAGACAGAGAGGGATAAAGAGAGGGAAAAATGACAGAGAGTGAGAGGGACACAGAGAAAGAGGGACAGAGTGAGAGAGGTGCACAGAGAGAGACAGAGAGGGGGGACAGAGAGATGGGGACAGAGAGAGAAAGAGGGACAGAGAGAGAGGGAAACAATGAGAGAGAGGGGGACACAGAGAGAGAGAGGGACAGAGAGACAGAGAGAGAGGGATGGAGAGACAGAGAGAGAGAGAGGGCCAGAGAGAGAGAGAGAGTAAGAGAGAGAGAGGGACATAGAACGAGAGAGGGGACAAAGAGACACAGAGAGAGAGAGGGACAGAGAGACCGAGAGAGAGAGGGACACAGAGAGGGAGAGAGGGACAGCGAGAGAGGGACAGAGAGAGGGGGACAGAGAGTGAGAGAGACAGAGAGAGAGAGGGACACAGAGAGGGAGAGAGGGACAGAGAGAGAGGGACAGAGAGACAGAGAGAGGGACACAGAGGGAGAGAGAGGGACACAAAGAGAGCGATAGAGGGACAGAGAGCGAGAGAGGGACAGAGAGAGAGAGAGGTACAGAGACAGAGAGAGGGACACACAGAGAGAGGGACACAGAGAGAGAAGGACAGAGAGAGAGAGGGTTACTGACAGAGAGCGACAGATAGAGAGAGAGGGAAACAGAGAGGGAGACAGACAGAAAGAGACACAGAGAGAGACACAGAGAGAGAGAGAGAAAGAGAGGGGGACACATGGAGGGAGAGAGGTACAGAGAGAGAGAGGGACATAGACAATGAGGGATAGAGAGAGTGAGGGACAGCGAGACAGAGAGAGAGGGACAGAGAGAGAGGGAGAGAGAGAGAGAGAGAAAGGGACAGAGACAGAGAGGGATAAAGAGAGGGAAAAAATGACAGAGAGTGAGAGGGACACAGAGAAAAAGGGACAGATGAGAGAGGTGCACAGAGAGAGACAGAGAGAGGTGAACAGAGAGATGGGGACAGAGAGAGAGGGAAACAATGAGAGAGAGAGGGACACAGAGAGAGAGGGGGACACAGAGAGAGAGAGGGCCAGAGAGACAGAGAGAGAGAGAGGGATGGAGAGACAGAGAGAGAGAGGGCCAGAGAGACAGAGAGAGAGAAAGAGAGTAAGAGAGAGAGGGATATGGAACGAGAGAGGGGACAGAAAGACACACAGAGCGAGAGAGGGACAGAGAGACCGAGAGAGAGAGGGACAGAGAGACAGAGTGATTGAGGGACAGAGACACAGAAGGACAGAGAGAGAAAGAGAGGGAGACAGAGAGCGAGGGACAGAGAGAGAGAGGGAGAGAGAGACTGAGAGAGAGAGAGAGAGAGAGACAGAGAGACAGAGTGATAGAAACTCAAAGAGACATAGGGACAGAGACAGAGAGAGAGAGGGACAGAGAGACAGAGTGAGAGAGGGAGAGTAAGCGAGAGAGGGACATAGAACGAGAGAGGGGACAAAGAGACACACAGAGAGAGAGGGACAGAGACAGAGAGGGAGGGAGAGAGAGACTGAGAGAGAGAGAGAGACAATGAGACAGAGTGATAGAAACACAAAGAGACATAGGGACAGAGACACAGAGAGAGAGAGGGACAGAGAGACAGAGTGAGAGCGAGACAGAGAGACAGAGGGACAGAAAGAGAGAGAGTGAGGTAGACAGAGAGTGAGGAACAGAGAGAGAGGGGGACAGAGAGACTGAGCGACAGAGGGACAGAGAGACAGAGTTATATAGGGACAGAGAGAGAGAGGGACAGAGAGACAGAGAGAGAGGGACAGAGAGAGAAAGACAGAGAGAGAGAGATGGAGAGGGTCAGAGAGAAAGAGGGAGAGAGAGACAGAGTGAGAGAGGGACAGAGAGACAGAGGGACAGAAAGAGAGAGAATGAGGGAGACAGAGAGAGCGGGACAGAGAGAATGACAGAGAGACTGAGAGAGAGAGGGACAGAGAGAGAGTGATAGAGGGACAGAGAGGCCGAGGGACAGAGAGAGAGAGTGAGAGAGAGAGAGAGGGACAGAGAGAGGGAACACAGAGAGGGAGAGAGGGACAGAGAGAGAGGGACAGAGATACAGAGAGAGATAGACACAGTGGGAGAGAGAGAGGGACAGATAGAGACAGAGGGAAACAGAGAGGGAGACGGACAGAGAGAGACACAGAGAGAGAGAGAGAGAGAGTGAGAGAGACAGAGAGAGAGGGACAAAGAGAGGGAGAGAGGGACGGAGAGAGAGGGACAGAGATACAGAGAGAGATGGACACAGTGGGAGAGAGAGAGGGACACAAAGAGAGCGAGAGAAGGACAGAGAGCGAGAGAGAGACAGAGAGAGTGAGAGAGAGGGACATAGAACGAGAGAGGGGACAGAGAGACACAGAGAGAGAGAGGGACAGAGAGACACAGAGAGAGAGAGGGACAGAGAGACAGAGGGTTAGAAAGAGAGAGAGAGGTAGACAGAGAGAAAGGGACAGAGAGAGAGAGGGACGGAGAGACTGAGAGAGAGAGAGAGGGACAGAGATACAGACTGATAGAGGGAAAGAGACACAGAGAGAGATAGGGACAGAGATACAGAGAGAGAGAGGGAAGAGAGACAGGGTGAGAGAGGGACAGAGAGACAGAGGGAGAGAAAGAGAGGGAATGAGGGAGATAGAGAGAGAGGGACAGAGAGAGAGCAGGACAGAGAGACTGAGAGTGAGAGAGGGACAGAGAGACAGTGATAGAGGGACAGAGAGACAGAGGGACAGAGAGTGAGAGGGAGGGAGACAGAGAGAGAGGGACAGAGGGACCGAGGGACCGATAAAGAGGGACAGAGAGACAGAGGGGCACAGAGATAGAGAGGGAGAGCAACACACAGAGAGAGAGAGGGACAGAGAGACAGAGAGGGAGAGAGGGACACAGAGAGATAGAGAGACAGAGAGAGAGAGGGACAGTTACAGGGACATAGAGAGAGAGAGAGGGGGGGGGGGGGAGAGGGACAGAGAGAGAGTGGGACACAGAGAGGGAGAGATGGACAGGGAGAGAGAGAGGGATAGGAACACAGGGAGGGACAGAGACAGGGAGAAAAACAGAGAGAGAAGGACACGGAGAGGGAGAGAGGGACAGAGAGTGAGAGGGACAGAGAGTGAGAGGGACAGAAACAGAAACAGGGACAGAGAGAGAGAGAGATAGACAGAGGGAGACAGAAAGAATGAGGGACAGAGAGGCAGAGGGACAGAGAGAGAGGGAGAGAGAAAGAGCGAGAGGGACAGAGAGAGCGAGAGGGACAGAGAGAGAGAGGGGGACAGAGAGAGGGTACAGAGAGAAAGAGAGAGTCACTGAGAGAGAAGGAGAGATAGAAAGAGGGACAGATAGAGAGAGAGGGAAACAGAGAGGGAGACGGACAGAGAGAGAGACACAGAGAGAGAGAGAGAGAGACAGAGAGTGAGAGAGACAGAGAGAGAGGGACAGAGAGAGAGGGTGGCAGAGAGAGACAGAGAGATGGACACAGAGGGAGAGAGAGAGGGACACAAAGAGAGCGAGATAGGGACAGAGAGCGAGAGAGAGAGAGAGAGACAGAGAGAGAGGGACACAGAGTGGGAGAGAGAGGGACACAGAGAGAGCGATAGAGGAACAGAGAGTGAGAGAGGGACACAGAGAGAGAGAGAGGTACAGCGACAGAGAGAGGGACACACAGAGAGAGGGACACAGAGAGAGAAGGACAGAGAGAGAGAGGGTCACTAACAGAGAGGGACAGATAGAGAGAGAGGGAAACAGAGAGTTAGACAGACAGAAAGAGACACAGAGAGAGAGACACAGAGGGAGAGAGAAAGAGAGGGGGACACATGGAGGGAGAGAGGTACAGAGAGAGAGAGGGACAGATACAATGAGGGATAGAGAGTGTGAGGGACAGAGAGACAGAGAGAGAGGGACAGAGAGAGAGGGACAGAGAGAGAGAGGGACAAAGACAGAGAGGGATAAAGAGAGGGAGAAAGGGACAGAGAGTGAGAGGGACACAGAGAAAGAGGGACAGAGTGAGAGAGGGGCACAGAGAGTGGTTGACAGAGAGAGAGAGAGCGACAGAGAGAGAGGGACAGAGCGAGGGGGACAGAGAGATGGGGACAGAGAGAGAAAGAGGGACAGAGAGAGAGGGAAACAATGAGAGAGAGAGGGACACAGAGAGAGAGGGGACACACAGAGAGAGAGAGAGGGCCAGAAAGACACAGAGAGAGAGAGAGAGTGAGAGAGCGAGGAACCTAGAACGAGAGAGGGGGCAGAGAGACACACAGAGAGAGAGAGGGACAGAGAGCAGAGAGACAGAGAGAGGGGGACAGAGAGACAGAGTGTTAGAAAGAGAGAGAGTGAGGGAGACAGAGTGAGAGGGACAGAGAGAGAGAGGGACAGAGAGACAGAGTGATCGAGGGACAGAGACACAGAGGGACAGAGAGAGAAAGAGAGGGAACAGAGAGCGTGGGACAGAGAGGGAGAGGGAGAGAGAGACTGAGAGAGAGAGAGGGACAGAGAGACAGAGTGATAGAAACACAAAGAGACATAGGGACAGAGACACAGAGAAAGAGGGACAGAGAGACAGAGTGAGAGCGAGACAGAGAGACAGAAAGAGAGAGAGTGAGGTAGACAGAGAGAGAGGAACAGAGAGAGAGGGGAACAGAAAGACTGAGAGAGAGAGGGACAGAGAGACAGAGTGATATCGGGACAGAGACAGAGGGACAGAGAGACAGACAGAGAGAGGGACAGCGAGAGAACGACAGAGAGAGAGAGATGGAGAGGGACATAGAGAGTGAGGGACAGAGAGACAGAGTGAGAGAAGGACAGAGAGACAGAGGGACAGAGGGAGAGGGACACAGAGGGAGAGAGAGCGGGACACAGAGAAAGAGGGACAGAGAGGAAGGGAGGGTCACTGAGAGAGGGAACGAGCAATAGAGAGAGGGACAGATAGAGAGCGAGGGAAACAGAGAGGGAGATGGACAGAGAGAGAGAGACTCAGAGAGAGAGAGAGAGAGAGAGAGACAGAGAGAGAGAGGGACAAAGAGATGGAGAGAGGGACAGAGAAACTGAGAGAGAGAGGCAGAGAGAGAGAGTGATAGAGGGTCGGAGAGACAGAGGGACAGAAGGGAGAGAGAGAGTGGGAGAGAGAGAGAGAGAGGGACAGCCAGACCGAGTGACAGAAAGAGAGGGACAGAGAGACAGAGAGAGAGAGGGACAGAGAGATGGAGAGAGGGACAGAGAGACTGAGAGAGAGAGACAGAGAGAGAGAGTGATAGAGGGTCGGAGAGACAGAGGGACAGAGAGAGAGAGAGAGAGTGAGGGAGAGAGAGAGAGAGAGAGGGACAGCGAGACCGAGTGACAGAAAGAGAGGGACAGAGAGACTGAGAGAGAGAGGGACAGAGAGATGGAGAGAGGGACAGAGAGACTGAGAGAGAGAGACAGAGAGAGAGAGTGATAGAGGGACAGTGAGGCCGAGGGACAGAGAGAGAGAGAGAGAGAGTGGGAGAGAGAGAGAGAGAGGGACAGCGAGACCGAGTGACAGAAAGAGAGGGACAGAGAGACTGAGAGAGAGAGGGACAGAGAGACAGAGGGACACAGAAAGAATGAGGGACAGAGAGGCAGAGGGACAGAGAGAGAGGGAGAGAGAAAGAGCGAGAGGGACAGAGAGAGAGCGAGAGGGACAGAGAGGCAGAGGGACACAGAAAGAATGAGGGACAGAGAGGCAGAGGGACAGAGAGAGAGGGAGAGAGAAAGAGCGAGAGGGACAGAGAGAGAGCGAGAGGGACAGAGAGGCAGAGGGACACAGAGAGAGAGACAAAGAGAGAGAGGGACAGAGAGACAGAGAGAGAGGGACAGAAAGACAGAGTGATTGAGGGACAGAGACACAGAGGGACACACAGAGAGAGGGGAGCAAGAGAAAGAGAGGGTCACTGAGAGAGTGGGACATTTAGAAAGAGGGACAGATAGAGAGAGAGGGAAACAGAGAGGGAGAAGGACAAAGAGAGAGAGACACACAGAGAGACACAGAGAGAGGGAGAGAGACAGAGAGGCCGAGGAACAGAGAGAGAGAGAGAGAGAGAGAGAGGGACAGAGAGAGGGGACAGAGAGAAAGAGAGGGTCACTGAGAGAGAGGGAGAGATCGAGAGAGGGACAGATAGAGACAGAGGGAAACAGAGAGGGAGATGGACAGAGAGAGAGACACAGAGAGAGAGACACACAGAGAGTGAGAGAGACAGAGAGAGAGAGGGACACAGAGAGGGAGAGAGGGACAGAGAGACAGAGAGAGGGACACAGAGGGAGAGAGAGGGACACAGAGAGAGCGATAGAGGGACAGAGAGCGAGAGAGGGACAGAGAGAGAGAGAGGTACAGAGACAGAGAGAGGGACACACAGAGAGAGGGACACAGAGAGAGAAGGACAGAGAGAGAGAGGGTTACTGACAGAGAGGGACAGATAGAGAGAGAGGGAAACAGAGAGGGAGACAGACAGAAAGAGACACAGAGAGAGAGACACAGAGAGAGAGAGAAAGAGAAGGGGACACATGGAGGGAGAGAGGTACAGAGAGAAAGAGGGACATAGAAAATGAGGGATAGAGAGAGTGAGGGACAGAGAGACAGAGAGAGAGGGACAGAGAGAGAAAGGGACAGAGACAGAGAGGGATAAAGAGAGGGAAAAAATGACAGAGTGAGAGGGACACAGAGAAAGAGGGACAGAGTGAGAGAGGTGCACAGAGAGAGACAGAGAGAGGGGGACAGAGAGAGAGAGGGGGACACAGAGAGAGAGAGAGGGACAGAGAGACAGAGAGAGAGAGAGAGAGGGATGGAGAGACAGAGAGAGAGAGAGGGCCAGAGAGACAGAGAGAGAGAGAGAGTAAGAGAGAGAGGGATATAGAACGAGAGAGGGGACAGAGAGACCGAGACAGAGAGAGGGACAGAGAGACCGAGAGAGAGAGGTACAGAGAGACAGAGTGATTGAGGGACAGAGACACAGAGGGACAGAGAGAGAAAGAGAGGGAGACAGAGAGCAAGGGACAGAGAGAGAGAGGGAGAGAGTGACTGAGAGAGAGAGAGAGAGAGAGAGAGAGAGACAGAGAGACAGAGTGATAGAAACACAAAGAGACATAGGGACAGAGACACAGAGAGAGAGGGGGACAGAGAGACAGAGGGACAGAAAGAGAGAGAGTGAGGTAGACAGAGAGAGAGGAACAGAGAGAGGGGGGGACAGAGAGACTGAGCGAGAGAGGGACAGAGAGACAGAGGGACAGAAAGAGAGAGAATGAGGGAGACAGAGAGAGCGGGACAGAAAGAATGACAGAGAGACTGAGAGAGAGAGGGACAGAGGGAGAGTGATAGAGGGACAGTGAGGCCGAGGGACAGAGAGAGAGAGAGAGAGAGAGTGGGAGAGAGAGCGAGAGAGGGACAGCGAGACCGAGTGACAGAAAGAGAGGGACAGAGAGACTGAGAGAGAGAGGGACAGAGAGACAGAGGGACACAGAAAGAATGAGGGACAGAGAGGCAGAGGGACAGAGAGAGAGGGAGAGAGAAAGAGCGAGAGGGACAGAGAGAGAGCGAGAGGGACAGAGAGGCAGAGGGACACAGAAAGAATGAGGGACAGAGAGGCACAGGCACAGAGAGAGAGGGAGAGAGAAAGAGCGAGAGGGACAGAGAGAGAGCGAGAGGGACAGAGAGGCAGAGGGACACAGAGAGAGAGACAAAGAGAGAGAGGGACAGAGAGACAGAGAGAGAGGGACAGAAAGACAGAGTGATTGAGGGACAGAGACACAGAGGGACACACAGAGAGAGGGGAGCAAGAGAAAGAGAGGGTCACTGAGAGAGTGGGACATTTAGAGAGAGGGACAGATAGAGAGAGAGGGAAACAGAGAGGGAGAAGGACAAAGAGAGAGAGACACACAGAGAGACACAGAGAGAGGGAGAGAGACAGAGAGGCCGAGGAACAGAGAGAGAGAGAGAGAGAGAGAGAGAGAGAGAGAGAGAGAGAGAGAGAGAGAGGGACAGAGAGAGGGAACACATAGAAAGAGAGGGTCACTGAGAGCGTGGGAAGGATCGAGAGAGGGACTGATAGAGACAGAGGGAAACAGAGAGGGAGACGGACAGAGAGAGAGACACAGAGAGAGAGAGAGAGAGACAGAGAGTGAGAGAGACAGAGAGAGAGGGACACAGAGAGGGACAGAGGGACAGAGAGAGAGGGACAGAGAGAGAGAGGGTCAGAGATACAGAGAGAGATGGACACAGTGGGAGAGAGAGAGGGACACAAAGAGAGCGAGAGAAGGACAGAGAGCGAGAGAGAGACAGAAAGAGTGAGAGAGAGAGGGACATAGAACGAGAGAGGGGACAGAGAGACACAGAGAGAGAGAGACAGAGAGACACAGAGAAAGAGAGGGACAGAGAGACAGAGGGTTAGAAAGAGAGAGAGTGAGGGAGACAGAGTGAGAGGGACAGAGAGAGAGAGGGACAGAGACCGAGAGAGAGAGGGACAGAGAGACAGAGAGAGAGGGACAGAGAGAGAAAGACAGAGAGAGAGAGATGGAGAGGGTCAGAGAGAGAGAGGGACATAGAGTCAGAGAGTGAGAGAGACAGAGAGAGAGGGACACAGATAGGGAGAGGGGGACAGAGAGAGAGGGACAGGGAGAGAGGGGGACAGATATACAGAGAGAGATGGACACAGCGGGAGAGAGACAGGGACACAAAGAGAGCGAGAGAGGGACAGAGAGCGAGAGCGAGAGAGAGAGAGAGACAGAGAGAGAGAGGGACACAGAGAGGGAGAGTGGGACAGAGAGAGAGGGACAGAGAGACAGAGAGAGAGGGACACAGAGGGAAAGAGAGAGGGACACAGAGAGAGCGATATAGGGACAGAGAGTGAGAGAGGGACACAGAGAGAGAGAGAGGTGCAGAGACAGAGAGAGGGACACAGAGAGAGAGGAACACAGAGAGAGAAGGACAGAGAGAGAGAGGCTCACTGACAGAGAGGGACAGATAGAGAGAGAGGGAAAGAGAGGGAGACACATGGAGGGAGAGAGGTACAGAGAGAGAGGGACAGAGGCAATGAGGGATTGAGAGAGTGAGGGACAGAGAGACAGAGAGAGGGACAGAGAGAGAGGGACAGAGACAGAGAGGGACAGAGACAGAGAGGGATAAAGAGAGGGAGAAAGGGACAGAGAGTGAGAGGGACACAGAGACAGAGGGACAGAGGGAGAGTGGGACAGAGAGACAGAGGGTTAGAAAGAGAGAGAGTGAGGGAGACAAAGTGAGAGGGACCGAGAGAGAGGAACAGAGAGACAGAGTGATTGAGGGACAGAGACACAGAGGGACAGAGAGAGAAAGAGAGGGAGACAGAGAGCGAGGGACAGAGAGAGGGAGGGAGAGAGAGACTGAGAGAGAGAGAGGGACAGAGAGACAGAGTGATAGAAACACAAAGAGACATAGGGACAGAGACGCAGAGAGAGAGGGACAGAGAGACAGAGTGAGAGCGAGACAAAGAGACAGAGAGACAGAAAGAGAGAGAGTGAGGTAGACAGAGAGAGAGGAACAGAGAGAGAGGGGGACAGAAAGACTGAGAGAGAGAGGGACAGAGAGACAGAGTGATATAGAGACAGAGAGAGAGCGACAGAGAGAGAGGGACAGAGAGAGAAAGACAGAGAGAGAGAGATGGAGAGGGACAGAGAGAGAGAGGGACAGAGAGACAGAGTGAGAGAGGGACAGAGAGACAGAGGGACAGAAAGAGAGTGAATGAGGGAGACAGAGAGTGCGGGACAGAGAGAATGACAGAGAGACTGAGAGAGAGAGGGACAGAGAGAGAGTGATAGAGGGACAGAGAGGCAGAGGGACAGAGAAAGAGAGAGAGGGGGGAACAGAGATACAGAGGGACAGAGAGAGGGAGAGCAACAGAGAGACAGAGAGAGAGAGACAGATAGGCAGAGAGGGAGAGAGGGACAGAGAGAGAGAGACAGAGACAGAGACAGAGAGAGGGGGACAGAGAGAGGGAGAGAGACACAGAGATAGAAATGGAGAGGTACAGAGATAGAGTGACAGAGAGAGAGAGGTACACAGAGAGGGACAGGGACAGAGAGAGCGAAAGACAGAGACAGAGGGACACAGAGAGGGGGAGAGGGACAGAAATAGAGAGAGGGACAGAGAGAGAGAGAGACAGAGAGAGGGACAGAGAGGGAGGGACACAGAGAGAGAGAGGGGGACAGTGGGAGAGAGGGACACGGAGAGGCGGGACAGAGAGAGAGAGAGGCTGGGACAGAGAGAGAGGGACAGAGAGAGAGGTACAGAGAGAGAGTGGAACAGAAAGAGAGAGAGTGACAGAGAGGGAGAGGGACACAGAGAGGGTGGACAGAGAGAGAGAGGAGGGGACAGAGAGAGAGAGGTACAGAGAGAGAGAGAGTGGAACAGAGAGAGAGAGGGGGACAGAGAGAGAGACAGACAGACAGAGAGACACACGGAGAGAGACAGAGAGGGACAGAGAGACAGAGAGAAGGACAGAGAGAGAGAGATGGACATGGTGAGAGAGAGGGCATAGAAAGAGAGATGAATAGAGAGACAGAGAGAGAGAGAGGGACAGAGAAACAGAGGGACTGAGAGACAGAGAGAGAGAGAGGGACAGAGAGAGAGGTTCAGAGAGACAGAGAGAGAGAGGGACAGAGAGACAGAGTGATGGAGGGACAGAGAGACAGAGGGACAGAGAGAGAGAGAGAGAGAGAGAGAGAGAGAGGGAGACAGAGAGAGAGGGAAAGAGAGACCGAGGGACACAGAAAGAGGAGAGACAGAGAGGGAGAGGGACAGAGAGAGAGAGAGAGGGATAGAGTGACAGAGAGGGAGAGGGACAGAGAGAGAGAGGGACAGAGAGACAGAGAGGGAGAGGGACAGAGAGAGAGAGGGACAGAGAGACAGAGGGACAGAGAGAGACAGAGACACACACAGAGAGAGGGAGAGGGACAGAGAGAGGAAAAGAGATACAGAGGGACAGAGAGGCAGAGGGACAGAGAGCGAGGGGGACAAAGAGACTGTGGGACAGAGAGAGGGACAGATAGAGAGAGAGTGAGAGAGAGGGAGGGACAGAGAGAGAGAAAGAGGGACAGCGACAGAGAGAGGGACACAGAGAGAGTGAGGGACACAGAGAGAGGGACAGAGAGAGAGAGGGACACAGAGAGAGGGAGAGACACAGAGAGAGTGAGGGACAGAGAGAGAGTGGGACAGAGAGAGAGAGGGACAGAGAATGTGTGGGGGACACAGAGAGAGGGGGGACACAGAGAGTCTGTGGGACAGCGAGAGAGAGTGAGGGACACAGAGAGAGAGGGAGAGGGACACAGAGAGACAGAGGGACACAGAGAGGGGTTCAGAGAGAGAGAGTGAGGCACAGTGTGAAAGAGAGAGAGGGATAGAGAGAGAGAAGGGCAGAGAGAGAGAGTCAGGGAGAGTGTGGGACACAGAGAGAGACAGACACAGAAAGAGTGTGGGAAACAGACAGAGTGAGGGACACAGAGAGAGAGAGGGAGAGAGGGGGACAGAGAAGGATCGAGAGAGAGAGAGGGACAGAGAGAGAGACAGAGGGAGAGAGAAACAGAGAGAAAGGAACACAGAGAGGGAGAAAGGCAGATAGAGAGACAGGGAGAGAGAGAGAGACAGGGAGAGAGACAGGGAGAGAGTGGGACACAGAGAGAGTGAGGGACACAAAGAGATACAGAGAGAGAGAGGGACACAGTGAGAGTGTGGGACACAGAGAGAGAGGGACACAGTGAGAGTGTGGGACACAGAGAGAGAGGGACACAGAGAGAGTGAGGGACACAGAGAGAGACAGACAGACAGAGAAGAGAGAGACAAAGAGTCAGAGAAAGAGACATAGAGAGTGGGACACACAGGGACAGAGAGAAAGAGACAGAGAGAAAGAGAGTGACAGAGAGAGAGACACAACGCAGAGACAGTCAGACAGGAACAGAAACAGAGATTAATTCTAGGAATCACACATGCAGCAGTAAAATCCCAAGAAAACCTCAGCAAATATCCCCCTCTCCATTTCCAGCCCTGTGTGTGTGTCTCAGGAAGCCTACCTACAGTCAGGCTCTGAGACGCTAGTGTGGGAGTAATATTTTATATTTTCAAACTGTACTGACACAACTACCAAGGCTTCAATAAAAAAAAGAGTTGTAGCAACTGCGAAAGATGACACTCTGTTGCCCCAGAATGAACATCTCAGTGGGCAGCAAGATCCCACAAGGCTCCTGTCCTGGGAATGAACATGTCAATCAAACAGAGCCCTCCCCAGGGAGCAGACTGACAGACGATGCAACGTGTCAGAGAGAGGGCAGGGCTGGGATCCACTAACCCCTCACCCAGAATAAATGTGCGCAAGGAATTGGTCAGATTCATTCTCATACCCTGTTCTCTCTCTGTATGGAGAGTGAGCAGCCCTCCCTGTCTGGTTTAGACAAAGAGTGTGTGTGTGTGTGTGTGTGTTTAATAATGTTCCCAGCCTCTGGTTGATTGCTTTCTTATGATTTGTTTGTATTTTGATGTTGTTGTGAGGTTATGAAATGCATTAGGGATGGGGGAAGGGGATAGTGGGATTGTGTTTAAACTGGGATCTTGCTGTGTAATTTTGCATCACACTTGTCTCTTTTATCATGAGGAACTTTTGTTGGGAAAGCAGGAAAGTGAAGATCCAAAATGCCTTGGGGCCAGGAAAGCCTTGGACAAGAACAACCTCCAGAGGGCGGGGAGCACAGGCCTGATGCCTGTTGGCCAGGCTGCAGCCCGTGGGGCCCAGGTGAGTGGGGGTCTGTTTCTTCCCCCGAGGTTTCATCACCTCTGGTGGTGGGGTGTGGGGTAGGAGCCTGGTTTGTCAGGGCCTCTGGTTAACTGGGACCTGTCAGATCATAGCCTTGTCAGTTTTAAAAACGGGTTTGAAGCCTGGGGTTAAAGTAACCGGGGCATTGGTAACACTAACAGGTGAAACCCCCAGGATCTGGGAGACGGGACTCCCTCAGGAGGGAACTTTAACCCAAAATGTCTGACTCTCCGGAAAGAATTGTCACACTATCAGAGGAAAGTGGCTCATAGAGAGGGCAGGATGATCGAATTGGACACAGAGAGAAAGAGAGTGAGAGAAAGAAATGGAAAATGGTGAGACCAAGAGAAACAGGAGAGAGAGAGAGAGGCAGTGTGAGATTGTGAAATAGCTGCAATATTTGATTCTGGGGTGACAGGAAATAATTAAACTGGAAATAAAAATGATCAGATTATTGAGCTCCTGCATCACTGTCACTTGGGGAATCTTGCTGTGCGTCAATTGCCCTATTGCCATCGTTGCAGGCAGTGAGTGGTTTAACCAGCTAACCCGTCATTTCGAAAACTTTTCAACATGAAAACTCAACATATTACCCGACATGTTTGTGTTTGGATGTTGCTGAGAAACTGTCTGTGTCACTGAGAGGGCAAAAGCTGGGATCTTGCTGTGCTATCTCCCTGTGAAAGATTTTCCTGCTCAGCCATCCCACTAATGTTGTCTCTTTCCTCCCAAAGGGATCTTCCCGACCACTTGAGGATTTGAAACGAGTGTGTTTGGGAGCAGGAAACCTTCAAACAAGAGCTTCCTCCAGAGGGGGAACACAGTCCTGAGGCCTGTTCGACAGGCTGCAGCCTGTTGGGCCCAGGTGAGTTTTGTCTGTGTATTTCCCAGAGGTTTAATCTTCTCTCTCAGTGGAGGTGTTTGGCTTTTAACGGGACCTCTGGTAAACCGTGTTCTGTCGGATTGTGGCCTTGTCATTTTTGAACAGGTTTGAAGCCTGCGGCTAAGGTAACTGGGACCTTGGGATTTGACACAAATACGTCAACCCTTAACCAGCATCACCCACGATGTGTGTGGGGTTAGATTGCTGTTTGTGGGATCTTGCTGTGCGTGCGTGTTTATTAATGTTTCTAACCTCTGGTCAACTGCTCTGCGGTGATGTCTGTGTATTTCAATGTCGCTGTGATGGTCAGCAATTCATTAATTCTGCAATATTGATTTGTTTTTATTTCTCTATGTTTCCCCACCCCCTGCACCCCCTAACCCTGGGGTGAGGAGGAGATTGGATCCAGGAGCTGAAACTCGGGACGATGCAGAGACAAAGAGAATTAAATCATTTCTGCCGCGAGGCATCATCAGAAACACAGAGAGAGAATAATCAGAGAATGTCCTGTCTCCTTATCGTTCATTTACACACACATTCACACACTGGGAAAAGAATGGTGGGGTACAGGCTGTCTCTGGGATTTTTACCACAAAGTGGCGTGTTCTGGTCTGGACTGGGGGAGACAAAGGGAGGGAAAAGATGAAGGGGGAGCTGCTGCACAGTCTGATCACATAGATGTCACTGCCTCCCTCTCTCACTCCAGCTCCAGGGGCAGAGAGAGAGGTGGAGGGAGAATGGGGGTGTGAAGGTTTCGGGAGAGATAGAGTGAGAGAGTTAGACAGAGAGAGAGAGAGACGAAGTAGTGAAAGAGAGCGCTGACTGTCCCAGTGGAAGGTTCATTGGTTTAAAATTGATTTGAGGCCTTGGGATTGTGACACAAACTGGTTACACCCCCAGGGTCTGGGAGGAAGGACTCCCGGAGGAGGGAATGAATACCTTATCATGAGAAACTCTCTCCAAAGCCCCATTCTAATATCAGAGTCATGTGCATAGGTCAGGGGGATAAAATGTGAGAAATCTGACAGACAGAGAGAAAGACATTCGAGGAGGAGACAGCGAGAGGGGGGAACACAGAGGATGAGATTTCAGAGATAAAGGGAGAGAGTGGAGGAACAGAGACATCTCGGAGATGGAGAGAGTAAGAGGGGAAACAGCGAGAGGGAGGGAAGAGAGATCAGAGATGGAGACAGCGAGAGGGGGGAACTGAGAGAGAGAGAGAACAGAGAGAGATCTCAGATGGAGAGAGCACAAGGCGGGGATCAGAGAGTGCGGGGCACAGAGAAGGAAGGGGGAAATGTTTGAAATTTTTCCAACAGGAGGATTGTTCCCTTTTCTCCAGGAGACAGAATCAAACCCTTAACGAGCACCAGGGACACACACGATCTGTTTGTGGTTACACTGCTGCTTGTGGGTTCTTGCTGTGTGTGGTTCAAGCAAGCATCTGGTTAAAAGCTCAATGGTGATCTTTTTATTTCAATGATAGAGATACCAGTGTTGTACTGGGACTACACCAGGTTATAGTGTAACAGGATTCTCTGAAAACGAGTGTTTCCAGTGAAACCTGTCGGACTATAACCTGAGGTTTATCCTTATATATCGATATATATAGACTCAGAGGGAGGGAGAGGAGGATGGGCTTATGTGTTTTTTAGGGGGGGGGGGGGTTGTGAGGGTCCTATTGTATTTTGATGGAGAAAGAACTCTGCATTAAAAGAGATCCTCTTTTTAATCTGTTATTTATTTCCAATGCTGTCGTGGGGGGGATGTCGGGGGCGGGAAGTCGAGGGAGGGAATGTCGACGGGAGAGTTTCGAGGGGGGACAGAGAGAAAAAAGGGACAGAGAGAGAGAAAAGGGACAGAGAGAGAAAGAGAAAAGGGACAGCGAGAGAGCGATAGAAAAGGAACAGAGAGAGAGAAAGAGAAAAGGGAGCGAGAGTTAGAAGAAAGGGACAGAGAGAGAGAGAGAAAAGGGACAGAGAGTGAAAGGGACAGAGAGAGAGATCTCTCTCTCTCGACCTTCATCTCTCTCTCTCTTTCGCTCTCTATCTCGCCCCCTTGCCCCCTCTCTCTCGCCTCCCTCCCTTTCTCGACCATTTCTCTCTCTCCACTCTCTCTCTCGACCCCTGCTCTCTCTCCCTCTTTCCACACTCTATCATTCCACTCTTTGAACCTCTCTCTCTTGCTCCCATCTCTCACCCTGTGTCTCTCTCTCTCACCCCCTCAATCTCTCTGTCTCTGCCCTCTATCTAGCTCCTCCCTTTTTTCTGTCGCCCCCTTTGTCTCTCTCCTGAGCCCCTCTCTCGGTCTTTCGCCCTCTCTCTCTCGCTCTCTCTCGCTCTCTCGCTCGCACTCTCCCTCTCGCTCCCTCTCTGTCTCGCTTCCTCTCCGTCTTGGTCCTTCCCTCAGTCTTGCTCCCTCCCTCTGTCTCGCTCTCTCCCTCCCGCAGTTTTGCTCCCCCTTCCCTCTGTCTCTCTCTCGCCCCTCATCTCCTCCTGTCTCTCTGTCTCTCCACCTTCTCTCACTCTCGATTCCCCTCCATCTGTGTGTGTCTCTCTCTCCCCACCTCCCTCCGTTTCTCTTTGACTGAATCTCTCTCTCCCTCCCTCTCTGTCTGAGACACTTTGTCTCCCTGGTTCTTCACTTTCCCCCCTGAGGTAGTGAGAGAGAGAGTGCGTGCAGAGAGAGAGGGGGAGAGAAATGAGGAGAAAGGGTAGGGGAGAGGAAATGGGGAGGCCAGGTTGGAGTCGCGAGGTCAGAGGGAGTTAAACCCAGCTCCTGAGCTCAGGGCGCGGTGCCCTCCCCCTCCCTGAGGACCAGGACTTGGGGCTGAGTCTGTCTCTCTCCAGCTCAGCTTCTCCAACACAAAGACACACAACAACATCGGTCACTCTGCTGCTCGGCACGCTTTAATCAACATTTTTATTGTTTACAAATGGAAGTGGTGGATACAGTCAGTGGGATGGTGCCTTTTCTCACTAGCCCATGAGTTGTGAGAAACATTGAAATGTTTCCCTGTAACCCCCCTGCTGGATAAGGATGGACAAACCAGCGCTACCCTCAGTCTGTTACCATAGCGGCAGGCTGCTCCATCGCTGAAACACTGAACTGAAATGAGAAAATCCTGGATGGTGTGATTAATGAGGGAATTTGATGGATGGATGGTTTTGGGTGAAGGGATATTTCAGCACATTCTTCAGCTGCTGCCTGAACTTAGTCTGGGTCACGGCATAAATCGCGGTGTTTGTGCAGCAACTGAGGAGCTGCAGCATGAAGCCCAAATCCTGCACAAAGTCATCGAGATACACAGACGTCTCATCAAAATACCACATCCGTCTCCATATAGAATACAGCATTAACGTTGACCATAACAGGATGAAATTGGCAGAGATCACAAACAGTAAAATGATGGATCTTTTTCGGTTTCTCATTTCTGTGTCAGACTGAGCGTCCCCATTGGTGTGAGCGCGGAGTCTCCTGCGGGCTCTGCTGGTCACTAAAATGTGTCTGACGGTGAGAACATTGAGCAGCAGAATCAGGAGAAATGGGACACACGGGGTTAGAATGTAGTGGAGGAACTCGATTGTGACCCAGACAATAGAGAATAGAACACCGTCTGTTAAAAAACAAAACCAGGGGCCGTTCCACATCCGATACCGAGCCGTGAGAATAAAATACCAGAAAATGTTCTTTAAACAGGTCAGCACAGTCACTGCTCCCAGAACCACAGCCGCCGTTTTCTCACTGCAATATTTACTTTTCAGCTTCTGGCAACAAATGGCCACAAACCGATCAAAGGTGAAAGTGACGGTGAACCAGACAGAGCAGTCAGTGGCTGCATGAAGCAGGACGGCGTGGATATTACACACGGGGACGGAGTGCTTCAGGAAATAAAACTGTTCCTCATAAACAATGGGAATGTGTCTCAGGATCAGGTCGAGGATAATGACCAGGAGATCCGCCGCTGCCATGGCCCCCAGGTAACGTCTGACACATGGAGACAATCCACAATCTTTACAAAGCAGGACGTAGATGGTCACTACGTTAACTGTGAGGAAGGAAAACAAACCCATTATCCATCAGCCTGGAGGCAAAGGGACCCGTTTGATCGGGGACCCAGTGAGATTTTCAAATGTGTCCCTGTATTCAGGGATTTATTAAAATAATTGGAGCTGGAATAACAAATGGGAAGGTCGGAATTACTGACAAAAATGTGACATAAACCACAAGAAACCCTCCACCCCCAAACACACAGAGACACATCCAAAAGGACAGATGGTTTCGAGAACATTCCCACACACTCGATCACTCGAGAGCAGACACAGTCACTCCTTCCCAGTTCCTAATACGGAGGGTGGGGACGTTACTGTCCTGAAGGATTCTCTCCCAGTTTTCTGAAGACAAACGGAGTTTGGGAATTCCTGTATTTTGGTCTAAATTGTGGTCGATCCTGTGTCGTGGAGAAATGTAAACGCAGGGAAAACGTATACACCCCTTTAACTGTCTGAGGGGCCTTCGGAACAATGTCTCCTTCTCCCTGGAACGGGATCTCTTCCCTCGGGATCTTATCGTTTGTTCAATTCACTGACATCCGGCCGTTCACAAACAATGTCAGGGACAGAACATTCCGGGGAATGTCAGTTATAGAATGTCAGGGACAGAGGTTCCGGGGAATGTCAGTTATAGAATGTCAGGGACAGAAGTTCCGGGGAATGTCAGTTATAGAATGTCGGGGACAGAACATTCCGGGGAATGACAGTTATAGAATGTCAGGGACAGAACATTCCGGGGAATGTTAGTTATAGAATGTCAGGGACAGAAGTTCCGGGGAATGTCAGTTATAGAATGTCGGGGACAGAACGTTCCGAGGAATGTCAGTTATAGAATGTCAGGGACAGAACGTTCCAGGGAATGTCAGTTATAGAATGTCAGGGACAGAACGTTCCGGGGAATGTCAGTTATAGAATGTCACAGACAGAATGTTCCGGGGAACCCCTAGACCTGTCCATGACCTTTACCCCCTACCCACCCCACCAACACGATGTACTGTGCTTGGGGTGACATTAACATTAATGGGGTGAGAGACGGAGGGTCCAATCACAGGAATGGGAACTAAAGGCATTGCCAGGTCAGCTGAAATGGTGAGATATACCACATTCTCAATCCACCTCACAGAACCAGCCCAGACACCATAAACCCAGAGGAGATATCTGTTCACCGGGGAACACGGTGCAGACCAGGCCAGTGTCCTGCTAAGGACAACCCAGCAATCTGCGCAGATTCATCCATTACACTGGTCAATACAACCCAGCAATCTGTCCAGAGTGGAACACTGCGCAGATCATGTCAGGGCACTTATCTTCAAACGCAGATGAGACATGTGTACACTCTGGAAAACTGGGACAGAGACAGAAAAGCTGCAGATGCTGGAATCCAAAGAAGACAGGCAGGAAGCTTGGAGAACACAGCAAGCCACGCTGTGAGGTGGAGAAGTCGACGTTTCAGGTGTATCCCTTCTGCAAGGGTTCTGACGGAGGTCGAGACCGAAACATCAAATTCCACTCCTCCTGATACTGACTGGCTTGCTGTGTTCCGCCAGCAAGTATTCAGCATGGGAAACAGTGCAGACCACACCCGTGCATTGATCTATAAACGCGGACTAGATATCTGTCCAGCACGGGGAGCAATGCAGATCACAACAGTGCATTCATCAATAAACCTCAAACAGATAGTCTGACCAGCACAGCGAACTATGCCGTGATTACTCGTGAATTAATCTGTAAACCAGGAGCTGTTCCCCTCCCAGCCTGGAGGACTGTGTACACCACCCCAGTGCATTGATCTGTAAACCAGGATCAGTTACCCTCCCAGCATGTAGGACTGTGTACACCACCCCTGTGCATTGATCTGTAAACCAGGAGCAGATACCTTCCCAGCATGTAGGACTGTGTACATCACCCGGTACATTGACCTGTAACCCAGGAGCAGTTACCCTCCCAGCATGTAGGACTGTGTACCCCACCCCAGTACATTGATCTTTAACCCAGGAGCAGTTACCCTCGCAGCATGTAGGACTGTGTACATCACCCCAGTACATTGATCTGTAAAACAGGAGCAGTTACCCTCCCAGCATGCAGGACTGTGTACCCCACCCCAGTACATTGATCTGTAACCCAGGAGCAGTTACCCTCCCAGCATGTAGGACTGTGTACCCCACCCCAGTACATTGATATGTAACCCAGGAGCAGTTACCCTCCCAGCATGGAGGACTGTATACATCTCCCTCGTGCATTGATCTGTAACCCAGGAGCAGTTACCCGCCCAGCATGTAGGACGGTGTACACCACCCCAGTACTTTGATCTGTAACACAGGAGCAGTTACCCTCCCAGCATTCAGGACTGTGTACACCACCCCATTACATTGATCTGTAACCCAGGAGCAGTTACCCTCCCAGCATGTAGGACTGCGTACACCACCCCAGTGCATTGATCTGTAACCCAGGAGCAGGTACCCTCCCAGCATGTAGGACTGTGTACACCACCCCAGTACATTGATCTATAAACCAGGAGCAGTTAACCTCCCGCATGTAGGACTATGTACACCACCCCAGTACATTGATCTGTATACCAGGAGCAGATACGCTCCCAGCATGTAGGACTGTGTACAAAGCCCCAGTGAATTGATCTGTAGACTAGGAGCAGTTACCTTCCCAACATCTAGGACTTTGTATCACACCTCAGTGCATTGATCTGTAAACCAGGAGCAGATACCCACCCAGCATGTAGGACTGTGTACACTGCCCCAGTACCTTGATCTGTAACCCAGGAGCAGTTACCCACCCAGCATGTAGGACTGTGTACCCCACCCCAGTACATTGATCTGTAAACCAGGAGCAGTTACCCTCCCAGCATGTAGGACTGTGTACCCCACCCAGTGCATTGATCTGTAACCCAGGAGCAGTTACCCTCCCAGCATGTAGGACTGCGTACCCCACCCAGTGCATTGATCTGTGAACCAGGAGCAGTTACCCTCCCAGAATGTAGGACTGCGTACCCCACCCCAGTGCATTGATCTGTAACCCAGGAGCATGTACCCTCCCAGCATGTAGGACTGTGTACACCACCCCAGTACATTGATCTATAAACCAGGAGCAGTTACCCTCCCGCATGTAAGACTGTGTACACCACCCCAGTACATTGATCTGTAAACCAGGAGCAGATACGCTCCCAGCATGTAGAACTGTGTACAACGCCCCAGTGCATTGATCTGTAGACCAGGAGCAGTTACCTTCCCAACATCTAGGACTTTGTATTTCACCTCAGTGCATTGATCTGTAAACCAGGAGCAGATACCCACCCAGCATGTAGGACTGTGTACATGGCCCAGTACATTGTTCTGTAACCCAGGAGCAGTTACCCTCCCAGCATGTAGGACTGTGTACACCAACCCAGTACCTTGATCTGTAACCCAGGAGCAGTTACCCTCCCAGCATGTAGGACTGTGTACATCACCCCAGTACATTGTTCTTTAAAACAGGAGCAGTTTCCCTCCCAGCATGTAGGGCTGTGCACCCCACCCCAGTGCACTGATCTGAAACCCAGGAGCAGTTACCCTCCCAGCATGTAGGACTGTGTACATCACCCCAGTACATTGTTCTTCAAAACAGGAGCAGTTTCCCTCCCAGCATGTAGGACTGTGCACCCCACCCCAGTGCACTGATCTGAAACCCAGGAGCAGTTACTCCCCCCCCCCCCCCCCCCGGCATGTAGGACTGTGTACCCCACCCCAGTACATTGATCTGTAACCCAGGAGCAGTTACCCTCCCAGCATGTAGGACTGTGTACCCCACCCCAGTACATTGATTTGTAACCCAGGAGCAGTTACCCTCCCAGCATGGAGGACTGTATACGTCTCCCTCGTGCATTGATCTGTAACCCAGGAGCAGTTACCCTCCCAGCATGTAGGACGGTGTACACCACCCCAGTACATTGATCTGTAACACAGGAGCAGTTACCCTCCCAGCATTCAGGACTGTGTACACCACCCCATTACATTGATCTGTAACCCAGGAGCAGTTACCCTCCCAGCATGTAGGACTGCGTACACCACCCCAGTACATTGATCTATAAACCAGGAGCAGTTACCCTCCCGCATGTAGGACTATGTACACCACCCCAGTACATTGATCTGTATACCAGGAGCAGATACGCTCCCAGCATGTAGGACTGTGTACAACGCCCCAGTGAATTGATCTGTAGACTAGGAGCAGTTACCTTCCCAACATCTAGGACTTTGTATCACACCTCAGTGCATTGATCTGTAAACCAGGAGCAGATGCCCACCCAGCATGTAGGACTGTGTACACTGCCCCAGTACCTTGATCTGTAACCCAGGAGCAGTTACCCACCCAGCATGTAGGACTGTGTACCCCACCCCAGTACATTGATCTGTAAACCAGGAGCAGTTACCCTCCCAGCATGTAGGACTGTGTACCCCACCCAGTGCATTGATCTGTAAAACAGGAGCAGTTACCCTCCCAGCATGTAGGACTGCGTACCCCACCCCAGTGCATTGATCTGTAACCCAGGAGCATGTACCCTCCCAGCATGTAGGACTGTGTACACCACCCCAGTACATTGATCTATAAACCAGGAGCAGTTACCCTCCCGCATGTAAGACTGTGTACACCACCCCAGTACATTGATCTGTAAACCAGGAGCAGATACGCTCCCAGCATGTAGAACTGTGTACAACGCCCCAGTGCATTGATCTGTAGACCAGGAGCAGTTACCTTCCCAACATCTAGGACTTTGTATCTCACCTCAGTGCATTGATCTGTAAACCAGGAGCAGATACCCACCCAGCATGTAGGACTGTGTACATGGCCCAGTACATTGTTCTGTAACCCAGGAGCAGTTACCCTCCCAGCATGTAGGACTGTGTACACCAACCCAGTACCTTGATCTGTAACCCAGGAGCAGTTACCCTCCCAGCATGTAGGACTGTGTACATCACCCCAGTACATTGTTCTTTAAAACAGGAGCAGTTTCCCTCCCAGCATGTAGGGCTGTGCACCCCACCCCAGTGCACTGATCTGAAACCCAGGAGCAGTTACCCTCCCAGCATGTAGGACTGTGTACATCACCCCAGTACATTGTTCTTTAAAACAGGAGCAGTTTCCCTCCCAGCATGTAGGACTGTGCACCCCACCCCAGTGCACTGATCTGAAACCCAGGAGCAGTTACTCCCCCCCCCCCGGCATGTAGGACTGTGTACCCCACCCAGTGCATTGATCTGTAACCCAGGAGCAGTTACCCTCCCAGCATGTAGGACTGCGTACCCCACCCCAGTGCATTGATCTGTAACCCAGGAGCAGTTACCCTCCCAGCATGTAGGACTGTGTATACCACCCCAGTGCATTGATCTGTAACCCAGGAGCAGTTACCCTCCCAGCATGTAGGACTGTGTATACCACCCCAGTGCACTGATCTGTAACCCAGGAGCAGTTACCCTCCCAGCATGTAGGACTGTGTACACCACCCCAGTGCATTGAACTGTAACCCTAGAACAGTCACCTCCCAGCATGTAGGACTGCATACACCACCCCAGTGCATTGATCTGTAACCAAGGAGAAGTTACCAACCCAGTATGTAGGACGGCGTACACGACCCCAGTGCATTGATCTGTAACCCAGGAGCAGTTACCCTCCCAGCATGTAGGACTCTGTACCCCACCCCAGTGCATTGATCTGTAAACCAGGAGCAGTTACCCTCCCAGCATGTAGGACTGTGTACCCCACTCCAGCGCATTGGTCTGTAAACCAGGAGCAGTTAACGTCCCAGCATGTCGGACTGTGTACATCTCCCCATTGCATTGATCTCTATCCCAGGAGCAGTTACCCTCACAGCATGTAGGACTGCGTACACCACCCCAGTGCATTGATCTGAAACCCAGCAGCAGTTACCGTCCCAGCATGTTGGACTGTGTACCCCAACTCAGTGCATGGATCTGTAACCCAGCAGCAGTTACCTTCCCAGCATGTAGGACTGTGTACTCCACCCCAGTGCATTGATCTGTAACCCAGGAGCAGTTACCCTCACCGCATGTAGGACTGTGTACCCAACCCCAGTGCATTTATCTGTAACCCAGGAGCAGTTACCCTCCCGGCATGTAGGCTGTGTACCCCATCCCAGCGCGTTGATCTGTAACCCAGGAGCGATTACCCTCCCAGCATGTAGGATTGTGTATTTTACCCCAGTACATTGATCTGTAAAACAGGAGCAGTTACCCTCACAGCAAGTAGGACTGTGTACACCACCCCAGTACATTGATCTGTAACCCAGGAGCAGTTACTCCCCCCCTCCCCAGCATGTAGGACTGTGTACACCACCCCCAGTGCTTTGATCTGTAACCCAGGAGCAGTTACCCTCCCAGGATGTTGGACTGTGTACCCCACCCCAGTGCATTGATCTGTAACCCAGGAGCAGTTACCCTCCCAACATGTAGGACTGTGTACCCCACCCCAGTGCATTGATCTGTAACCCAGGAGCAGTTACCCTCCCAGTATGTTGGACTGCGTGCACCACCCCAGTACATTGATCTGTAACTCAGGAGCAGTTACCCTACCAGCATGTAGGACTGTGTACCCCACCCCAGTACATTGATCTGTAACCCAGGAGCGGTTTCCCTCCCAGCATGTAGGACTGTGTACACCACCCCAGTGCATTGAACTGTAACCCAGGCGCAGTTACCCTCCCAGCATGTAGGACTGTGTACACCACCCCAGTGCATTGCTCAGTAACACTGTGTTAGATCCCTGCCCAGCGCGGGAACGCTGGCAGCCCATGCTGGAAGTGACAGGATGTGCAGCTCCCACCCATTTACAGCTCCATCTCTCCATTGTGTCCTGACAAGGGGCTGCTGTGGGTGAGAACATCACTGCCAGAGAGAGATGGCAGTCGATTCAGTTTAAAATCATCACATGGGAGGGGTTTGGAGTATAGACAGAGAGGGGGAGACTGAGAGATAGTGTCATTGAAAGATGTGTTCCGAGGTTTCAGAATTTTGAAATGTAGACACTTCGATAGCATCCTGTAACATGAGTCAGTCTTCCCAGGAAAGATGGGAAAAAAGGGATATTGGTGTAAAGTCAGTTGATCATTTGTTCTGCGCATTTGTACCTGGGAGTAGGGTCAGTATAGTCTTCAACTCATTGGTCTGAATCATACAATAATTTGTCTCAGTGCCAATTTCTTTGAGTGTGGCAGAGGGATTGTCTGTACGAGGCTGAGCTAGTTTCCTGGTGCTATCTTATCGAACTCACCTCATTAACTACCCACCCCACGTCATGGTCTTCCTCTCATTCAATACTAGCCCGATTCTCCCACCCATTATTTTCCAATGTACTTTCAGGAATTGAATCTCCCGTGCTTTCGTCGACTGGCTTCAAAGTGACTCCAGAAACATAGGCATTTGATAAACATAGGCATTTAATAGTCTCTGAAATGGCAAAGCAAGATCCTCAATTGTATCAAACTGTTCCAATGTCTTCAAGGATAAAACCAGACAGAACACCCAGCACCAGTTTCGGTATCGGAAAAGGGAATGGTAAACACAATCCTGTCGCCCCTGCAGAGACCTCCTTCCTTACTTCTGAGAGTTTGTGACAATTATCCCACAGACTACACACAAACACTGGTAAAGAAGGAGAAACATCCACAGAAGAATCAATACATTAAACAAACAGTTCTTCTAGCCATATCGGAAATTAAAGACAGTAAGTACTAAAAACTTTCATGTATTTACTCCCACACTCTGGGTTCCTCAACTGTTCCAGAAATGGACCCAAAGAAGGAGGTCATACAACATATTGAGCCTCCTCCATTCCAGTTCATGTTCAAACATCTCCTCAATGCACTTATCGCACTAAATGAATATATCCGTTAATGTGAGTAACCTTGGAAAACTATAAATAGGAAGTACAGTAGTCCCTTTGGCCCATCGAGTTTGCTACCCAATTCAGTATAATGATGACCGGCCTTTCATTTCCACACTGTACTCTTGCTCTCACCTCATCCATTTACTGCCTCTAAATCCTTATTTAAATTCAGTGCCTTGGCTTCTAGGTGTGAGCGAATTCCCCAGGTGCCCCAGTCTCTGAGTGCAGATATTTATTCTCATCTCAATGCACAGATTCCTGCCTGTACCCTTGTTTTAGACATATCAGCCAGGGGAATTACCATCCCTGATTCAATACTGTCACACCCTGTTAGAGTTTTATATATCTCACTGAGATCACCACTCATTTTCATAAAGTCCATGTAATACAGACCCAGTCGCCCCAAACTCTGCTCCCACAACAAGCCTGTCATCCCAGAGTATCAGTCTGGTTATCCTTTGCTGCTCTCCCTCAATGTCAGGTTTGTCCTTTCCTAGGTAAGGAGACCAAAACTGCACACAACACTGCACAGTGTTCAAGATGGGGTCCCAACTAAGCCCTGTACAGCTGCAGTAAGTCACCCTTACTCCTGGGCTCAAATCCTGAAATGAATGTCAATGCATCATTTATCTTCCTAACTGCTTTCTGTTTCTGCAATATTGCTTTCAGTGACTGGTGTACAAGGAGATTCAGATCCTTTTCAATGTTACAGCTCCCCCCTTGGAGGGTCTATGTACACTGGTCAGCATGACAATGCCATTCCCAGTATTGACCTCTGGGTTGAGAACTCTCTGTGCTTCAGGGACCTTGGAGCGCTGCTCAGAAGGAAACAACAAAAAGGAGCAGACATCGCTTTATAGATCAACATGTTTCAAATATAAGCTGACAATCTATTCTTCCCACCAAAGGGCACACCGTCTCCTCTACCCACCTTGTTCTCCATCTGCTACGTATTTGCCCATTCACTCCACTTGTCTCAGTTACCTTGGCACTTTTTAACATCCTCCCCACCCACTCACAATCCCACATCCTTTAGTGCTTTCAACAGGCTGGGATATATTGTATTTGATTCCTGCAATCAAATGTTTAATTGGTATTGTGAACATCTGGGGCCTGAGCACCGATCCGTGCGATACCTCAGCAACCTTCCTGTTAATTTTATTTTTCCAATTTATTTATTTCGTCAATCTGAGTATCACTGGCTGGACCAGAATTAATTTCCTGTCCCTAGTTCCCCTTGATAAGGCGGTGATGAGCTGTCTTGTTGA
This sequence comes from Chiloscyllium punctatum, assembly GCF_047496795.1. Lineage (NCBI taxonomy): Eukaryota > Metazoa > Chordata > Chondrichthyes > Orectolobiformes > Hemiscylliidae > Chiloscyllium > Chiloscyllium punctatum. Next base: position 67,215,745 of record NC_092772.1, on the reverse strand, counting down.
ATTACTGCAGTCCACTTGCTGTGGATGACTGGTAACTGAATTGCTGAGGACCACTAGAGGAGGCTCAGATGGATCATCCACTCAGCATTTCTGACTGAAGATTGTTGCGAATGGATCAGCCTTATCTTATACACTGAGGTGCTGGGCTCTTCCATCATGGAGGAAGCGGTTATTTGTGGAATGTCTTCATCCAGTGAATTGTTTAATTGTCCCCAGCGTTTCTCGACGAGGAGTGGAAGGACTGCAGAGATTACATCTGATCCGTTGCTTGTGGGATCACTTAGCTCTGTCTATCACTTATTGCTTCTGCTCTTTGGCACACATGTAGTCCTGTTTCATGCTTCACCAGGCTGACATCTCAATGGCAAGTGTGCCCGGTGCTGCTCCTGCCCTCCTGCACACTCTGTTGAACCAAGGTTGATCCTCTGGCTTGATGGTAATTGTTGTGAGGGGGACATGCCAGGCCATGACGTTGTGTGGGAGTACAATTCTGCTGCTACTGATGACCCACAATACCTTATGGAAACCCAGACTTGAGCTGCTAGATCTGTTCGAAGTCTGTCTTGTTTAGCACGTGGATAATACCACTCAAACTGATGGAGGTTATTCTCAATGTGAAGGTGTGACTTGTCTCCACAATGACTATGCGGTAGTCACTCTTACCAATATTGTCATGGGCAGATACTTCTGCAATTGGCTGAATAAGGATGTGGTCAAGTATGTATTTTCCTCTCGTTGGTTCCTTCACCGCCTGCCACCGACCCAGTCTAGCTGTTTTATCCTTTAGGACCCGGACTGCTCGATCAGTAATGCTGTAGCTGAGATACTCTTGGAGGTGGACATTGGAATCCCCCACCCAGAGTACATCTTGCATCCTTACCAGCGTCAGTGTTTCCTCCAAGTGTTGTTCAGCATGGAGGAATATTGATTCTTCAGTTGAGAGAGGCTGGTATATGGTTATCAGCAGGAGGTTTCCTTTCCCATGTCTCAACTACACCGTGAGACTTCATGGGATACAGAGTCACTATTGAGGACTGTATCTCACTCTGCCGTCACATCTGCTGTGTCTGTCATGCTTGTGAGACAGGAGATCTCGGGGAAGGTGATGGGGTGTCTGGGACAGAGTCATACTCACAGAATCATACCTTAAATACAATGTCAGGCTGTTGCTTCACAAGTCTGTTTATTTCTATTCACTGTTTCCTGCCAGCTGTCCCATTCTAGAAACATGGCCATATATTAGCCCCAATCCACTAAGATTAAATTTTGCAAACTAGGCTTGGCGCTTTACCAAAGTTTTTTTCTGGAAATCTAAATGTATTACATCCATTGTTTCTCTTTCATTTGTCTTCCTGGCTGTTTCACAATCATAATTCCCATTTCTTAAATCTATGTTAAAGTTGTCTATGACCACTATTTTCAGTCCCAATAATTTCTCCTAATCCATTTACTTACTATGTTCTCTTTTCCGTGTACTATGTCATTTTCCCACACCAGACTTGGTTTTCCTAGTATTGTTAGAAAGTTCTGTGAAGACAGAACTGAAGTAGTGACTTCATCGTTCTGCCATTTCCCTGTTTCCCATTGCCTATTCTCTGGTTTCAGGAAGCTGCACTTACTTTCTCCTACCTCTCACATTGACATGATTAAACAAGCTATTACTGTTCACTTTTCAGAAACCGATCAATTCGTGCATTCAGCTGCTCAATAATTGACCTTGCACACCATACACTCTCAGTACTATAGACTATGTGCCAACAGAAATACAGCACGATCTATATTAGTCTCATTTTCCAACATCAGGTCCATAGCCGGGAATGCCATGACACTTCCATATTCTCGTCCAAGCACTTTTTAACGGTTGTGAGGTTACCCATGATAACTCCCCTTTCAGCAAGTGCATTCCAGATCACAACACCTTCTGGGTGAGACAAAAAATTAAATTCTCTCTGTACCTCAAACTCCTCACTGTAAAATTGTGCTCCCTTGTTCTTGACCCTCTGACTAAAATAAACAACTGTTGTCTATCCACCCTGTCCATGTCCCTCATTATCTTATCCTTCTGAATCACATCCCCCTCAGCCTTCTCTGCTCCAAAGTAAACAACCCGAGCTTATCCAGTCTCTCTCCATAGCTGAAATGGTTCATCCCAGGGAACATCCTGGTGAATCAACTCTGCACACCTTCCAGTACAATCACATCCTTCGTGTAATGTTGCTCCCAGAACTCCACACAGTATTCCATCTTGGCCTAACAAAAGCTCTGTATAGCTCTTATAATCTACACACTGATTAATAAATGCTGCACCCAAGGTCCAATTCCTAACTAGCCCATTATCCTGTCCAGTCACATTCAGGGATGTGTGGAGGTGCACAGTCTAAGCTTCCCGTGCGCTGCCCATTCATTGAGTACTCTCCTGTCTGGTTCCTTCTTCCAAAGTGCATCTCCTCATACTTACCAGGTTTACATTCCATCTGTCAATGATCCAACCGTCTGACCATTCCTTATGTATCTTCCTGCAACATAAAGCCTTCCTCCTCACTGCCAACCACCCGGCCAATCATTGTACCAAACGCAAACTTACTTATCACAACTCCCACCTCCTCTACCCACCTCCCTGCAGATTGACATCTACACCATTTATGAGTACCACAAAAAATAAGGGACACAGCACTGATCCCTGTGGTACACCAGGGGACACTGGTCTCCAGTCACACAAACAGCCTTCTCCCACCACCCTCTGTCTCCAGACACTACGACAACTTTTGTTATAACTTGTCAAGTTATTCTTGATACTGTGAGAATACTTTATTTCTCAGTTTCTCATGTGGAACTTTGTCAAAGACTTTGCTACAAAACTAAATAAGCGACTTCCTCAAACTAATTCAATCAAATTCATTAAATGTGACTTCCCTCTGATAAAGTCATGATGATTATCGCTGATCACCCTTGTCACTCTGATTAGAGTTCGATTTTTTTCCTTCCCTGTTTTCTCCAGTAATTTTCCTATCAATGATCTAACACTCACTTGTCTATAGTTCCGTGAACTATCTCTACCACCCTTACCATGAAGTGGAATCACATTAGCTGTTCTCCAGTCCTCTGGCACCTCCCCTATGGTCAGATTCTAATTACAATTTTCAGTCAGGGTCTTTCCTCCTTTGACCCTGACAGCAGCCGGTGATACAACTCATCCAGACCGGGGATTGGTCCAATTTTATACCGGTCAAAGCTTCAAATTCCTGCTCGTATTTTACGTCAATCTTGTTCGAGAGCTTTTCAGTCCATCTTCTCAAATTCTCTACCTGACTCCTCCTTCTCCCAAGTAAAACAGATGCGAATTCTCATGTAACAACCTATCAATGCTCACCAGCTTCTCACACAGATTGCCCCCTTTGGTTTCTAATGGATACTAACTGTTGGCTGATTATTCTATTCTACTTGTACATGTAGAATATCGTGGGATTCTCGCTAATCTCGCCTGTTTGCACTTCTCCATGTCCCTCTGGTATTCAGTCCCCTCGATATTTCTAAGTTTCACTGTAATCAAATTATGAAAAGCAAGATCACAGGGTGAGTTTCCCCTCAGACAATCTTGCAATTTTATGGATTAATCTGAATAATACCTTTTGCAGTTCCTCTGTAGTTAGTATATTATATCTTAGATTGGGACTCCAGACGGTACACAATACTTTTAAGTGTAGTCTCACTAACACTCTATGCAACTGGTGCACGACATGTTCTACATTGCAATTACATTCACATGAATGTAAACCTAATTTTAACTGTCCCGTTTGCATATATCTTTCCCAATACCTTGCGCTTTAGTTTTTCTTATGAGCTTACTGTGTGAGTTCTCAAAATATTGCTCCTGAATATCCAACTATACGTTATCCATTGGTTCCTCATTGCTTATGTCTACAAGAATCATTTTTCAAACCATTCCAAAAAGTGTTTGCCACGTATGGCTTTCATTTCATCGATGCGTTATCATACTTCCTGGTTTTGCCATTACCTTCTATATATCTAGCAGCACGTTCTTTGTAATTGAGTCCAACAGACACCCGACCGCAGATGACAAGTTAACTGGTCTGTAGTTCACCGCTCTCTATCTTCATCCTTTCTTAAACTGTCGGATAATATTTATAAACTTCACCTTATTCAGATTAGCTAAATGCCTTTCAGTAATGTGTAGGAAAATAACATGAAAATCCGCAATGCAATCAATATGTCCATTGCTGCTTCATTTGAAATACTTGTATGTACTATATCTGGTCTGTCAGATTTATCAATACTCAATCTGGCTGTCTGTTCAATGAAGACCTCATCACTGATATGAATGATCTTTGACTTTACTTACACAAATCCCATGGTCTCTTGGTATTTCTGGGAGAATTTCTGGATATTCTTCCTTGAAGATGGACACAAAAATAACTGTTTCATTTCCCTGTGATTTTTCTGGTCTCTACAATAAATGATCCTGTCTGCACACTCACTGTCCCACATTTGAGCGTGTTTTTGATTTTGTTTCATACATTGACAGAAGCTTTTTAGCAGGCTTTTGCTTTTCTTTTGTTTGCATACTTTACGTTTTTGATTTTCTTCTCAGGTTCTTGGCCATTTTTTACTGGGCCTTACATTTCTCTGAATCCACTGGCCTACTACAACACTTGCCATTTTCCTAAGCTGCCTCCTTTGATCTAATAAGTAGATGAAAGTGGGGCTGATGGGATGGCAGGTGGACACATAGCAACGTTCAAAATGGCGGTGCTGAGTTGCAAGTTTGGACTGGGATAAGATGGGGTTTGAGGAAGTGGGGAAACTGGTGAAATCTACCATGATCCCTTGTGGCTGGAGGATCCCAAGTCGGAAGATGAGGCTTTCTTCCTCCAGGCTTCTGGTGGTTAGGGAGTGGCGATGGAGCAGGCCCAGAACCCTCATGTCCTTGGCAGAGTGGGAAGGGAGTTAAAGTGTTCAGCTACAAGACGGTGGAGTTGGTCAATGTGGCTGTCCCAGTGATATTCTCTGAAATGATCAACAAGTTGCTGTCCTGTCTCTCCAATGTAGGGAAGACTACATTGGGTGTAATGGATGCAGTCGATTAGGCTTTTTGTCTCCGTTCATCACCTATCACTTTCAACCCCACGTTCATCTTCCTATCGCATTCCCAGCTACCTCCCTTTTGCCACACCCACTTCTCATTTATCCCTCAGCCCCCTTGGCCCACAAGCCTCATTCCTGATGAAAGGCTTATGCTCAAACATCTATACTCCTGCTCCTAGTATGCTGCCTGTCTATGCTTTTCCAGCACCATACTCTTCTACTCTGATCTCCAGCATCTGTAATCTCCACTTCCTCCTCACACCTTCATGGCTTGCATGACTCAGATTTATAACGGTTACTTCAAATAAAACAAAAATTGTCGTGGACTCAAACATCATAAACGAAAACCAATGCATTATTGTCACTGGTCCCAAAAGGTCATTTACAGCAAAGTTTTCAATTAGCTCTTCTGATCATCCAACTCCAATTCCTAAGTAACCTGATCTCGAGCTCGGTGCTAGACATAATATTAATACAAGCCATCTCAAACATGCTCATGAAATCCATTTTTCTCAGCATTAGCATTCAGTTTGGTTAATGCAGCTTAGATCGAATTTAAACAGTACATTATTCCTGCAGTAGCCACAAACGTGTATATCTCATTTTCCTATTTTATAACATACCCAGTATTTGTATTGCAGCTTTCACTTTGATATATAATTCCCATCAATGTTTGCTCCTCCTTGCTGTTTCGGAGCTCCACCTTATTAGATTCTGTAGAACCTGAGGGAAGTAGGCTCTGGGTAAATTAATGTTGGAGATCATCTCGCCACATCATTTATGCTCTTCTTCAGATCTCCTGTTATGCTGGTGGGGTAGAGAAGGACAATGATCTTTCAACAATACTGTGTATTTGCCCAGCCAGCTGAGACTGCTGTAACCTGGGTGGGGACCTTACAGCAGGCTTGTAAAGTGTTGCTGCTGCTGAACAGGGTCTTAGTGAGATCACATCTGGAGTAGTGTGTACAGATTTAATCTCCTCAATGAGGAACGGATATTGTTACATTCGAAGCAGCTCAGAGATAGTTCCCTCGATTGATTCCTGTTATGAAGTGTTAAACTATAAGGAAAGGATGATCAGGTTGTGTTTAGAAGACCGAAAGATGACCGTATTTTTACATCGGACACCGGAAGGAGTCAGCAATCGAAGTCAATTACACAATAAATGGAGGAATCCATTCTACTTCTCCAGCTTGTTGCACAGGAACAGCAGAAGGATATTCATACCTTCGACCCTTTTACACCAGAACAGGACAAGGGTATTCAGTCCCGGAGCCTGATGTAAGGTTACAGGAGGAGGCCAATCAGCCCCTCGAGTCAAAACACTGGACCCAGAGTAGGCCACGCTGCACCAGTATCCTGTTACACAGCAACAGGATCAGTCCATTCAGCATCTTCAAGTCTGTAACACAGGAACTGGAAAAGGCCACACAATGACTGGAGATTTGCTACACTGAGATAACAGGAGGTCAGTCAGCCCCTCCGATCCTTTGTAGGGGAATTGGATAAGGATACAAAGTATCAGATACTTTTTTAAAATAAGAAAGTTGGAGGTAATTCAGACACGTGTCTGTTGTGTGAGAACAGGAGAAGACCAATCATTCCCTCAGTCCCATCTAAGGGATACATCAGGAGACTGTTCAGTATCTCCAGCCTGTTATGGAAGAAAAGGAGAAGACCCATCATCCCCTCAAAATGTTACACAGCAACAGGAAGGTTCCATAATCCCCCAACCCTCTAACACATCAACAGGAGGAGGTCATTCTGGCCATAGAGATTAGAATATCATAAAACCAGAAAGACGTCAGCCCATCGATTTTGTACACCACCAGGATGATGAAACCATGCAACCACACATACCTCTTACACAGCAATTGGAGCAGATCCTTTAAAAACGTTTGCACGTTAAACAGGAATTCAAAGAAAACGTAAAGGTTTTCAAAAGGGAAGAACTTACAATAACTGTATACATTACATTAAAACATATCGATAAAACTATCGCAATTTACAGCAAATTATTAGAATCCGTTGTTGAGGATATTTTCAAAGTCAAACCACAATCCATCAGAGTCAACACGGTTTTATGAAGGATAAACTGAGTATGAATTATTTGCATGAGTTACTTAAGGATGTAGCAAGCAAGTTAGATAGTAGGATTCTTGGAGATGGAATGTATCTGGTCTTCCTGAAGACATCGGATATGTTGCTTATCCAAAGAGTAAGTGGTAAGATCAGAGAACATGGGTTTAGGAGTAAATTATTAGCTTGGATGGAGGATTGGTTAACCAACAAAATGCAATCAGATGAAATAAATGTGTCATTTTCTTTTGGCAAATGCAATTTGTGGAGTACTGTAGATTTCAGTATTTATGCCTCAACTATTTGCGTTCGATATTATTACTCGGTTGATGAGATAGAAAATACTATTTTCAGAGGACACTAAGTTTGTGAGAAGATTTGTAACTCAGTGTTGGTTGTTGTGGTTCTGTTCGCCGAGCTGGGAATTTGTGTTGCAGATGTTTCGTCCCCTGTCTAGGTGATATCCTCAGTGCTTGGGAGCCTCCTGTGAAGCGCTTCTGTGATCTTTCCTCCGTCATTTGTAGTGGTTTGAATCTGCCGCTTCCGGTTGTCAGTTCCAGCTGTCCGTTGTAGTGATTGGTATATTGGGTCCAGGTCGATGTTCTTATTGATTGAATCTGTGATGAGTACCATGCCTCTAGGAATTCCCTGGCTGTTCTCTGTTTGGCTTGTCCTATAATATTAGTGTTGCTAATATTATTTGATCCATCCCTGATCATCTGCTCCTTGACGCTTCAAGTGACTCCATTGCGCTCCGTACACATGGAATATTTTGTTGTGGTTGCTTAGTGGTGGGATGATGTTTTGAAATGTGTATCAAGGGGACAGCCTTTATCCAAGATAAACTCATTCCTTTCTTCATGGAGACCAGAAGACGATGGGAATGGCTGCCTGCCTTTGAATGAAGGAACTGTGGCTGCTGTCAGGACAGGGGTATTCACCAACATGATGTACTGTGCATGGACACACGGTAGCATTAACAGAGAGAGAGCTCCTTCAGTTCCTCTACCTCTCCCCATTGACATGGGTACTCTGAAGATGCCATGTACACCATCGGGAATCCCACTATACTGGGAAAATAAGGATACACTCGATAGCTCCCTGCTGTGGGAGAAACAATCTATTTACCTCATCCACTATATACATCCTCCGGCACCGAATGGTGACATTGATATTGAGATAGTGGCGAATGATGGAAATGTAACCAGCTCATGCCTGGAAAGTTCCGGATCATAGAAGCTGAATGAAACTGAAACCCTAACAGCCACTGGCAGGACTGCCCTACCCCCTGGAATGAAGCTTCAGGTCGTGTCGAAGGAGGTGACACCACTCTGTGACCAGCTGTTCGTTCAGTCAGGATCCCCTCACGCGTTGCTCCTCCCATAAATGGAGCTTGGGAAGCTGTTCCTGGAAAACCCGGGGTGGATACAGTAGTTCCCTTTCCCCACACACACTCACTGCCTGGTTTCAGAGCTTCCCCTCTCTGCAGCCTCTGCTCCATTTGTTGTTCATGTTACAGACCCAGATGTTGTAACTACAGTCCGCATGCTCCATCCAGAGTTGGGTCTCCAAATCCTCAGGTCTCCCTGAATGTCCGAGGCAGCTGACACCACAACCTCCAGCAAACCATCCCCAGCCTCATCACTAAATTTTCAATTGCAGGAGTCAGTCAGAAACCCCTCGGCTACAAGTGTTGTTGACCAGACCAGATCCCTGCAAAATATTTTTAGAAGGCCGCTTAGACCTAAACCTTTCCTTATTTTGAATATAGATGGGAAGTGTGTGTTCCAAATATGTTGTGACTGGTCAAACCACTCGACATTAAGCAAATATAATCTATTCAAATGCTTTAGTTAAAATACAATCAAAGAAAATACTATTTTTGGATAGCTTATATATTGGAATACTTGCACAAACAATAGATACCGTATCTTCTTGGTTAACACCGCTTGGCACAAAGATATTTTCAAATACAGATCCTTACAGCAGTTTTCCAATCCAGGGGGAAACAACATCAACAGAGATCTCAGAGAGAAAAGCAGCTGGGGGTCATGTATTGAAACTTCCAACCCTTCTGGGATCCCCAGCAGCTTCTGAATGCTGCAGCTGAAAGCAAAACGAGGAAACCAGGTCTTGGAGAGCTGGCCACTGCCCTTCCATTGTTACCACCGTTTTAATTAAAACTAAAGCCTTTTTCTGTTTTTTTCTTAAACTGTTTTCAGACAGGAGTTCTGCACCTGTGTGTTTAAAACCTCTTTTCAAAATAAATCGAAGAGAAAATAACCTTTATACAGTGATAGTATCCTGAGACTCCATCTTTTATAAAATAATCCATCAATATACAAGGGTGAATTCATTTTAGACGTCCTAGTCTTCCTCTGTTAGTAGTCTGCAAAGCATATATATATTTCATTGACTGAGCATACAATTGTTCACAACTAGTTTCGATTTCAGTCATTTTACTCCTGCCACAAAATGCCTTTGTCTTTCTTCATTCAAGTCTCCACAAATGTTAAAACTTAGGTTTTCTCGCCCTGTAACCTGTATAATTTCAAATTGAATGGCAGAAATAATAAGCTCAATCGGAACAGACTGGTATTTCTCTCCCTAAACTTCTCCAAAAACATTAAGGGGTCACGATCAGTGAAAAAGACTTGGCTCATGTATGTTATTTGCAATTTAAGTGCTGAAATGTTGCAACACCAAGCTCAAGGCCTCCTTCCCCATTGTGGAATAAATCTGTTGGTGTTTCCACTGGACACTCCAACCACACGTTACATAATGGAACACTTCTCATCTCTCCAATAGTCCTGCTGAATGGCATAGCTCCTCATGTCTCAGCATAAAAGGATTACATGCTCCTGTACCTCTTAATGCTATAACCTATTTACCTGATACTCCTGGCCTGTGCCAGTAAACCTTACTTTCACAGATATATGATTGAAGAAGATCTCACACATTCTTCTCAATCTCTCACAGAAACCAAACCTTGATTTCTGAACTCAATCATCATCATCATCAGCTATTTCAGCTTCTAATCTTGCCATTGATACTCTCTGCTCTTCCACACGACTTCTCACGACAGCAGGAAATGAATTGTTGAGCTTCTCCAAAATAAGGATCTCTCTAACAGTGTCATAGGTTTGCTCTGTTTTTAATACCCTTACCCACCTTTCAAAATTACTTTGTTTGATCCTTTCAAACTCAATGTGCGTTTAACCAGGGACTCTTTTTTAGATTCCTGAAACACTGTCTGTCGGATTCTGACACAACCTCATATATATTTCAGATGGCTTTCTTTGTCTCCTCATACTTGCCAGATACCTCCTCCAATAAGGATGCAAATACCTATCAGCTTGGTTTGGATCAACTAAATCCACATGGTCACTGAGCAGTACATTTGTTTAGCCACTTCCTCAAATGAAATTCAAAAGGTTTCCCCATCCTTCTCATCAAATTTAGATAATGCCTGGATGTATTTAAACAGAACCCCATTAGGCCATTGACTACGACAGGGTTGTTCAACCTCACTATCCTTCTGATTCAGCCTACCACCTAACTTCATCTCCGCCTTCTATGCCATCTTTCCTCTCTAATTGCTAACTTTTTAAGTTGAAACTCTCTGCTTTTCTTCTGTATTTTTCTCTGTTTCGCCTTCACTTCCTTTTCTTTTATTTCTACTTTTCATCATAATTCAAACTGTTTCAATTCTTTCTCATGTTCAAAGTGCCTCATTTGAAATTGAATTCGAGCCATTTCCAAAGAGTCTGATGGTGGTTCAACAAAATGTAATTGCCGAACTATAGCTGTAATTATCTCTCATTTTCTCACAGACAATCACAACCCCAACTCCAGCTTGTCTGTCAATTCCTACAGCTTTGCCGACATTCCCTTTTGTAAAACCGCCAAATTCACTTCTTCCTCACCCAGAGAACTCTTAGTGACTGAATTAATCTTTATACACAAAACACAGTTTAAACCAACCGAATTCAACATCCGGAACAAGAGGCACTAACAGCTACCATACACGACCTTTGAAGCCAATAGTCTCCCAGTGCATAATCTCCAGTGTCTGCAGGAGCTTATTCTGGATTCTCTGGTTTCCTCCCACAATACAAAAATGTGCATGTCAGCTGAATTGGCCATGCTAAATTGTTTGTAGTTTCCAGGGATGTATGGGTTAGGAGCCTTTGTCGGGATAAATGTGTAATAATAGAGTAGAGGATTGGGTCTGGGTAGGTTACTCCTCGGAGTGTCGGTGTGGACTTTTTGGGTCGAATGGCCTGTTTGTACAATGTAGGGAATGAAATTCTAAACCCAATTTAGTATTATCGATTTGGAACCAGACATGACTCGTCAATTTGTAATAGACCAACTAGACTGCCTCAAACTATTTTAGGAGGGTAGCTTGGATACACACCTTTTCTTATTTTAAAGGATAGATGTGAAACGGTTGTTCCAGATGTGATGTTACTCGTCAAACTATTCACCATTAAGTAAAACACAATATATTTAAATCCTCTAATGAAAATCCATACACAGTGAAGAGGAATTTAGAATAATTTAACTATTGGAATCCTTTCCCGAATAATGGATACAGTATCTTCTACAAATGAACTGTTCCAATATACTAACATCCCATACACAAACCCCTTGGCAAAAAGGAACATTCAGACATACATTCTTGCATACAGTTCTCCAATCGAGGAGGAAGCAGCATCAAGTCAGGTTTCAGAGAGAGTAGCAACTGAGGATAAGTTACTAGGCCGTTGTTACTACTATTTATTTTAAACCCTAAAAGCGTCGTAAGTTATTTACTTGAGCCGTTTTCAGTCGGCAGATTTGCCTTAAGATCACTTATTTAAAGAAAGGAGAACTTTTTTTTTGAAAGTGACTGCATTGGCACACAATTTAGATGCCTGGTCCTTTATTTAAGGGGCTTCCTCGTGTTACTGATCGCAAGGTCACCCGAGAGGGACAAATACAGGTACAGACCAAGTTACAAGGATGTGACTCATAACTTCCGAAACACCCCTGTCCATAGACCATCTCATGGGACATACCAGGAAGTGAACAACAGCCTGACACACACCATTTCACTGTTTCTGACCTTCACAATGCCAGCACTCGATACACTAGGGAGCTAAAAGCTAAGCCCAGGGAAAGATACAGAGGAACAGAAAGATTCACATCAAAGACAGAAACAGACAGTTAATTAATTGAAAAATCTTGTGGAAATATGGGGAAACAGGCAGGACAGTGGGACTAACTGGAGAAGTGAAATCTTCGAGAGTAAACTTACAAAACTGAAAACATTGAATAAAGGCATTGTCAGATCAGCTGAAATGGTTTGTTACATCAAATTCTGAATCTGCTTCACAGAACACCACAAACAAAATAAACTGTGACAAGATGACAGCCCAGCATGGAGAGCTGTGCAGACCCTGCGAGTGTGTTGCTCAGTAAACTTCACTATCTGCCCAGCATAGTGAGTATTGCAAACTTTACTATCACATGCAAACGATATTCGCATCAGATTACTGTCTATAATGGGAAGGTTTGATGCATGTGTGTTTGTGTGTGCATGTTCGTCAGAAACTGAGAGAGAGTGCGTGTTTGTGCGCGATTGGTGTGTTTGAATGTGAAACTCATTGTTTAAGAAGGAACGCACATGGAGGAACCTATTTTAAATAAGAACAACTAGCAGGCTTTTTGTTAGTCGACAGAGAGAGAACGAGAGAAATTGCATGGACAGATGAGGTAAAGTGTTTGAGAATGTTAAAATAAAGGCATTGCCAGACACAATAGCAATATACATCGGCGTGCGCATGAATGACAGATGGATGGGAGTTTGGTGTTAGTTCGAATCAGATTTGCTTCGGCAGGTTTGAAGCCGGGAGTGTCAGCAGCAGATTATTGGCTTCATTAAGACAGTATTTCATAGCTCAAGGTTCAAACAGCAGATGGACTAAACCAGTGAGATATATTCTGGAGTGGTGAGCATTTCAAGTTAGAAATGGTCAGGGTATGGTGTCAGGAATCAGCTCATTGTCAAAGGGACCTCGCACAGTGGTGACTTGTCGGCTTCAGCCGCAGATATTGGCCAGGAATGGGATGGAAACAGTGGAAGGAAGTGGAGTTTGTAACCAGAACAGGAGAGAGTGACCTCCCTGCTCTTAATATTTAAATAACAAAGGAAATGATACAGTAAATTGTAGTTCGCAGCTGGAACTGATTAGGTCAACAGAGAGAAGAATGAGTAACAATGCCAGTGCTGAAAGGGAGACAATAATTGAACACATTCATTGATGTAGTTAGTCGTGGTCTGTAGAGTGAATATATGGATTGAGAGTTTCAACAGGAAAATAATATTAACAAGAAGGATAGAATATAAGAAAGAACAGTAATACAGTCATAACCGGTTAATAGAAAAAAAAATCTGGACAGTGACACTTACCAGGAACACCAACGATAGCCATGAAAGGTTAATAAAAATATTGAATAATGAGAATAGTGTAATAAATCATCAATGATAATGACCACCAACACAATGCAGAAAGATACCAAACATAATTGGATAAACTCCTGTCTATTGATGGAACATGCCAGTCTAATGTTCCCAGATTCTGATTAATTTTTGGACCAGTCTAATGTCCTCTGGTTCTGATCCATTGTTGGAACATTCCAGTCTAATGTTCTCAGATTCTGATCTCTCCTCCCCCTCTCTCTGGATCTGCTGATCCCTGTCAGTGCTCTCGGTGATGCTCCCGCTCATGTTAAGGGATAATACATTGAACAGCGCCCATTTATCTTTAAAAGATGGAAACGCTCCACTGGGATAATTAGAATCCATGGAGATTGGCATTGATCACAGTCACTGTACAAACACTGGGAATCCGAGCAAAGGCTACGGCACCGCACAACAATCAACAGACAGGAGGGTTCCCTCCAAGTTCTGGAACACTTCAGTGGTCAAGGACCTTCAACCTTGGACCTACGGGTGACCAGCCTCCAAGGCGGACTTCAGGACAGGCAGCAGCGAAAAGTGGCTGAGCAGAGGCTGATAGCTAATTTCTGTACCCAAAGGGAGGACCTCTAATGGGACCTTGGTTTAATGTCACAATACAAGTGACCACCATTGCACGATACACACACACACACACACACACACACGCACACATACAGGCACTCATCTACATACACATACACACGGACACACATGTACACAGACACGCACACAGACACTCATACACACCCTTACAGACACACACACTCTCACACACACATGGACAATCTCTCAGAGACTTAGAGCACTCTACACTCATGCACACACATGTACACTCTCTCATTGGCACTCAAAACCCCCCACCCCAGACACGCACACACACTCCCACACTCACACATGCACACCCTCACAGGCTCTACGTCATTACACACACAAGTTAACCTGAGAATGCAACATTTTTAAAAAATGTTCTGTGATTTACACATGAAAGAAGTGAAACTATAATGGTATTAGAACAGATAAAAATTCAACAGACAATCAATGTATTTTTCAATGTATAATTTCAGTTACATCACACTGTAAATGTTTGATATAAATTCTGTGCCTTAGAAGTGTGTCCTGCACTATCACCTGATGAAGGAGCGGCGCTCCGAAAGCTAGTCTGCTTCCAATTAAACCTGTTGGACTATAACCTGGTGTTGTGTGATTTTTAACTTTGTACACCCCAGTCCAACACCGGCATCTCCAAATCATGACTGAGCAAACAGATTCAATTAGCCAGTTCCACACATCACTTTTCATATCACTATAAAAGAGAACAATTACTGGGTTTGGATGGAATGGATGAGGATTGCTGAGGGATGGACCAATCTTAAATCTTTTTTTTATCTTGTATATGAGAGTATTAGCAGAACACTGCAGGAGTCTATATATGTTCCACTCTGTTTATGAAAGGAGGCAGTTATAGAATAACAGATCGGCTGCATAAAGAAAAGTTGGGTGGGCAAGTTTCTAGATACCTCAATACAAAGTACGGTAATTATTGACCAGTGTGAGGCTACTCCTGGTTTTAAGTGCCCTACTACCAAATCCTTTCATAACCTTGAGACAGAGCATTGAGACTGCTGCTCAGCAACAGGCCGAAATATTTCTGTCCCTATGGGCCTCTTACAGAGGGATAAGAGAAGCCCATTCATCACATATTAGCTTGTTGTTACTTGAAAAGGTGGAAATCTAGAATATTGGCGCATTTTGCCAACAGAATCATTCAAAACAAAGAGACGTGTCACTGCAGCGGTATGAGGTGTTACTGAAAGGGCACCTGGAGTGCACCTGGTTGTGTTTCTGTAACTGAGAAGGGATGGACCCCCATCAGATACAGTTTAACGGCTGCTCGTAATCCACGGGTTGCTGTGTCATTTAATGTCTCGGGTCTGTTACACAAGGACAGAAGGAGGCCATGCAGCCTCTCGAGTGTGTTATAGAGGAAGAGGAGGAGGCAATTAAGCCTCTTGAGTCTATTACAGAGGGACATGAGGAGGCCATTCAGCCTCTCGAGCCTGTCACAGAGGGGCAGGAAGTGTTTATTTAACATTCAAGTCTGTTACGTATAAATATTAGTTTTAAATTAGTTTTGGAATAGGAAAGACCTGATGTAAACATTAATGTTCTAACTTTGAACAAGGCCCATTTTGAAAGTGTTAGGTGAGCCCTGTGAAAGGCTGATTGGAATACCCTATTCACAGGTAAAGGGATGATTGGGAAATGCAAGGCCATCAAAACGTGGTTTCAGAGAATCCAGAGCCAACGTGTTCCCATTAGTGAGAGGGGCAAGGCTGGTGGGTGCAGGGAGTGCTGGATGGCCAGATATATTGATGCTCTGGTCAAGGTAAGGAAGGATGCATATGTCAGGTAAACAGAGCTGAAATCAAGTGAATCCCGAGAGGTGTGTAAGGGCAGCAAGTGCATAGTCAATGGGGAAATCAGGCCAGAAAAATGTCGACAAGGGATGGCTTTCGAAATACGGTTAACGAGGCATTGAAGAAATTCTACAAATCCTTTAATGGTAAACGATTAACTAGGGAGAGAATAAGGCGCGTTAAAGATCAGTAAGGTTACCGATGTGTGGAACCACAGGAGATTGGAGGGATTAGAAACAACAATTTCACCTCAGTATTTAATGTGGAGGACGTTACAAGAGCGAGAGAATGAATAAATATACAGCGAAACATTGAAAAGTATCTATATCACAAGGAGGTGTTTGACATTTTCAAACACATAAAGGTGAACAAATCCCTGGGACCTGATCAGTTGTATCCCAAATGTTTGTGGGAAGCTAGGAAATAGATTGGTCAGCATTTTGCTGATATATTTGTATCATTGATTTCCACAGGTGAGGTGTCAAAAGACTGAAGGGCTGCTAACATAGTGTAATTATTTGAGAAAGTAAGGAAAACCCAGGTAACTATAGATCACTGAGCCTGACGTCAATGGTGACTAATTTGTTGGAGGGAACTTTGATGGAAAGGATGTGCATGCATTTGAAAATACAAGGACTGCAGAGGGCTTTTTACATTGGAGTTCACATCTCAGGACTCAATGTAATCTTTTGAGGAAGTGATGAAGATGATTGATGAAGGCAGGACAGTGGATGGTGTCTTTATGGAATTCAGTAAGAAAACCAAAATGGTCTACATGGTAGACTGGTTAGCAAGGTTAGACTGGCTGGGATCCAGGGAGAACTCGCCATTTAGATCCAAAATGTTCTTGAATATTGGAGACATGGCGTGACTGTGGACATTTGTTCAATAAACTTGGAGTCATGTGACCAGTGGCGTGTCACAAAGATCAGTAGTGGGTCCACTGCCTTTTGTCAATTGTACAAATCATTTACATTTGAGTATATGAAGTATGGTCAGTAAGGTTGTAGATAATAACAAATTTGTTGGTGCAGTTGTCAGTGAAGAATGATCTCTCAGACTATAATGGGACTTTGCTGAAGTGAACCGAGGAGTGGCAGATGGGGTTTATTTTAGTTAAATGTGAGGTGTTGCATTTTGGCAAGAAAAATCAAGGCAAGACATATAGGTAGGGTCCTGTCGAAAGCTGCCAATAAAGGAGAACCTCATATAAATTATGGAATCCCTACAGTAAGGAAACAGGCTATTAAGCCCATCGAAGCCACACCGACCCACTGGACAAACCCCTACCCTATCCCTCTCAGTTTGCATTTCCAATGGCTAATCCACCTTGCCTACAAATCCCTGGGTACTATACACAATTTAGCATGGCCAATCTACCCTTATCTGTATGTCTTTCTAATGTCGGAGATAAACATAGCATCCGGATGAAACTCATGCAGACACGTCGAGACTGTGCAAACTCCACACAGGCAGTCAGTCAAGGATGGAATTAATCCCAGATCGCTGCGCTCTGAAGCAGCAATGCTAGCCACTGAGCTACTGTGTCACCTGGTGGTGCAGGCTCTCCGTTCCTTAAAAGTGCCGTCACGGGTAGACAACATAGTGAAGAAGGCATTTGGTGATCTTCCCTTTATTGGTGTGTGCTTTGAATCTGAACATTTTCACGACGTGTTGCATCTGTACAGGACATTGGTTTGGCCACTTTCGTAAAATTGCTTTTAATTATGGTTACCCTACTGTCGGAAAAATGACAAACTTGAAAGGGTACAGAAGAGATGCGAAAGAATGTTGCAGGTGTTGGAGGATTAGAGTTACAGGGAGAGTTTGAATAGGGTGGGGCTATTTTCAAGTGTTCAGGCTGGGGGGGACCTTAAAGAGGTTTATAAAATCATGAGGGGCAAAGATAAGGTAAACAGTCAACGTCTTTTACCCAGGATAGGCGAGTCCAAAATTAGAAGACAAAGGTTTAAGGTGAGGTGGAAAGATTTAAATAGGGACATGAGGGATAACATTTTCAAACAGAGACTGCTGTGTGTATGGATTGAACAGCCAAAAGAAGTGGTGGAGGCAGGTACAGTTACACCATTTAAAAGGCATTTGGATGGGTACATGCATGGGAGGTATTTAGAAGGAGATGGGCCAACTGCTGGCAAGGGGGACGAGATTAATTTCGGATATTTGGTCGGCATGGACGACTGAACTGAAGGATCTTTTTCTATGCTGTACATCTCTGATAGTCTATTGCTTCTTGAGTGTATAACACAGGAACAGGAGGAGGCTATTTCGCTTCTGAATTCTGTCAGTCGGTTTGTTTGCTCAATTACTGAGAGTAAAATACAAAAATACATCATTCAGATTTTGATGGTGTTTTACAGAAGCAGGAGAATTGCTTTTAGACAATGCTGTAAGAAAAGCTGTAAGGAATGTGAGGAGGGCATTCAGTCCCTCACCTCCATTCTACAGGAGCAGCAGGTGAGCACAGAGCTACTGGAACCTGTTACTCTGGAGCAGGAGGAGGACATCTACTTTCACAAACTTGGGAGCAGGAGGCAGTCACTCAACTGCTCGAAACTGGGCCACAGGGAAATCTGTAGGCTAGTGAGTTTCCATGGTCCTGTTATGCAGGAATAGGAGGAGGTATCTCACTCCCCACCAGTATGGGACACTGGGAGAGAAGGGGAGTTTGCTTGGAAAAAGAAATAAATACATGAATAAGTTGCATTCGTGGTCCATTCAATCCTGGACCACCATTCACTAAGACCACGGCTGATCTGATGGTAATTCCCTCATTCCATTTTACGGAGACTGTCCTCTCTGCAGCCTCTGCTCTATTTGTTGGTCATGTTGCAGACTCAGATGCTGGAACAACAATCACCTTCACTCATCCAGAGGGTCAGGTCTAAGGATGAGTCAGGATTTGAAGGGTCCAATCACAAGAATGAAAACACAAAATAAAGGTATTGCCAGATTTTTAGTTCTCTCACATTCGAAATCAAACTCCCATAACCAGCTCATCCATAATACATTCAGGACGGAGCACTGTGTAGATATGGCTACCGTACTGCTGAATACAACCCAGTAACATCCAGAATGGAACTCTGTGCAGCCCACACCAATACTTGATCTATAATCCTGGGCTAAATGTCCAGCGTGGGGAGCTGTGCAGACCCCACTTGTTCATTCATATATAAACACAGGTTGTTGCATTGTCCGGTAACACTGTGTTAGATCACTGCCCAGTGTGGGGAAACTTGCAGCCCATGATGGAAGTGACAGGATATGCAGCTGCCATCCAGTTACAACTCCATATCTCCAATGTACCTTGAAAAGGGATGCTGCAGATGTGAAAATCATTGCAAATGGAAACAGTTGATATGCCAATATTCTGATCAAGGCGAGTATCACACAAGTATTTAAAGATGAAATAACTGAGATAATATCAGATGAGCTTTTGTGAATGTGCAAGGAAGAAAGGGGGGATGGTGATGTTATAGTGGTTGCACTATAAGCCTCCAAATAAACAATGGGAATTGAAGGAACAAAGAGGCAGGGAAACTGGTGAGAGTAGCAGGAGCAATAGGATTGTCATAATAGATTTAAAATTTCCTAACATAAACTGGGACATCCAGATGGTTAAGAACTTCAATGGAACGTAATTTCTTAAGTTTGTTCACGAAAGTTTCCCCAAGCAGTATATAAAGGGTCCTACATGGGAATGGACACACTCGACCTACTGTTGGGAAATAGGGATGAATAGGTGACGGTGGTAAAGTGGGGGAGTATTTTGGGAAAAGTGACTAGCGCTGTTATAATTTTAAAATAGTTATGGGAGGGACAAAATTGGTCCACAGATTCAAGTCTAAATTGGAGCAAGGCATATTTTGCTGGAATTAGACAGGGGATTGCAGGGGTTAATTGGAGTAGTTTGTTTTCAGGTAAAAGGATATTGGGCACGAGGGAGGGCTGTAAAAGTGAGATAGCTCGAGTTCAAGGTTTATATATTCCTGTGAGGGTGAAGGGAAAATGAGGTTGGAAGAGAAAACCCTGGATGACAAGAGATATTGAGGCTCTGACCAGCAAAAAAAAGGAGGCGTGCCCCAGGTGCAAGCAACTGGAATCAAGGGAATCCCTGGAGGTACACGGGAGATATTGGAGTTTAATGAAGAAGGAAATCAGCAAGGCGAAAAGGGAGTATGAGATAGCCTTGGCTGAGAGGATTAGGTGAATCCAAAATCACTATAGGAAAGAAAAAGAACAACTAGAGAGAGAATAGGACGCCTTGAAAACCAAAATGGGCACGTATGTGTACAACTTCAAGAGGTGGTTGAGGTCCTCAATTTCCCCTATGTGTTTATCATGTAGAAAGACATGAAGACCTGTGACCTTTGGAAGTTTAGTTGAGATATTTTAGTACTGTCCATATCACAGTAGAGCTGTTGTTGGACATATGAAAATGCACAAAGTCAGATAAATCTCTTGGTCCTGACTAGATATATCCAAGAGCACTGCAAGAGGCGAGATAAGACTGTTAAGAGTCCAAGGTCCTGGAAGACTGGGCAGTAGCAAACGTAATGCCCTTCTTCCAGAAGGGCTGAAAATAAATGCCTGGGAAATATAGACCAGTAAGCTTCACATCTGTTTTCGGTAAACCACGTGAGAAGGTTCTGAGAAATAAGATATGCATGAATTTGGAAAGTCAAAGTTTGACTTGGAGCAGTCAGCATAGCTTTGTGCGTGGCAGATCATGCCTTACAAATTTTGTTCGAGTTTTTGGCAGAAGTGACCAGGAACGTTGACGAGGACGGTGGACATAGTCTATATGGATTTCAGTAAGGCCTTTGATAAGGTTCCACGTGGAAGGCCGCTCGAGAAGGTTAGATCGCATGGACTCCAAGGTAAACTGGCAATTTGGCGACACAATTGATTTGACATTATGAAGCAACTGGCTATGGTGGAGGTATGCTTGTTGGACTGCAGACCTGTGACTAGTGGAGTGCTTCAGGGGTCGGTTCTGACCCCATTTGTGTTTGTTATCTATATGAATGATTTGGATGAGAGTGCACATGCAAGTTTACTAAGTTTGCAGATGACACTAAAATGGGAGGCATTGTTCACAGTGAGGAAGGTTATCAGAAATTGCAGCAGTACCTTGATCAGCGGGGGAAGTGGGCTGAGAAATAGCAAATGCAAGTGTGATGTCTTGCATTTTGGAAAGTCAAATTCAGGTGGGAGGTTAATGATGAATGAGAGGGCTTTAAGGAGTGTAGTGGAACAAAAGGATGTTGGAAATCAGGTGCACGATTGTCTGAATTTGAGTCGCAGATACACAGGACAGTGAAGAAGGCTGTTGGCACACTGGCCTATATCAGGGCATTAAGTATAGAAGTTGGGACGTTATGTTGCAGTTGTGCGGGATGTTGTTAAAGTTGCATTTGGAGTATTGTGCTCAGTTTTGTTCACCTTGCGCTAGAAAGGATATTATTGGACTACAATGAATGTAGGACAAATGTACAAAGATGTTTCCTGGGCTAAAGGGTCTGAGTTATAGGGAGAATTTGTACAAGTTAGAATATGCATAGGGGTGAATATTTCATTTTTTTTTCAAGGTTGGGGAACCAAGGACTAGAGGACAAATGTTCATGTTTGGAGAGGACAAAAATAAAAAGGAACCTGAGGGTCAACCTTTTTACGCAGAGTGTGGTTTGCATATGGACTGAGCTGCCAGTGGAAGTGGTTGAGGTGGGTACAATAGCAACATTGAAAAGGTATTTGGATAGGAAAGGAACAAGGTCAGGGAAATGGGCTGAGTGTGGATGTACATTTTGGTCGGCATGGAACAGCTCGGACTAAGGGCTTGTTTCCATGCAGTAGAAATGTATGACTGTAAATATGTGCGTTTGGGGATAGAGACAGAGAGGAACAGAGTGACAAAACATGTCATGGAAAGATATGTTCACAAGTTTCAGAATGCTGATATGAAGACATTTCAATAGTATCATGCAACATGAGTGAATGGAATATTGCTGTGAGTTCAGGCGATGGAGAGTTTTGAATGAGCATTTGTTCTGCAGCTTTGTAACTGGGAGTGAGGAAAGCAGAGTCTTCGGCTCATTGAACTGTATAAAACAGTAATGTGTCTCAGTGTCATTTTCATTGAGTGTGACAGAGGGATTGTCTGTACGAAGCTGAGCTAGTTTTCTGGTGCAATCTTATTGAACTCACCTCATTAAATACCACCCACCTCTCATTGAATTCCAGCCGGATTCTGCCACCCATTAGGATTGGAGGTACTCACAGTCGCCAGGATTTGCCTAGATATTCCGTGTTCCCTGGCACTGGTGCCATCTTTAAAAGGCCAAGGGGCACACGGCTGAGCTTTTTCAGTTTGGAGCTTCCCTGTACAGTTTACCCCGAGCATGGCAGATAAGCGGCAATTATATCACAGTTTGTTGACGCTGCATGGTATGCATAGTGGATGGGCTAGTACAGAGGGGGACCATTGCCTTCCCAGAGGGGGCCTTACCACCAGACCCACTGAGCATGGTCTGTGCTCACCACCCAGCTCAGTGCAGTATCTGAGGTCTGAAGAAATGTCCAGCAATACAGGACAAGCATCAATAACCTTCCCCGCTCTGTCAGGGGAAGGCTCACCGTATTCTCTCTGCTCCCTCACACTCACTGTATATCTGTTACAGCAAGAACAAGGCTCATGCTCCACCACTCTCACTTTCGCATGCAGCAGCTTCGCTCTCTCTCTCTCTGTCTCTCTCACACACACCTTTGCAATATACCCCACACAGTTATAGAACATTCCGGAGAATACCAATTATGGAATGTTCCACACAGTGTTCCAAATAATGCCCAGTTTCAGGAAAATGCAGTGCTCCAGTGTGTAACCACATAAGAGGAAGGAGTAGGGATGCACTTTTTCCAAATCACACACATTTCAAATCCTGTTGAGGCCATTCAGCCCTTCAAACGTGCTCTAGCATTTAATAGGTCCCGGCTGATCTGATGCTTTTCTCAGCTCCATGTTACAGAAACTTTCAGTCATTCAACCCCCTGGGTTCCTGTCACTGTCCAGACGGCATTCAGGCACTTTTACCCCAGTTTTCTTCAAGCGCCTGTTTGAGGGCTTTTCCCATGGAATGCACTCTCCTAACAGTATATTCCATTAATTATATACTTTCATGCAATGGTCAGCATGCTTTACACAGACCAAACAAAAATATACACTTATTTTATAGTTATAGATATCCAATCACACTGTGTAATTCTGGTTGTTTCACTTGTCTCACCTTAAATATTAAACCAAAAACAGCTTCTAAACACGTCTTGTTATAAAATACAATTTCGAGCAGAGAACGTTTTTACCCCCAGCCGTTATCTTGACCGTTATCTGAACTGTACCACTTTCCTTGTTATGAAAGTTTCTCTTGCCGTTTGTCTGTGACTGTTTCTGTGTGTAACAGTTACACTGTCTCCCACTCAGTTGGCAGGACGGCAGGTTTGTGATACAGAGGGAGGCCAACAGTTCAGGGTCAGTTCCTCACACTGACAGAGGTTACCATGAAAGGGATGCTCTCTCAACCTTACCCCATCACCCGAGGTGTGGTGACCCTCAGGTTAAACCACCATGAGTGGTCTCTCTAATGAGAGTTCTTTGGACTCTATTCTATCAATGTTAGCATTTTAATATTTTTAAAAATATCTTTATTGAAAAATGGATTTTTAATATTAAAATAAACCAATAGCAACACAACTAAAATAACTGATCAAAATTAAACGCATGTGCATGTACATACAAAACAAGTTAAAAACACTAAACGGACAGAAGAAAAACAAAAATAAGCAATAAATAATGAATAAATAATGCAGCTCAGCGTAACAAAATGATAGCTCTCGTTCTTCAAGAGCATTAACTGATATCCATTTTTCTGTTCATTATTCTTCCTCTCTGCATATAAGATTCATTTGATAATATCGTCAGGGCTGTATAAAAGCCCTTCTGAGAGTGCCAAATAAGCCTGTATCATGGTAATCCAAAAAGGTCTGCAATGTCTTATATAAATCTCTGTTTTTTGGTGCACCATGCTAGTGAAAAAGTCCAAAGGGATATTCTCCATGAAGAGCTGACGTTGACCCGGGGGTGGGGGGAGGGGGCGGCGGTAGGGTTTCAGACATCCAACACAACAGAATGCTTTTCCTAGCACAGAAAGTAAGGATATTATTTCCCATGTGAATCTGTGTAAAGTACCCTGGGCAGGCCCAGGAAAAGAGAAACCAGGTCCATCTCCAATTCAGTCCCCTTGACCCACTCTATCACACCTAACGCAGTGCTCCAATATATCTGAAGCCTGCAGCAGGACCACATGCAATGAGTAAGTGTGCCTGTAGTCATTCTGCATTTCGGACATGCTGAAGATAATCCCACTTTGAATTTTAAGACATAATCTAGGGTCAGATAGAACCTTTAAAGAATTTTCAACTGCATGGAATGGATCCTATTGCAGATGGAATTCTTCGATCATTTTCACAAATATCCTCCCATGTTTCCGAAGTGGCCTGAAGCCCCAAGTCTGTCTCGCAGACATCACAAAGCTGCACAGTCTCGCCTGAGGGGACACTCTCCAACTAATGATAAAGGGTACTGACAGAGAGTGAATTCTAAGAAATAAGCACCCTCTTCTGTCTATTGGACCTGTAAGAGTCTGTTACAAGTGTGTTTTTTTTAAAAATCAAATCTCTGATCTCGAAAAGATTGAGAAGAGGTCTCTACTAGCCAGTCCATATGTACGAGTTATTTGATCAAATGACATCTTCATTTCTCCCTCAAATAACACTTGGTGGATCGGTGGTGAGCATTGCTGCCTCACAACAGCTTTGGTTCCGGCCTTGGATGCCTGGCTGCGTGGAGTTAACATATTCACACCGTGTCTGTGTGGGTTTCCTCCCACAGTCCAAAGATGTGCTGGTTAGATGAATTGATCATTGATAAATCACCCATAGTGTTCAGTGATGAGTAGGTTGGGTCATTAGTCAGGGTAAATATAGGATGGTAGGGGAATGGGTCTGGGTGCGCTACTCTTCAGAGGGTCAAAGTGGATTTGCTGGGCCCAAGGGCTTGTATCAACACTGAAAGGATTCTACTAATTCTAAATCACTCAAGCAAGCACACCCCTTGCTGCCCACAGTTTAAACCTAGAATTCATTATCCCAGGATCAAAACCCGGTATACCAATTATAGGGGTAAGAAACATGGTGTTGGCTGTATTGCCCTCGATCTGACGCATTGTGATTCAAGCTATAACAGTATTGATAATTATTGGGTTATGACAATACTCCATAAGTGTTGTCATTTTGTCTACGACCAGCAGACTAATAAGGGTTCACTTTGTCTGAGAGGGTTCAATATCTAATCCTATTGATGCCGAGTCCTCAGCGGCCCAGGCACTAACATAGGATAAAAAAGACCTGAATTCATAGCTTTTAATCTGGGAGATCTACTCCCCAAAATCTGCGGGGTTGTTAAAATTTGGTTAGCTTGATAGAGAGTCGCTTATGGCCCCAAATGAAATAGCTAAACCAGCCATAAAGTCTCCTAAATGTCTGTCTGGGAAACATCAAAGGAAGCATTCACACAGAGAATAGTAAATGAGGAAGAACATTCATTTTAAGAACAGCTATCCGACCTAGCCAGGATATTGGAGGTGCCTCCCTTCTTTGAATGTCTTGTTTAATTTTTCAAACAAATGGACATAGTTCACGTTAAATAAATGATCAAAAACGGATTTAATGAATATACTGAAATAGAGCTACCTCCCTCACCTCCCCGTCCATTTAAAAGGAAAACAGGACTTACCCTCAAAATCAGGTATTTCCCTAAGACCTCCCATAGGCATGGACTCCAATTTTGTAAAATTAATCTTAAAACTCAAAAAGGCCACAAGCAAATTAATGCATTGCATCACGTGAGCATCCGAAATTGCGGGATTTGACAAAAATATAAGACCTTCATCTGCAAACAACATAATCTTATGTGACTTCTATCCCACTTCTGGGGCAGGTATGTTGGGGTAATATTCCCAATTGTGCAGAATGCCACCGGACCTAAGATTGTTGCAGGGATGGGGAAGAGATCAACCCTCGTGTGCCATTTCTGCGGGTTCAAGAAGAAAATAAAATCTCTACTTGTGAGGTGGATCTGCCTCCAGACATCCACCAGCTCTGATTCTGCACACAAATCCACTAATTACGTACATTATAACGAGGGTAATGGGGACCTTTGGACATTCTGTCCATTGTGGGGTGCATAAGACAGTTGAAATATCCTTCTACAATAATGTGCCACGATGCAAGATAACTTAATTTGGGAAAAGCATCTACCAGGATTTTAAGAGGATGCACTGGGTGGCAATAAACATTCAAAATACTGTATTAATTCCCATAGTTCAAGGCTTTGAGGATTATGATCCTTCCATGAGTGTTTAATGCAATCTAATAATTTAAATGGAAGATTCTTACTATCCATTATGACTTTTCTCCTACTCCTAGTATTAAAAGACGCGAAATAAACCCGAATAAAGCCGCCCTGCTGTCACGTCAAATGTTCCTTGTCATCACGGTGCCTCTCCTGCAATGGAGGAACATCCACCCACTTTTTTTTTAGTCGAGAAATTACATTTTTCCTCTTGACTGGCAGATCACTGCCGTTAATGTTTCAGGTAAACAATTTTAAGCACATAATAATCCATAAAACACTGCAGCAACATTTGAATTCGAGAGAGTTTCACATCGAATTACACATCGCTGAGCATTAATGATAAAAGACTCAGCGACCCTAAAACCTATACAAATTAAAACTAGTACAACTGATAAGCTCACAAAACTTTCCAAAGCTAAACACATTAAAAAACAATGAACGAAACAAAATCCCAAGTGCTAATGACACTTTATAGGGGAATTATCCCCCTCCCATTGGGGACGCTTACATATCCCAAAACTTTATCTTCTGCCCGCTACCAATATGGCATTCAGGGCAATTAATAACAAAAACCAGGCTTCAACTGTCCTTCGGTCAGCAGTTTGTCATCACAACTACCTTTGTAACTCCCTCCAGCTTGAGCCACACCTCCGACACAAGCAAAGAAAGAGAAAACGAGTAGTAACACTAATGAAGAAGTTAAAAGTGTGAACTCTACCCATCCCCGACTATAATTTAACACTGGTTAATACCACAAAAATCCAACAACATTTCTTTAAGGGAGAAACATGATTATCTAAACATCCAGCTTACTTTAAAATGTCCACAAAGTTTTCGCTTTCTCTGGAGAGTCAGTCGAGTTCATTGATCCATTCAAAGCAATACGGAACACCACGGGGAACCATAAGGAATACTGAATCCCGATTCCCTTACACTACTCTTGATATCATCAAAAGATTTTCTTTCCTGAATCACTGATGCTGAAAAGTCCTGAAAGAATATAATGCTGGAGCTCTCGTGAATTACAGCCATTGGAAACCACACTGAGCTTCCATCAGTCTTTGTTTATCCCTGTAACTATGTAACCGCACAAGGACAGGGCAAAGGCGTTGGTCTGAGTCTAACCGCCGCGCCATTACCCGATGAACTGTCTTCACCCATCCCTCTTCGGCTTCGAAGTGAAGGAATCACAGGAGCCAGATCTCGAAAAACTGGCCCAGCAGATCGACGATGTGAACATTCTTCATCCTGTCCCTGTTCTCGAGGTGGTCATCTTGTTCAGTTAAGGTATGGACCTGTATTTCAAGGGGAAGGATCCTCCCCCGAGAGGAATTGATCGCAGTCTCAGTCAATGCATTTCGTCACTTGACATTGTATGTTCTGTTTCCAAGGCTGTCTAGCTGCTGCTCATGTTTTTGGAGCACGTCTGTGAGCGGTTCTAGCCACTGTTGAACTTCTGTTCAGTCATGCCTTCGATCATTTCACATACTTGCTGAACTCAGTGACCAAGGCCTGGTGAGTAACTGGGTCTATTGAACGAGCAGAGTGGGTTGCAGCTACAGCCTCAGGCTGCCAATGCTTCTGACGGGTGCACCACGTGTTGGGACTTACTCAATCCTTTCCCATGTTTTGTCATTTCCACTTGAGAAAACGGGATTAGTAAAGATTCTATCGCTCTTTTTAGTGTTGAATGTTAAGTAACTGGCTGGGATGGGGTGGGTTAGAGAACCACTTTGCCTGTGCTCTGATGCAGACCCCATTAAAACAGACCTTCCAGATCGCCGCCATCTGGGCTTCCCCCTTAACATTTTATCGATATTACCATTTCGTTTTGAATTATATTCCTCGATGTTCTGGAGCAGTGTCATTTGGTACCACTGTCTACATTTACCCCTATACGGCATATTATGCCAATCCCTGATAATCCTCGACACCGTTGTTATTTATGAACCTTCTGTCTGTTCCTCAAAATTATTGAATATCTCTGCCTCCAATGCTCTGTGGGGAAGAGAGTTACAAAGAACCACAACACTGAGAAAAAAAAAACTCAAGATGTGAGTGTGAGATTATTTTTTCTTTGTCTCCTTCTCTGAGAAAGAATATAATTACGTGAGAAGCAGTTCGGTGATGTTTCACTTCACGCATTCCAGAAATGAGTACCTTATCTTATTAAGGATTCAACAGGTCACACTTGGAAAGAGAGATGATCTTATTGAAACATACAAGACCTAGATGCGCGTGGATCAGATAGATACCCACTGGGTATAGTCTAAATTTCTTGCCATTTTCACAGAATCTCTACAGTGTGTAAGCAGGGCATCCCATCCATGAACGCCACACTGACTCGCCAAACAGCATCCACCGGACCTGCCCCCCTACCCATTTCCCATGACTAACCTACCTAACTTACATATCCCTGGGAATGATGGGCAATTTAGTAAAACCAATCCACTCTAAGCTGCGGATCTTTGGACTGTTGGAGGAAATTGGAGCATTGGGAGGAAACCCACACAGAAAACTGCAGAGAGAATGCTCAAACTCCACACATAGCGTCGCCTGAGGTTATATTGAATGCAGCTCCTTGATGATGGGAGGTAGCAGTGCTAACCAGATATCCACCATGCACATCCATCAGTTCTATTAGTTATTTGTGGCTGACTAAAGAAATCTGCCTGACTTGTTCCTGTCACTGAACCTGACGCAGTCTGAGAACTTTATGATTGGCCACATCACCAACCTGGTTACATTTAAAGTTTACTCGGAGAATAGTTCATCCACTTTACTAACACCTTCCACCCCGACCTCAAATTTACCTGGACCGTCTCAGACTCCTCCCTCCCCTTCCTAGACCTCTCCATTTCTATCTCAGACGACCGACTCAACACGGACATTTACTATAAACGAGCCGACTCCCACAGCTACCTAGATTACACCTAGATTACACCGCTTCCCACCCTGCCCCCTGTAAAAACGCCATCGCATGTTCCTAATTCCTTCGTCTCCGCCGCATCTGCTCCCAGAGAGACCAATTCCAATACCGAACAACCCAGATGGCCTCCTTCTTCAAAGACCGCTATTTCCCCTCAGACGTGGTTGACGATGCTCTCCACCGCATCTCCTCAACTTCCCACTCCTCCGCCCATGAACCCGACCCCTCCAATCGCCAAAAGAACAGAACGCCACTGGTCCTCACCTACTGCCCCACCAGCATCCAGATACATCGTATCATCCTTCATCATTTCCGCCACCTCCAAACGGACCCCACCACCAAGGATATATTTCCTTCCCCACCCCTATCATCGTTCCAGAACGACCAGTCCCTCCGCAACTCCCTCGTCAGATCCACACCCCCCACCAACCCAACATCCGCTTCTGGTACCTTCCCCTGCAACCGCAAGAAATGCAAAACATGCGCCCACACCTCTCCCCTCACTTCCCTCAAAGGCCCCAAGGGATCCTTCCATATCCGTCAGAAATTCACCTGCACCTCCACACTCATCATTTACTGCATCTGCTGCATCCGATGTGGCCTCCTATACACTGGGGAGACAGGCCGCCTACTTGCAGAGCGTTTCAGAGAACACCGCTTTGACACCCGCACCAACCAACCCAACCGCCCCGTTGCTGAACACTTTAACTCCCCCTCGCACTCCGCCAAAGACATGCAGGTCCTTGGCGTCCTCCATCGCAAGACCGTAGTAACACGACGCTTGGAGGAAGAGCGTCTCATCTTCCGCCTAGGAACTTTCCAACCACAAGGGATGAATGCAGATTCCTCCAGCTTCTTCATTTCCCCTCTCCCCAACTTTTCTCGTTCCCTCAGACTCAGCACCGCCTTCTTGAGCTGCAATCTTCTTCCCGACCTCTCTGCCCCATCCCTCTCCAGCCTATCACCTTCACTTTAACCTCCTTCCACCTATCGTATTCGCAACGCCCTTCCCCCAAGTCCCTTCTCCCTACCTTTTATCTTAGCCTGCTTGGCACACCCTCCTCATTGCTGAAGAAGGGCATATGCCCGAAACGTCGATTCTCCTGCTCCTTTGATGCTGCCTGACCTGCTGCACTTTTCCAGCAATACATTTTTAAGCTACAGTTTAAATTTGTTCGGAGCAGTGGAAGAGTGGGATAAAAATGAAACAGTGACACCCTCCAACCTCAGTTAGAGCAGGAATTTGGAGAAATTCACCAAGTGGGAATTTATTCCAGTGGGAATTCTCTTTCCCGGAAGTTTGGGATGGCTTAAACTTTATATTATATCGAGGCTGGCTTCGATATAATATAAAATGATTTTCCATAAACAGGTGAATCAGGGATAATAGTGCATCGGGAGCAAAGTGCAGCTGGGAACACAATGAGATGAACCACAACCTTATTTACTGGTGGAGTAGTGTCAATGGGCAGAATGGCCCACTCATGTGCCTCAGTCCCATGTTCTGATGTTACGTTCAACCCTTCAGACTTGCTCACAGAGGCACATCGAGGCCACTCCGATGGTGAGGTGTAGTTTCAGAAAACTACTTGGAAAATCCAGGCTGGGTCAGGAACCGACCCCCAACCCCAAGCTCTCTTTCCAGGTTTCCCCTCGCTGTAACATCTGCTCCAGATGTGGGTCATATTACAGACCTAGATACGCATTGAAATTTAAACCCGTTTCACAGAATCTTCTTTTATCTTTTGCCACACCCTCTTTCCCCTGTCACCCGTTCTCCAACTCTGGCTAGGGGTTTAAAGCACATTTTCCAATCATTTTGAGTTCTGAAGAAGTGTCACACTCGACTTGAAACACTAATTCTGTTTCCCTGTCTCTTCAGATGCTGACAGACCTGCTGAGTTTCTCCAGAAATGAATAGGGGCACAGAACAAATTTTCAATTAACAAATAGCGATCGATACTGGAAATAAAAATACCAAAAATTGCTGGAGAAACAGAGAGCTTTGTAGAAGTTTCAATGGACCTGCAAGTTTATATCTGCATTCACTCCAGAAGATGCTGCAACATCATCAGCAATTTCTGTTTTTGAACAATTTCCAACGATGTCAAAGATGCCCAAAAATCCTATCGAACATGGAGTGCCGTACACTGGGAACTGAACGATAACGCATGGTGACAAGTTCCTTAACTCTGGAACTGCATAAGGCTGGCATCACTGACACTGCAGTGCTCTGAATTATGGTCAGGGAGAAAAACAGAAGGAAAGACATTCACTTCAAATACAGAAGATGGTATTACTCAAAGGAAAAGATTTAGATTCGTATCTTAAATTGATTGAGTTACAGTAACAAATTGGAGGCGTGACACCATGGAAAGAATTTCAGCAGAATGAGAATATGAAAATGGAAGTGTTACCGCATCAGAAACCAGAGTAGGTCACTGAATACAGGGCTGTTGGGTGAATGGGTCTTGGTGTTAACTGGGGGACAGTCAGTAGAATTGAATTGTAGATATTGCAGATTAAACTGGGTTATCATCTGATGCTGTAGGTCACAGCAGCAACAGCAGAAGCAGAATTGTATTCAATGACAATCTGTAACCTTTCCATCAGGATAATCCCTCAGTCCACCATTACCCTCAAGCCGATCTATAGTTCAGTGACGAGTGTGGGTGAACATGTCAGGGTCAGTACCATGTGTACCTTTACCTGATGACAACCCATTAAAGCTACCGCAATTGGCTGGTTACTCTGGAAACAGCAGAACTAACATCTTGTACAGAGGCAGAAATTATACCACGAGTAACAAATCAGATCGAAGCACTGTCATCCTGCCAAATCCAAGCATAAATGTCGATGGACCATTAAACAACTTACTGGAGGAGAGGACTCCACAAATATCCCCATCCTAAATAATGGAACAGTCCTGTACATCAGTGTAAAAGTCAAGTATGTGGTGTCTGCACTGTCCTCAGCCAGACGTGTTGAGTGGATGTTCCAACTTACCCTATCATGATGCCCACAGAATCACAGATGGCAGTCTTCAACCAATTCGATCCGCTGCGCGTGACATGAAGAAACCGCGGAACACAGTAGATACAACAAAGGCAATGGGCCCTGAACCCATTCCTGCAATGGGACTGAAGACTTGTGCTGCACAATAAGCCGTGTCACTGGGGAAGCTGTTTCATTTCAGATCCAACTCTGACATCTCCCTGGCAATGTGGAAAATTACTCAGTTATGTCCAGTTTCCTAAGAGAGGAATAAATACAATCTGACCAATTACCACCCCATCAGTCCCATCACGACAGTCAAATTGGTGGGAGTTCTATATGACAGAGCTGTCAAGTAGCACAGAAATAACCTGCTCGGTGTGGTTTCAGATAGGTGGAGATGGTGCTGTTGTGGAATTGTCATTGGATTACTAATACAGACCAGGCTCATGCTTGGGCAGCTGGTGGAAGATAAAAACAATTATTAACATATCAAGATCTAAAATCTGGTGTCAGTAATAGTGATCTTGTGTCCAATGTTGATTGTAAACATCGATTTCCTTCCCCAATGTACTTTCAGGAAGTGAATCTCCCGTGCTTTCCTGGTCTGGCCTAAAAGTGACTCCAGACACACAGCCATGTGATAAACTCTTCAATAGTCCCTGAAACGGCCAAGCAAGGCACTCAGTTGTATCAACTGCTCCGAACTCTTAAAGGATATACCCGGAGAGAACACCTGGCTCCAACTTTGGTGTCGGAAAAGGGAACGGGAAACATAGTCCTGTTGACCCTGCAGAGACCTCCTTCCTAACGTCTGACGGTTTGTGACAACTCTTACTGAACTTTCCCACAAACTGTACAGGAACTTCGGGAAATGAGTACGTCACACAACACATCGAGCTTTCTCTGTGCAAGTTAATGGTCGAACATCTCCTTAATGCAGTTTTACCCATACAATTTTCATATCCCTTAATATGTTTAAACATTGTAAATATAAAGTGAGAACTGCTGTAGTCCCCTCAGTCCATCAATTTTGCTCCTCCATTCTTATACAGGCAGTTCTCAGATAACGTGTGTTGATTAAATATAATTTGGTTGCAATGTAATTCGTGAACTTTTTTCCATAAAGTGAACTCCCGTTCATTGTGACGCAATTCCTTGCCGGGAACCAACTGAACAGCAAAACCCAGCCTCAGGATCCTCTGTCTGCAAAATGTACAATCAATGTGTTCAGCTAAAACAGGAATGTAATCCGCTCTGGAAGCCTTGAAACTGAGTCTGAAACGGGGAATTGTAGTATCCATTTAGAAAGAACTTTATTTCAAACTGTGGGGAGAATCTTGAGGAGAACTGGAATTTCCCCATCGGCATCACGTGATCAGTCAGCCCCACGCGCTTTCTGGTGAAGAGTGTGGTGAAAGGTACACTGCTGTAGTCAGTGACCTGTATTTTGAAAGTGTTACATTTACAGCACTGTTTTATTACAATATGGGACTTAAAGATTTATTTCGACTGTGCTAGTATGTGTGTTAGACTAAATTAAATTTTTGGCTTTACTAATATTTTTGGGGGTTCGCCCCTTACCCTCTTTTTCCCATAGACCCCATTATTAATATTGCACGATTTTGCACAACACGGTGTTGCACAGGAACACAGCGACTGAATTATTGGAGAACAAGCTGGATTGATAGCTGATCTTCTATCTTCACACGATACTCCGCTATCCTTTTTAATTTCCAGAAATCCTTATTTATCTTCAGTGCCTAGGTTTCCACAGCCCGAGCTGGGAGAGAGTATTCCTGATTCGCCAGTCACTGAGTGAAGACATATATTCTCATCTCAATGCAAAGTGGCCTGTCTGTACTTAATGCTGTGGCCCCTTGATTCAGGCGTCCAAGCCAACTTCCAATCTGTCTCGCCCTGTCAGAGTTTTATATATTTCACCCTGATCACCACTCATTTTCCTAAATCCCATGGAATACAGGTCCAGTCGCCCAAAACTCTGCTCCCACAACAAGCCTGTCATCCCAGAGATCAGTCTGGTCATTCTTCCCTGCTCTCCCTCAATGTCAGGTTTGCCCTTTATTGGGTAAGGAGACCATAACTGCACATAATACTGTACAATGTTCGAGATGGGGTCTCACCAAGGCCCTGTACAGCTGCAGTAGGATACTCTTACTCCTGCACTCAATTCCCCTGAAATGAAGGTTGCATCATTTATCTGTCTAAATGCTTACTGCTCCTACAATATTGCTTTAGTGACTGGTGTACAAGATGATCCAGATTCTTTTCAATGTTACAGCTCCCCACTTGCTGGGTCTATGTACACTGGTCAGCGTGTCAATGCCATTCCCAGTATTGACTTCTGGCTTCAGACTCACTGTCACATGTACTCAGAGGGCTGCACGGAAATAAACGAAAATGCAGCTTAAGTTCCTTTATTGAACAACATGTTTCAAACATTCCCTTTTCAAATGAGAGGCTGCCATTCTATTGTTCCCATCAAAGTACACAACATCTCATCTCTGCCGTTACTCTCCATCTGCCACGTATTTTCCCAGTAATTTCACTTGTCTCAGTCACTTTGGAGCTTTTTAACATCTTCCTCACAACTGAAATGCTGATATCGTTTAGTGCTGTCAGCAGACTTGGGAATCTTGCATTTAAGCCCGTCAACCAAATATATGATGTGTATTGGGAATAGCTGGGGCCCAAGACACGATCCTTGCTATATCCTCCTAGACTTCCATTTTAAAAAAAAATGTTGTTTTATTCCTGCGCACTGTTTCCTGCCAGCTCTCCCATTCTAAAACCATGACCATACGTTAGACCGAGTCCCTCAGGATTCGAATTCGCACAATAGGCTTGGGGCTTTATCAAAAATCTTTCTGAGATTCCCTTCGTATTACATTGATACCTTCTCCATAATGTTGCTAAAAGCCACTTTCTCAAATATGATTCCCATTTCATAAATCTCTGTTGACTTTGTCTATGTACATTAATTTCTTTCCGATACTTTCTCTAAACTGTTTTGTTGTTAATTTCATTCTATTCCCTTTTTCTAACCAGACTAAAGATCCCTAGGAAGTTTTCTTTTTTATTTTGTTTTCCTCTGTGAAGGCATGACTGAATCTTTTGTTCCATAGTTCTACCATTACCCGGTCATCAATTATCTGACATCAAACTGTAAGAAAGCTGCACATTTCTTTCTCTTAATTTTGCCATTAACATATTTTCCGAAAATATAACAATTTCTGTCTTATAGACTTTGTTAAGATATTCTTCAGAAACCTATCAATTCCTATTTTAAGGTACTCACTGATTGGCCTTCTACAGCCATACAATCACAGAAGCAAAGACTCTGTACTATCAGAAATACAGCATGGTCTACATAAGGCCCACTTTCCAACACAATACGCCTAGCCGTGAATCTTAAGGCATTTCAAGAGCACGACCGTGTATTTTCTAATAATTTTGACTTTGCCATGATATCTCCCCTCTCAAGAAGTGTACTTCAGACCCCAATACACACTGGCTGAAAAGCAATCCTCATATCCTCACTAAACCGCAAACCCTTCACTTTAAAAGTGTGCCCCCTTGACTAAAAGGAACAACTGCTGTCCATCCACCCTGTCCTTGCTCCTCGTAATCCTATCCTTCAGAATCACGTCCCCTCAGCCTTGTCTCCTCCAAACTAAACAACCGAAGCTTATCCAGCCTCTCCCCATAGCTGATATGCTCCATCCCAGGGAACATTCTGGTGAATCCCCTCTGCAAACCCTCCCATGCAGTCACATCCTACCTGTAATATGGTCCCCCGAACTATACACAGTATTCCATCTTGGCCTCACCAAAGTTCCGCATAGCTCTTATAATCTGCGCCTCAATGTTTACAGTCCCTTATACTTTCCCAAATTGTGTATGAACCTGTCCATTCACATTCAGGGATATGTGGAGAAGCACCCTCTGACCATCCTAGTGTGCTGCCATTCTTTGAGTCCTCTCCCGTCTGGTTCCTTCTCCCAAAGTGTATCACCTCATATTTATCAGGGTTACATTCCATCTGCCATTGATCTTTCCAGATGACCATTCCATCTGTATCTTCCCCTAACTTCAGGCCTTCCTCCTCAATGCCAGCCAACAGCCAATCTGCGTATCAAACACAAACTTACTTCTCACACTCCCCACCCCTCATCCATATTCACAGCGACATCATTTATGATGACCACAAATATTAAAGTTGAAAATCATACAACATCAGGTTAGAGTCCAACAGGTTTGTTCGGAGGCACTAGCTTTCGAGCGCTACTTCTTCATCAGGTGATTGTGCGCTTTGATGAAGAAGCAGCACTTCGAAAGCTATTGCCGCTGAATAAACCTGTTGGACTTTAACCTGGTGTTATGAGATTTACAGCATTGCCACTTAGTCCAACATCAGCACCTCCGAATCACAAACAATAAGAGATACAGCACTGATCCCTGTGGTCTACCATTGGACACTGGCCTCCAATCACACAAGCAGTCAACCACCACCTTGTGTCTCCTACCACTAAACTTCATTTGGATGCAATTTGGCAAGTCACTAATGAGACCTACCTGTTCCCTGGTTATTGTGTTCCGCTGGACACACTTGTAGAATATCTGGCAATTCTCCCTAATCTTGCCCTGCCAGCAGGTTTCCATGCCCCTGTGTTAGTTAGTCCCCTACGCGTGCAGAATTTCCTCCTTATTGCAGTCTTAAATGGTCTGTCCTTTATCCTGCCATTATTTCCCTTGAATGTGGATTAGGCAGCCGGAGAAACATCCTGTTAATTTCCAACTTGTCACGTGTTTTGTGAACTTTATGCATTTCACAGTGACCCATCTCTAATTCTTTGAAACTCTAGAGAACACAGGCCGAGTTTCATTATCACGCAATCTCGCCAATTGAGGGATTAATCTGGAGAATGTCCATTGAACTTCCTCTGTGGTCGGTATATTCTTTCTCAGATTTGGTGACCAAAACTGTACTCAATAATCCAGGTACAGTACTCACCAACACGCTGTTAAACTGCTTCAAAATGTCTTTACATCTATATTCTGACTCCCTTAAAGCAAGGCAATCCAAACTTTAACTTACCACTTGCATATGTTCCTCCAAATACCCTTCACATTCATTGCATTTATGAACTCATTGTGTGAGTTCTCATAGAAAGCCTTCTGATAATCTAAAATATGCTAATTGTACTGGTTCCCCATTATCTATGCTGTAAGAATCAACTTCAAACAATTCCAAAGTTTGTCAAGTATGATTTCCC
Organism: Chiloscyllium punctatum; assembly: GCF_047496795.1. Lineage (NCBI taxonomy): Eukaryota > Metazoa > Chordata > Chondrichthyes > Orectolobiformes > Hemiscylliidae > Chiloscyllium > Chiloscyllium punctatum. The sequence goes on along the minus strand of NC_092772.1, from coordinate 67,177,932 downwards.
TTTCAGAAATGCAGACTGATTCTCTCCAATGTTGCTGTTAATTTCTAAATAACGAATATCACATCCTATATGATAGAGTCCAACAGTTTCCCCACAAATGTCAAGTTAATTGGTCAGTAGTTCTCCACACTATCTCTTCTTCCCTTTGTAGATGCTTGGGTCACTACCGTACATCTATAGTGCTTGCATTACGTTTACTACTGTCCATTTATCTACAACGGCTTCCAGACGATGCAGAATGCATTGGGTAATAGAACACAGTCATCGCCAGTGCAACTAATACTTCTATTAGTGGTTTATTTCTGAAGATTTTGGTATGAACTACATCTGGTTTGTCATGGTTAACAATGCTCAATCCAGCTGCATGTTCAAGTAGAGCCTTGTTACTGATATAAATTGTCTTTATGTCTTTTAATCCATAAGTCCTATATAATGACGTTGTAATTCTGGGTGATTTTCCGGATCTTCCTCCATGAAGACAGATGCGAGGTAACTGGTTATTTGCTTGGCCATTTCCCTGTTATCCATAATAAGCTCGTCTCGCCTGATTGCAGATTTCCACATTTGACTATGCTCATCTCTTTCCTTTGAAATATAGAACATAGATTTATGCAGTCTTTGAGTTCCTGTTTGTTTGCATGCATGGTCGCCTTTTGATTTCCTTCCCGTTTCATGGCCATGCTTTTCTGGATTGTAAATTTCTGAGAATTCTCAGGATTCCACAATGTCTGGAATTCTTCTGAAGTCACTTCCTGTGATTCATGTAATCTTTAATTTATTATGCTAATCATTGTTAACTCACTTTCTCACTCTTGGGTGTTGTACCTGAAATAAATAAAGATATTTTTCAGACTTTGTAGTATTTCTATAAATCTCCTGGTCCTGACCAGATATATTGAGGAACACTGCAGGAGGACAGGAAAGAAATATCGGGGGCCCTGGTTGGTACTTTTGCATCAGCGGTAGCCAACGGGTGAAGTCCTGGAGGACTGGAAGGTAGTGAATGCTGTGCCCTTATTCAAGAAGGGCTACAAAGAAAAACCGGGGAACTATAGACCAGTAAACCTAAAATCTGTAGCAGGTAAGTCACTTGAGAAGATTCTGAGAGAGAAGATATACATGCATTTGGAAATACAGGGCCTTGTGAATGGGGGATTATGGCTCACACATTTGTTAGACTGCTTTGATGAAGTTACCAGTAACTTTGGCAAGGGCATGGTTGTATATATAGTCTATATGGATGACAGTAAGGCCTTCAATAAGGTTCCCCATGGTACGCTGCTCTGGAAGGTTAGATAATATGGATTTGAGGGGGAGCTGGCAAATTAGGTCGAAAATTGGATTGATGATAGGAGGAAGAGTGTAATCGTGGAAGGATGCTTGTCGGACTGGAGGCCTGTGATGAGTGGAATGCCTCAGGGGTCGGCGCTGAGACCATATATTCATATATTACACATATCTATGATTTAAATGAGAATGTACAGGCATGATTTGTAAGTTTCAAGGTGACACTAAAATAGGTGGTATCGTGGACAGTGAGGAAGGTTATCAGAAATTTCAGAAATTACAGCAGTACCTTGATCAGGTGGGGAAGTGGGCCGACAAATGGCAAATGGAATTTAATTCAGATAAGTGTAAGTTCTTGCATTTTAGAAAGTCAAATCAAGGCAGGAGTTTCATGGTGACTGGCAGGGCCTTAAGGATTGCAGTGGAACAGAGTGACCTTGGAATTCAGGTGCACAGTTTTCAGTAAGTGGAGTCCTAGGTAGACAAGGCACTGAAAAAGGCTTTTGACTCACTGGCCTTCATCAGATAAAGCACTGAGTATCGAAATTAGGGAGTTATGTTGCAGTTATACAAGATGTTGGTGGGTCCATACTTGTAGCGTCATGTTCAGTTTTGTTCACTTTGCTCGAGAAAGGATGCTATTCAACTGGAAAGAGTGCAGAAGAAATTTGCAAGGATGTTGCCAAGACTCAATGGTCTGAGTTATAATGAGAGGTTGAACAAGCTAGTATTTTTACTTTAGAATGTATGAGCCTGAGGGGGATCTGATAGTAGTGTATAAGATCATGGGAGACAGGGATAGAGTCAATGCACTCAGTCTTTTTTTCCCCAGGATTAGGCAATCACGGTCTAGATGGCATCAATTGAAGGTCAGAGGGGAAAGAGTAAAAGGGAACCTGAGGGGCCATTTCTTTTAAACACAGGGTGGTTTGCATATGGGATGAGCTGACAGCAGAAGTGTTTGAGACGGGTACATTCACAAAATTTAAAATACGTTTGGACAAATACACAGGTCAGAAAGGATTAGAAGGATACAGGGAAATGGCGGGGAAATGGGGTTAGTGTGAATGGACATTTTGTTCAGAATGGACCAGTTTAGGCCGAATGGCCTGTCTCCATGCGGTAAGACTATATGGGTCCAACAACCATTGTTCTCCTACTGAACGTTATATTGTACTTTCCCAATTCACTGGAGCGAACTTGACCCTCTAACCTCTGGGCTTCCATGATGTTTGACCAGTATGTTCAAACATTCCACATTGAATGCAGACGCCGTGTAAAATACAACATATTAATGTCACTATTCCTCCAAAGCTGCTTCAGAGCAAAGTTAGTAATTAGTCCTTCCAACCACACAATAGACAATAGACAATAGGTGCAGGAGTAGGCCATTGTGCCCTTCGAGCCTGCACCACCATTCAATATGATCATGGCTGATCATCCTTAATCAGTATAACACAACACCAAATCCGAAATAATCTGCTCTCTGGTTTGGTTCACAACTTCAACCTACCTGATATACACTATAGGAATTTATTTTTCACAACATTAGCAGTCACTTAGTTAACTCAGTTTCGATGCAACTTGACACCATCCATTATTACTGCAGAACCCACGAGTATTTGCTACTCGTTCACAAAATGAGGGCTTAGCTGGATAACCAGCATTTACTGGCCATGCCAGACGGCAGTTAGGAGTCAACAGCGTTGCCTTGGATCTGGAGTGACATGCAGGCCAGACCAGATAAGAACAGCCGTTTCCTTCCCTAAAGGACATCAGTGAACCAGATGAGTTTTTCCAACAATCAGGAATGGATTCCTGATCATCATAAACCCTCGATTCCAGATACTTATTGAATTCAAATTCCACAATCTGCCATGGCAGGATTTGAGACCATGTCCCCAGAACATTACCTGGGTCTCTGGGTTAAGAGCCCAGCGATAATATCAGTATGTCATAGCTTCCCTTTGAGTATAGTTGCATATATAATTTCCAGAGCATATGATGCAAAATATTTGCGCGACAGTTTTGGTTCAGATATATTACACACGTTTGTTTCTCCTTGCTATTTGTAGGACCCACCCAAACTCATTCTGTGGAATCTGAGGGACATAGCCTGTGTCGTTATTTGTGATAGACTTGGATAAGACATTCGGGGAGGCTCACCTCGATGCTGAGATGATCTGAAGACAGGTCCAGCAATATAGGACAAGCATGAATATCCATTCCGCTCTGTCAGGATAAGTGTCACCGTATATTCTCACTGCTCCCTCACACTCACTGTATGTCTCTTATAGCACCTCCCCTCGACCAAGACTTACACTCCAAAAAAGGCTCAAGCACGACCACTCCCGCTGTTGAATTCAGCACCTTCCCTCCCTTACATTTTCTGTCCCTGATGCAATAGCCCTGCACACTAATAGCACGACATGGATACAACAGTATGGACAGACTCCCTCCGCCCACCTCACCATGTCACACCTCACCTAGTCCAGCACTAACAGCAGGACCATCCACTTCCACCCACACTCATTCCTTCCCTTTCTCCCATTCCAGGAGAAACAGCCTGGAATAGGACAGAACGGGCCACGCCGGGTGGTGAAGTGCCAGATATCCATTCCCTCATATCCCTACCCTGATATGTGGGGAGGATCCTGGAGAGAGCCGGAGAGGGCCAAGAGGCCTTGGGTGGAGATTCTGAAACATCCACGTCCCACCAACCTAATAAGGAGCAGTGTTTAGTAAAGAGCAATTCTCAATTCAAACCTACTGTCAGTTCCAACCTCATCTCTCTCACTCGTAGAAGAACAGATATCCCATTGCACAGAGATGCAGGCATTGATATACACAGACTATTGGTAAATACCCCAATATACTAACATACACAATGCATACAAGGAGATAAGCATGCACACACGGAGAAGCACACAAAGACATAAGAAGTCACACACAAATGGACGCAAACACAGATAGAAACACACAGGCTCATACAAAGACAGACAGACTTAGTCACACAAATAGAAAAATAACAAGTACATGGGCACACACACTTCAATACACATTAAGACACAGACACGAGTGCCATTAAAATAAATAAATATTTTTTTGATTTATAAGGAGATCAAGGATTCTGGGAGAAGGTAGAAGAATGATGTTGAGGAACATATTAGAAATGACTGAATGGTATATCAGACTCGATGGACCAAATGGTCTAATTCTGCTCCTTTTTGTAATGCTCGTCTGGTGTTATGCTATCAGGTATTCTCTTCCTGAGACAGCAACAGCAACATATTTGATTGGACACAGTCAGTGGTAATGTGGGAAAAGATTGGAGGGCAGAATGGTTAATGTCTATTCCTAGTTATTGTACCACTATATCCGAAAAGGGGCAGTGGTTTGATATGAGGTCAACACAGTTTTTAAAAAATGTGTCCCACAATGAAAGAAGGATGTCCCTTTCCCTTTACTGTTGTGCTATCTGTGGTGTCCTCATCCTCATGTAGGGGGTAGTGTAATTTTTAAACGGTTAGCTGCCTTTTAGTCTTTTCTACCTCATAGTAAACACAAGCAGACACTCGAAACTGTTGCCGGACCTCCCCCACGTTTATATGAATGAAACAGTTGTAACAGCTTTCCTCGATAGTTGAGAGACCGCCCTTAACCACAGTTGTACAACATCATCCATATAAGGAAAGAACGGGGAGCTCGAACACTGATTGGCCAAGTGAATAACAAAATAATCGCAGGCACCAGAAGCCAAATAAGGAAAACAGTGGGGAACCCTCGTCACCCATTGGTCATGACAGCAGTAGGAGACCCAGCCCACATATACATGTATATAATGCGTGGAGATTACTATGCTTGTGTGTGTGTACCTTTGGGAATAACACCCGACTTTGCAAAGTTGAATGAAAAAGTTTTGGACAGACTCCTCCGTGTCTTTGTTCCTGGGAAGGGAAATAAAAGTGCCAGAGATAGGGCCGGACAGCCACTTATCTCGCACACTCAGGGAGCAGTGAAGACTCGGTTAATTTAGGTATTTTACTTTGAGCTTGACTGATCTTTGCTGGACAGGAGAGTCAATGTTTATTGGGTACAGACAGGAAACGGATGGTTAGACACACTCCGATCAGCCACGAGCATTCTGAATGGTGCAGCCAAATGGCCAACTGCTGCCCCTTTCCAATGTGTTGTGCCGTCTATCCACCCTCCCGGCCGTTACAGGAATATACTGCTGCTCCTATCCCATGTGTTGTTCCCTCAATCCACGCTCCCGGCCGTTACAGAGATAGACTGTTGCCCTTACCCCATGTGTTGTTCCCTCAATCCACTCATCGATGTTTTTACAGAGATATACTGCTGTCCCTACCTCATGAGTTGTTCCCTCAATCCACCCCTCAAAGCAGTTACATAGATATACTGCTGACCCTACCCCAATCCACCCCTCAGTGCGATTAGAGGGTAGAGGACCATCCCATTCAGCCAGACTGGATCGTTACAATGAGATGGGAGGAGACCATTCTGCCCCGCTAAGGAATTATACAGGAAAATAGGATGAAGTAATTCAGCTCATTGAGTACATTACACAGCCCAGGACGAGGCCATTCAACCCGCCTGAACTGCTGCACAGGAACAGGGATGTTGTCACTAACAGGAAATAGACAGTAGTGACATATGATTTTTTAAAATAAAACTGTAACTAGTTTTGACTCAGAGATCACTGTAGGGTCATCAATGATCAATAATCTATGTGAAATATCTGGATGAAGGGACTGAATGGATCAAAGCTGAACTATCTTGTACACCAAAATGATCATTCAATAGATCTTCAAATGGAGGGAGTGAATCTGCATTATGATGTAGACAGGGAAGGTTAGTGAGCGTACCCTCAGCAGAAATAATATAATGTGAGTTGTCTATTACAGTCAGGAACAATTTAAATGGAGAGAGATTGCAGAACTCTGTGATGCAGATGTTTTTCATATTCTTGGTACATGAATCATATGAAGATTGACTGCAGATGCAGCAAGTGATTCAGAAGGTAAGTGGTATTGGGTTTAATTAGGAATATATCACTGTATCTGTGCAAGGATTGTTGAGACCACATCAGATACACTGGGTGCAGTTCTGAATCTCTAAACTAAAAAAAAGATTCATTTCCTTTCAAAGATGATCAAAGATGCTTCCCTTTACTCATTCCTGAAATGAAGGCCTTTTGTTATCGGGGATTATCTGTTTAGATCTTAGATGAGAAATCTTACTGAACCATGATTTTCAGAGAAGTCTTTCAGCTGGATACATATTTTCTCTTGTTAAGAAGACTAAAGCTAGATAATATTTTTTTTGAATGAGATGCATTGGTATTAACACAAATATTATGAAGATATCAACCCATTTTAAAAAAATTACGCAGATGCATATAAGCATCTCATCAAATCATAAAACGGTCACATTATTTTCATTTGCTAATGCAAGGCACTGCGCACAACAACAGCAATGATACTGCATACGGCATACAGTCTATTATCATCCATTCCAGAGAATGTACATGGAGAGTGCATATGGTCCACTTTGGTGTTCAGTTGACATTCTTGTATTTTTCCAAACAGAGCTGGAGAAAAATATTACTTGCTTCTGAAGCAGCAACCAATTGATCTCTGTCTCTCTTACTTTGTTCTGCATGAAAACAAGGTGTAAGAGCAGAAAATCCCTCAGTCATCTTTACCACTCGTGGTGGATTCCTGATGAGGATTCATAGGAATTTCTGTACAGCTCGAAGCAAAGGGAATTCAGGGAAATCCAAATCCAACTGTTCCGGGAAGAAATCCGCATTCCCAGACATTAGTGTGAGCAGAATAAATTCAAAGCCAGAAACATATTTGAGACACTCTATCATTTTACCATTTGTTCACAGTTCAACTTTCTGTGTCTCAGATTTTTCTAGAAAATTACCCAGTCTGAGACCTATATCATTGGACACAGCACTCAACTGGTTACATTTAAAATTTGCTTTCACCAATAGAGGAGTGGGAAAAGACATGAGTAACCCTCCAACATTGGTCAGAACACGAACAAGAGATTCTCAAAAGGTTTTTAACGTGTGAATTCCCTTCCACAGAATATTGTGATGCCTGGATATTTCCATTTGTTCAAAATTGTCTATGTAAGACATTTGAAAGACAAATGAATGTAAGGAAATGGTACACTGACAGAAAAGTGCTGCTGAGACCTTAATCAGATCATAGTGTATGGTAGAGCCGTGACAAAGTGTCTGATGACCCACTCTTGCTCCACAGTCCCGTGTTACTATGGTGCATTCAGCCTCTCACAGTTCCTGCAAGGTGCAGATGGGGGCCAATGCTCCACAGTAACACAGGATTTCATTTAATCCCTCACAACTGTCACACTCAGATTGGTATGGATTGGAAAATATTATTTGGAAATCCAGGCTGGTTTTGAAAGACGCCTCTGGTCTGTTTATAGAGTGCCCCGTCTCTACAACTTGTGCTTCATTTGTTGGTCTGGTCTAGACCAGGATTCGTTATGCATAAAGCTCCATACCTCAATCAGAGATGACTCAAAAATGTTTTGCTCTCTGTGTTTATAACATACAAATACAGTACATCCAGGAAAATTACAGCCGTTTACTTTGAAATTACTGGAAATGAAAACATAAGGAAATCGGACGGTCAAGCCATTGTATATGATCATGGCTGATTTACTGTTAGCATTAACTCCTCCACAATGCCCAGTTCTTCACACTCCTCAGCTCACTGACAGGTCAAAGATTCATGTACCACCTCTTTTCATACTTTCAGTGATGGAGCTCCCCTAACTCTCTTGTCCAGATAATTCCTAACATTGATTACCCACTGTGAGAGGAAAACACTCTCTACACATACACCGTTACCTATTGATTTGAACAAGAGGTGAACACAGGGGCTCAGGAACGAGTGAATGGCCTTGATATCAAGGCAGTAGTTGACTGAGAATGAGAATGTCGGGACCACCTAGTTTTTTGAGCTTAATGGGAATCAGGTCTAACCTCCTCACTGGTTGGGGTCTTTCAGAGCACAAAGGAAGGTGTTTGTGGTCGGTGGCCAACAATCCTCTCAGTCCCGGGACATCTCTTCAGGAGATCCTCAGATTAACTTCCTCAGCACAAGCATCTTCAGCTCCTTCGTCAACGTCTATGTGCCCCCATTCCCGACGCACCCCTCATCTATCCCAAGATCAGAAGTGGAGTGATCACTGAAGATCACACGATATTCAGAACATTTTGTCCCCACTCAGCTCCTGAATGGGTCTGTGCCCATATTCAGCAAGACCCAAACAACATTCACGTTTGTGCTGTTAAAGTGTCGGTAACATTCATGTAACAGAACGGCCAGGCACTGCACATTTCCACAATTAAAAGAGGAGCTCATTCAGCATCTCAAGCTGGTTACACCCGGATATGTGGAAACTATTCAGCCCATTGAAATGACTGATCAAGAAGAGGGACAAAAAGGTAAAAACAATAACTGCAGATGCTGGAAAGCAGATTCTGGCTTAGTGGTGCTGGAAGAGCACAGCAGTTCAGGCAGCATCCAACGAGCAGCGGAATCGACGTTTCGGGCAAAAGCCCTTCAACAGGAATAAAGGCAGTAAGCCTGAAGCATGGAGAGATAAACTAGAGGAGGGTGGGGGTGGGGAGAGAGTAGCATAGAGTACAATGGGTGAGTGGGGGAGGAGATGAAGGTGATAGGTCAAGGAGGAGAGGGTGGAGCGGATAGGTGGAAAAGAAGATAGGCAGGTCGGACAAGTCAAGGAGACAGTACCTGAGCTGGAAGTTTGAAACTAGGGTGAGGTGGGGGAAGGGGAAATGAGGAAGCTGTTGAAGTCCACATTGATGCGCTGGGGTTGAAGTATTCCGAGGCGGAAGATGAAGCGTTCTTCCTCCAGGCGTCTGGTAGTGAGGGAGCGGCGGTGAAGGAGGCCCAGGACCTCCATGTCCTCGGCAGAGTGGGAGGGGGAGTTGAAACATTTCAACTCCCCCTCCCACTCTGCCGAGGACATGGCGGTCCTGGGCCTCCCAACTCCCCCTCCCACTCTGCCGAGGACATGGAGGTCCTGGGCCTCCTTCACCGCCGCTCCCTCACCACCAGACGCCTGGAGGAAGAACGCATCATCTTCCGCCTCGGAACACTTCAACCCCAGGGCATCAAAGTGGACTTCAACAGCTTCCTCATTTCCCCTTCCCCCACCTCATCCTAGTTTCAAACTTCCAGCTCAGTTACTGTCTCCTTGACTTGTCCGACCTGCCTATCTTCTTTTCCACCTATCCACTCCACCCTCTCCTCCTTGACCTATCACCTTCATCTCCTCCCCCACTCACCCATTGTACTCTATGCTACTCTCTCCCCACCCCCACCCTCCTCTAGCTTATCTCTCCATGCTTCAGGCTCCCTGCCTTTATTCCTGATGAAGGGCTTTTGCCCGAAACGTCGATTCCGCTGCTCGTTGGATGCTGCCTGAACTGCTGTGCTCTTCCAGCACCACTAATCCAGCAAGAAGAGGGACAGCCCAGTCAATCCTCCTGCCTGTTCCACAGGAAGAGGAGGCGTTTGGTCAGTAAATTGAACTGGTAAACAGGAACAGGCAGAGTCCAGTAAGAGCCCTAAACCTGTTCTAAGGAACCAGGAGGAGACCATTCACCCCTCGAGACGCTTTTACAGGAATAAGAGGGTGTCATTGATGCTCCAACCTGAAAAACGAATAGAGCAAAGACCGCACTCATAGACTGCTCACAATGTTCTTTGTGGCCCCATTGCCTGTGGAACAAATGATACTTTAACGTGTTTTGCTGGCAGTGAGGGAGGAAACCAAATGTTTTGTGCCAAGCCTCAAGGAGGCATCTTCCATCTCCAAGAAGACAGACCCATGTTCTCCGTTGGGGTCAGAAGCAGGTGGGGATAGTTAACTGTTTTAGAATGAAGGTATTGTGGCTCCTGTTGCGATGGTGAATAACGTGAAGTTCTATGTATGATCACACACCAAATGCACTGTATTAATGTTGGAAGAGTTCAGTTAAAGACTGGCTCTTTCTCTCTAAATCGAAATGGGGAGTGGCGTGGAGTGACAGGAACGTTCTCAGGGTCTTTTAAGCCATCGAGAATCATGTAAACTAAGTTAAAAAAACATGGAATTTATCACCGTATTAGTTCTGTTTGGAATATAATGAATGACTGTCCATCACCTTACGTTTCAATGCAATCACCTCTTATTCTTCAAAGCGCTACAGAACAATCCTCATGCACTCCCGATGGTACAATCATCCCAACAATTAGTCAGGCGAAACTCCTTTATACTCTTTCTGACAAGAGTATTATTCCTTATGGAGGAGAGAAAATCTGTGCACAATACTCCAAATACTATCTCAACAACACTCTAGGGTTGATCACAATGATTCTGTTCCTTCACTTAGGTGTCCCAGCTTCTTTCCTGTGGTACAAAAAGCCATTCCTTCTCTCTGCACTGCGAATGATGTGGAATTTTGAAGTTTCTTACATCTGTGCATCGGTCATTACCAGAGTGTCGATGGAGATGCATATCACGTTCAGAGGGAGACTCAATCAGAAAGAATTCACTTGAAACAGGGAATGGTCACCTACCTGAAAGAAAATGCCTTATAGAAGAATGGAAATCAGGCAGAGAAAGGGAGCTTTCTTTCCGTTTGTCCTTCCCTCACGGGATGTGTGCAGCCCTGGTCAGGCCAGAATGTTATGCTGATCTTGAACTGAGTGGCTGATTCAGCTGTTGCACAGGATAATAAAGAGTAAACCCCATTGCTGTGGGTTTGCAGTCACACAGAGTCCTCAACATGGAAGGATAACCCATTGCCTTCTCTAAAGCAAATGCATATGCTTCTGTTGAAAACTAGTGGTGATGACTTCATTTGCATTCCATCAACTTCCTTCATGAGATACCCACAGATTATTAATCTGTGCCGTTTGATTATGAGTCAATGACTTGACCACCATGCACTGGCTGTCCATCTGACAGAGTCTGTGGAAAGGACAAATTAACCAGCTCAAGTGCAAATATTTTGTGACGTAAGCATAGTTAGAAGGGACGTGAAAAGGTTATATCTGAATCTACCAAAGGCACAAACGATGGATTATTCAGCAGTTGCATTGAGGCTGAGAAGGTGACTGAAATATCCTGATAGTGGCGTTGGGCAGGATTAGTGAGTGGGGAGAATATGTTAGAAATGTAAATATGAATGAAGAAAAAAGATCATGGAGATTAGGAACAGTCTGGTTTCTCCTTGCGTATTGTTAAGTTGTGAATAGTAATTTGCTAGTTATAATCAGTAAGGAATAAAATATTTGACTGGATCTGAAAATGATGACTTCCAAATTTTAAAATTTGAATATGAACAGCAATTCAGTTCAATTCAGTTTAATGGTCAGATGGAATGACTTACCAGGAACACCAACTATAGCAAGGATGGGATAATAACCACCTTGAATAATCCAAAGGATATCTTCGACCCACGATGCTAATGATATCCAAGGCTGAGAAAGGTAGAAAAGACCCCGGGATAAACTCCTGTCTGTTATTGTAATATTCCAGTCTAAGGTTCTCAGATTCTGATCCATTAATGGAACATCCCAGTCTCATGTTCTCAGATTCTAATTCATTAATGGAACATTCCAGTCTAATGTCCTCAGATTCTGATCTCTCCTCCCCCTGTCTCTCGAGCTGCTGATCCCTGTTAGTCCAATCATTGATGCTCCCGCCCATACTGGGATAACACATTGAACCGAGTCCTTAATTAATAGAAGAGGCAAACCCTCCAGTGACACATCTCGGATCCACGGAGACTGACATCAATCTCAGTCACTGAACAAATAGCTCCAGCCAACGCCTTTCAATTCAATATTGTTTTATTCAAATTTAAAACAATGTCATTTTCTGGATGGGCTCTGTGAGGGTGACTGATGGAACAAATCTTAGGTCTGGTAGATCAATTGAGTGTAACAATTCAATCTGCCTTGGATGCAGGAGTAATGCCATAAGTTTATCAGAACGTCTCTGATTACAAATGGGAACATACATCCTGGAACTATTGATCAAGCATCATAATTTCAATAAAACATTGAGACAATTTTTATAGTTCATGATCTGAGGCGAATGTGCGTCTGAGAAGCGTGGGTTGTCACAGACAAGTCGCATGGATATGTTAACAGAGAATTGAACGTGACAAATGCAATTCAGATTGTTATTCCAGGTTTAGAGAGAGGCAGATGAGGCCTGTGCTATTGATGTTATCGATGTTAGTGAACTGTGATGAAATGTCATTTACTGGACTTCAATTACAGTGTGAGTATGGCATTGTGGAGGAGACAGGAAACAGAGAGAATTGTGAGACATGACAGTTCAGACTGGAGGGAGGGGCAATAATATTCCTCAGTCATCAGTATTGGAATGTTATTCTTTATAACTCATATGAAGAACAGATTCAAGGATAGATCTAAAGTGAGGAATGAGGAGTACAATCTGTTTATTGAGCACAAAATACGGGGACAAAATGATTTTCTGTCCGTACTAAACTATGGGAAGTACAAAGAAATAAGATACACTCATGATATTGAGCTACATAAATTGAAATGTGCATTACAAAACCATGGAAGTGGTGTCCAATCTCTATCAATCATTATTTGGCTCACAGATGAGATGCTGATTTCCCCTCTGTCAGTGATCCACCTCAGTGAGATTCTCTGGCGCAGTATCTCAGTATCGAGCACGATTCACAGTTCCTGTTATTGTTCACCCAGTCTATTTAAATTAAATCACCTTCTCACTGGAGAGAAAAAACAAATCACTCAGCCTTTTGGACTCTGTTTAACTGTCAGCACCTCAGCTCTGTGATATTATTGGCGATAAATGCTCTGGGACCACAGCCAATATCCGCACAGTGCTCAAACGGTATGGCAATAGATAAAGGCCTTGCAGTCCGTGAGAATTTTAAAATAAAACTTCCATTTTCTGTCTGTTCCTGTCTGTCTCCCCTCATGCTGTCTTCTGATCTATCCAACTCACACTCATTTAACATCCCTCCAATCACTCCCTGTTTCCAAATTGTGCAGTTGTACAGCTTGATGTTTTGGCCATTTTGGAGAAATGGATAGAGCAGGGACAGGACTGATCCTTGTAGGGTCCGGGGTTTAGATGCTTCAATAAGAACAAGGAAGGTACTAACAGTGGGGCGGGAGTGGGGTTGGGGTGGGGGAGGGTGAGGTGGCATTGAAAATCAAAGACAGCATTACGTTGGTAGAAAGGATGCTTGATAAGGACTCGTCTGGTGAGGTCGTATGGGAAGATGTTAGAAACAAAAATGGAGAGGTCACCCTGTTGAAAGTTCTCTACTGGTCTCTGAAAATTTCCAGAGATATAGAGGAAAGGATTACAAAGATGATACTGGATAGGAGCGAAAATAACAGAGTAGTTGTTATGGAAGAATTTAACTTTCCAAATATTGACTGGATGTGCTGCAGTTCACTTACTTTATATCGGTCAGTTTTTGTCCAATATGTGCAGAATTGTTTCCTGACACAGTATGTAGATAGGCCAACAAGGGCCGAGGCGAAATTGGGTTTGGTACTGAGTAATGAACCAGACCAGGTGTTAGATTTGGAGGTAGGTGAACACTTTGCTGATAGTGACCACAATTCCGTTATGTTTACCTTAGCGATGGAAAGGGACAGGTGTATACCGCAGGACAAGAGTTATAGCTGGGGGAAAGGCAATTATGATGCGATCAGGAAAGGTTTTAGGATGCATAGGATGGGGAAGGAAATTGCAGAGGATGGGTACAATTTAAGTGTGGAGCTTTTTCAAACAACAGCTACTGTGTGTCCTTGATAAGTTTATACATGTCAAGAAAGGAGTAAGTGGTCAAGTGAGGCTGCTGTGGTTTCCTGAAGCAGTTGAATCGCTTGTCAAGAGGAAGAGGGAGGCTTATGTAAAGATGAAACGTGAAGGCTCAGTTCGGATACTTGACAGTTACAAGTCAACCTGGAAGGACTTTAAAAAAGAGCTAAGAATAGCCAGGAGAGAGCATGAGAAGTCTTTGACAAGTAGGATCATGGAAAACCCTCAAGCTTTCTATCAGTGCGTCATGAATAATAGAATGAACAAATGAAGATTAATGGCAATCAAGGACAGTAGTGTTAAGTTGCGTGTGGTGTCTGAGGAGATAGGACAGGCTGTAAATTAATATTTGAATCAGTATTCACAATGGAAAAAGAAAATGCTGTCGAGGCCAATACTGAGATACAGGCTATTAGACTAGACAGGATTGAAGTTCGTAACGTGGAGATGTTAGCAGTTCTGGAGAGTGTGAAAATAGATATGTCCCCTGGGCCAGATGGGATTTCTCCCAGGACTCTCTGAGAAGCTAGGGAGGAGTTTACACAACCATCTGTTCGGATTTTCACATCGCCATTGTCAACAGGAATAGTGCCAGAAGACTGGAGGACAGCAAATGTGGCCCTTTGTTCAAGAAATGGAGAAGAGACAACCCTGGTAATTATATACCTGTCTTACTTTGGTTGTGGGTAAAATGTTGGAAAGGATTATAAGAGATAGGATTTACCATCATCTAGAAAGGAATCATTTGATTAGGAATAGTCAACAAGGTTTTGTGAAAGGTATGTCATGCCTCACAAATCTTACCGAGTTCATTGAGAAGGGGACCAAACAGGTGGATGAGGGTAAATTGAGGTATGTGGATTTCAGTGAAGCGTTTGATAAGGTCCCCCATGGTAGGCTATTGAAGAAAATATGGAGAGTGTGGTGTTAGAAAAGCTGAGCAGATGAGACAGCGTCCAAGATGCATGCAAGTTGATGTTTCTGTTTTTAGCCTTTCATCAGGAATCAGTTTTCTGGTCTGCAGCATCTGCAGTCTTCATTCTCTCCTCGCTCCTCGGATGTTGGCTGACCTGCTGTGCGATTCCAGCGCCACACTCTCGACTCTGATCTCAAACATCTGCAGTCCTTACTTTCTCCCAGAAAATATGGAGACGTGGAATTGTGGGTGATTTAGCGTTTGGATCACAAATCGGCTAGCTGAAAGCAGACAGAAGGTGATGGTTGATGGGGAATGTTCATCCTGGAGTTCAGTCGCTAGTGGTACACTGCAAGGATCTGCTTTAGAGTGACTGTTGTTTGTCCTTTTGAATTACCTTAATGAGGGTATAGAAGGATGAGTTAGTAAATTTATGGTTGACAGTAAAGTCGGTGGATCTGTCGGCAGTGCTGAAGGATGTTGTAGGTACTGAGCTGTAATGTTCTATGTGCATAGACCTACAATGCGCTAAATAGCTTCCTTCTGTGATATAACAATTCTGAGGTACTCTGACCCACAATAAAAGCTTTAGGTGCCTGGAGAGACAAGCTGGTCCAGTAAAGGACAGACACTGCACAATCTTCCATCATCTCTTCCTGTTCTCTGATATACAGCGGCGTCAAAATATCTGCCCAAACAAAATAGATTGATTCAAGATCACGCAGTCAGGAGGGCGTTCACCCGAGGGGATTACCGTCAGGGGATTCAATGAATAATAAGATTTCAGAATAACACAAAAAAATAAAGCAATATCACAGCAGCATATTATTTGTCTGCAGAGTAAAACTTACAGTTCCAAATATTTCCAAGTTCAGAATTGTGTTCAGTTTTGGTCACCTTGCTGTAGGAAGGATGGTATTAAACTGGAACTTTACAAGGATGTTGCCAGGACTCAAGGGTCTGAGTCATAGGGAGAGGTTGGATAAGGTGGGACATATCTCTTTAGAGCGCAGGAGACTGAGGGGAGTGAAGTGCTTCGAGAAGCGCGTCATGGTCCACATCAGTTCCAGTCTCCCAGCCTGCCTCGATCCCCTACAATTTTCCTACCCGTGGAATGGGTCCATAGCGGGTGCCATATCCCTGGAGCATCTGGACAACAAGGGCACCCACGTCAGATTCCTGCTCATTGACTATAGGTTCACCTTCAACACCATTATTCCCTTCAGACTGATCACAAAACTCCCTGACCTTAGTCTTGGCTCCGCCCTCTGAAGTTGGATCCTCAGCTTTCTGACCTACAGTCCACAATCAGTTAAAATAGGTAAGGGTGTCTCTTCCATAATAACATTCAACACTGAAATCCCAAAGGATGTGTTCTCAGCCCCATACTATACTCCTGTACACCCACAACAGTATTGCCAAATTTTGAACGAATGCCAGCTACATGTTCACTGAAGACACCATCATAGTAGGACAGGTATGTAATGATGGCAAGTCAAAATACAGAACGGAAATAGAGGACTTTGTGATGTGCTGCACTGCGACCATCCTCTAATTCAACGTCGGCAGAACTAACCAATTGATCAATGACTTCAGAAAGAAATGAGGAGAACATGCCCCCATCTGCATCAATGGAACTGAAGTTGAAAGAGTGGAAAGAATTAAGTTGGTTGGAGTGACGATAACCGACCTCTCATGTAGATATGACAGCAGAGATGGCACAAGAACACCTGTTCTTTCTCTGGCAGCTCAGGACATTTGACATGTCCACAAGGACCCTCACCAATTTCTACAAATGCACCACTGACAGCAAACTATCTGGGTGTATAATGACCTGGTGTGGCCACAGACCTGCCCAGGACAGTAAGAGAAATGACAGAAGGTTGTGTGCACAGCCCATGCCATCACGGAAACCAACGTCCTATCCATTGTCTCCATTTACACAGCTCACTGCCACGGAAAGGCTGACAACATTATCAAAGACCCATCGAACCCTGGATCTCCTACAATCTCTTCCATCATGCAGACAATACAGAATCTTGAACACAAAAACCAGCGGCTCATGAACAGCATCTTCCCAGCCACTATTAAGCTAAGGAATAGACTCTCTAACTTCAAATAATGCTGATCTTGCTCACATTGATGTTGCCTATTGCATGCCCTTTCTGGTGTAGCCTTTATGCCTCAGTATTGAATCCTTCAACCTGGGAAAAAGCTTGTCTCTATCCACCCTGGCTACACCCTTCATGATTTTGCAAACCTCAATCAGGTCCCCCCTCAAGCTCCTTTTATCTAGTGAAAATAAACCTAACCTACTCAGCCTCTCTTCATAGCTCGGAATTCATTCTGATTAGTAGACAGATTAGTAAGTTTCAGTCACATAAGATACAGAATAAGCTAGTCACAAATGGCTTGAATGAAGAGGGATATTTTTCAGACTGGAGGCTTGTGAGCAGCAGTGTGCTGCAAGAATCAGTACTGAGTTCACTGCATTTCATCATTTATGTAAAGGATTTAGATGTGAATATAGGGGCAATAGTTAGTAAGTTTACAGATGACATCAAAAAGGTGGAGTAGTAGATTATCTCAGAGTACAACAAGACCGCAATTAGATGAGACAAAGAGGCAAGGAGTAACAGATAAAGTTTAATTTAGATAAATATGAAGCTTTGCATTTTGGGAAGGCAAATCAAGGCAGACATTATATACTTCATGGTCAGGTCCTGGGGCATGTTGTGAAACAACGGGGCATAGGGCTGCAGGTGCATTGTTCCTTGAAAGTGGAGTCGCAGGTAGAGAGTGTGGTGCAGAACACATTTGGCACATTTGCCTTAATCAGTCAGAGCATTGAGTACTGGAGTTGTGGTGGTATGTTGTATCTTTACAGGATGTTGGTGAGGCCACTTTAAGAATACTGCGTACAATTCCGTTTTCTGCAGAAATGACTTACACGGATGTTCTAGGACTGGAGGTTTGAGCTTTGGGGAGAGGCTGATTAGGTTGAGGTGTTTCCCCCTGGAGTGTCAGAGCCTGAAGGGTGACATTATAGAGGTTTACAAAACTATCAGGGGCATGGATATTCTGAACAGCCACGTTCTGCTCTCCAGGATAGGGGAGTCCAGAACAAGAGGGCATAGGTTGGAGGTGAGGGGGATTGATTTAGAATGGACTTGAAGATATATGTTTCACACAGAGAGTGGCGTGTGTACAGAAAGTGCTGTCAGAGGAAGTGGTGAAGGCGGTTACAATCGCACATTTAAAAAGTATCTGAAAGAAGAGGGATATTGGTCAAATGCTGGCAAATGGGACGAGATCAGATTTGATGTCTGATCGGAGTGAAAGAATTGGACTAACGAGTCTGTTTCCCTTCTGCGTGACTCTCTGATTCTATAATAGGGATGACGAATAATTCTGAAAGGCCCTTTCAAGTGAGAATTCTCTTCAGTGGAAGTTTATCGTGCCTCTATGTTCACATTGATTGAAAGCTGCATGACTTAAATATTTGACAGAGAAGTGAGTCACGGATAATGGGATATAGACAGGAAAGTGGGGCTGAGACCCCAACCTGATGAGCCACAATCTTAGTGCCAGGTGGAGAAGTCTCAAAGTATCTAATGACCCACTCCTGCTCCTCAGTCCCATGTTTCTGTATTCCATTCAGCCCATCAAACCTGCTAAACAGGAGCAGTTGGATGCTACTTACTGCTATAAACTGGTGCACAGAAACAGAGGAGACCATTCAGCCCTTTAAAAATGTCACACACGCTTTGAGATGATTTGGGAAATGTAATTGGAAAACCCAGGCACGGGTACGAAAGAGGCCCCTCATCTCTCTTTACAGAGCTTCCCCTCTCTGCAACTTGTGCTCCATTTGTTGGTCATGTTTAAACCCAAGTTCACTGAGAATACAGCCCCCATACCTCACCCAGCGATGGCTCACAGAATCCTCTGGTCTCCCTGACTGCAATATGCAACAACAGAGCATTCATGAAAATAACACCCACTAACTTTCCAATAACAGAATGTGAGAACATCAGAAACAGGGGCAGGTCGTTCACTCCCCAAACCTGCCTTGCCCTTCACTAAGATCATGACTGATCTGCTCTTGGCCTCAAATCCTCCTTCATACCCAATTCCTCATAGCCCTCACCTCTCTGACAGGGCAATATCCATCTACATCCTCTTCAAATACTTTCAGTCATCTCACTCCCCAACACTTTTGAGAAGAGAAATCCTGACATTCAATACCACCTGTTTGAAGAAAACACTTGCTGCTCCTATATCATGGTTTATTGATATGAACAAAAGAGGTTGACACAAGAGTTCAGGTAAAAATGACAGACCCTGATATCAAGGCAGTGGTTGCCCTCTGTTGATATCAAGGAGCTTAACAAAACTGGACTTAATGGGAATCAGAGTAACCTCTCCAGTGTTTGGGGTCAAACATGGCACAAAGGAAGATGGTCATCATCTCAGTCCTGGGTCACCTCTGTGGGAGATCCTCAGGGTAGCTTCCTCTTCACAAACAGCTTCAGCTGCTTCATCAATGTCTCCCCTCCCCCACCTTCCCCACCATAAGATCAGAAGTGGGAATGGTCACTGAAGATTCCACAATGTTCAGAACATTTTGCCCCCGTCAGCTCCTGAACTGGTCTGTTTTCCATGTGCAGCAAGACCCAGACACCACTCAGGCTTGTGCTGTTAAAGTGTCGGTAACATTCATGTCACAGCACTGCCTGACACTGCACATTGCCCCAGTAAAACAAGAGTTCATTCAGCACCTCACGCTGGTTTCAAAGGAATGTGAGGAAGCCATTCAGCCCATTGATATTATTGGAGATGAACAGGGAAAGCCCACTCAGTGCCTCCGGCCTATTACTCAGGAAGAGAAGGAGTCTAGTGTGGTGGACCACACCAGAGCCCCTCGAAAATATTTGAAGGCAATAGCCTCGACTCTAATGTTTTCTTATTTTAAAGGGAATGTAAAATGTCTGTTCCAGATGCAATGTGACAGCGTCAAGAGAAAATTCAGAGAGAGTAGCAGCCAGGAAACATTCCCTGAAGCTTCCAACTCTGTTGAGACCCCAATAGTTTCTGATGTTACTGAGAAACCAAAACCCAGAGATCCTAATCTGCGAAAGCTGGCCACACCCATTCAGGCTGCATTAAAATTAACCTAAGGCCTCCCTCGCTGTTTACTCAAGAGTCTTAACTAGCCAGCTTGGTAATGATTGTTCAATCTCTCTCTTAAGAGAAACCAGGACAAAATAACCTCGAAAAGCTACAGCATCATCACACTTGTCAGTACATCGAGCTGTCAAACAGGAACCAGGAGTAACCCAGTCAGGCCCTTGGCCCTGTCCAATTGGACGAGGAAGAAGCCAGTCAGTCCCTTGAGTCACTTACACAGGAACAGTAGGAGGCCATTCCCACCTCAATGCACTTACACAGGGGCAGAATGAGATAATTGATGCTGATTCCTGATGAATGTCTTATTCCCGAAACGTCGATTCTCCTGCTTTTCGGTTGCTGCCTGACCCGCTGTGCTTTTCCAGCAATTGATGCTCTACTCTGATCTCCAGCATCGGCAGTCTTAAGTGTCTCCAGATTGATGCTCTAACATGATGACCAAGTGGAGCAGAAGCTGCACAGACAGACTGCTCCACGTTGTTCCTCGTGGCTCTGTTGCTCATGATACACACGTGGGACGTTAACATGGTTTTCTAGAGGTGGGCAGGGAAACCTTATGTCTTGTGTAAAGTCTCAAGAAGGCACCTTCCATCTCCACGAAGACAGCCTGGTGTTCTCTATGTAGGGCGGAAGCTGGTGGGAATGGCTACCTGTTTCAGACGGAAGGTATTGTGGCTGATGTTGGGGATTGTGAGCAACCTGACGTTCAGTACAGGTTCACTTGCCGACTGCACAATAACGTGGGGAGAGTTAGTAAAGGCATATAAACTATTAGGAAGGTCACGTTAGACTGATGAATGGACTCTCTAAGTTCAAATAATGCTGATCTTGTTCATGTTGATCTTGTCGCATGTTTGTCCTGTTCAGTGTAACCTGTATGCCTTACTCTGTCCAAGTCTATTTCCACCCTATGATCTGTCTGGCCATGCTTACTATGATCTGCCTTCACTGTTCATAAACAAAGTGTTTCCCTGTACTGAGGTACATGTGACAATAAATCACAGCAATCAATCCTGGGTAAAGTATGGAATTTTTCAAACTATCAAAGTGTCTTTTGGAAGTAAGTGATCGCTGCCACTCTTCTTGTTTCAGCGTCACCATTTTTTTGTCTCTCACAGCTCTAAGATTTAACACTTAGCTTCTTTACTCTATCGTCACGTTACCATCACCGGTGTCTGTGTTAAGGAGACCATTCCTTACAAAGGAGATCAAATCTGTACAGAGTGCCCCAAATCCTCTCTCAGCAAGGCTCTACAACAGCGGGAAGATGGCTTTACTTATGTACTCGAATCATCTTACAATGAAGGACAGCATACCATTGACTGCATCCATTACTTACACAGGGT
This sequence comes from Chiloscyllium punctatum, assembly GCF_047496795.1. NCBI lineage: Eukaryota > Metazoa > Chordata > Chondrichthyes > Orectolobiformes > Hemiscylliidae > Chiloscyllium > Chiloscyllium punctatum. The sequence continues at coordinate 67,156,275 of NC_092772.1, read as the reverse complement.
TTGATTCGGAGCAGTCAGAATAGATTTGTGAGTGGGAGATCATGCTTCCCAAATTTGTTAGAGTTCTTTGATGAAGTGACCAAGAAGGTTGATGAGGACAGAGCGGTAGACATAGTCTCTATGGATTTCAGTAAGGCCTTTCATAAGGTCCCACACGGCAGGTTGCTCTGGAAGGGGACATCAAGTGGAACGCTGGGGGAACTGGCAAATTGGATACACAGTTGGTTTGATGGTAGAAAGCAGAGGGTTTAGTGGAAGAATGCTTGTCAGACTGGAGGCTGTGTCCATTGCTGTTTGTTATCAATGAAGTGGTTGAGAATGTACAAGTTATGATTAGTATGTTTGCAGATGACGCTGAAATAAGTGGGAGCATGGTCAGTGAGAAAGTTTATCAGAAATTGCAGCAGGACCTTAATCAGGTGGGGAAGTGGGCCGAGAAATGGCAAATGGAATTTAATATCAATGCGTGATGTCTTACATTTTGGGAACTCAAATCAAGGTAGGAGTCTCATGGTGAATGGGAGGATCTTCAAGGGTGTAGTGGGCAGAGAGACATTGGAATTCAGGTGCACGGTTCTCTGAGAGTGGAGTCACAGATAGACAGGGCAGTGAAGAAGGCTTTTGGCACATTGGCCTTCATCAGGTAGGACATTGAGTATAGAAGTTGGGAATTTATGTTGCAGTTACACAGGACTTTGGTAAGTCCGCACTTGGAGTATTGTGTTCCATTTTGTCACGTTGTTATAGGGAGGATGCTATTAAATTAGAAAGAATGCAGAAGAAATTTACAAAGACGTTGCCAGGACCCAATGGTCTGAGTTATAGGGAGAGGTTGGACAAGCTAGGACCTTTTCTTTAGCATGTAGGAAACTGAGGGAGTCTTTATAGAGCTGAATCAGATCATGATGGTGGGGTTAATGCTCTCAGTCTTTTTCCAAGGTTTAGAGAATCGAGGACGAGGGAGGATCAGTTTAAGGTTAAAGGGGAAGGAATAAAAGGGAACCTGAGGGGCCACTTCTTTACACAGAGGCTGGTACGTGGATGAGCTGCCAGCAGGTGTGATTGAAGGAGATACATTAACAATATTTCAAAAGCATTTGGATAAATATGTGGATAGGAAAGGACTGGAAGGATATGGGCCAACTGCAGGGAATTGGGGTTAGTGTGGATGGACATTTACAAGGTGGAGTCGAACGCTTCTGTTAATTAAAACCAATCACCCAGAAAAGCTTGCCTCACCTTGTAATCTGTTAAAATATGAGTGACACAGATCTCCTACATTCCACTATTTAAACAAAAAATAACAAGTTAGTTTCTTAACTTTAATAGTGAACACTAAACAACAACTATTCACAAATACAAGCCCCTCTTTTATTAGCTACTTACTATATGACTCCGACTCTGGAAAAATATTCTGTTCCAAAAGCCCACATATTAAACATTACAATCTCAAGACCACACAGTCTCCATCTTCCCCGCTGTGTTCGCTCTTCCAGCTGCTGATCTCCCTGGGTCATGTTTTTTATTGCAAGTAGGTTTACATGAACATGTATCTTTGATAGAGAGTGTTTGAGATAGCCAGTTAGCACTCCTGCTCTATAGCAGTTACTCTTCTGTTGGATGGCAGTGGCTCTCCCTCTAGTGTTCAAATGCTGGGTTTATATACTCCCCATGATACAACAATTCTCATAATTTGATTGCTTTCTAGATGTCCAAACAATAATATTCAAGTTCCGTTGGCTTCTGGTATCCTGAACGTTATTTAAAATCTTTGGTTGTATTTGAATTGTTGTCAAAACAGCAACCAAAACGCAGGTCTCCATTTCCCAGCTAAATGTGACATATGGAACAATCTGACCTTTAGCTGGCATCTGTGCTGTACTTTCTATTCAACAAAACCCGTTCTGTCTTAAAGTGACCTGACATGCTTTCGGCTTCATAAGACCTCCCTCCTTCAGAAAAAAAAAGAACCATCAGAATGAAAAGATGGCTTCGTTTCTTTTCCTCTAATTCTTAATCCCATTATTATGAAATACAAAAGTATTAATCTCAATTATGTCATTCATATTAATTTTGTACACCTATTTAAACTGGAATAAGTCAAATCTTATCTAAACTTTTTCCTTTAAATCCGCGATAACACATCTGCTATCACATTTTAGGACCCACAGCATGTACGTTTCGTAAGTTTAAAGTTGGTGTGATAAGACTCCAATGAAATACTCTCATATTCTGGTCTTTAAATATTCCAAAAAACGTGAGAGGTGTGTTGTTGTCCACAACCATCTCCGACAATTTATTTGTCACATAAACATTAAAATATTGTCAGGTCAGTGCAAAACTTAATCATTCTTTTTCAATAATGGAGAATGTTGTATTTTTCTTTCTGGTGGATATTGCGTTTTTCGACAAGTAGCCAATTAGCCACTCAAATCCATCATAACCTTTCTGTATCAATACATCTCGAACCCCTAAATCCCTAGAAGCAAATAGAATTTTCAAAGGGTTTCAGAATATTTGGTGTCGCTAAAACTGGTGTGGTGATTAATCCTGCTTTAAAATTCTCAAATACCTCCTGGCATTGTTCTGTCCACCACAATTCTGTTTCTTTCTTTACTAAATCCATCAGTGGTGCCAATACGCTGCTGAAGTTTGGAACAAACATCCGATAGAATCCACACAGTTCCAAAAGTTGAAGCACCTTTCTTCGAGGATGGTTGTGCAAATTCCTCAAAGCCCTTCGCCTTTGGGTTCCTTGGGGCCAACCTTCCATGTCCAATGTAATGTCCCAAGAACGTCACCTCTGCCTTCGCGAATTTTGTTTTCTTGAAGTTTATTACCAAGTTTGCTTCTTGTAATCGTTCAACATGCTCTGCCAACTGTAACATGTGAGCTTTCAATCACTTGCTAAAGGTCACTACATCATACAGATAAACTACACAATTTGTTCATCTGACCATAACTCTGTTCCTGAGTCACTAAACCTGGCATTGAAGGGAATTCCTATCACTGGTGTCAATACTAATACGTCATCCCCACAGGAAATCGTCAAAAGTTCAGAGTTTTTATCTGCCACGTGCTTCATTCTATGCTGTGCCCTTCAGGTGCTGTTTAGCGAACTCACCTACTCCATCTAATCTCTCCCTCACCTCACATACATAATCCGAATGTGAGATCTCTGACTTCGGTCCTGTCAATTTATATTCAATTAATTCCAAAGGACTTCTAACTTCAAATATTAACTCAAAGGAAGTAAACTGAGTAGATTTATTTGGGCAAATAATTTTTGTCTAATGGCAAACAATTCAATGAGAAACCTTCATTCCAATCATTCCGGTAATCCTGACAGTATGCTGTTAATATGGTCTTCAGCGTCTGATGCTAACTTTCCAAGGCTCCTTGGGATTCAGGATGGGACACCCTTGATTTAATCTGCTGTATGCCGAAGCTATCCATGACTTCCTTAAACAGCTGAGCGGTAAAATGAGACCTTGGTCTGACTGAATCTCTCTGCAGAGCTCACAGTGAGTAAAGAAAGCTACCAACTCCTCCACCTCCCTTTTTACCTTAACACTCCATAACAGAATTGCCTCTGGAAATCTCGTAGACACATCCACTATGGCTAGCAAATATTAGTTTCCACTTTTATTTTAGATAGGGAAGCTACACAACTCATCATAACCTACGTGAAATGTTCTTCGAATGCAGGAATTGGTAACAAAGGTTCTGGCTTTATTACTGCCTGTGACGTACCTACCATTCAGAACGTTTGACATGTACGTCAAAAAATAACCACGTCCTTGTGCATTCCAGGCCACTAGAAGTGCCTCTGTACCTTAGCCTGAGTCTTCTGTACACCTAGGTGACCCCCTGCCGTTAGTTTATGTGCTACCCGTAACACTGTACGCTACCTCTAAAACAATCTGGTTCACTTCGGCCCATTTCCCTTCTGCACTAACCTATCGGGGTCTAAATTTTAATTTTAGCATTCTATCTTTAAGTTAACAACGTTCGACAATATATTCTGATTCCTTTTCTGTGAGTGTGCATGTGTATGTGTGTGTGTATGTGTGTGTATATATCTGTTGTAAGTCCACTAGCCTTTCTGGATGAAAAACCTCTGCCTGACCCTCTGCCTGTTCAGGTTTTTCCTGCACCGTGACATCAAACAGGATGTCAGTTCACTGCACATCAACTCCTTTGGCTTTTTATTACGGTTTTCCTTCCTGCTCTAACTTATGACAGTGGAATCTTGTTACTATACAGTCTGGAAAAATCCTGGGTATTTTTCTTTTAACTCCCCAATTCCCTAGTTTTCCTTTTGCCTTCTCCAATACAAGGGGTGCCACTCTCATCTTAGATCCTGTTAAATCGTTCACAAGAATAAATTGTATTGCTGGAACTGACACTCTGTTACTCACTGTCACTGTTACTTCCCAACCTTGATTTGGCATTCCATCCTGATGTTACACAAGGGAATACTTAATTTCTAACCCCATTCCACAAATTGTCACGATCTTGATTAATATGACAGAAAGAGTGAAAATACTTTCATCTCTCACTATCAGAGGCCGAGAGAAAGTGAGGGCTGCAGATGCTGGAGATGAGAGTTGAAAAGTGTGGGGCTGGAAAAGCATAGCCAACCAGGCAGCATCTGAGGGGCAGAAGAGTTGACGTTTCAGGCATAAATCCTTCATCAGGAAAGTGGGGGGGTGGGGTAAGGGAGGGGGAAGGGGGCCGAGAAATAAATAGGCGAGTGGGAGTGGAGCTGGGTGTAAGATAGCTTGGAAGGCGATAGGTAGACGCAGGTGGGGTGTGATGGTGATAGCTCGGAGAGGAGGGTGTTGTGGATAGGTGGTAGGACAATTAGAATCCTCAAACTAGAACCATCATCAACGTTGACTTCACCAAATTCCAAATCTCCCCTCCCCCAACCTCTGCCAGATTGAACCATTCAACCTCGCACTGCCCTCTTGAAATGCCCTAAATGGCCAGCTTCCTTCACACCTATCGACTCCACCCTCCCAACCAACATATCACTATTACTCCAACCTACATCTTCTTATCGCCTTCCCAGTGACCCTCCCACCAGCCCAGCTACTACACTCGTATTTATCTTTCAGCCCCATTGTCCCCCCACCACATTCCTGACAATCGGGTTCTGCCTGATATTCGATTGTTCTGCTTTTTGGATGATGCCAGATCTTTTGTGCTTTTCTGGCGCCTCATCTCAACTATTAGAGACTGAGCAGATCCCATATCTCACAAAATTATAACTTCTTGTCCTTCTCCCCCTGATCTTTCTAAGGAAACTTTATCTACAGAGGTGAATTCTTTATAGCGATCAGGTACTGACTCCATACCCAGCCCTTGCCGAGGCTGTGCACTCTCCTGCAGCTCCTCAGCTCTACTTGGGGTCTCGTTTACCAGTTTCACTAATGCCACTGGCTTAGCCTCTTCTACCGCATTGTTCCCCAAAGTGCCTTCCTTCAACGACCATCACAGTGTGTCCAGCTTACTTCAATGGAAGCACCTTTTCCCAGTGCCCTTCTTAAACCATCGGCACTTCATTTTATGTGTTCCACGCCCTTATACTGAGAACACCTGAGGCCTTTCACCTCCTTTCAACCCCCTTGGGCTTCTTTTTTCACCTGTGGTAAACTATTGTGCGCTACTGTTCGCTTTGTAATGTGTGAACTTCCCTTCTCCCAATTTCTATCCCTCATAGCATGAAATTTCTCCCAGAAGCTACATTTCATCTCATGCACCAATGCATATTTACCTGCTATTTCTGCCGCGCTTCTCACTTCTTGAACTTTCTGTTCGTGCACATGAATTCTTACCATCTCTGGAAGTGAGTCTTTAAACTTCTCCAGCAGAATAATCTCCCTTCGAGCCAAACAGGTCTTATCTATTTTTAAGTCCAGCACCTATCTATCAAAATGACTGTAGTTAATTCTTTCAAACTTAACATAAGTCTGACCTGGTTCCGTCTCTATTTTTATGAACCTCTGTCTATATGCTTCTGGTACCAATTCATAGCCAGTCAAAATAGCCAATTTGACATCTTGATAATCTCTTGACCCCTCACCTGACAGCGCTGCACATGTCTCACGTGTTCACTGGACACATAATCTGCCGAGTCATTTTTTTCAAATGAAATAAAAAAGGTTTTGACATTTTTCTCACCGAAATATGGCAAGGTACTAACATAGTTGTATACATCCCGACGTTCTCCCTTCATCTCCATCCAGTTAATTTAACTTTCTTGTCTTATTCCCAACTTCTGAATCTCAATTTGATGTTCGTGACATGAAGAAACAGGTGAACACAGTACTTACGAAAAGGCAATGGGCCCTGACCCCATTCCTGTAATAGGACTGAAGACTTATGCTGCACAACAAGCCGTGTCCCTGGGGAAGCTGTTTCATTCCAGCTCCAACTCTGACATCTCCCTGGTAATGTGGAAAATTACTCAACTATGTCCAGTTCCTAAAAGGATTATAATTACAAACTGGCCAGTTACCTCCCCCTCAGACCCACCTCGACAGTCAAATTGGTGGGAGTTCTTTTTGACAGAGTTATCAAGCAGCACAGAAATAACCTGCTCAGTATGATTTCAGATAGGTCCCCATGTAGAGATGGTGCTGCTGTGGAAAGGTCACTGGATTACTAATCCAGACCAGGCTAATGCTCTGGCAGCTGGTGTAAATTAAACACAATTGACAAAATATTAGGATGCAAAATCTGGTGTCCGTAAATAGTGACATTCAAGCCAATGTCGATTGGAAACACCAATTTCCTTCCCCAATGTCCTTTCAGGAAGTGAATCTCCCGTGCCTTCCTGGTCTGGCCTGAATGTGACTGCAGACACACAGACATGTGATCAACTTTGCAATGGTCTCTGAATCCGCCAAACAAAACATTCTATTGTATCAGACTGTTCCAAGGTCTAAAGGATAAAACCAGACAGGATACCTGGCCCCAGCCTCAGTATCGAAAAAAGGGAATGAGAAACACAGTCATGTTGACCCTGCAGAGACCTCCTTCCTAACATCTGAGAGCTTGTGATTAACCTTGGGAAGCTATAAAATAGGAATTGCAGTAGTCCATTTGGTCTGTCGATTTTGCTCCCCAATTCAATATAATGATACCTGGCCCTTTATTTCCATATCGTTCTCCTCCTCTCCCACCATTCCTTTACTGTCTCTAAATCCTTATTTATATTCAGTGTCTTGGCTTCCAGGTTCGAGTGCATTCCCCAGGTTCACCAGTCACTGAGTGCAGACATTTATTGTCATCTCATTGCAGAATGGTCTGTCTGTACCTAATACTGTGGACCCTTGTTTTAGACACCACAGCCAGGGGAATTATCATCCCTGCTTCCAATCCATCTCACCCTGTCAGAGCTTTATATATCTCACTGAGATCTCCACCCATTTTCCTAAACCCCATGGAATACAGGCCCAGTCGCCCCAAACTCTGCTCCCACAACAAGCCTGTCATCCTAGAGATCAGTCTGGTCATCCTTCACTGCTCCCCCTCAATGTCAGGTTTGTCCTTTATTATGTACTGAGACCAAATCTGCACAGAATACTGCACAGTGTTTGAGATAGGGTCTCACCAAAGCCCTCTACAGCTGCAGTAAGACACGCTTACCCCTGGACTCAAATCCCCTGAAATGAAGGTCAGTTGATCTTCCTAACTGCTTTCTGCTCCTGCAATATTGCTTTCAGTGACTGGTGTACAGGGAGATCCAGATCCTTTGCAATGTTATAGCTCCCCACTTGGTAGGTCTATGTACACTGGGCAGCGTGTGAATGCCATTCCCAGTATTGCCTTGTGGGTTCAGACCTCACTGTGCTGCAGGGACCTCGGAGGGCCGCGCAGAAGGAAACAACAAAAAGTCCCATACGTCGCTTTTCAGATCAACATGTTTCAAACAATCCCTTTTCAAACGAAAAGCTGCCAATCTCTTGTTCCCACCAAAGGGCACACTGTCACCTCAACCCACCTTGCTCTCCATCTGCCACGTATTTGCCCATTCACTCCACTTGTCTTAGTCACCTTGAAGCTTTTTTACAACCTTCTCACCCACTCACAATCCAACATCCTTTAGTTCTATCAGCAGGTTGGGATATATTGTATTTGATTCCTGCAACCAAATGTTTAATGGGTATTGTGAACAGCTGGGACCTGAGCACCGATCTCTGTGATATCCCAGCAACCTTCCTCTGTTATTTCTTTTAAAATAATATTTATTTCCTGAATCTGGATGTGACTGGCTGGGCCAGCATTTATTGCCTGTCCCTGGTTGCCCCTTGAGAAGGTGGTGGTGAGCTGCCTTGTTGAACCGCTGCAGTCCACTGTGGATTCAGTGACAGTAACACCATTGAATGCCAAGGGGTAGGTTAGATTGTATTTTAGTGGTGATGTTCACGGTCTGGCATTTGTGTGACGTGACTATTATTTGCCACTTCTCAGCCTGGATACTGTCCAGATCTTGTTGTATTTGAACACGGACTGCTTCTGTATCTGAGGAGCAACAACCATTGCTGAACATTGTGCAATCATTGGCAAACATCTCCACTTCTGACCTTATAATAGAGGCAAGGTCATTGATCAAGCAGCCCTGAAGATGTATGGGCCTAGGCCACTGCCCGAGGGACTCCTACAGATTTATCCTGGAGCTGAGTTGACTGACCTTTATCAACCATGACCATCTTCCTCCGTGTCAGGTATGATTCTAACCAGCGGGGAGTTTGCCCCTGATACCCATTGATTCCTGTGTTACTAAGGCCCCTTGATACCACACTTGGGCGAAGGCAGCCTTGATTTAAAGGGCTGTCACTCACACCCCACCACTGTATACAGCTCTGTTGTCCATGTTTGAACCACGGTAATGAGGTCAGGAGCTGAGTGGCCCTGGTGGAGCCCAAACTGGGCGACATTGACCAGGTTATTGCTGAGCAAGTGCTGCTTAAAAGCACTGAGACCTTCCACCACTTTACTGATGATCGAGAGTAGACTGATGGAGTGGTAATTGGCTGGATTGGATTTGTTCTGCTTTTTATATACAGGAGATACTTGGGGTAATTTTCGACGTAATCAGGGAAATGTTGTTGTAACGGTATTGGAACAGCTTGGTGAGGGCAGTGACAAGGTCTGGAGAACAACTTTTCAGTACTATTGCCAGAATGTTGTCAGGGTATGTACCCTCTGGGGTATCCAGTGTCTCCAACTGAATCTGGATATCGCGTGGACTGAATCAAATTGGCTGATGGCTGGTAACTGAATTGTTGAGGACCACTGGAGGAGGCCAAGATGGATCATCCACTCAGCACTTCTGACTGAAGATTGTTGCGAATGCGTGAAAGTTATCTTTTGCACTGAAGTGCTGGGCCCTTCCATCATTAAGGATGGGGATACTTATGGAATTTCCGACTCCGATGACTTGTTTAATTGTCCATAACGATTCTCAACTAGAAGTAGAAGGACTGCAGAGCTTAGATCTGCACCGTTGCTTGTGGGATCACTTAGCTCTGTCTATGACGAACTGCTTATGCTGTTTGGCACACAGGTAGTCATGGTTGGTGACTTCATCAGGCAGACACCTCATTTTCAGGTATTCCCAGTGCTGCTCCTGCCCTCCTGCACACTCCATTGAATCAAGGTTGATCCTCTGGCTTGATGCTAATTGTTGTGAAGGGGATATGCCAGGCCATGAGGTTGTGCGGGAGTACAATTCTGCTGCTATTGATGACCCACAACACATTATCGAAACCCAGACTTGAGATGCTAGATCTGTTCAAAGTCTGTCCTATTTAGCATGGTGACAGTGCCACCTAAAATGGTGGAGGTTATTCTCAACATGCAAGTGTGACTTTATCTCCACAATGACTATGCGGTGGTCACTCTTACCTGATACTGTCATGGACAGATACTTCTGCAGCTGGCAGATTAGTAAGGCTGTGGTCAAATATGGCTTTTCCCTCTTGTGGGTTCCTTCACCACCTGCCGCAGACCGAGTCGAGAAGTTATATCCTTTTGGACCCAACCAGCTCAATCAGTAATGCTGCTGCTGAACCACTCTTTTTGTGGACATTGACGTCCCTAACCCAGAGTACATTTTGTTCCTTTGCCACCCGCAGCGCTTCCTCCAACTGTTGGTCAGCTTGGAGGAGTACTGACTCATCAGCTGGGAGAGGCTGCTACATGGTAATCAGCAGGAGGTTTCCTTTCCCATGTGTAAACTAACGCCATGAGACTTCATGGGATATAGAGTCACTGTTGAGGAATCCCAGAACAATTCCCTTCCAACTGTATCCCACTGTGCCACCACTTTTGCTTTGTCTGACCTGCTGGTGAGAGAGGAGATATCCGGGGAAGGTGATGGGGTGTCTGGGACATGGTCATACTCACAGAATCAGACCTTAAAAACAATGTCAGGCTGTTGCTTTACGTGTCTGTTTATTTCTATTCACTGTTTCCTGACAGCTGTCCCATTCTAGAAGCAGGGCCATATATTCACCCCAATCCACGAAGATTTGATTTTGCAAACTAGGCTTGGAGCTTTACCAAAATCTTTCTGAAAATCCACATGTTTTTCATCCATTGTTTCTCTTTCATTTGTCTCCCAGTCTGTTTCTTAAACATAATTCCCATTTCATAAATCTATGTTAGTGTTGTCGATGACCATTATTTTCAGTCCCAATAATTTCTCCCAAACGATTTACGTACTATGTTCTATGTTCCATTTATTATTTCGTTTTCCACGCCAGACTTGGTTTTCCTGGTATTGTCAGAAAGTTCTGTGAAGACAGAACTGAAGTAGTGGATTCATAGTTTTGCCATTTCCCCGTTTCCCATTCTCCATTCTCTGTTTTCAAACTGGAAAAAAAACTACACTTTTTTTTCATACTTCTCACATTGACATAATTTGACAAGCTATAACAGTTCACTCTTATAACTTCTGTGAATATTATCTTCAGAAACCCATCAATTCTTGTGTTAAGCTGCTCAATCATTGACCTTCCACATCATATACTCACAGGAGCATAGTCTCTGTGCCAACAGAAATACAGCACGATCTATATTAGTCCCACTTTCTGACAAAAGGCTCATAGCCTGGAATGTTGTGGCACTTCCAAGTGCTTGTCCAAGTACTTTTAACAGTTGAGAGGTTAACCTTGATAACTCCCCTCTCCGAAAGTACTTTCCAGACCCCAACACGCTCTGGGTGAAGAAAAGGTCATCTTTAAATCCTCTCTGAACCTCAAACCCTTCACTTTAAAAGTGTGCTCCCTTGTACTTGACCCTCTGTCTAAAAGGAACAGTTGCTGTCTGTCCACCCTGTCGATGCCCCTTGTTAACTTATCCTTCTGAATCACATCCCCCTCAGCCTCTCTGTCAAAAGTAAACAGCCCAAGCTTCTCCAGCCTCTCTCCATAGCTGATATGCTCCAACCCAGGGAACATCCTGGTGAATCTCCTCTGCAACCCCCTCCAGTACAATCACATCCTTCCTGTAATGAGGCTCCCAGACCGACATACAGTACTCCATCATGGACTAAACCAAGCCCTGTATAACATTTATAATCTACTCCCTGATTAATAAACGCTCCACCCACAGTTCAATTCTTAACTAGTCCATTACCCTGTTCAGTCACATTCAGGGATGTGTGGAGAAACACCCTCTGAGCTCCCTAGTGTGCTGCCAATCATTGTGTACACCCCATGTCTGGTTCCTCCTTCCAAAGTACATCACCTCATATTTATCAGGATCACATTCCATCTGCCATTGATCTGCCCATCTCATCATTCCACTTGTATTTTCCTGTAAAATCAGAACTTCCTCCTCACTACCAACCACCCGGCCAATCTTTGTGTCAAACACAAACTTACTTATCACAACTCCCACCCCTCCACCCACCACCCCCCCCCCTCCAGATTCATATCTATACCATTTATGAATGCTACAAACAATAAGGGACACAGCACTGATCCCTGTGGTACACCAGGGGACACTGGTCTCCAGTCACACAAACAGCCTTCTCCCACCACCCTCTGCCTCCTGACACTAAGACAATTTCCGCTGTATCTTTTCAATTTATCCTTGACACTCTGAGATTTTACTTTATTTTTTTCAGTTTCCCATGCGGAACTTTGTGAAAGGCATTGCATCAAAACTAAACAAGCGATCTCCTCAAACTAAAAGAATCAACTCCATTAGTGTGACTTCACTCTGATAAAGTCATGATGATTATCCCTGATCAAGCCTTGCCATTCTGATTGGAGTTCAATTTTCTCCTTCTCTATTTTCTCCAGTAGTTTCCCGAACAGTGATTTAGTACTCTTTCGTCTATAGTTTCCTGGTCTATCTCTACCACCCTTACTGTGAAGTGCAATCATATTAGCTGTTCTCCAGTCCTCTGGCACCTCCCCTATTGTCAGATTCTAATTAAAAATTCCAATCAGCGTCTTTCCTCCTTTGACTCCAACATTATACAGACCTGCAGATTGGTCCAATTTTATACCAGACAAAGCCTCAAACCGCCGCTCGTATTTTACATCAATCTCTTTTCAAGAGCTTTCCAGTCCATCTTCTCAAATTCTGTACCTGCATCCTCCTTCTCCCAAGTAAAACAGCTGTGATGTTGACAAGTAACAATCTATCAATGTACTCCGGGTTAACACACTGATTGCCCCTTTGTTTCTAATGGACACTAACTGTTGCTGATTATTCTGTTCGACTTGTCCGTGTAGAATATCATGGGATTCTCCCTCATCTCGCCTGTTTGCACTTCTCCATGTCCCTTGGTTATTCTCTCCCCTCTATGTTTCTAAGTTTCACTAAAATCACCTCTCATCTTTTGAACCTCGAGATCACAGGCTGAGTTTCCACATCAGACAATCTTGCCTTTTTAGGGATTAATCTGGAGAATACCTTTTGCAGTTCGTCTGTAGTATATTCTACCTTAGATCGGGACTCCAAATGGTACACAATACTCTCAGTTTAGTCTCAGCAGCACTCTGTGCAGCTGGCGCATGGCATCTTCTAGAACATAGAACATAGAACATAGAACAATACAGCACAGAACAGGCCCTTCGGCCCACGTATTGTGCCGAACTTCTAACCTAGATTAAGCACCCATCCATGTACCTATCCAAATGCCGCTTAAAGGTCGCCAATGATTCTGACTCTACCACTCCCACGGGCAGCGCATTCCATGCCCCCACCACTCTCTGGGTAAAGAACCCACCCCTGACATCTCCCCTATACCTTCCACCCTTCACCTTAAATTTATGTCCCCTTGTAACACTCTGTTGTACCCGGGGGAAAAGTTTCTGACTGTCTACTCTATCGATTCCTCTGATCATCTTATAAACCTCTATCAAGTCACCCCTCATCCTTCGCCGTTCCAACGAGAAAAGGCCGAGAACTCTCAGCCTATCCTCGTACGACCTACTCTCCATTCCAGGCAACATCCTGGTAAATCTTCTCTGCACCCTCTCCAAAGCTTCCACATCTTTCCTAAAGTGAGGCGACCAGAACTGCACACAGTACTCCAACTGTGGCCTAACCAAAGTCCTGTACAGCTGTAAGATCACTTCACGACTCTTGAATTCAATCCCTCTGCTAATGAACGATAATACTCCATAGGCCTTCTTACAAACTCTATCCACCTGAGTGGCAACCTTCAAAGATCTATGTACATAGAGCCCAAGATCCCTCTGTTCCTCCACCTGACTAAGAACCCTACCATTAACCCTGTATTCCGCATTCTTATTTGTTCTTTCAAAATGGACAACCTCACACTTGGCAGGGTTGAACTCCATCTGCCACTCCTCAGCCCAGCTCTGCATCATATCTAAGTCCCTCTGCAGCCGACAACAGCCCTCCTCACTGTCCACAACTCCACCTATCTTCGTATCATCTGCAAATTTACTGACCTACCCTTCGACACCCTCATCTAAGTCATTAATAAAAATTACAAACAGCAGAGGACCCAGAACTGATCCCTGCGGAACTCCACTTGTAACTGGACTCCATGCTGAATATTTACCATCTACCACCACTCTCTGACTTCGACCGGTTAGCCAGTTTTCTATCCAATTGGCCAAATTTCCCTCTATCCCATGCCTCCTGACTTTCCGCATAAGCCTACCATGGGGAACCTTATCAAATGCCTTACTAAAATCCATGTACATTGAAATCTATATTTCAATTACATTCACATGAATGTAAACCTAATTTTTCGTTTCCTATTTGCTTCTGTTTAGATTACATTGCATTACAGTGTGGAAACAGGCCCTTCGGCCCAACAAGTCCACATCGACCCGCTGAAACGCAACCCACCCATACCCCTACATTTACCCCTTACCTAACACTACGGGCAATTTAGCATGGGCAATTCACCTGACCTGCACATCTTTGGACTGTGGGAGGAAACCGGAACACCCAGAGGAACACCCGTGTGGGCGGCACGGTGGCACAGTGGGCGGCACGGTGGCACAGTGCTTAGCACTGCTGCCTCACAGCGCCAGAGACCCGGGTTCAATTCCCGCCTCAGGCGACTGACTGTGTGGAGTTTGCACGTTCTCCCCGTGTCTGCGTGGGTTTCCTCCGGGTGCTCCGGTTTCCTCCCACAGTCCAAAGATGTGCAGGCCAGGTGAATTGGCCAGGCTAAATTGCCCGTAGTGTTAGGTATGGGGTAGATGTAGGGGTATGGGTGGGTTGCGCTTCGGCGGGGCGGTGTGGACTTGTTGGGCCGAAGGGCCTGTTTCCACACAGTAACTAACCTAATCTAATCTAATCTAATTCTAATCACATATGTTCTCGAAACCCACGCAGACACGGGGAGAATGTGCAAACTCCACACAATCAGTCACCGAAGGTGGGAGTTGAACCCGTGTCTCTGGCGCTGTAAGGTAGCAGTGCTAACCACTATGCCACTGTGCTGCCCAATTCTTCCCAATTCCTTTCACTTTAACTTTTCTTATGATGTTAGTGGGAGAGTTCTTATAAAAGATCCTCTTGAATATCCAACTATCCGTTATCCATTAGCTCCTCGTTGCCTACATCCACAAGAATCATCTTCAAACCATTCCAAAAAATGTTTGCCACTTATGGTTTTCGTTTCATCGATGCATTATCATCCTCCCCAGTTTTCCCATTACCTTCTATATATCCAGTAACACGTTCTTTATAATCGAGCCCAACAGACACCCGACCACGGATGACAAGTTACTGATCTGTAGTTCACCACTCTCCATCTTCATCTTTTCTTAAACTGTTGGACAATATTTGTAACCTTTGCCTTATCCAGATTGGCTAAATATCTTTCGGGAATGTATTGGAAAACAACCTGATAATCTGCGATGCAATCAATATGCCTATTGCTGCTTCCTCTGAAATTCTTGTATGAAGTACATCTGATCTGTCAGATTTATAAATACTCAATCCAGCTTTCTTTTAAAACATGATCTCAACACTTATAAGAATGGTCTTAGACTTTACTTACACAAGCCCCATGGTCACTTGGTATTTCTGGGAGAACTTCTGGATATTCTGCCTTGAAGATAGAGACAAAGAAAGTGTTTCTTTTCCCTGCAATTTCTCTGTTGTCTTCAATAAATTATTCTGTCCGCACACCCACTGTTCAATATTTGACCTTGTTTTTACTTTTGTGTCATATACTGATGTACTTTTTTTTAGCAGTCTTTATGTTTTTCTTTTGTTTGTATGCTTTTTCGCTTTTTGATTTTCTTTTCTTGGTCATCCGTTGCTGGGTCCTATATTTCTCTGAATCCACTGGCTTACTACGGTACTTGGCATTTTTCTAAGCTAATTCCTGTGATCTAATAGATAGTTGAAGGTGAGGCTGAAAGGGTTAGGTCGGAGAGGCGGTTGGACCTGATTGATCGGAAGGAAGATGAACACATAGGAACGTTCAAAAGGGGGGAGGATGCTGAGTTGGAAGATTGGACTGGGATAAGGTGGAGTTAGGGTAAATGGGGAAACTGGTGAAACCTACATTAATCCCCTGTGGTTGGAGGGTCCCACGGTAGAAGAAGAACCTTTCTTCATCCATGCTTCGGGTGGTTAGGGTTTGGTGATGGAGGAGGCCCAGGACTCTCACGTCCTTGGCAGAGTGGAAAGGAGAGTTAAAGTGTTCAGCCACAAGGCGGTGGAGTTGGTCAATGTGGCTATCCCAGATATGCTCTCTGAAATGAACCACCTGCCTTACCAATGTGGAGAAGACCACACTGGCTTCAATGTATGTAGTAGATGAGGCGTTCTGTCTCCCTTCATCACCTATCACTTTCAACCCCACCTTCATCTACCTATCGCATTCCTAGCTACCTCTCTCCTGCCACACCGCCTTCTCATTTATCTCTCAGCCCCCTTCATCATAAGCCTCATTCCTGATGAAGGGCTTATGCCCAAAACGTCAATTCTCCTGCTCCTAGTACACTGCCTGACTGTGCTTTTCCAGCACCACACTCTTCGACTCTGATCTTCCAGCACCACACTCTTCGACTCTGATCGCCAGCATCTGTAGTCCCCAATTTCTCCTCACGCCTTCAGGGCTTGCATGATTCAGATTTATGACAGTTACTTCAAATAAAACAAAAACTACAGTGTACTCAAACAGCATAAAAGAAAACCAATGCATTGTGGTCACTGTTCCCAAAAGGTTCTTTACAGCAAAGTTTTCAATTAGCTTTTCTGATCATCCAACACCAATTTCTAAATAACCTGATCTCGAGCTCAGTGCTCAACAAAATGTTAACGCCAGCTATCTAACACATGCTCATGAAATCCATTTTTCCCAGCATTAGCATTCAGTTGGGTTAACACAGTTTAGATATAATGTAAACAGTACATTATTACTGCAGTAGCCACAAATGTGTATATCTCATTTCCTGTTTTATAACATGTCCAGCATTTGTATTGCAGCTTTCACTTTGATATATAACTCCCATCAATGTTTGCTCCTCCTTGCTGTTTTTGCGCTCCACCTTACTAGATTCTGGAGAATCTGAGCGATGTGGGATTTGGGAGATTAATGGTAGAGATCATCTCACCATATCATTTATGATCTTCTCATACTTTAATTTCTCCAGATCTCCTGTGATTCTGTGGAATGGCGAAGGACAATGATCTTCCAACAATACTCTGTATTCCCCCAGAGAGCTAACCTGGGTGGGAACCTTACAGCAGGTGGGTAAAGTGTTGCTGCTGCTGTACAGGATCTTAGTGTGATCACATCTGGAGTAGTGTGTACAGATTTCGTCTCTTCAATGAAGAAAGGATGTTATTATATTGGAAGCAGCTCAGAGATGGTTCCCTCAGCTGATTCCTGCAATGAAGGTGCTAGCTTATAACGAAAGGATGATCAGGTTGATCCAATAGCCATTGGAGTTTACAAAAATAAAGGATGATCTTATTTCAACATAGATGACAGGAAGGAGTCAACAACTGAAGAGAATTACACAGATAGTGGGGGAATCCATTCCGTTCTGCAGCCTGTTACACAGGAACAACAGGAGGATATTCAGGCCCTCGAGCCTGTTACACCAGAATAGGGCGACACTGTTCAGCCCCTTGAGCCCGATGTATATTTACAGGAGGAGGCCAATCAGCCCCTCGAATCTATAACACTGGCCCCAGAGTAAGACATGTTGCACCAGTATCCTGTTACACAGCAACAGGATCAGTCCATTCAGCCTCCTCAAGTCCGTAACATAGGAACTGGAAGTGGCCACACAGTGACTGGAGATTGTTACACTGGGATAACAGGAGGCCATTCAGACCCACCGAGTCTGTTGCAAGGGAAATGTGTTAGGATAAAAACTATCTGAGACTTTTTTCATGAGAAAGGAGGAGGTAATTCAGATACGTGTCTGTTGTATGGGAACAAGAGAAGACCAATCGCTCCCTTCGTCCCATCGCTGGGATACATGAGGAGACCGTTCAGTATCTCCACCGATTATGGAGAAATATGAGAAGACCCATCAGACCCTCAAAATGTTACACAGTAACGGGAAGATTCCATAATCCCCCACCCCTCTAACGCATCAACAGGAGGTGGTCATTCTGGCCTTGGAGATGACAACATGGGAACGTCAGAAAGACTTCATCCCATTGATTTTGTACACCAGCAGGATGATGAGTCCAGTCACCCACACATACCGCTTATGCAGCAATTGGAGCACATCTCTTAATACCTTTAGCCCTTCAAACAGGAATTCAAAGAAAACGTAAAGGTTTTAGAAAGGGAAGAACTTATAATAACTGAATACATTAGGGAGTAAAATGTAACAATAAAGTATTGTAATTTCAGGCAAATTATTAGAATCCATTGTTGAGGACATTTGCAAACGTAAACCACAATCCATCGGACTTAACATGGTTTTACAAAAGATAAACTATGATTGAAGTTGTTTACAGATGTGACAAACAAGGTGGATAGTGGGAATCCTGGAGATGGAATATATCTGGTCTTCGTGAAGGCATCGGATATGTCGCTTCTCCAAAGAGTGAGTGGTAAGATCAGACAGCATCAGTTTAGAAGTAATTTATGAGCTTGGATGGAGGCTTGGTTAACTAACAAAATGCAGTCAGATGAATTAAATGTATCATTTTTTATTGGAAAATGCAATTTGTTGGGTGCCATAGATTTCAGTTCTCATGCCTCAACCATTTGGGATCGATATTATTACTCGGTTGACGGGATAAAAAATACTACAGCTACATTTTCAGATGACACTAACATTGGTGGGAAATTACTTTGGAATGATGATGCAAGAGATTTAAAAACTATATGAATAGGTTGGGTGAATGGGCAAACATTTGGCAATGAAAATTAAAGTGGATAAATATAGGGTTATTCAAGTTGGCCAGCCGAATAAAAAGGCAAATTATTATCTAAATGGAGAGAAACTTCAAAGTGCTTAAGTGCAGAGGGATCTGGGTGCCTGCTTGCATATCACAGAAAACTTGCTTGCGGGTACTTCAAATACTGAGAAATGCAAGCATAACTTCAGCATTTATTTATAAAAGGATAGAGTAGAAAGGTAGGGAGTGTTGCTGTAGCTATGCAAGGCATTAGTGAGGCTACAACTGGCGTACAGTTTGGGTGTCCTGCAGAATGAGGTATTTCCATTGGAGGCAATTCAAAAGAGGTTCATTAGAATGATTCCATATTTTAAGTGTTTGTCTTATGAAGAGAAATTGAGCAGTTCAGGCCTATACTCTCGATTTTATAAGAACGGTAGGAGAGCTCATTGAGGTCTGTAAGATGCGAAATATAATTGAAAGTGTAGATGTGGAGTGGATTTTTTTTCATCAGCCGCAATCTCCAACAAGAGACTGGAGTTTGACGATCGAGAGATAGCAGGGATGTGGAACAGAGGTCGCGATGACATCAGCCATGATGATTCGAGAGGTCGGATTCCTGACTGATTCTCCTCATTCATATTCAGCTTTTCCACTGTGTTACACAGTAATGGGAGAGGACTGTGTATCAAACAGGAAGCAGGCTCTCTGGATAAATAAGTCTTAATCAGTTTGACAGAATGTCACCAGTGGAGTCACACAGTGACCAGTGCTGGGTCCTCCACTATTTACAATCTAAATCAATGATCAGGAGGATGGAACAGGTATAGGGATACTGAGTTTGGTCATGTTGCTGTGATAAGCAAGAGATTAAATTATCAAGGGAGGTAAAGGCAATGGATAATAATTTGGCAGGTGCAATGTAACATGATATAACCTGTCATTTCATTTACAGGACTAATGGAAGGCAGTATGTTACTGAAATGGAGAGGGATTACAGGGATTAATGGGGGGTCCAGTCAGCCCAGGTCAGACATGGGAGGTTTTGCTCCATCCCTGATCGTCTGCTCCCAGACACACCAACTGACCCCATTGCTCTCCATATACATGGAATGTTTTGAAGTGTTTGGTTGTTGATGGGGATTCTGTTTTCAAACATGTATTAAGGGGACGGCCTTTATCCAGGATACATTCATTCATTTCTACATGGAGACCCGAAGACGATGGGAATGCTGTCTGCTTGTGAATGAAGGAACTGTGGCTGCTGTCAGGACAGAGGTATTCACCAACATAGTGTACTGTGCATGGACACACGGTAACATTAACAGAGAGAGAGCTACTTCAGTTCCTCTACCTCTCCCCATTGACATGGGTACTCTGCAGATGCCACATACACCATCGGGAATCCCATTATACTGGATACACCCGGCAGCTCTCTGCTGTGGGTGAAACGATGTATTTACTTCATCCACCATATATATCCTCCATCACCAAATGGTTACATTGATGGCAACATACTGGGAGATGATAGCTATGTCACCCAGTCCTGCTTGGAAAGTTCCAGAACATAGAAGCTGAATGAAACTGTGACCCGAACAGCCACTGGCAGCACCGTCCTTTCCCCTGGGGTGAAGCTGCAGGACGCGTTAAAGGAGCTGACACCGCTCTGTGACCAGCTCCTTGTTTAATCAGTGTCCCCTTACACTCTGCTCCTGGATTAAGTGTAGCTTGCGAGGCTGTTAATGGAAAACTCGGGTGGGTCCAACAGATCCCTTTCCACACATACACTAACTCTGTGTTTTCAGAGTTTCCCCACTCTGTAACCTTTGCTCCATTTGTTGCTCATGTGACAGACCCAGATGCTGTAACTATAGTCCCCAGGCTCCACCCAAAGATGGGTCAGCAAATCCTCATGTCTCCCTGAATGTCTCAGGCAGCTCACAGCACAACCACCAGCAAACCATCCCCAACCCCCCACTAAATTTTCAATAAGAGTCAGTCAGAAACTCCTCATCTATAAGGACCAGACCAGATCCCTGCAAAATATTTTAAGAAAGTCGCTTAGACCCAAACCTTTCCTTATTTTGAAAATAGATGTGAAGTTTGTGTTCCAGATATGTTGTGACTGGTCAAACTACTCGACTTTAAGCAAAATATAATCTATTCAAATGCTTTAGTTAAAATACAATTAAAGAAAAGAACATTTTGAAATAGCTTATATGTTTGAACACTTACACAAACAATAGATACCGTACCTTCTTGGTATACACTGCTGGTACAAAGATATATTCAAATACAGATCCTTACATGCAGTTTTCCGATCGAAGAGATATCAACATCAACAGAGATCTCCGAGAGAAAAGCAGCTGGGGATCATGTATTGAACCTTCCAACCCTTTCCGGGATCCCCAACAGCTTCTGAATGCTGCAGTTAAAAACAAACCGAGAAAACCTGGTCTGGGAGAGCTGGCCGCTGCCCTTCCATTGTTACCAATGTTTTAATAAAACCTAAAGGCTTTCTCAATTATTTACTTAAACTGTTTTCAGACAGCAGTTCTGCACCTCTGTCTTTATAACCTCTGTTCAAAAAATAATCCCAAGATAAAATAACCTTCTTATAGTGATAGTATACTCACAACTCCACCTTTAATAAAATGATCCATCAATATACAAAAAGGGATTCATTTTAGACCTCCTAACCTTCCTCTATGAGTAGACTGGCGGGAATGGCAGGATTACCTTACACTGAAAGACTGAAGTGACTGGGCTTGTATACCCTTGAGTTTAGAAGACTAAGAGGGGATTTGCTTGAGACATATAGGATTATGAAAGGATTGGGCACTCTGGCAGCAGGAAACATGTTTCTGCTGATGGGTGAGTGCCGAAATCAGAGGACACAGTTTAAAAATACAGGGTAGACCATTTTGGATAGAGATGAGGAGAAACTTCTTCACCCAGAGAGTGGTGGCTGTGTGGAATGCTCTGGCCCAGCGGGCAGTGGAGGCCCAGTCTCTGGATTCATTTAAGAAAGAGATGGATAGAGCTCTCAAAGATAGTGGAATCAAGGGTTATGGAGATAATGCAGGAAGAGGATACTGATGAGGAATGATCAGCCATGATCATATTGAATGGTGGTGCAGGCTCAAAGGGCAGAATGGCCTACTCCTGCACCTATTGTCTATTGTCTATTGACTGCAATGCATATATATTACAATGACTCTGAGCATACAAATGTTCACGAGATTCGATTTCAGTCATTTTACTCCTGCCACAGAATGCCTTTGTCTTTCTTCACTCAAGTTTCCACAACGTGTCAAAACTTAGGCTTTCTAACCCTGACAAATGTATAATTTCACATTGAATGGCGGAAATTATAAGCTCAGTCGACACAGACTGGTATCCCAAAACTTCTCCAAAAACTTTAAGGGGTCACGATCAATGAAAACGATTTGTCTCAGATACGTTATTTGCAATTTAAATGCTGAAATGTTGTAACACCAACACCAAGCTCAAGGCCTCCTTCCCCATTGGGGAATCAATCTGTTGATGTTTCCACTGGACACTCCAACCACACGTTACATAATGGAGCACTTCTCATCTCTCCAATAGTCCTTCTGAATGACATAGCTCCTCATGTCTCAGCATAAAAGAATTAAATCCTTCTTTACCTCTTAATGCTGTAACCTCTTTACCTGCTACTCCTGGCCTATGCCAGTAAACCTTACTCTCACAGGGATATGTTCTAAGAAAATCTCACACATTCTTCTCAATCTCTCACAGAAACCAAACTTTGATTTCTGAACTCAATCATCATCATCAGCCATTTTAGCTTCGAACCTTCCCATTGTTACTCTCTGCTCTTCCACATGAGTTCTCATGACTGCAGGAAGTAAATTGTTGAATTTCTCGAAAATAAGAATCTCTCTAAGGGTCATAGGTTTGCTCTGTTTTAATACCCTTCCTCACCTTTCAAAATTTGTTTGATCCTTTCAAACACAATGTGCGTTTAACCAGGCATGCCATTTTAGATTCCTGAAACACTGTCTGTCAGCTTCTGGCACAAGCTCATATGCACTTCAATCGGCTTTCTTTACCTCCTCATACTCAGCAGATACCTCCTCTGATAGGGATGCAAATGCCTATCAGCTTTGTTTGAATCAATTAAATCCACATGTTCTCTGGCAACTGCATTTGTTTAGCCCCTTTCTGAAATGATATTAAAAAGGCTCCCTCCATCATTCTCATTAAATTTAGATAATACCTGGATGTATTTAAACAGATCCCCATCAGACCTTTGGCTATATAGGGTTGCTCATCCTCACTATCCTCCTTATCCAGCCGACTGTCTGCCTTCATCTTCACCTTCTATGTCAACTTTCCTCTCTAATTACTAACTTTTGAAGTTGAAACTCTCTGCTTTTCTTCTCTCTTTTTCTCTCTTTCGTCTTCATTTCCTTTTCTTTTATTTCTACTTTTCATCATAATTCAAACTGTTTCAATTCCTTTTCATGTTCAAGGTGCCGCATTTGAAATTGAATTCTAGCCATTTCCAAAGATTCTGATGGCGGTTCCACCAAATGTAATTGCCAAGCTATAGCTGTAATTATCTCTCATTTTCTCACAGACAAACACAGCCCCAACTCCAGCTTGTCTGCCAATTCATACAGCTTCCCTTCATTACCTTTTGTAAAACCCCTAACTTTACTTCTTCCACACCCAGACAACACTTAGTGACTGAAATTGTCTTTACACTCAACACACTGTTTAAACCATCCGAATTCAACATCCGGAACCAAAGACACTAACAACCACCATACGGGATCTTTGAACCCAATAGCCTCCCAGTACATACTATCCAGTGTCTGCATGAGCTTATTCTGGATTCTCTAGTTTCCTCCAACAACTCAAAAGTGTGCATGTCAGGTGAATTGGCCATGCTAAATTGTTTGTAGTTTTCAGGGATGTGTGGGTTAGGTGCCTTAGTGGGGAAAAATGTGTAATAATAGGGTAGAGGAATGGGTCTGGGTAGGTTACTCCTCGGAGGGTCGGTGTAGACTTGTTGGGTCGAATGGCCTGTTTACACACTGTAGGGATTGTAATTCTTAACCCAATTTGGTGTTACCGATTTAGAACCAGACAAGAGTCCCCAGTTTGCAATAGACCAACCAGACTGACTCAAACTAGTTTAAGGAGCTAGCTTGGATGCCAACCTTTCCTTATTTTAAAGGAAGATGTGAAGTGGGTATTCCAGATGTGATGGTACTCGTCAAACCACTCTCCATTAAGCAAAACACAATGTATTTAAACACTGTAATCAAAATCCATACACAATGAAGAGGAATTTAGACTAACTTAACTATTGGAAACCATAACAGAATAATGGATACAGTACCTTCTACAAATGAACTGTTCCAATATACTACAATCACCTAAACACACCCCTTGGCAAAAAGGAACATTCAGGCATGCATTCTTGCATACAGTTCTCCAATCCAGGAGGAAAGAGCATCAAGTGAGCTTCCAGAGAAAATAGCAGCTAGGGATAATTTACTAAAACTTACACCCGTTCTGGGACCCCAAGCACCTGGTGATTGTTATTGCTACAATGAAAAGAAACCTAGAAAGCCTGGTCTATGCGAGCTGGCCATTGTTACTACTATTTATTAAAAACCCGAAAATCCCCATAAGTTATTTACTTGAGCCGTTTTCAGTAGGAAGTTTGGCCTTTAAGACCTCTTACTAAAAATAAGGAGAAAATAACCTTTTATTTAAAAAGTGACAGCATTATCAGGCAATTTAGATGTCTGGTCCTTTACTCAGTGGTCTTCCTCGTGTTACTGATCGCAAGGTCACCTGAGAGGGACAGCCACAGGTACACACCAAGTTACAAGGATGTTTCTCATAACATCTGAAACACACCTGTCCATGAACCATCACATGGGACACTTCGGGAAGTGAACAACAGCCTGACACACGCCATTTCATTATTTCTGAGCTTCACAATGCCAGCACTCGATACACGAGGGAGACAAAACCCAAGGCCAGGGAAAGATACAAAGGGACAGAGAGATTTACATTAAAGACAGAAACAGGCAGTTAATTAACTGAAAAGATGTTGTGGAAATATGGGGGAAAAGACAGGGCAGTGGGACTAACTGCAGAAGTGAGATCTTCGTGAGTAAAATTACAAGAATGAGAACATTGAATACAGGCATTGTCAGATCAGCTGGAATGGTTTGTTACATCAAATTCTGAATCTGCTTCACAGAACACCACAAACAACATAAACTGGGACAAGATGACAGCCCAGCATGGAGAGCTGTGCACACCATGCTAGTGTGTTGCTCAGTGAACTGCACTATCTGGAGAGTATTGCAAACTTTACTAACATATGCTAACTATACTCGCATCAGATAACTGCCGATAATGGGAAGGTTTGCTCTCTCTGTGTGTTCATCAGAGACTGAGAGAGTGTGCGCAATAGGTGTGATTGAATGCGAAACTCATTGTTTGAGAAGGAACGCACATGGAGAAAACAATTTTAAATAAGAACAGCTGGCAGGCTTTTTGTTTATCAATAGAGATAACGAGGGAAGTTTCATGGAGAGATGAGGTAAAGTATTTGAGAATGTTAAAATAAAGGCATTGCCAGACAAAACAGCAATATACATCCGCATGCACATGAATGACAGATCGATGGGGGTTTGGTGTGAATTCGAATCAGATTTGCTTCGGCAAGTTTGAAGCCGGGAACGTCAGCAGCAGATTATTGGCTTCATTAAGCCTGTACTTCATAGCTCAAGGTTCAAACAGCAGATGGAATAAACCAGTGAGATATATTCTGGAGTAGTGAGTAGTTCAAGTTAGAAATGTCAGGGAATGGTGTCAATAATCAGCTCATTGTCAAAGGGATATCCCACAGTTGTGACTTGTCTGCTTCAGCTGCAGATATTGGCCAGGGATGGGATGGAAACAGTGGAAGGAAGTGGAGTTTGTAACCAGAACAGTAGACAGTGACCTCCATGCTCTTAACAGCAAAGTCAATGGTACGATGCATTGTGATTCTCCCCAGAAACTGAATAGTTCAACATAGAAATCCGTGAGTAACACTGCCAGAGTAGAGAGCGAGACAGTAATTGAACACCTTCATTGATGCAGTTAGCAGTGGTCTGTAGACTGAATATCTGGATTTAGAGATTGGATTGGATTGTAACAATAATAGTTGCAGGAAGTGTAGACTATATGAAATAACAATAGTACAGTCATAACTGGTTTATACAAAACAAAATCTGGATAGTGACCCTCACCAGGAATACAAACGGTAGCCAGGAAGGGATAATAAAAGTATTGAATAATGAGAAGAGCATAATAGATCTGCGATGATAATGACAACCAATCAAATACAGAAAGATACCAAACATAATTGGCTAAGTTCCTGTCTATTGTTGGAATATTCCAGTCTAATGTTCTCAGATTCTGATCCATTGTTGGAACATTCCAGTCTCATGTTCTCAGATTCTGATCTCTCCTCCCCTTCTCTCTGGATCTGCTGATCCCTGTCAGTGCTGTCGGTGATGCTCCCGCTCATGTTATGGGTTGACACATTGGACGTAGCCCATTTATCATTAAAAGATGGAAACCATCCACTGGAATAATTAGAATCCATGGAGATTGGCATTAATCGCAGTCACTGAACAAATAGGCTCAGTTAACCAGTTCAATAAATCACTTTTCATTTACTGGTTTTGGACGGAATGGATGAGGGTTGCTGAGGGATGGACCATAAATCTTTCAATATTTTATATCTTTTTTTCCTTGTATATGAGAGTATTAAAAGAACACTGCAGGGGTCTATGTATGTTCCATTCTGTTTATGAAAGTAGGCAGTTATAAAATAACAGATCGGCTGCATAAAAAAGGGGCGTGGGCAAGTTTCTCGATACGTGAACACAAAGTATGGTGCTTATTGACCAGTGTGAGTCTACTCCTGGTTTTAATGCCCTGTTATCAAATCCTTTCATAACCTTGAGATAGAGCATTGAGACTGCTGCTCAGGAACAGGCCGAAGAAATTCTGTCCCTATGGGCCTCTTACAGAGGGAGAAGAGAACACCATTCAGTCCATATTAGCCTGTTGCTACTTGAAAAGGTGTAAAGCTGGAATATTGGCACATTTTGTCAACAGAATCATTCAGAACAAAGATATGTGTTGCTGCAGCTGCATAAAGTGTAACTGAGAGGGCACCTAGAGTACATTGTGTTGTCTGTGTTTCTGTATCTGAGAAAGGATGGACCTCCATCAGATACAGTTTAACGGCTGCTCGTAATCCACGGGTTGCTGTGTCTCGGATCGGTTACACAGGGACAGGAGGAGGCCATGCAGCCTCTCGAGTGTGTTTAGAAGAACTGGAGGAGGCCATTAAACTTCTTGAGTCTATTGCAGAGGGGCAGGAGGAGCCTAGTCAGACTTTCGAGCCCGTTATAGAGGGACAGGAAGTGTTGATTTAACTTTCAAGTCTGTTACGCAGAAATATTAGTTTTAAATTAGTTGTGGAATAGGAAATACCTGATGTCAACATTAAAGTTCTAACTTTGAACAAAGTCAATTTTGAAAGTGTTCGGCGAGCCCTGTGAAAGGCTGATTGGAATACCCTATTCACAGGTAAAGGGATGGTTGGAAAATGCAAGGCCATCAAAATGTGGTTCCAGACAGTCCAGAGCCAACGTGTTCCTATTAGTGAGATGGGCAAGGCTGGTGGGTGCAGGGAGTGCTGGATGGCTAGAGATATTGATGTTATGGTCAAAGTAAGGAAGGAGGCATATGTCAGGTAAACAGAGCTGAGATTAAGTGATTCCCGAGAGGAGTATAAGGGCAATAAGTGTATAGTCAACGGGGAATTCGGGCCAGAAAAATGTGGACATGAGATGGCTTTAGAAATAGGGTTAACGAGGCATTGAAGAAATTCTACACATCCTTTAATGGTAAAAGATTAACTAGGGGGAGAATAGGGCCCCTTAAAGATCAGTAAGGCTACCTATGTGTGGAACCACCCGAGATTGGAGGGATATGAAACAAAAACTTCTCCTCAGTATTTAATGAGGAGGAGGTTACAAGAGCGAGAGAATGAATAAATATACAGTGAAACATTGAAAGGTGTCTATATTACAAGGAGGTGTTTGACATTTTAAAACAAATAAAGGTGGACTAATCCCTGGGACCTGATCAGTTGTATCCCAAATGTTTGTGAGAAGCTAGGAAAGAAATTGGTCAGCATTTTGCTGATATATTTGTATCATTGATTTCCACAGGTGAGGTGTCAAAAGACTGGAGGGCAGCTAACATTTAAAAAGTAAGGAAATAAAAACAGGTAACTATAGATTAGTGAGCCTGACGTCAATGGTGACGAAATTGTTGGAGGGGATTTTGTTGGAAAGGATGTAAATGCATTTGAAAAGACAAGGACTGAAGAGGGCTTTGTACATTGGAGATCACGTCTCACTGACTCGGTGTAATCTTTTGAGGAAGCGATGAAGATGATCGATGAAGACAGGCCAGTAGATTTTATCTTTATGGAATTCAGTAAGATTACCAAAATGTTCTACATGGTAGACTGGTTTGCAAGGTTAGACTTCCTCGGATCCAGGGAGAACTCGCCATTTGGATCTGAAATTTTCTTGAATATTGGAGACAGGGCGTGACAGTGGACATTTGTTAATTAAACTTGGAGACATGTGACCAGTGGCGTGCCGCAAAGATCAATAGTGGGTCCACTGCCTTTTGTCACTGATACAATTCATTTACATTTGAGTATATGAAGTATGGTCAGTAAGTTTGTAGATAATTCCAAATTTGGTGATGTAGTCGACAGTGAAGAATGATCTCTCAGACTATAATGGAACCTTGTTTAGGTGAACCGAGGAGCGGCAGATAGAGTATATTTTAGTTACATGTGAGGTGTTGCATTTTGGCAAGAAAAATCAAGGTAAGGTTACAGGTAGTGCCCTGTCGAAAGCTGCCAGTGAAGGAGAACTCCATAGAAATTATCGAATCCCTAGAGTTAGGAAACAGGTTTTTCGGCCCATCGAGGCCACACCGAACTTCTAAACAGTATCCCACTGGACAAACCCCTGCCCTGTCCCTCTGAGCCTGCATTTCCCATGGCTAATCCACCTCCCCTACACATCCCTGGGTACGGTGCGCAATTTAGCATGGCCAATCTACCCTTATCTGTATATTCTTATACTGTCAGAATAAAACATTACACCCAGAGGAAACTCACGCAGACATGGGGAGAATGTACAAACTCCACACAGCCAGTCATTCAAGGATGGAATTAAACCCAGGTCACTGCCCTGTGAGGCAGCAAAGCTAGACTAGTGGTGCAGGTTCTCCGTTCCTTGAAAGTGCCGTCACAGGTAGACAGCGCAGTGATGAAGGCATTTGGTGATCTTCCCTTTATTGGTGCATGCTTTGAGTCGAAGCATTTGCATGACATGTTAAATCTGAACAGGACATTGGTTTGGCCACTTTTGTAATATTGCCTTTAATTCTGGTCTCCCTGTTGTCAGAAAGGCGTTGTCAAACCTGAAAGGGTGCAGAAGAGATTTAAAAGAATGTTGCAGATGTTGGAGGGTCAGAGTTACAGAGAGAGTTTTAATAGGCTGGGGCTATTTTCAAGTGTTGAGGCTGAGGGGTTTATAAAATCATGAGGGACATTGATAAGGTAAACAGTCAATGTCTTTTCCCAGGATAGACGAGTCCAAAATTAGAAGACAAAGGTTTAAGTTGAGAGGAGAAAGATTTAAAAAGGGACACGAGTGACAACATTTTCACACAGAGACCGCTGTGTGTATGGATTGAACAGACAATAGAGGTGGTGGGGGCAGGTACAGTTACACCATTTAAAAGGCATTTGGATGGATACATGCATGGGAAGGGTTTAGAGGGAGATGGGCCAAGTGCTGGCAAGGGAGACGAGATTAATTTAGGATATTTGGCGGTATGGATGACCAGACCGAACGATCTTTTTCCGTGCTGTACATCTCTGAGAGTCTATTGACTCTTCATTGTATAACACGGGAACAGGAGGAGGCTATTCAGCTTCTGAATTTTTCCAGTCGGCTTGTTTGCTCAATTACAGAGAGTCAAATACAAAAATACATCATTCAGAATTTGATGATGTTTTACAGAAACAGGGGAAAGGCCTTTCGTCAAGAAAAAAGCTGTGAAGAATGTGAAGAGGCCATTCAGTCCCTCACCTCCATTCCACAGGAGCAGCAGGTGAGCACAGAGCTATTGGAGCCTGTTAATTAGGAGCAGGAGGAGGACATGTATTTTCACAAACTTGGGATCAGGAGGCAGTCATTCAACTGCTTGAAACTGGGGCACAGGGACAGGAGGCAGTCACTCAACTGTTCGAGGCTGGGACACAGGAATAGGAGCCAGTTATTCAACTGCTCAAAACTGCGGCACAGGGAACTCTGGAGGCGAGTGAGGCCCAAGGATTCTATTACGCAGGAACAGGAGGAGGTGATTCACTCCCCACCAGTATGGGACACTGGGAGGGAAGGGGAGTTTTCTTGGAACAAACGGAAATATATGGTACATTGCATCAGTGGTCCTTTCAATCCTGCCCCACCATTCACGAAGACCACGTCTGATCTGATTGTGATTCCCTCATTCCATTTTACAGAGTTGCCCCTCTCTGCAGCCTCTTCTCCATTTGTTGGTCATGTTGCAGACTCAGATGCTGGAACAACAGTTACCATGACTCATCTAGAGGGATGGGTCTTACTAGATGAGTCACGATTTGAAGAGTCCAATCAAAAGAATTAAAACACAAAATAAAGGCATAGCCAGATGTTTAGTTCTCTCACATTCGCAATCTAACTCACATAACCAGCCCATCCATTACATATTCATGATGGACCACTATGTACATCCTGCTAGTGTACTGCTGAATGCAACCCAGCTATGTCCAGAGTGAAACTACGTGCAGCCCACACCGATGCTGGATCTATAATCCTGGGCTAAATGTCCAGCATGGGTAGCTGTGCAGTCTGCACTGGTTCATTCATATATAAACCAAGGCTGTTGCATTGTTCGGTAATACTGTGTTAGATCGCAGCCCAGTGTGGGGAAACTTGCAGCCAATTTTGGAACTGATAGGATGTGCGGCTCCCATCCATTTACAGCTCCATATCTCCACTGTGCCTTGACAAGGGGTGCTGCAAATGTGAAAGTCACTGCAAGGAAGAGATGTAAATGGAAACAATTTAAATACCAATAGTTCTGATTAAGGCGCGTATCACTCTAGTATTTGAAGACGAAATAACTGAGATAATATCCAATGCTTTTTGACAATGCTACATAAATGTTGTCATTTTATCTAAGAATAACAGACTAATAAGGGTTCACTTTGTCTGAGAGGGCTCAATGTCTAGCCGTATTGATGCCAAGTCCTCAGCGGTCCAGGCACTAACATAGGATGATAAAAGAGCTTAATTGATTGCTTTTAATCAGGGAGATTTACCCCCCACAATCTATGGGGCAGTTGCAATTTTGTTAGCTTGATAAAGAATAGCTTATGGTACCAAATAAAAGAGCTAAACTCGCCATTATGTTTCCGAAATATCTGTGTGGGAAACATCAAAGAAAGCATTCGCACGGGGTATAGGAAATGAGGAAAGACATTCATTTTAATAACAGCTATCCGACCGAGCCAGGATATTGGAAATGCCTCCCATCTTTCAAGGTCTTGTTTAATTTTGTCAAACAAATGGACACAGTTCACGTTAAATAAATGTTCAAAGACAGATGTAATGAATATACTGAAATAGGGAAACCACCCCTGTGACCACTTAAAAGGAAACCAGGATTTGCCCTCAGTATCAGGTATTTCCCTAAGACCTCCCATAAGCATGGCCTCCAACTTTGTAAAATTAATCTTATCGCCCGGAAAGGCAACAAGTGAATTTATGCATTGCATCACATGAACAACCGAAATTGCGGGATTTGACAAAAAAACATAAGATCCTCATCTGCATACAATGTAATCTTTCGTGACTTCTATCCCACTTCTGGGACAGATATGTTGGCATCACTACGGATGGCCTCCGCCAGTGGCTCAATCCCCAACGTAAACGAGAATGGTGAACGGTGTCAACGTTGTCGGATGCCTGGAGAAATATTAATATTACTGGTTGGCCACACCATTAGTGAGAACTGCAGCCAGAGGATCGTGGTAAAGGACCCTCACCCACTTGATAAAAATTTTGCATAGACCAAACCGTTCTAATGTACAGAAGATATCCGGCCACTCAACCCAATCAAATGCCTTCTCTCATCTAAAGAAATCAATAATCCCTGGGCAGATTGTTGTTGAGACTCTTTGATCATATTGAATAACCTCTTCACATTGTAGGAAGATCTGTGGCCCTTTATAAAGGCTGTTTGGTCCTCTTTGGCAATGAAAGGCAGCAAAGATTACACGAGTCTCAGACAGGATTTTGAAACCAACATTTAAAAGTGAGATTGGCGTGTAAGAAGCACAATCCTCCTGGGTCTCCTTTCTTCATCATCAGAGAGATATGAGCCTCTCTTAAGGATGGAGGGAGGGGTCCTGACTGTATGAGTGATGGACAATAGGTTCATAAATTCGATTAGATTAGATTACTTACAGTGTGGAATCAGGCCCTTCGGCCCAACAAGTCCACACCGCCCCGCCGAAGCGTAACCCACCATATCCCTACATCTACATTTACATTTACCCCTTACCTAACACTATGGGCAATTTAGCATGGCCAATTCACCTGACTTGCACATCTTTGGACTGTGGGAGGAAACCGGAGCACCTGGAGGAAACCCACGCAGACAGGGGGAGAACGTGCAAACTCCACACAGTCAGTCGCCCGAGGCGGGAATTGAACCCGGGTCCCAGGCGCTGTGAGACAGCAGTGCTAACCACTGTGCCACTGTGCCACCGTGCCGCCCACAAATTATTTATAAAATTCACTGGGAAATCCGTCAGGAACGTGCGCCTTTACATTCTGAAGCTGCTTCCCACCCTCCCGTGCTGACAATGGTGCATTAAGGCACAACACCTATTCAGGGGTTGCTCCTGGAAGACCCAGGTTCTTGAAAAATGACTCCATGTTAATCCATCTATCCTCAAAATGTTCAGTCTGAAATAATTCGGTGAAAAATCTCGGACAAGAGACATTAATCTTTTTGGAATTGAAGGTAAGGATCCCAATACCTTCCCTAATTGAGGTAATGGCTTAAGAGGGGCGCTCGTTTTCCTGCCAAGATAGAATAAATACCTGCCTGGCTTATCACCATGTTCAAACAGCCATTGTTTTGCAAAAGTAAGTTCCTTCTTGGCTGTCTGTGTGAGCGTGAAATTCACTGTAGACCGAAGCGTTGTGATCCTCTGCAGCTTAGCCACTGAGGGACAATCACAGTATACACTCTCGGCTGCCCTCAGCTTTGCCTCAAACCAGCGTTCCTTCTTCCCCTTCTGCTACTTCATAAAGAATAATTATTCCCTTGGCATAAGCTTAGCAATTTCCCATAGAGTGGATGAGTTACTGGTTGAATCTGAATTAATGGCTAAGAAAGATCTGAATTCTTTGCAGTGGTCAGCACAGTGGTGCAATGGTTAGTACTGCTGCTTCACAGTGCCAGAGACCTGGGTTCGATTCCTGTGTCAGGTGACTGCCTGTGTGGAGTTTACACATTCACCCTGTGTCTGCGTGGGTTTCCTCCCACAGTGCAAAAATGTGCAGGTTAGGTAAATTGCCAGCAGTGTTCGGTGAAGGGGTCAATGTCAGGGGGTGGGTTGGTTTGGGCTTTTTGGGCCGAAGGGCCTGTTTCGAACACTGTATGTAAACTAATCTAACTACTCAATTAACCAACTCGTCTTCAGAATAAAGGGATACATTCGCTAGTGTCTCAAATCTATTATATTGCCCTTAATCTTCATCAATAAGTATACTGCTTCATGGTCAGAAATGGTAACATTCCCAATTGTGCAGGATGCCACCGAATCTATGATTGTTGCAGGAATGGGGAAGATATCAACCCTCATGTGGCATTTATGCCAGTTAAAGAAGAAAATAAAATCCCTACTTGTGATCTGGATCTGCCATCAGACACCCACCAGCTCTCGTTCTGCACGCATATCCACTAATTGCTTACATTATAACGAGGGTATTGGGGCACCTTTGGACATTCTGTCCACCGTGGGGTCCATAAGACTTTTGAAAACTTCTACAATAATGTGCCACGATACAAGATAACTGAATTTGGAAAATGCATCTACCAAGAATTTAAGAGTGTGCGCCGGGAATGGGGTGGGGGTGGGTGGGGGGCAATAAACATTCAAAATACTATATTCTTTACTATAGTTCAAGCCTTTGGGTATTATGAACCTCCCGTGAGTGTCAAATACAATCTAGTAGGTTAAATGGAAGATTCTTTTTATCCATTATGGCTTCTCCCCTCCTCGTAATATTAAAAGACGAGAAATAAACCCGATCAAGCCCGACCTGCTGTAATGTCAAATGTTCCTTGTCGTCAAGGTGCATCTCCTGCAATAGGACAACATCCACCCTCTCTTTTTTAGACTAGAAAGAAAATTTTTCCTCTGTTCTGGCCAATGGCTCACCTTAATGCTCCAGGTAGACCATTTAAGCACATTTTTACCCAGAACACAATATAGCAACATTTGAACTGGAGAGAGGAAGAACGTGAATTACTGATCATTAATAAACAAAGTCTCATAGAGCTTAAAAACTACACAAACTAAGGCTACTACAACTGCCAACTCTCAGAACTTTCAAAAACTAAGCATTTTAAGTAAATGGCTGGGATGGAGTGGGTTAGGGAACCCCTTTGCCAGTGCTGTGATACAGAGCCCAACAAACAGACCTTCCAGATCAGACCATCTTGGATTTCCCCTTAACATTTTATCGATATTATCATTTCATTTTGCATTATATTCCTGGATGTGCTGGAGCAGTGCCTCAAACATATTCAAT
Organism: Chiloscyllium punctatum; assembly: GCF_047496795.1. Lineage (NCBI taxonomy): Eukaryota > Metazoa > Chordata > Chondrichthyes > Orectolobiformes > Hemiscylliidae > Chiloscyllium > Chiloscyllium punctatum. The sequence goes on along the minus strand of NC_092772.1, from coordinate 67,121,392 downwards.
ATCTCTGCCTCCAATGCTCTGCAGGGAAGAGAGTTGCAAATACTCTCACCACTGAGAAAACAAAAAATAACTTCATCTGTGTGAGAGATTATTTTTGTCTCCTTACCTGAGAAAGGATATAATTAAATTGGAAGCAGTTAGATGTTTCACTTCATGTATTCCAGGAATGAATGTCTTATATTATGAAAGCTTTAACAGGTTACTCTTGAAACGAGAGGTGATCTTATTGAAACATACAAAACCAAGAGGACAGTGATCAGATAGATACCCACTGGGTGTTTGTATAGTCCAAACTTCTTGTTGTTTTTATAGAATCTCTACAGTGTGGAGGCAGGACATTCCGTCCATCAAGAGCACATTGACCCTTCGGAACAGTATCCCCTCCGGACCTGCCCCCCTAATCTATCCATGTAACCCTGCATTTCCCATCACTAACCTATCTAAACTACACATCCTTGGGCACTATGGGAAATTTAGCATGTACAATCCGCTATAAGCAAAATATATATGGACAATGGGAGGAAACTAGAACACTGGGAGGAAATCCACACAGACATGGGGAGAATGTTCAAAATCAACATAGAGGGTTGCTCGAGGTTGGAACTGAACGCAGCTACTTGTTAACGGGAGGTATCAGTGCTAACCACAGATCCACCATGCGCATCCGTTGGTTCTATTAGTTACTTGTGGCTAACTAAAGAATTCTGCCTGACTTGTTCCTGTCACTGAACCTGACTCAATCTGAGAACTTTATCATTGGCCATATCACCAACCTGGTTACATTTAAAATTTGGGGTCAGCAGTGGAGGAATGGGACGAGAAAAGGAAACAGTGACACCATCCAACATCCATCAGAGCAGGAATTAGGATAAATCCACAAAGTGGGATTTCAGTCAAGTGGGAATTCTGTTTCCCAGAAGTTTGGAGTGGCTTGACCTTTATATTAAGCTGGCTTTGTCTGGCTTTGTCTGATCGAAGCTGGCTTTGTCTGATTTTTCATGGACAGGTGAATCAGGGATAATGGTGCATGGAAAGAAACGTGCAGCTGGGATCGCAATGAGATGAACCATGATCTTATTTACTGGTGGAGTCGTGTGAAAGGGCTGAATAGCCCACTTGTGTCCTCAGCCCTATATTCTGATGTTCCATTCAGCCCTCGGACATGTTAAACAGGGACAGATCGAGGCCACTCCGATGGTTAGGCGTAGTTTTGGAAATGTACTTGGAAAATCCAGGCTGGATCAGGAAGTGACCACCACCCCCACCCTCCAGTCCCTGTTTCGAGGCTTCCCCTCTCCGTAACTTCTGCTCCAGATGTGGGTCATGTTGCAGACCCAGATACGCTGGGAATATAGCCACATACCCCACCCAGGGTTAAAACAACAAATCCTCTGGTCTCCCTGAATGCAACATTGTCCAACACGATTTCCAGCAAAATAACCCGTTACTTTCCAAAAGCACAACATGTGAAATTAATAAATAGGAACAGGAGTAGGTAAATTGGCCCCTCAAGCTAGTCCTGTCATTTCATAAGAACATGTCTGATCTACTCCAGGGCTCAACTCCATTCTCTTGCCGACTCCTTATATCCCTCCACACCTCTCTGGGTTCGGGAATTCCTTCGGAGAGAAGATATTACTCTGCATCTCAGATTGAAATCGATGTTCCTTATTCGGTATCTATGTCCTCGAGTTCGACACTTTGCCCAAGAATGGAAAAACACTTCTTAACATCTACCTTCTCCAACCCCTTCTGTGTCTTGTAGGTTTCTGCATTACCACTCCTCATTCATTTAAACCCCAATGAATTATCGCCTCACCATCTTAGAGATTCTCAATAACATAACCCTTTCTTCCCAGGAAACCACCTAATGAACCATCCGAGTTCCTTGCTGCATCATCGAGCTGACTTTATGTTTCATACCCAGGAAGACTCCAATGCCTTTACTGTTCCTTTTCTGGAAGTCCTCTCCATGAAGTAACAGCCTGCCTTTTCATTCTCAGTGTCATCCTCAAACTCGGATGTATATTGCACTCAGCTCCCTCCTTCAGCCTGTCAGCATAGACTGCAAATAACTGATGCCATCAGACTGATATTTGTGGTACTCCAGGCAATAAACCTTTATCATAAAGATCCGTTAATCCTGACTCTTCGATTTCTGTATTAAACAATCATCATCCGATGTTAATACAGTATCCAACATCCTGGAGCTTCTGTTTTGTGTAAGAACTTTTGTTTTGTAATACCTTGTAGAAAATCTCTGGAAAGCCTGGTGTCCACCAGATCCCCTTTATCGAGTCCGTTGTTACATTTTCAGGCATCTCCAGAAATACTTTGTATGATTTTACGGGGCAAAATATCATTTCCCTTTCACAAAACCACCCTGATTCTGTGTGAAGCTTTTCTAAATGTCCATGCTGGGCAGGTTTTCCAAACTATACTAGCCCCATCTGTTTTCATTAGGTCCATGTGCTTCTAAATGTTTCACATTCATATGTTTGTCCAAATGAGTTTTAAATGTTGTAGCTGTCCTTGCATATCCCACTCTACCTCTGGAAGCTCATTCCATACCCACACCGCCCTCTGTGTATAAAAGCTGCCCTTTAGTCCCTTTTAAATCTACTCTCTTTCACCTTAAACCTATTCCCTCTATGTTTGGATTCCCCTACCCTTTGGAAAAGACCTTGGCTATTCACCCTATCCATACCTCTCATGATTTTATAAGTTTCTATAATGTCATTCCTCAACATCCTACACTCCATCTGATACAATCTTCAAGAACAAGCGTTTAAAGATAAGCACTGCAAAATTAATCAATATTAAAAATGACAGGTAACGAACACTCGGCACAAAAGTCAAACTGTGATTTGTTTTTCTCCATATTACAATACTAAGGCAGCATGAAACGCTTACTAATGCCAATAAGAAGTCAAGCACTTGAATTCCTTTATCTAAAGGGGGTGATGATCACAACAGTGAAAACATATCTGTGGCCAGATGTATATACCACATGGTCAACATTCTCCCTCCTAGCCTCCGTATAGCTTTGTGTGGTTGTATCTTTTTTATCTTGCATTCAATAGAGAGAACCCCTTTCCCCCATTCACATCTTAAATTCGACCCGTTATACAGAATCTTTCCTTTCACCACTGCTAAAAGCCTGTTTTTCTTTTGCCACACCCACTTTTCCCTGCCACCCATCCTCTACATCTGGCAAGGGACTAAAAGACCATTTTGCAATTGTATTCAGTTTTGAAGAATTGTCACACTGAACTGGAAACGTTAACTCTGTTTCTCTTTCTCTGCAGATGTTGACAGACCTGATGAGTTTCTCCAGAAATGAATAGGCACAGAACAATTTTTCAAATAAATAAATAATTATGGATACTGGAAATAAAAATAAAAAGCCTTTATAGAAAGTTCACTGGACCTGCAAGTTTAACTCTGCATTCACTCCAGAAAATTCTTCAACATCTTTCGCAATTTCTTCAGCAATTTCTGTTTTTGAACAATTTCCAACGACATATTGTCAAAGATGCCCAAACATCCTGTCCAACATGGAGCGTTGTACTCTGGGAACTGAACAGGAACGCATGGTGACAAGTTCCTTAACTCTGAAACTGCATAAGGCTGACATCACTGATACTGCAGAGCTCTGATTCATAGTCAGGAAAAAAAAAATAGAAGGAAACACATTCACTTCAAATACAGAAGATGGCATTACTGAAAGGGAAAGATTCAGATTATTACCTTAAATGGATATTGTTTATGTAACAAATTGGAGGTGTGACACCAAGGAAAGACTTCCAGCAGAAAGAGAATATGAAAATGGAAGTATTTCCGCATCAGAAACCAGAGTAGGTCACTGAGTACAGGGCTGATGGGTGAATGGGTCTCGGTGTGAACTGGGGGGCAGTCAGTAGAATTGAACTGTAGATATTGCAGCTAAAACTTGGTTCTCATCTGATGCTGTAGACTTCAATGACAATCTGTAACCTTTCCCCCAGGATAGTCCATCCATCTACCATTACCATCAAGCCGATTCATGGGTCAGTGACGAGTGTGGGTGAACATGGTCGGGTCGGAATCACATGCACCTAAACCAGGTGACAATCCATTAAAGCTACCACACTTGACTGGTTACAGTATGAACAGCAGGACTAACATCTGATACAGAGAGAGAGATGATCCCAAGACTAACAAATCAGATATAAGCTCTGTTGTCCTGTCAAATCCATGCATAAAAGTCGATGGACCGTTAAACAACTTCAGCCATCCTCAGCCAGAAGTGTTGTGCCGATTACCCACCTCACCCTCAATATGATACCCTCAGAAGCACAGATGCCCATCTTAACCAATTCAATTCACTGCACATGACATGAAGCAACAGCTGGACACAGTAGATAAGACAAAGTCATTTGGTCCTGACACCATTCCTGCAATAGGACTGAGGACTTTTGCTACACAACAAGCCGTGTACCTGAGGAAGCTGTTTCATTCCAGCTCCAACTCTGACAACTCCCTGGCAATGTGGGTAATTACTCAACTATGCCCCATCCCCTAAGAAGGGAATAATTACAATCAGAACAATTGCCACGACCTCAGACCCATCACGATAGTCAAATTGGTTGGGGTTATTTTTGATAGAGCTGTTAAACAGCACAGAAATAATCGGTTCAGTGTGGTTTCCGATAGGCCCCCACGTGGAGATGGTGCTGTTGCGGAATTGTCATTGGATTGCTAATCCAGACCAGGATAATTCTCTGGCAACTGGTGCAAGTTAAAAACAATTAATAAAATATCGAAATCTATTATCTGGCGTCAGTAATATTGATCTTGTGTTCAATGTCGATTATAGATGTCGATCTCCTTCCCCAGTGTACTTTCAGGAAGTGAATCCCCTGTGCTTTCCTGGTCTAGCATAAAAGTGACTCCAGACACACAGACATGTGATACACTCTTCAATGGTCTCTGAAACGGCCAAGCAAGGCATTCAATTGTATCAAACTGCTCCGAGGTCTTAAAGGATAAAACCGGAGAGAACAGCCGGCACCAGCCTCGTTATCAGAAAAGGGAATGGGAAACACAATCCCGTCGACCCTGCAGAGACCTCCTTCCCAACAGCTGAGAGCTTGTGACAAAATTTACAGAGCTTTCCCACACAGTGCACAGAAGCATCGGGAAAGGAATACGTCATACAACTCATTGAGCTTTCCCTATTCTCGTTAATGGCCGAACATCTCCTCAACGCAGTTTTCCCCATACAATATACATATCCCTTAATATGTTTAAACATTGTGAAACATAAAATGGAACTGCTGTAATCCATTCAGCCCACCAGTTTTGCGCCTCCACTCTATGTACAGGCAGTTCACCAATAACACGTGTTGATTAAATACAATTTGGCTGCAATGCAATTCATGAACCTTTTTCTATAAAGTGAACTGACATTCACTGTGACGCGATTCCTTGGCTGGCACCAGCTGAACAGCAAACCCAGCCTCAGAAACCCTCTATCAACAAAAGTTACAATCAATGTGTTCAGCTAAAACAGGAGTGCAATTGGCTCTTCAGGCCTTGAAACTGAGCCTGAAACTGGGAATTGTAGTCTATATTTCGAAAGAACTTTATTTCAAACTGTGGGGAGAACCTTGGGGAAATCTGGAATTCGGCATCGGCATCACATGGTCGGTTAGCCCCCGCGTGCTTTCTGGTTAAGATTGTGGTGAAAGGTACAGTGCACCAGTGAGTGACTGTCGTGTGAAAGCGTTACATTTACAGCACTGTTCCATTACAACACGTAATTTAAAGATTTATTTAGACTGTCCTATTGTGTGTTAGACCAAATTTAATTTTTGGTTTTTACTGATATTTTTGGGAGTTCGCCACTTACCCTCTTTTTTCCATAGACCCCATTATTAATATTGCACGATTTTCTACAACACAGTGTTGTACAGGAACACAGTTATTGTGTTATTGGAGCACAACCTGGAATAATAGCTGATCTTCTATCTTCACACCATACTCCTGCTCTCTCCCTATCCCTTTAGTTTCCAGAAATCCTGATTTATAATCAGCCCCTTGATTTCCACAGCCTGATCTGGGAGAGAGCACCCCTGGTTCGCCAGTCTCTGAGTGCAGGCATTTATTCTCATCTCAATGCAAAGTGGCCTGTCTGTACCTAATATTGTGGCCCCTTGTTTTAGATGTCCCAGCCAGGCGATTTACTGATCGGCTTCTAATCTGTCTCGCCCTGTCAGATTGTTATATATTTCACTGTGATTTTCACTCATTTTCCTAAAGCCTATTGAATACAGGTCCAGTCGCCCCAAACTCTGCTCCCACAAAAAGTCTGTCATCCCAGAGATCAGTCTGGTCATCCTTTGCTACTCTCCCTCAATGTCAGGTTTGTCGTCTGTTAGGAAAAGAGACCAAAACTGCACATCATGCTGCACAATGTTCGAGATGGGGTCTCACCAAGGCCCTGTACAGCTGCAGTGAGATACATTTACTCCTGTACTCAAATCCCCTGAAATGAAGGTGAATACTGCATTTATCTTCCTTCCTGCTTTCTACTCCTGAAATATTGCTTTCAGTGACTGGTGTACAGGGAGATCCAGATTCCTTTCAAAGTTACAGTTCCCCACTTGCTGGGCCTATATACAATTGTCAGCGTACCAATGCCATTCCCAGTATTGACTTCTGGCTTCAGAACTCACTGCCCTACATGGACTCTGAGGGCAATGCAGAAATAAACAAAAATGCAGCTTAAGTTCATTTGTAGTGCAACATTTTTCAAACACTCATTTTTCAAATGGGAGGCTGCCATTCTATTGTTCCCATCAAAGTACACAACATCTCATCTCCCCATTACTCTCCATCTGCCACGTATTTGCCCAGTCTCTCGAATTGTCTCAATCACCTTGGAACTTTTTAACATCCTCTTCATCCACTCACAGGCTGACATTGTTTAGTGCTGTCAGCAGACTTGGGAATATTACATTTGCGCCCCTCACCCAAAGATATGATGCGTATTCGGAATAGCTGGAGCCCAAGACACGATCCTTACAATATCCTCCAAGCCTTCCATTTAAAAATAAAACATTGTTTTATTCCTACTCACTGTTTCCTGCCAGCTCTCCCATTCTAAATCTATGACCATATATTAGCCCCAGTCCCATAGGATTCGAATTTGCACAATAGGCTTGGGGCTTTATCAAAAATCTTCCTGATAATCCACTCGCATGGCATTGATACCTCCTACATAATTTTACTAAAAGCCACTTTCTCAAATATGATTCCCATATCATAAATCTCTGTTGACTTTGTCTATGCCCATTAATTTCAGTCCAATACTTTCTCTAAACTGTTTAGTTGCTATTTTCATTCTATTCCCTTTTTCTTGCAAGACTGAAATTCCCTAGTATTGCTTGGAAGTTTTCTTTTTTCAATTGTTTTCTTCTGTGAAGGCATAACTAAGGTATTTGCTCCATAGTCCTGCTATTTCCCGGTCCACAATTATCTGGCATCAGACTGTAAGAAATCTGCAACCTGTTTCTCTTAATTTTGCCATTGGCAAATTTCCAGAAAATATTACAAGTTCTCTATTAACAACTTTGTTAAGATATTCTTCAGAAACCCATCAATTCCTACCTTAAGCTACTCAATGATTGACCTTCCACAGCCATACAATCACAGAAGCACAGACTCTGTACTACCAGAAATACAGCACGGTCTGCTTTAGAAAGGAGACAGGGGAGTGGGAGTAACTGGAGAAATGAGACAATGGTGGGTCCAATCACAAGAATGAGAGCTTTCAATAAAATTATTGCCAGATCAGTTGAAATGGTTAGTGACATCAAATTGTGAATCTGCTTTACAGTACCATCCCAGACACCATAAACTGGGACAAGGGACCAGCCAGAATGGAGAGCTATGCACACCATGCTCGTGGACTACTCTATAAACTGTTCTACCTGCCCAGCATGGGGACCATTGCAAACCTTTGCCAGTATATTGCTACTATACTTGCACTACAGAAATGTCTTGCACGGGAAGATTTGTAACCCATGCACTGAGTGACAGTAAATGGGCTCCCACAAATGCATGGCTCTGTATCTCCACTGCCGAAATATAAGGCAAGAGATTGTGTGTGTGTGTGTGTGTGTGTGTGTGTGTGTGTGTGTGTGTGTGTGTGTGTGTTGGTGGCAGTAGATTTGTAAATTACTATTTGAGAGAGAATAGACAGAGAGGAAATCAGCTTAAATGTGAACAACTGACAGGGCTTTGTGTCATTAACAGAGGGAGACTGAGGACCGTGTTATAGTCAGAGGTGACGACGTGCTTGTGAATATTAAAGTAAAGGCTTTGCCAGACCCAACAACAATATAAAGCAATCCGTACAGGAATGATGGGATTTTGATCTGTTTTTAGGTACAAGCCATGGAATAACGACTCAGATTTGGTTAAGCAGCAGCAGATCATTGGCTTTATTAAGACTGTGTTTCATAGCTGAAGGTTCACACAGCAGATGGGATGAACCAGTGAAGCATAATCTGCAGTTCTCAATAGTTAAAATTAGGAATGGTCAGGATATAGTGTCTGTAATCAGCTTGGGGCCAAAGGGATCACCGTAGTTGTGATTCATCTGTTTCAGCCTCAGTTATTGGCCAGGGATGAGATGGAGTCAAAGGACGGAAATGGAGTTTGCATCCAGAACAGAAGACAGTGACCTCGAGGCTTTCAATATTTAAATAGCAAGGGCAGTGATGCAATGAATCCTGGTTCATACCAGAAAGTGAGTAGGTCAACCAACAAGGCCCAGTGCAAGAACTAAAGAAGGAGAGAAAGAATGAACAAGTTCACTGTTGTTTGTTGTGGATTGGAGTGTGAATAATTACAGAGTAGAGGAAATGAAAAGAACAGTAATACAGTCGCACATGGTTAATGCAAATAATATCGACAGTGAAACTTACCAGGAACACCAACAATAGCCAGGATAGGATAATAAAAACGTTGAATGATGTAAAGTGCATATCTGATCCGCGATGATAACGGCCACCAATATGTGGAAAGAATCCAAACATAATAGGATAACCTCCTGTCCATTGTTGGAACATTCCAGTCTATTGTTCTCAGATTCTGATCCACTGTTGGAACATTCCAGTCTCTTGTTCTCAGATTCTGATCCACTGTTGGAACTGTCCAGACTAATATTCTCAGTTTCTGATCTCTCCCGCTCTCTGGAGCAGTCGATCCCTGTTAGTGCTATCGGTTTTGCTCCCGCCCATACCATGGGATAACATATTTTATCATGAAAAGATGGAAACCCTCCACTGGGATAATTAGAATCCACGGAGACTGACATTAGTCACAGTCACCAAATAAACAGTTTCAGTTAACCAGTTCCTTGCATCAGTTTACATAACAATAAAAGGGAACATTTACTTGGTTTGGATGGAATGGATGAGGGTTGCTGATGGATAGACCATAAATCTTTCAATCTTTATAATCTGTCTTCCCTGTATGTGGGAGTATTGTGGGAACAGTGCACTGTTGTATACGTTTCACCCTGTTTATAAAAGGAGACAGGAATAAAATAACAGCTGCATAAAATGTTTGGTGGAGACGTTTCTAGATACCTTTGTGTAATGCTGCTCCAAGTTTGAAATTCCCTGTTATCAAGTCCTTTCTTAACCTTGTGACATCATTCAGAGCATTGAAACTGCTGCTCAGGAACAGGGAGATACAGGAGGTAGTCACTCCACTGCTCGAGACTGGGACACAAGAACAGGAGGCAGTCTTTCAACTGTTCGAGACTGGGACACAGAGACATGAGACAGTCTTTCAACTGTTCGAGACTGGGACACAGGGACAGGAGATAGACACTTAACTGCTCGATACCGGAACACAGGAACAGGAGGCAGTCACTCAATTGTTCGAGACTGTTCCCCAGGAACAGGAAGAGGTGACTCACTACCCACCAGTCAGGGACACTGAGAGAAAAGGGAAATTGGCTTGTTACTAACAGGAATATCTGAATAAGTTGCATGAGCGAGCCATTCAATCCTGCTCCAACATTTTTCAAAACTATGGCTGATCTGTTTGTGATTCCCTCATCCCATTTTACAGAGATTGCTCTCTCTGCAGCCTCTGCTCTATTTGTTGGTCATGTTGCAGATCCAGACACTGTAACTATAGTCACCATGCTTCATCCAGAGTTGGGTCACCAAAGCCTCTGGTCTTCCTGAATTTCCACAGCAGCTTAAAACACAGCCTCCAGAAAACAATCCCCAGCATTTCCACGAGTGTACAAAAACTAGAGTTAAGTCAAATGTCAGTCAAAGGCAAATGATAAGCCTGGTCTGAATCACTAACAGTTGTGAGGATTCCTCATGTTACTGAGCACATGAGCAGCAGAGTGATTAACACAGGCGTTCAATGAATAGGAACAGAGCAAGTTACAAAGGTGTGCCTCGAAACTGTTAAAACCCCATTATCCAACATGGAGCACAGGGCAGGACACTGGGAAGTCAAAGAAAACGCAAGCAATGCTTTTTTGAACACTGTTTCTAAGCTTCTTAGTGTTGGAAGCTGATGCTCTTGAGTGAGCAACATTCAAGGGCAGGAAAAGATATAGGACAGTTATTCACATTGAAACTGGACAATTAAAACTAGATGGTGGGGAAGCAGTTTAAACACCAACAAATGGGAGGGATTTTGGAAATAGACAGAGGGAGAGAGACTCTGAGCCAGTGTTATGGAAGGATGTGTTTTCAGGTTTCAGAATGCTGTAATGAAGACATTTCGATCATATCTAGCAACATAGGTTAGTATGTCCGGGAATTATGAATTAATACGATATTGGTGCAAGGTCAGATAGAGTCAGAGTCTCGGAGATGTACAGCACAGATTAAGATGCTTCAGACTAACTCGTCCATGCTGATGGGATATCCCAAATTAAACTAATCACATTTGGCCAATGTCGATGTAAACCCTTCCTCTTCATGTACCCATCCAAATATCATTTAGACGTTATAATTGTAAAAATCCTCCACCACCTCCCCTGGCAGCTCATTCCACACATGCACCACCCTCTGTGGGAAAAAGTTGCTCCTTAGGTCATTTTTAAATATTTTCCCTCTCATCGGAAATCGATGCCCTCTAGTTTTAGGGAAAAAGACCTTGGCTATGAACACTATACATGCTCCTCACGTTACAGGAATAAAATAACCCAATCATCAAAGTTTGTGAGAACCCAATTTACTCGCACTCTCCCTATAGCTCCAATCCTGGCAACATCCTTGGAAATCTCTACTGACTCCCTTCAAGTTTCACAATATATTTCCAAAAGGAAGGAGACCAGAATTAAATGCAGTACTCCAGGAGTAGCCAAAGTAATGTGCTGTACAGCAGCAACATGACCACCCAATTCATATAGTCAAAGCGCTGGCCAATAAAGGCAAGCATACCAAATGACTTCTTCCACTATTCTACCTAACTGCGACTCTACTTTCAAGAAACTATGAACCTGCATTCCAAGGTCTCTTTGTTCAGCAACACTCCCCAGGATGCTAGCATGAAGTGTACATGGCCTTGCCTGATTTGCATTTCCAAAATGCAGCACCTCCCGTTTATCTAGTTAAAAACCACCTTCCCATTGTCAGCCCATCTGCCCATCTGATCAAGATTCCATTGTACTCTGAGTTAAACCTTCTTTGCTGTCCACTGCACCATCATTTTTGGTTTCATCTGCAAACTTAGCAAATATTGCTGCAATGATCACATCCAAATGATTTATGTGAATAGTGAAAAGCAGTGGAGCCAGCACTAACCCTTGTAGCACACCAATGGTCACAACCGTCCTGTTCGAAAATCAATCCTTCACCACCACCCTCTGTCTCCTGCCTTCGGGCTAATTATGTATACCTATAGCTAGTTCTCCCTGTATTCCATACGAACTAAACTTGTTAACCAATCTACCATGCAGGAAGATGGCAAATGCCTTACTGAATTCCATATCAACGATGTACACCTCTGCCTCAATGAATCCTCTTAGTCACTTCTTCAACCATACTCAGTCAATTTATTGAGATACAACTTTCCATGCTTCGAGCCATGTTACCTATCACTTATCAGTCCTTGCTTTTCAAAATCCACGCAAACCTTGTACCTCATAATCCTTATCAACAGCTTGCTCCACGGAAGTCTGGCTCACTAGCTTTTCCTTATCATCCTTCAAAATGTTGTCAGTAATCACACCAAGTTCGCAAGCTAAGTTACGGTACCTCATCTGTGACAATTCACGATACAAATATCGCAGCAAGGGGCCCAGCAATCACTTCACTCGCTTCCCACTGAGTTCTCGGGTACACGTACTTCTCTTCAGTATTTACGAACGAGAGGGACTGTATTGTTGAAGAGGAGAGTGTGAAACGGACTGATAAGCTAGAAGAGATATCTGTTAGGAAGGAAGATGTGTTGGACATTTTGAACAACTTGAGGATAGACAAGTCCCCCGGGCCTGACGGGATATATCCTAGGGTTATGTGGGAAGCAAGAGAGGAAATTGCAGTACCGTTGGCAATGATCTTCTCGTCTTCACTGGCAACGGGGGTGGTACCAGGGGACTGGAGAGTAGCGAATGTTGTGCCCCTGTTCAAAAAAGGGAATAGGGATAACCCCGGGAATTACAGGCCAGTTAGTCTTACTTCTGTGGTAGGCAAAGTAATGGAAAGGGTACTGAGGGATAGGATTTACGAGTATCTGGAACGGCACTGCTTGATTAGGGACAGCCAGCACGGATTTGTGAAGGGTAGGTCTTGCCTTACAAGTCTTATTGAATTCTTCGAGGAGGTGACCAAGCATGTGGATGAGGGTAGAGCAGTGGATGTAGTGTACATGGATTTTAGTAAGGCATTTGATAAGGTTCCCCATGGTAGGCTTATGCGGAAAGTCAGGAGGCATGGGATAGAGGGAAATTTGGCCAATTGGATAGAAAACTGGCTAACCGGTCGAAGTCAGAGAGTGGTGGTAGATGGTAAATATTCAGCATGGAGTCCAGTTACAAGTGGAGTTCCGCAGGGATCAGTTCTGGGTCCTCTGCTGTTTGTAATTTTTATTAATGACTTAGAGGAGGGAGTCGAAGGGTGGGTCAGTAAATTTGCAGATGATACGAAGATAGGTGGAGTTGTGGACAGTGAGGAGGGATGTTGTCGGCTGCAGAGGGACTTAGATATGATGCAGAGCTGGGCTGAGGAGTGGCAGATGGAGTTCAACCCTGCCAAGTGTGAAGTTGTCCATTTTGGAAGAACAAATAAGAATGCGGAATACAGGGTTAATGGTAGGGTTCTTGGTCAGGTGGAGGAACAGAGGGATCTTGGGGTCTATGTACATAGATCTTTGAAGGTTGCCACTCAGGTGGATAGAGTTTGTAAGAAGGCCTATGGAGTATTATCGTTCATTAGCAGAGGGATTGAATTCAAGAGTCGTGAGGTGATGTTGCAGCTGTACAGGACTTTGGTTAGGCCACATTTGGAGTACTGTGTGCAGTTCTGGTCGCCTCACTTTAGGAAAGATGTGGAAGCTTTGGAGAGGGTGCAGAGAAGATTTACCAGGATGTTGCCTGGAATGGAGAGTAGGTCATACGAGGATAGGTTGAGAGTTCTCGGCCTTTTCTCGTTGGAACGGCGAAGGATGAGGGGTGACTTGATAGAGGTTTATAAGATGATCAGAGGAATAGATAGAGTAGACAGTCAGAAACTTTTTCCCCGGGTACAACAGAGTGTTACAAGGGGACATAAATTTAAGGTGAAGGGTGGAAGGTATAGGGGAGATGTCAGGGGTGGGTTCTTCACCCAGAGAGTGGTGGGGGCATGGAATGCGCTGCCCGTGGGAGTGGTAGAGTCAGATTCATTGGCGACCTTTAAGCGGCATTTGGATAGGTACATGGATGGGTGCTTAATCTAGGATAGAAGTTCGGCACAACATCGTGGGCCGAAGGGCCTGTTCTGTGCTGTATTGTTCTATGTTCTATGTTCTATCTATGTTCTATGTTCTATCTGATCAGGTGCTGAAGATTTTCCCACCTTAACGGGTTTACAAACTCCAGCATCTCCTTCTCTGTAATACAGGCACTTTTCAACATGTCACGGTTTATTTCCAAAGTTCTTTAGCTTCCATATCCTTCTGCACAGTGAATACTGACGCATGATGCTTGTTCAGTATCGTCTCCACCTCCTGCGGTTTTGCACATCGGCAACCTTGCTGATCTTTAAGTGGCCCAAATCTCTCCTGAGCTATTCTTTTGTCCTTAATGTATGTGTAGAGTCCCTTTGGATTCTCCTTAACCCTACTTGCCAGAACTATTTCATATCCCCTTTATGGCCTCCGGATTTCCCTCTTATGTATACTCCTACTGGCTTTAGACCCTTCTCAACAGTCACTTTGAAACTGGAAATAAGAGCCAAATGACGATGATGAATCCATTTTCGATTTTTGGAAAAACCCATCAGGTTTGCTGATGGCCTTGAAGGAAACAAACTGCCTGAGTTACATGTGACTCCAGACCGACAACAATGTGTGTGAATAGTAACTGGATTAGTGGTGCTGGAAGAGCACAGCAGTTCAGGCAGCATCTGAGGAGCAGTAAAATCGACGTTTCGGGCAAAAGCCCTTCATCAGGAATAAAGGCAGAGAGCCTGAAGGGTGGAGAGATAAGCTAGAGGAGGGTGCGGGTGGGGAGAAAGTAGCATAGTGTACAATAGGTGAGTGGGGGAGGGGATGAAGGTGATGGGTTGGGGGCGGGGTGAAGTGGATAGGTGGAAAAGAAGATAGGCAGGTAGGATAACTCAGGACAAGTCACGGTGACAGTGCTGAGCTGGAAGATTGGAACTGGGGTGAGGTGGGGGAAGGGGAAATGAGGAAATTGTTGAAGTCCACATTGATGCCCTGGGGTTGAAGTGTTCCGAGGTGGAAGATGAGACGTTCTTCCTCCCGGCGTCTGGTGGTGAGGGAGCGGCGGTGAAGGAGGCCCAGGACCTCCATGTCCTCGGCAGAGTGGGAGGGGGAGTTGAAATGTGACTCGTAACTGCCCGCTGGCCAATTAGTAATGGGTAATGAATGCAGGTCCAACCAATGATACCCTCAACCCGTGACTGAGTACTGAAAGAAACCTTGACTCCTGCTCTCCCTACCTGACATATGCTTCCCTCTTATCCATGACCAGACACTCAATTTCTCCCGTCCTCCAGCACTGCTTACACCTATCAGCCTTACCCTTCACCCTAACAGGGACAGACTGTCTCTGTGATTTTGACATCTCCTTTTTGAAGGCTTCACTCTTCTCAGCTGGCCCCGTAACTGCGAATATTTGTTCCAATCCAGTTTGGAAGTTCTTGCTAATATCATCAAAATTGGCCTTTCTCCAACTTAGAGCGTTACATTTTAGACCCAGTTCATCCTTTTCCATCTCTATTTTGAAACTAATAGAATTATGATTGTGTGTCTCAAATTGGTTCCCCACTGATAGCTCAGTCTCCTGCCCTGCCATATTTCCCAAGGGGAATTTGACATTGAGATACTTCTCTGTGATGGAGAGCATTGATCAAGCAGCTGCAGCGTTGTAACTGGGATTGGGGTCAACATTGTCTTCGTCTCATTGGGCTGGATCGAATCATAATTTATCTCAGGGCCATTTTCATTGAGTGTGACAGAGGGATTGTCTGCACAAAGTATAGCTAATTTCCTGGTGCTACCTTATCGAACTCACCTCATTAAGTACCTACCCCACCTCATAGTGTCCCTCTCATTCAATGCCAGCCCTATTCTCCCACCCATCATGGCTGGAGGCACTCACCATCGCACTGATGCCCCTGGGTATTCCGTGATCCCTGGCACTGGTGCCATTTTAAAAGGCCAGTTGAGTTTTTTTGATGTCATAGCTGGTTTGTACAGTTTACCCCGAGCATGACAGAAAAGGGGCAATTACACCACAGTTTGTCGACAGGGGCACAGAGGTCCTGGTAGATGGGCTAGTACAGAGGGGAACCATTCTCTTCTAAGATAGGATCACACTATCAGACCCACCGAGCATGGTCTGAGCTCCCCACGCAGGTCAGTGCAGTATTTGAGGTCTGAAGAAATGTCTAGCAATACAGGACAAGCATCAATAACCTTCTCCGCTCCGTTAGGATAAGGGTCACCGTATTCTGTCTGCTCCCTCACACTCACTGTATACCTGTTGCAGCAGCGACCCAGAACAACATTCATGCTCCACCACTCCCACTGCTGCTTGCAGTACCTTCCCTCTCTTTCTCTCTCCCCATTATTCGCCCCCACCACACACACACTAATAACAGTGCATGGATACAACACTGTGGACTGACTCCCTACAGACACCTCACCATATCTCCCCCCACCTACACCAGCACTTACAGCAGAGGTACCCACTCGCACCCTCCCTCCCTCCGTCCCTCCCTTTCTCCTATTCCAGGAGAAACAGCCTGGAATAGGACAGTAAGGGTCAAGCCGAGTGGTGGAGTGGCCGATATCCGTTCCCTCACGTCCCCCCTCCCCCTGCCATGTTCGGGGGAACCTGGTACAAGCCGGAGAGGACTGGGACGCCTCGAGTGGAGATTCTGAAACCTCCCAGCAACCGAGTAAGGAGCAATGGTCAGTGAAGGGCAATTCTCACTTTAAACCCACTGGCAGCTCCGTTTCCCCCCGGCACAACTTAGAATACGTGGCCCTGATGCCATCTCCCTTTTGTGTCGAGCTGGTACAAATGGAATCCCCACGGTCTCGGTGGGCAGGAGGGTGGGCTCACAACACATTGTCTCCATCACATCCCAGGAAAGGAGCACGGAAACTCCCTCCTACACCTCCTCCTGTAAACAGCTCAGATACTGAAACGAATCTGTGAGATTTACTGCTCTCCCCACTTGTCCTGACATCTTCAATAACCTGTTCGCATATCCATCCTGACCCTTTGCTCCTGCACCTCCTTTATAACGGTACCACCTGTTTTGTATTGTCTTTCAATGTCCTTCCGACTAAAGAGCATCACCTCACACTGCGCTGCATTGATCCTCATCTGCCATACACCTGAACAGTACATCAACATATAACGTTCTTGTTGGAGTTCCACACCGTCCTCAACAAACTTTACAATTCTTTCAGGTTTGGTATCTGCAAATATTGAAATTGTCCTACAGTCACACTCCACTCAAAAGTACTGACACACACCAAACAGAGCGAGTGAAATATTGACACACTCTACAGATCTATATTACTGTCAATGTATAGAGAGTGCTTCTATGTGTCTGTATTCGTGTGTGTATCTGTGTAGGGTGGGTCTGGCAGTCTGTGTGATGTTTAAAGTGATGTAATATCCCCCGATATGAATTCTGAGTAAGGATCACTCGATCCAAAACGTCAACTTTCATTTTTGTCCAAAGATGCTTCCAGAGCTGCGGAGATTTATCTTGTTTTCAATCTCTGTTGCACCCCCACCCCGATCCCCCACCCCCTACCCCACTGTAATCGTGGTGCTAAAGTGTGTAAACGATCAGGGATTCAGTCTGGGAGGGAGATAGGGAGGGCAGCAGCTCGCAGCAAAATCCAACCTGAATTTTGATTGCACCAAACACACACACACATGCATACACGCGCGCACATACACTCACGCACATGAAAACACTCGGTTGGTTTGGAGACGATTGTCATCGTACTTAGGCCCGAAGAGTGGAACATGTTCATGTGGAGAAATGTCTGCGCTCCTTCTGCAATGTGGAAATGTTTTGTCACTGGGTAGTGTTTCCAACACACAGTTTACACATTAAAGCATATTTCCATTGCAATTATATCCAAGCAGTTCCGAGTGAGCCAGTTTCCGAGGTGATGAGATTAATTTTAATGCACTTCCTGTAACTTGGAATTTTTAATGTTTTACTCTTAAAAGTAATCTTACCTTTGAGAAAGGATTGAAAATACCTAAACCAGACCAGCAGAGTGTAGGCTTGTATCACTTTTAGAAAAGAGGGAAATGGAGAGGAAGGGAGAGTAGTTTTGACCCAGTTTCAGTGATTTACACCAAAAACAAGAAGAGTTCCCATTGCACAGAGATGCAGAGACAGAGATTCACACACTAATGCAGGAACACATGTAAAAAGCACAGAGAGATAGACATGCAAACAGAGGTTAACAGAGACATATATAGACACACAGGAATAGACAAACACGAACAGAAATATGCAGACACGTACTTGGACATGCAAACGCACATAGATTCATCGAGTTATACAGGGTATTTGCAAACAGGCCTTTCGGCCCATACAGTCCATACTGACCATAATCCCAAACTAAACCAGTCCCACGTGCCTGCGCTTGGCCCAGATTTGTCCATAAATGTTCTCTTATTCTTGTACATAACCAAATGCGTTTTAAATGTTATAACTTCACCCACAATCCATCACTTCCTCAGAAAGTACATTCCCTTCACGAACTACATGCGTTGTAAAAATGAATCACCTCGCAGGTCCTGATCAGGTGGACCCAATAAATTTGTAGGAAGCTAAGGAAGTGATTGCTGGGTCCCTTGCTGAGATGTTGTCATCATCAATAGCCACAGGTGAGATGCTGGAAGTCATGAGTTTGACTAAAGTTTTGCTATTAAACAAAATGGAAAGAAAAAGCGAAGAACTATAGATTGGGGAACCTGACATCAGTGATGGGCATGGTGTTGGAGGGAATAATGAGCTACATGATTTAAATGCATTTGGAAAGGCAAGGACTGATTAGGGATAGGCCAAAGTGAGGACTGCAGATGCTGGAGATCAGACTCTAGATGAGATAGGTACTGGAAAAGCACAGCAGGTCAGGCAGCATCTGATGAACAGGAAAAGCGACGATCTGGACAAAAGCCCTTTATATGCATCGTGAAATGGGGGTGTGCATGGATAATCATGTCACACTAATTTGATTTTGTTTTTGTTGAGAAGTAACGGACAGGATTGATTATGGCAGAACGCTGGATGTGATCTATATGTACTTCAGTTAGGCATTCGACATAGCTCCCCATGGAGACTGGTTAGCAAGATTAGATCACATGGAATACAGGGAGAATTACCCAGTTGGATACAGAACTGGCTCAAGGATAGAGGACAGAGGGTTGTGGTGGAGGGTTATTTTGCAGACTTGAGGACTGTGACCAGTGGAGTGCCACAGGGATTGGTGCTGGTTCCGCTACTTTTCGTCACGTATATAAATGATTTCGATATGAACATAGGACAGTTAGTACGTTTGCACATGACACCAAAGTTGGAGGTGTAGTGGCCAGCCAAGAAGTTTACTTCAGATTACGACGGGATCTTAATCAGATGGGCCAATGGGCCGAGGAGTGGCAGACAGAGTTTAATTTAGATAAATGTGAGATGCTGCATATTGGAAAGGCATATCTGGGCAGGACTTATACACTTACTGGGAAAATCCTGGGGAGTGTTGCTGAACAAAATGATCTCAGAGTACATATTTATACTTCCTTGAAAGTGGATAGATAGGGCAGGTAGATAGGGCAGTGAAGAAAGTATTTGATATGTTATTGGTCAAGTGCATTGTGTATATGCGTTAGGAGACTGGACTGCGACTGTACAATACATTGGTTCGGGCCACTTTTGGATGACTGTATGCAATTCTGATCTCTCTGCTCTGTAGGAAGCAGTTGTCAAACTCGAAAGGGTTCAAGAAGGGTTTACACTGAGGTTGCCATGATTGGAGGGTTTGAGTTACAGGGAGAGGCTGAATAGGCTGAGCCTGTTTTCCCTGGAGAATCAGAGGAGGAGGGTTGAAGTTAGAGGTTAGTAAAATCATGGGTACAACGGATAGATTGAATAGCCAAGGTCTTTTCCCTAGGTAGAGCAGTCAAAAACTAGATGGCAAATGTTTAAGGTTGGATGGGAAAGACAAAAAAGGGCTCTAATGGACAATATCTTCATGTTGAGGATGTTTCGTGTGTAATGAGCCTACAGAGGAAGGTATTGAGGCTGGCACAATTACAACATTTAACAGGCATCTGGATGGACAGATGAATGGGAAGGGTTTAGATGATTATTGACCAAATGCCAGCAAATGGGAGGAGAATAGTTTTGGCTGTCTGGTTGTCATGGACACGTTGGATCAAAGGGTCTGTTTCCATGCTATACAGCTCTATGACACCATGTCTTTTAACACACTTTCTCCTCTTATCTTAACACAATCCCCCACTCCAGGGAAAAGACACCTACCATTCAACATTACCGATACCTCTTATGATATTCTAAACCTCTAAAAGGTTAATTCTCAGCCTCCTACGCTCCAGTAGAAAATGTCCGAGTCTGTTGAGCCTGTCCTTATATGCAAACACTCCATTCCCAGCAACATCCTGATAAATTTCTTCTGAACTCTCCCGAACTTTATAATATTCTCGATATAACAGGGCGACCAGAACTGCATAAAGTCCTATAGGACATGTCTCATGAATGTCCTGTGCAACCTGAAAATACCGTCCCAACACCTGTACTCAAAGGACAGTCCACTGCTATTCGTCATTTATATAAATGATTCGGATGAGAACATAGGAGAAATACCTAGTAAATTTGCAGATGGCATCAAAATTGGAGGTGTAATGAACAGTTAAGAACGTTCCCACAGAGTAAAATCGAATCTTGTTCAGATGGGCCAATGGACCGAGGAGTGGCAGATGGAGGTATATTTAGATTAATGCGAGGTGCTAAATCTTGAAAAAGCAAATCAGAGCATGACTTATATATGATAAAGTCCTGGACAGTGTTGCTGAACAAAGAGACCTTGGAGTACAGGGCCATATTTCCTTGAATGTAGAGTTGCAGTTAGATAGGATAGTGAAGTAGGTGTTTAATATGCATTCCTTTATTGTTCAAACCACTGAGTACAAGAGTTGGGGGGTCATGTTGCGGCTGTGCAGGACATTGGTTAGGCCACTTTTACAATATTGCGTACAATTCTAGTCTCATTCCTATTGGAAAGATGTTGTGAAACTTGGAAAGTTTCAGAAAAAATTGACAAAGATGTTGCCAGGGCTGGAGGATTTGAGCTGTAAGGAGAGCTGGAATAGACTGGAGCTGTTTTCTCTGAATCATTAGGGGTTGAAAGGTGAATTATAGAGGTTTATAAAATCATCAGAGGCATGCATAGTCTAAATAGACAATGTTTTTTTCCCCGGGGTAAGCAAGTCCACAATTAGAGGGCATAGGTTTAAGATGAGAGGGGAAAGATTTAAAAGGGACCACAGTAGCAATTTTTATGCTTAGAGGGTGGTATGCGTATGGAATTAGTTGCCAGAGGCTGGTTAATTTAAAGTGTTTAAAAAGAAACATCTGGATGAGTATATAAATAGGAAGGGTTCAGACGGATATGGGCAGGTGCTGGCAACATTGACAAGATGAGGTTAGGGTATCTGGTCGACATGGACAAGTTGTACCAGAGGGCCCGTTTCCGTGCAGTACATCTCTATGACTATGTCTATATAATGAAGAACATCAAGTGAAACACCTTCATAACCGCCCTGTCCACATATGAAGCAAACTTCAAAGAATTACGCCTGAAACCCCAGGTTGATCTGTTCTACAACACTACCAATGGCTCAACATTTAATTGTATATGTGTTTTTTTTGTTTGTTTTACCAAAGTACAATACCTCGCATTTATCAACATTACACTCCATCTGCAATTCTTTAGCCCAGTGAGTGATAATATTGGGGAAGAAAGGCTGGAAAGTAATCAGTTACCTTGTACCATTTACTGGTTTTAGGAAGAGGGCAGTCACACGTTAGAGCTGGGAAACAGTGATCGGTGTTTCAGGCCAGAAAGTAAGCACCGTTTTTGTCTCTGGTGTTCCGTGTTGATATTTATTCGAGATCCTTCATAGTGCAGTGGTGTCTGCAGGATTTCATTCCCTCATATTGCAGACTACAGATAATAGCCATTTAATCTGGAAATAATAGACAAGTATTGAAAGATGTTCATAGTTTATCTCGAAGGCAGAGCTCATAAACTCGACACCCTACAGTTGAGGCAAGTACCTTGCATTTTTTAAGAACGTTATTATTTTAACTGGGTAATTCAGTCGAGTGAACCAGATTTCAATAAATCCATACCGATCTGGAAGATGGCATTTAAAGTTAAAAATTTGGGCATGGTTTAGATTTTGTGCAGTCGGTAGTATCCCTGCCTCTGAGGCAGAGCTCTGGATTCTATTCCAATTCCTGAACTTCCCTGGAAGTGTCCCTAGCTCGAGACCAGATTGTCTGGATTCAGGTGCAGCATGTCAGAATAGGCTGATGAACGAACACACAGGAGAATAATGCTGCAACTTTTGGGGCTATTGTGGAGTGGTGGTAGTGTCCCTACCTCTGGCCCCTATAGGGCCAACTGGAGGCCAACTCATCCAACTAGAGGTGTTTAATAATATGTCTGAACGCATTGAGTAAAATGATTTTAAAATTGTGGTTTGATCGAGATGGAAGAGGTGTCAGTATTGAATTTCAGAATTTAAGCCCCGGATGCCTGAAAGCACAGACCTTGGGTGGGAGACATATTTGCACCTTCTAGAGGTTTATAAATTCATGAAGTGCATGGATAGGGGGTGAATAGTCAAGATCTTTTCCCCATGCTTGGAAGTCCACATTTAGAAGGCATAGATTTAAAGTGAGAGGGGAAAGATTTTAATGTGACGTCGGGGCAACGTTATCACTCAGAATGTGGAGCATGTACATAATGAACTGCCAGAAGAAGTAATGGAGGTAGGTATAATTACAACATTTAAAAGGAACCCAGATGGATATATTGATAGAAGGATTTAGAATGATATGTTCCAATTGCTGGCAAATAGATTAGATTCCCTACAGTGTAGCACAAGTCCACGCCAACTCTCAGAAGAGTTACCCATCCAGAACCATCTCACCACATTTACCCCGACTAATTCACCTGACATTATGTGCAATTTAGCATGGCCAATTGACATAAGCTGCGCAACTTTGGAAAGTGGGAAGAAACCCACGCAGACACAGCGAGAATGTGAAAACTCCACACAGTCAATCAGCTGTGCCAGCAATCAAACTCAGGTCCCTGGTACTGTGAGGCAGTAGTGCTAACCACTGAGCCACTGCACCACCCCAAGTAGGGCACGATTACTTTCAGAAATCAGGTTGGCATGGACGACTTGGCAAAAAGAGTTTGCTTCGGTGCTGTACAACTCTTCAGATTCATCAAGCCATTTGATCAAGGTCCCTGTGTAATTTTCATTGTCCAGTACATAGCCAAACTTGGTTTCATCCACAATCTTTCTAACCACGCCTTCTATAATTCTCATCTGAATCATTTGTCTAAATGTCAAAACAAAAATGGATTGAGCAGAAGTCACTGTGGAACGCCGCTGTGCACAGCGTCACAAAGCTGGTCCCTTTTCTTTCAAAGCTTCCTTTTCTCAAAGATACTGTGTCCTTGAATTTTTTTTCAGAGGCGTCGTAAATAGTTCCCGGCTCCAAGGTGATCGGTTTGGTACAGAGATTGAACGGTTTTGTGATTAAAGGTATAATGAAATGGGAGTAGTCAGCTCTCGAGTGTGAGCAATTCAGTCCAGAACCAGTTTGCAGTTTAGCTCTGTGGACAGGCTCTCTCTCTCTCTCTCTCTCTCCCTCTCTCTCTCTCTCTCTCTCCTTCTGCCCTTCTAACTTTAACGTTCAATCATTCGTTCCATTTCGACTGTTTTATAAGGGGGGTTTGCTTATTGGGATGGTTGTGTACTTTCAGAACAGCTAATTAAGTCTAGTTTGAATAGATTGAGTTCTGTAGGGGTTCTTTATTCTGTTCTTTGTGTTTCATTGTGTAGTTTTGTGAATATTTTTTGTCTATGTTAAAACCTGATAATTTTCACTGTGCACTTACAGAAACAAATTACAAAGTTAGAGTCTGTGCTGCTGCTCAAGAATATTTTGAGTGGTCTGGCCTAGTCCATAACAACAGGCCTCCAGTCCGAAAAACAACCGTCCTCGATAATGCTGTCTACTGCTATTAGGACACACACACACACATACACAGACACGTACACGACACACATACACATACACACGCACCAAGACATACACACGCAGACACACATTCCTGAAGAAGGGCTTATGCCCAAAACGTCAATTCTCTTGTTCCTTGGATGCTGCCTGACCTGCTGCACTTTTCCAGCAACACATTTTCAGCTCTGAT
The DNA here is from genome assembly GCF_047496795.1 of Chiloscyllium punctatum. Classification (NCBI taxonomy): domain Eukaryota; kingdom Metazoa; phylum Chordata; class Chondrichthyes; order Orectolobiformes; family Hemiscylliidae; genus Chiloscyllium; species Chiloscyllium punctatum. Next base: position 67,097,122 of record NC_092772.1, on the reverse strand, counting down.
CTCCAGCATCTGCAGTCCTCACTTTCTCCTCGAAGACACACACGGAGACACACACACACACGCACAGACGCACATACACAGATACACACACACAAAGACACGCACACAGAGACACACAGACACATGCACACGCACAGACACACACACCCACAGACAACACATGCACACAGACACACACGGATGCACAAAGAGACATACATACACACACACACAAACACAGACACACAACACACACACAGATACACACGTGCATGCGCGTGCCACACACACACACATTTTAGAGTCTTTAGGATAAAACTCGATAAGTTATGATTAAAGATGGGCTCAGGGCTTGTTATGAGAGGGTAGTAGACCTAGCTTGAAAAACAAGTCATCCAGTTGACTGGATGAGCCAAATGGCCTTTTTACTGCTCTAATTTTGTACGCACTATGATACGTGCATTCGTCTGCGTTAGTGTGTGTATTTGCGGGTGCATGTGTGCCTGTGTATCCGTGTTTTTGTGTTTCTGTGTTTTTGTGAGGTTGAGTGTGTCTGCGTGTGCACGTCTGTGTGTGTCTTTGAGTTTGTCTATGTGTGCCTGTGTATGTATCTGTATGTGTCTGCACATGTTTGTGCTCCTAATTACTTTTAGTAATGGAAATATCAATGTACATTTTTGTAGTTTCTACACTGTTTGTCCTTCATCTTTACATCATAGCTTGAGGAACTTTGTTTTAGTCATGAATTTGTTATTTTCACAGAGAAGGAAATCTACATGACTTCTTTCTAGGATGATCATGACCCAATGTGAGACCTATATTTTAAGCCATTCATCAAAATGGTAACACCGATAATTTGCTGTGACCAATAGAGGAGTGGCAGTAGAAAAGAAAACAGTTACTCAACAACCCAGGGAACTCTGGACCGGTGAGCCTGACATCAGTGGTGGGTGAGTTGTAGGACGGGATTCTGAGGGATAGCCAATTGCATGCATGTTCAAAGGCAAGGCTTGATTGGGGATAGTCACCATGGTTATTTGCATGAGAAATTGTGTCACACTAATTTGACTGAGTATGTTAAAGAGGTGACAAAGCAGATTGATGAAGGCAGTGTTGTAGATCCTTTCCATATAGATTGGAGCAAGTTCTTCGACAAGATTCTGCATATTAGGCACGTTAGTAAGGTTAGGTCACATTGGAACCAGCGCACCCAAGACAATTGAATAAAAAAATAGATTGAAGGAAGGCGACAGAGGTTGGTAGAGGATTGCTTTTCAGACAGGAGGCCTGTGAACAGTAGTGTGCCAGAAGGATCAATGCTGAGCCCACTGCTTTTCGTCATTTATATAAATGATGTGGATGTGACCATAGGTGGTAAGGGTAGTAAGTTTGAAGATTACACCAACATTTTCGGTGTTGTGGGTAATGAAGAAAATTATCTCAGAGTGCAATGAGACCTCGATCAGATGGGCCCATGGGCTGACGATTGGCAGATGGTGTTTGATTCAGATAAATGTGAAGTGCTGCATTTTGGGAAGCAAATCGGGGTATTTAATGGAAATTTATTGGAGGATGTTGCTGAGCAACGAGACGGAGAGATGTAGTGCAACACTCCTTCAAAGTGAATAGTATAGTGAACAAGGTGTTTGGCATGTTTGCCTTCATTTGTCAGAGCATTAAGTTTCGGAGTTGGGATGTCATGTTACAGCTGTACAGGATGACAGTGAGGCCACATTTTGGAATACTGTGTGCAGTTCTGGTCTCCCTGCTGTACGAAGGTTGCTGTGAAACTTGAAAGGGTTCAGAAAAGATTTATAAGGATGTTGCCAGCTTTGGAGAGTTTGAGCTATAAGCAGAGGCTGTATAGGCAAAAGAGGTTTTCCCTGCCGAATCACGAACTTAAGGCTGACCATATAGAGGTTTATAAAATCATAAGGGGCATGGATTTTGTAAATAGACAAGGTCTATTTCCCAGAATAGGGGATTCCAAAAATAGAGGGTATAGGTTTAAGGGGCGAGGGGAAATATTTTAGATGGAACTTAGAGGAATTGTTTTCATACAGAGGGAGGTGTGCATATGAAATCATCTGCCAGAGGAAGTGATGGAGTCTGGCATCTTGATGGGTATCTGAATAAGGAGGTATAGAGGAATATGAGCCAAGTGCTGGCAAATCAGACTCGATCAGATTGGGATGTCTGGTCAGCATGGACAAATTTGCATGCTATAAGATTCTTATAAGAGGGATGAGGAGACATTCTAAACAGGCATTTCATGTGGGAATTCTCTTCCGCACAAGTTTGAGATGCTTCTTTGATTACTTTGATTCAAAGCTGAGTTAGTTAAATATTTGGCAGAGAAGTGAGTCATGGACAACGGGATACAGTCAGGAAAGTGGAGTTGTGACCATAACCTGTCAGCCACAATCTTAGTGCCTGTTGGAGAATGCTCAAAGTGTCTAATGGCCCACTCCTGCTCCTCAGTCCCATGTTTCTGTGTTCCATTCAGTCTCTCAAACCTGCTAGACAGGGACAGTTAGAAGCTACTTACTGCGATACCCTAGTGCACAGAAACACAGGAGACCATTCAGCCCCTCAAAACTGTCACACACAATTTGGGCTGGTTTGGAAAATGTAATTGGAAAGCCCAGGTTGGGTATCAAAGAGGTCGCTCATCTCTCTTTATAGAGCTTCCCCTCTCTGCAACATGGGCTTCATATGTTAGTCATGTTGTAGACCCAGTTTCACGGTGTATACAGCCCCAACACCTCAGCCAGAGATTGTCCAGACAATCTGGCAACATTCAATAACAGAGTTTCCAGAAAAATAACACCCTCTGCTTTCCAATAATAGAATGTGAGGACCCCAACCAGGGGTATGTCATTCATCAACAGGCCCCCCTCCCCCCGCAATCATGTCTTCACCCACAATAAGATCATAAGGTATAATATCCTCTTTCATGTCCAGTTCTTCACAGCCCTCAACTCTGATTGGTCAAAAAGCACTCCTTACCCCCACACTGTGACCTATTGATATGAGCAAAAGACGTGAACACAAGGGCTCAGGGAAGAGTGACCGGCCCTGATATCAAGGCATCATTTAACTAAGGATGGTCTCAAGGAGCCTGAGCAGGATTGCGCTTAATGGGAATGAGTTGGAAATTTCCCTGGTTAGAGTGATTTAAAGCATAAAGCACAATGATTGTGGTTTGGGTACAAAAATCCATGTAGTCCTGGACATGTCTGCAAAAGATCCTCAAGGTAGCTTCCTCAGCGCAAACATCTTCAGCTGCTCATAAAGATTAGAAGTGAGGGTGTTCATTGAAGGTCACACAATATTCAGGAAAAATGTCCCCCTTCAGCTCCTGATCAAGTCTGTCTCCATGTGCAGCAAGACCTGGACAACATTCAGGCTTGTTCTGTTGGAAGTATCGGTAACATTCATGCAACAGTGCTGCTGGTCACTGCACATTTCCACAGATAAAAGGAGGAGATTATTCAGCACCTCACGCTGGCTTCACAGGAATATGAGGAAGTCATTCAGCTCAATGAAATTATTGGAGAAGTTTATAGATAGCCCATTTAGTGCATCCAACGAATTATACAAGAAGAGGAGGAGTCACGTGTTATAGAAGACCGCAGAGCTCCTCAAAAATATTTGAAGGCTTGGCCTAGACTCTATCAACAATGAAATGTTCTGATACAGTAATATCCCATAAAAATGTACTTGGCAAAAAGGAAAGATCAGACACAGATTGTCAGATGCAGTTCTCCAATCGAGGAAGGAAAACAAATCCACTGAAGCTTCCAACTCTGTGGTGACCCCAATAGCTTCTGATGTTACTGAGAAGCCAAAACACTTCCTGTAATGTGGCTGCCAGAACTGCACACAGTATTCTATCTATGGCCTAACCAATGGCATGTTTAACTCATATTATGTCGCCTCGATGCCTACAGTCCCGTGTGATTTCTTAACGGGCTATTATACTGTCCAGTCACATTCAGGGATGTGTGGAGAAACACCCTCTGACCTCCCTAGTGTTCTGCTATTTATTGAATTCTCCCCTGTCTGGTTCCTTCATCCAAAGGGCATCACATCCTATTTATTAATGTTCCATTCCATCTGCACATTGATCTGACAATTCCACCTGTATCTTCCCGTAACATAAGGCCTTCCTCCTCACTGCCAACCACCTGGCAAATCATTGTGTCAAACACAACATTACTTATTACGCTCAGCCCCCACCCCCCACCACCCCCTCCACATTAATATTTACATAATTTATGAATACCACAAATAATTAGATACATTACACTTCTCGCTGTGGTACACCACCAGACACTGGTGTATCGCTACCACCTTCCCAGTGACTTGGGACCACATAGCAGTTTTCAAGTCCTCTAGCACCTCCCTTGTGTGGCCAGATTCGACTAAAACATTTAGGTCAGGACATTTCCTCTCTTGTCTCCAACCGCATCCTGCGATACAACTCATCTGGACTTTACATCATCCAAAACCATTAATCCCAACTTGCATCTTATATAAATCTGCTCGAGAGCTTCCCAGTCCATCTTCTTGAATTCTGTACCTGCTTCTTCCTTTCTCAAATAAAACAGATGTGAAGCTCTCATGTCACAGTCTATCAATGTTCCCCGGTTTCACATACTGATTACCTCATTGGTTTCGAAATGGGTCCTAATTTTTTCCTGGATATTCTGTTCAGCTTGTTTTTGTAGAACATCTTGGGTTCCCCCTAACTTTGCCTGCTGCACTTCTCCATGCCCCTGTATTAGTCAGTGTGCTGTGGGTGAATTTTCTATGTTTCCCTGAGATCACCTCTCATTCTTTGAAACAGTACAGAACACAGGTATAATCCCATCCACACTGCATGCAGTCCGTGCAGAATGCCTTTACTTCGATATTCCAATTTCTGTTAACTGAAGGCCAACTTCACTTTTACCTTTCCGTTTCCCAAAGTCGCCCCTGAACCACGTTGGTTCAAGTTTATTTATTATTCACTTTCTGAACTCTTAAAATACACCTGAATATCTAACTATATCACATCCAATAGTTCTCCATTGTCTTCCCCTACAAGAAACATCTTCAAACCATTTCAAAAAACGTTTGTTAACAGTGATTATTCGGGTGAGATCCAAGATGGCGGTGATCCAGTAGGTCTGCCCTGCTGAGCTCTGCACCAGAACCCAGACAAAGTTATGCATTCACCATCTCTTTCTTCCCTATTGTGGTAAAATTGGAGGTTTTTGATCCCCAGTATTGCTCTATGCCATTTTAAGTGAGTAACGGAAAATAACTAAGGGAAAAGGATCATGAGGATCACAACCAGCAATGCACTTCAGCAATGGATACACCCGTGGCTGTGACGTCGGCCTCTGCGAACGCTCCAGGAGACTTATCTGTGGTGTAGAGCCTGGCCTCAGAGTTCAGAGCCTGCGAGAGAAGATTGATTCAGCGATGGAGGAGACCTGAACCTGGGTGGAACTGATCTCAGCCAAGCTGCAGGAGCAGGATCAGGAGACCCAGCGTCTCGGGACGTGCATCGTCGAGGTGGAACAGCGGATCGCGACTTTGGAAACCATGGCAGAATCCTCGGCGGGTCATGTCGAAGCCCTGGAATGGTAGCTAAGGGCCTTAGTAGAGTAGGTCGACGACCTCGAAAATCAGGGCCATCAGAAGAACATCAGCCTGGTCGGGCTGCCAGAACGAGAAGAAAACAGCCAGCTCGTCAACTTCTTTTCATTTCTCTCACATACCGCTGAATGAGAAAATGGGTTTAGGGATGGTGGGGGTGGTTACATTTTGTTTCACCCGGACTGCCTGACGTCAAAGTATGGATGGGACGGATTTAATTTTCTTGTTGTAAGACGCATGCAACTTTTGAAAACATTGTTTTGCCTGGATTTGATGAGCGGCGTCAGCTCGGAAGAACCACGAGGGATTAATGGGTGATACGTACACCCTCTGCAGGAAGGGGGGATCTCTCGACTTATTAGTGTTATATGTTGGCTCATTTTAGAAATATTTGTGAGAAGTTTTGATTTGGTTGTTATTGCAGTTATAGTTTCAAGTTTGTATGAACTGTTTACTGCTTTCACTTGACGTGCTATAAATGGGTTCTTCTCCATCAAGGCTGCCCCATAAAGGCAGCTGGTGGACCTGAACAGGGAGCTGCCTTGGTGGACGTTTGAGATGTCTTCACCCTGGGGGTAGGGGCTTCACCTTTTTTATTGGGACATTAACTTGGGTACGGCCAGTAATCCATCTGTGTTCTGGAAGACTGCCAGGGCCTATGCAAGGGGTTTGATTATTTCTTACTCGGTGTCTCAGAAGCGGCAGAAGGGACAGCAGTAGCGTATGCTCAAGGCTTGGCTGAAGGCAGCTGAGACAGCATTCCTTGACAGACTGTCTGGAACTAAGTTGCAGCAGATTACAGCCCTCCGGGCTGCTCTGAACACTGCGCTCACCCAGACCTTAAAGAGGGAGATTTCCTTTGTGAAACAGAGGTTATTCGAGTATGGAGCTAAACTGGGAAGGTATTTGGCGCACTTGGCCAGAAAGAAGAGTGCCCCAATCTATTACATCCATTAGAGAGGGTGCTGGTACTATCGCCTGCCGTCCCAAAAGGGTTAATGCAGCATTCAGAAAGTTCTACTCTAGCTCCAGTCAGAGGATTGTGCGGACAGATTGGTGAAAACGGAGTCATTTTAAGACCCTGGACCTCCCAGGTATAACTTCAGAGCAGAAGTCTCTTTTGAACGCCCCGTGACATCCAAGAGATACAGGATGCGGTAAGGCAGCTCCAGAGTGGCAAACCGATCGGCCAGATGGCTTGTGGAGGGAGATTTATTAGGAGTGCATAGACATGATGGCTGGACCAATGTTGGATATATTCAATTATTCCTGTGGACAGAACTGCCTTCCATCCTCTCAGAGAGAAGCAAACATATCTCTTATTCTCAAGAGAGGGAATGCCCCAGAGGATTGCCTATTCGTATAGGCCTATACAATTATTAAACGTAGAATTTAAAATTTTGTCGAAAATACTAGCGTGGAGGCTGGAGAAGATCTTGTCCTTCATTGTGAAAGAGGACCAGACACGTTTTATTAGGAGTCACAGGTCCCCTATTAATATTAGGGGAGTGCAAAATATGGTTCAGGTGTGCCAGCAAGGTCGATTCCAGGCTTGGTAGTCTCGCTGGATGCAGAGAAAGCATTTGCTTGGGTGTAGTGGCCGTACATCTTTTATGTCTTGGAACTGTTTTGCCTTGGAGGTGTCTTTGCCTGTTGGATGGCAGAATTATATAGTGACGCAACAGCGACAGGAGTTCTCACTAATGGTATAAGGTCTAATGGTATAATTTTAGCATTGACAGAGGTGCCCCTTTCGCCATTATTATTTGTATTGGTGATTGAGCCGTTGGCAGAGGCCACCCAGAGGGACCCCACAAAAACTGAAGGGGTGGTAGGGTCAGGAAGGCATGACATCATCCTTACATAGATGACGTTCTTCACTCTCTACCTAACCTGATGATATCTTTGCCTTGTTTTAAAGAAGTGATTGATTTATTTGAATCTATCTCGGGGTATAACATCAATTTTATGAAATCGGAGGCCATGCATGTTGGGTGTTATTCGAGTACCTGATCATGGGGGGTGCAATCCGATTCCCTTTCCGATGGTCACAAGAAGGTCTCCGCTATTTAGGCATTTTTACCACACCGGCCTTCTGTCAATTATATAAAGCAAACTTCGTGCAAGTGCTCGAGAAGATAAGACAGGACCTTCGGCTCTGGGAAGATATTCCAATATCCTGGTTAGGTAGAATACCTCCGGTTAAAATGAATGGACTTCCTCGTTTCTTCTATCCCATGCAAATGGTCCTTTTGATGTTCTCCAGGTAGTTTCTATGGATGCTTTACAGTTGGTTAAGCTTGTTTACCTGGCACCACAGGTGGCCTCTTATGAAGCTCGCCAAATTGCAGCTTCTGCAGGAGATTAAGGGTGTGAATTTTCTGGACTTTAAGAAATACCAACGAGGTTCCCTGCAATCGGATGTGGCTGATTGAGCTTGCAAAGAACTGCGGTCAGTTTGGCTGGACATTGAGGTATCCCAGGCAAAATGTCCCCTCATTAATCTGTTGTTCATGGACAAGACGAGGATTGTTATGAACCATTGCAGAAATCCAACTGTCCATAAAATAGTTAAAGCCTGTAAAATGATGCGACAAAGTGAGGGCAATTTACAAAAATGATCTTCACCTTTGACTCCCATTGTAGGATTGGTAGGATCCCAGCTGGGATTGATGGATTCTGCCTTTTGGCTCTGAGAGTCCAGAGGAGTTTCCTGTTTCGGGGAATTATTTGACATGGTGGTCATGGAGGTTTTAGAGCAGCTGAGCCAGAAATATGAGTTATCTTGGAGGGGCCACTTTCGTTAATTTTACATGAGGAACTTTAGACAGAAAAAAAGACTACATTAATGGTTAGTCCCCATAGGTCGGAAATGGAGGGAAGAGCACTTCGTCCACAAGTGCTCTCTCGGTCAGCAGCCTCTATCATTTATTAAGAGGTAGTGTCTCAAATGATATAGAGCGGCTGCATGGAATCTGGGCTCAGGAATTGTGGGTGGAGATCTCACCAGAGGAGTGGGAAGATATTTTGGAAATCGTATGGAAGATTTCAATTTGCAATAGGATGTAGGCTATGCAGTTGAAGGTACTCCGCAGGGTTTAATTGACACCCGAGCAGCCTGTCAAATTTAAGACAGGAGAGTCCCCAATATGCCCCAAATGTACAATAGATGTTGGTATACTTACGTATTGCTTGTGATCATGCCACAAGCTTCGTAGGTATTGGTGCACGATAGCAAGTGTTTTGGAAGGGGTTTTGGGAACCGAGGTCAAGGCAAATCCGGTGCCCCTCCTCTTGTGTTCGCTGAATCCTCCCTCTTTGGACTTGCATGGGAATAAATTGTTTAGTATTCTTTCATTTTGTGCGAGGAAGAACATTCTGATAAACTGGGTCCCAGGAAACCTCCCAGGACTCTGATCGTGGTGTAGGCTAGTTATGGAGCCCATTCCCCTCGACTTCCTTATGAGTATGGGCACCCAAGAAATGAACATTGTCATAGGACGAGGCGGCCCTATTTCAACCATATACACATGGTTTTATTGGCTATATTGGTCACGACATTTGTGTAACAGTGAGGGCTCAGAGAGGAAGAATTCTGAACAAATACGGGTATGGCAACTCATGCTACCGGTGATGGGGAGCTTTGGTAGGATTGTGCTGGGTGTTGTAACTTTACGTAATTTCATTTAATTTGCCTTGGTTCAGCTCGGTTTAATCTATGTTTTGTTTTGATTTTGTTTTGACATCAGCCCATTGACTTTGTGCACAGGGAAGAGAATGAGTCCATTCAGCCACTCATGCTTCTTACACAGCAACCAGAGTAGGTCATTTCACACCATGTGTCAATATAACAGGATTGGAGGGAATGAAGAGAATATATAGAGGTGAGAATACAAGCTTACCACATTCACGATGGAATATAAAGTAGTGAGAAAAATGCTGGAATTTAAGAAAATTGTTAAAATCGATTATTCAGGGTTTAATGAAAGGACATTTACAGAGTGAAGCCACAATCCATCAGAATCAACATAATTTTACAAAGGATGAATTATATATTCATTATTTTTTTGAGTCTTTAAGAATGTGACAAGCAAGCTGCATAATGAGGATCCTGGAGATGTAAAATCAGGACTTGCAGAAGACATTGACTAAGGTGTGCACAAAAGATTAATCTGCAGAATAAGATTGCATATGGTTAGAAGTAATTTATTCACTTGGATGTAGGACTGGCGAAACGAAGAATTGCATTGAGTTGGAATAACTGGTTCATTTTCTGTTTCCAAAAATACCAGAGGGCTCAGTCCCCAGGCCCCAACTATTAGCAATAAATACTATCACCTATTTGAGGGGATGGACATGTTATAATTAGTTTTTCAGAAGACACTGAATCAGGTGAAAAATTGTAATGAATGGTAAAGGATAGGTTGCAGATGAAATGAAACAATGAAAAGTATGCGGCCGTTTTGGTCAGTGTAACAGAAAGGCAACTTACTATCCAAACAGAGGGAAACTACAGAGTGCTTAGGTACAGAGGGATCTGGTATCCTCATCCATATCGCAAAAGACACAGATGCAGGTGTAGCAGATAATGAGAAAGGCAACTGCAAATTTGGTATTTATTTTTGAAAGAATAGATTATAAAGCAAGGGAGGTACTGCTGCAATAATGCCAGGCATTTGTGAGATCGCAATTGAGTACTGTGTACAGTTTTCATGTCCTGACTGCAGGAGGGATGCAATTACCATAGAGGCATTTCAGTAGAGGTTTACTAGACTGATTCCAGAGATAAGGAGTTTGTCCTCTGAAGAGAGATGGAGCAGGTCAGGCCTATACTCTCTGGAGTTTAGAAAAATGGGAGGAGATGTCACTGAGGACTGGACAATGCTAAAGGTGATTGATAATGTCGACATGCATTGGGTATTTCCTCATGTGGGGCAACCTACAACAAGAGATCAGAGTTTTAGGATAAGTGGAGAGGAATTAGAACAGTGATGAGAGAACTTCTCTCAAAGCATTTTAAATCTGTGTAATTCACTGTTCCAGAGTGCAGTGGATGCTGGGATATTGAGTAACTGAGGGGATATGGAGATAGGCCGGAAATTGGGACTGAGACCGAGATGACATCAGCCATGATTGTATTCAATGGTGGAGCAGGTTGGAGGAGCTAGATTGCTGACTGAGGTTCCTCGTCTTTCTTCAGTCCTTCGAACGTGTTACACAGGAATAGGGGAGGGCTGGTTAATCGACAGAAAGCAGGCACTCCGGATAAATCGGATTTAATCAGTTTAAAAGAATGTAACCAGTAGGGTCACACAGTGACCAGTGCAGGGTCCTCAGCTATTTACCATCTATATCAATGATCTAGAGAAGTGGAACAAATGTACTGTAACTAAGTTTGCCAATGGAAATAATATAAGCAGGAAAATAAATACTCAATGGAAGTTGTAGAGTCTGTAAATGGATATGGACAAGTTAATCAATGGATAAAAGTTTGGCAGGTGGGATTTAACGTCATATATAACCTGTCATTTTCTTCCAGGAAGAACGGCAGGCAGTATGTTACTGAAATATAGAGGGATTACAGGACTTAGTGATACCGTGTGTACTGAAGCGTTTACTCTGAGCCGTGCAGACATGGCATGTGTTGCTCCATCACCCTGATCGTCTGCTGCCTGATGTTCCCAGCGGGCCTATTGCTCTCATCCACCATATATATCCTCCGTCACTGAATGATGACACTGATGTTGAGAACGGAGAGTTGATGGAGCTGTCACCCAGTCCTGCCTGGAAAGTTCTGGAACATAGAAGCTGAATGAAACTCTGACCCAAAAACCACTGGTAGCACGGTCCTCCCCCTGATATGAAGCTGCAGGTCGTGTTGAAGGAGGTGACACCACTCTGTGACCAGCTCCTTGTTCAGTCAGGGTCCCCTCACACTCTGCTCTTTGGTTAGGTGGAGCTTGGGAAGCTGCTCGTGGAAAACCCCGGGGTGGATCCAGCAGATCCCTTTCCCCAGACAAACGCATTGCGTGGTTTCAGAGCTTCCCCTCTCTGCAGCATCTGCTCCATTTGTTGTTCATGTTACAGACCCAGATGCTTTTACTAGCGTCCCCATGCTCCATCCACAGTTGTGTCACCAAATACTCAGGTCTTCCTGAATGTCTGAGGTAGCTCACAGCACAACCTCCAATAAAACATTCCCAGCAGCTCCACTAACCTTCCAATAACAGGAGTCAGTCCGGAGTCCCTCAGTTCCAAGTTTGATGCCTGGTAATTAACAATAGTACTCGAGGGGCTTCCTCGTGTAACTGACCGCGTGGTCAGCTGAGAGGGATGAACACAGATGTTCAGTGAACAGGCACAGACCAAGTTTTAAAGACGTGTCTCAAAGCTGCTGGGACACCCTGCCCACCAAGGAGCAGTACATGGGACACACCAGGACGTGAACAACAGCCCAACACACACTAAACTGTCCATGGACCTCTACATAGGACACATGGGGAAGTGAGCAACAGCCCAACACACACTCCACTGTTAATGGAGCACCACATGGGACACACCAGGCAGTGAAAAGCCCGAGACACACCATTTCATTGTTTCTGAGCTTCACAGTGCCAGCTCCTGATACATTAAGGATCCAAATGGGATCCACAGCCGTGATGTATAGAAGAGCATGAGCCGTGCACTTTGCATGTTGTTTCTGAACTTCATAATTACGTCCCCGGGGATTCAGGAATATTAGCACCAACGGTCAGGTTAAGGTACAGAAAGACAGATACTCGTGTTATATTTGGATGATTACTTGATCAACAAGTTGAATAAACACGGCTCTTCTCAGAGAAATGGGATTAGCCGGAGAAGTCAGATGCTGACGGGTCCAATAACAAGAGTAAGAACATAAAATAAATATCCTGACAGATCAGCTCAAATGGTCAGTTATGCCCGATACCAACTCCACCTCACAGAATCAGACATCATAATCCAGATGAGATATATATTCAGCGTGAAGCACTGTGCAGATGAGGCTAGTGCAGTGCTCAATACAAACCAGCAATCTGTACAGACTGTGCAGACCACATCAGTCCACGGGAGGCTGTGCAGTGAATAACTCTGTAAACCTGGAGAAGTTACCCTTCCAGCATGTAGAGCTGTGTCCACCATCCGAGTGCATTGCTCAGTAATACTGTATTTGATCACTGCGCACTGTCGGGAAACTTGCAGCCCATGCTGGAAGTGACAGGATGTGCAACTCCCTTCCATTTACAGCTCCATATCTTCATTGTGCCAGGCGCTTTAGAACATCTAATTAAGAGGAAGGATGAAGCTGACATAAGGTTGAGGATGCAAGGGTAAGCAGTGCCCTAGAAGGTTGCAAGGTAACCAGGTTGGAACTGAAGAATGAACTCGGGAGAGATAAAAGTGTGCATGATAAAGGCTTGGCGGGTAGAATTAAGGTAAAACCTAAGACGTTCTACACTTACATGAGAAACAAGGGGATGGCCAGAGTGAGGGTAGGGCGATCAGGGATAGTGGAGGGAACTTACGCCAGGAGTTGGAGGAGGTAACGGAAGTTCTTAATGAATATTTGCTTCAGTATTCACTAATGAGAGAGACCTTCACATTTCTGAGGACACCATGAAACAGGCGAATATGCTAGAACAGGAGGATGTGTTGAAAAATTTGAGAAACACACGGATAGATAAATTTATTTGGCCAAACAGGCTATGCCCTAGGATACTATAGGAAGTGAGAAGAGATTGATGCGCATTTTGCGATGATATTTTGCATCCTCACTGTCCAAAGGGAGTCGTGCCAGATGTCAGGAGACTGGCAAAAGTTCATGCCTGGTTCAAGAAAGGGAATAATCCTGGGAAGTATTGGCTAACCAGTCTTACACCAGTGACGGGCAAAGTATTGGAGAGGATTTGAGAGACAGGATTTATGAATACTTGGAAAATTATAAATGATTAGAGACAGTCAACATGGCTTTGTGAGGAGCACGTCATGCCTCATAAATCTTATTGAATTCCTTAAGGATGTGATAAAACACGTTGATGAATTAGAGCAGATGTGGTATATATGCATTTTAACAAGGCGTTTGATAAAGTTATCCACGGTAAGCTCATTCACAAGATAAGGAGGTGTGGCTTACAGGGAGATCTGGCTGTCTGGATGCAGAATTGGCTGGCCCACAGAAGACAGAAGGTGGTGGTAGATGGAACAGATACCGCCTGGAGCTTGGTGACTAACTTGGTGATCTGTTCTGGGACCTCTGCTCTTTGTGATTTTTTTTATAAGAGAGTAGATGACGAATTGGAAGGGTGGGTTCATAGGTTCGCTGATGTCACGAACTTTGGTGGAGTTGGTGGTTAGTGTGGAGGGCTGTTGTAGGTTACAACAGGACATTGACATAACTGAGCTGATGAGTGACAGATTGAGATAAATCTGGAAAGGCGGGATCTTGGGTCCATGTCTATAGATCCTCAAAGTTGCCATCCATATTGGTGCTGTTGTTTAGAAAGCATGTGATGTGTTGGCTTTCACAGCCAGGGAGATCAGTTTCAGAGCTGTGAGGTTATGCTGCAGCTCTATGATCCCACTGTTTCACCCACTGTGATGAAGTTGAATGTTGTTCTGCATTGAGAGCTTGCAAGTACTTGTCATATGACTAGCTAATATTTTCAGAAATTACTGGACTGAAACTATGTGACACCAAGTTTAAATAATGTCCCACTATACTAAACCCATTCGATTTTAAATTTATTGTTTTGCCAACATGAAACCAAGGAGATGAGCTGATGTTGAGGGAATGAAGAGGTACGCTTTTTGGAAGTTCGACAGAGGGTTATCTACCATCGTGAGACTCTGCCAAGGACAACTTTCTCTGTGTAAGATTCATTTTTTGAACGAAATATACTTGCATTAAAAGACAGAGCATGACCCAGGGAGATATTCGTTGGAAAGAAGGAGGGCATTGGAGACTGCAGCCACTGTCTGGTTTAAGTAATTGTAATACAGTTTTTCTTTAATTGGAAGATTATATTTTTAAAGGTGGAGAAAGATAACAAACAGTTCAGAGAAGGGGAAGCTTTGAGTTGGGAATAACTGTTGTTATTCAATGTTCACTTTTAGAATTAAGGAATACATTGATATTATTTCCTGTTAAGTAGTGGAATTTGCGAGCTCTCTGTCACTCGACTTTAACGGATTATGAGCGAGGTGAGCTTTTCTGAGTGTTTGGTTTCATTAGCAGAAGGGTTCATCGCCGTGTCATAACACCACACTTGTAATACCGTGTTCTAGTCAACTCATTAAAGGAAAGAGGTGGAAGCTATAGAGAGAATGCAGAGAATTATCTATGGAACAGCAGAAAGGTTGACAGGAGCCACACAGAGTGAGTGAAATATTGAGAAAGTCACCACGTGAAAAGTAAACACTGATGTCTATTTAAACGTCAGTGTGGCACTGGGTGTAGTGCGTCTGTATTGATGACTGAGTATCTGTGTGTGCATGTGCATCTGTGTATCGGCATTTGTCTATGTGTGCTGAAAATGTGTTGCTGGAAAAGCGCAGCAGGTCAGGAAGCATCCAAGGAGCAGGAGAATCGATGTTTAGGGCATGAGCCCTTCTTCAGGAATTTGTCTATGTGTACCTGTATATGCGCTATTGCATCAGTCTCCGTGTGTGTCTGTGCATCTATATTCATCTCTGTGTGTCTCTGCATGTCTGATTTTTTTCACTGTGTGTATCTGCGTTTCTGCATTCATCGCTGTGTGCATCTGCATGTCTGTATTTGTCTCTGTGTATCTGCATGTCTGTATTTGTCTCTGTGTATATCTGCATGTCTGTTTTGTCTCTGTGTGCATCTGCATGTCTGTATTTGTCTCTGTGAGTATCTGCATGTCTGTATTTGTCTCTGTGTGTATCTGCATGCCTATATTTATGTCTGTGTGCAGCTGCATGTCTGTATTCATCTCTATGTGTACCAGACTGTCTGTATTCAACTCTGTGTGTATCCGCGTGTGTGTATCCATCTCTGCGTGTATCTGTGTTTCTCTATTCGTCTCTGTGTGCATCTGCGTATCTCTGTTTGTATCAGCACGTCTGTTTTATCTCTGTGTATATCAGTTCATCTGTATTGAACTCTGTGTGTATACGTGTATTTGTATTCGTCTCTGTTGGTATCTGTGTGACTTTATTCATCTCTGTGTGTAACTGCGTGTCTATATTTGCCTTTCTGTGAATCTGCGTGTCTATATTTGTCTTTCTGTGTATCTGTGTGTATGTATTCGTCTCTGTGTACATTTGCGTGTCTGCATTCATCTCTGAATCTGCGTGTCTGTATTCATCTCTATGTGCATCTGCCTGCCTTTATTCATCTCTATGTGCATCTGCCTGCCTGTATCCATCTGTGTGTGTCATTAAATGTGTCTCCGTGTGTATCTGCGAGTCTGTATGTGTGTCTGCGTATCTGTGTTTGTCTCTGTGTGTATCTCTGTGTCTGTTTTCATCTCTGTGTGTATCCGTGTGTCTTTATTCGTCTCTGTGGGCATCTGTGTGACTCTATTCGTCTCTGTGCATCTGCGTGTTTGCATCCGTCTCTATGTCTATCTGCATACCTGTGTTCATGTGTGAGTATCTGTGTGTCTGTATTCGTCTCTGTGTGTATCTGTGGGTCTGCGTTTGTCTCTGTGTGTATCTGCGTGTCTGTGTTCATCTCTGTGCGTATCCTTGCGTCTGTATTCATCCCTGTGGGCACCTGTGTGAGTCTATTTGTCTTTGTGCGTATCTGCATGTCGATATTTGTCTCTGTGTGTATCTGCGTGCCTGTATTCATCTCTGTTGTGTATCTTCCTGTCTGTATTTGTCTCTGTGTGTATCTGTGTGCCTGTATTTGTTTCTGTGTGTCGTTGCACGTCTGTATTCATCTCTGTGTGCTCCTGAGCATCTGTATTCATCTCTGTGTGTCTGTATTTGTCTCTTTGTGTATTTGCGTGTCTGTTTTCATCTCTGCATTTTGTCTGCGTGCCTGTATTTGTCTCTGTGTGTATCTGTGTGTCCATGTGCACAGCGGATCTGTCAGCCTCTCTGGTGTTTAAAGTGATGCAATGTCCCTCTCTGCTGGCCTTCACACTCCTCTGAGTTGACAGCACTGCAGGGTGACAACCATCAGGGGATTCAGTCTGGGAGGGAGGGGGAGGGAGGCAGCTCAGAGCGCCATCCAAATTGACAGAACCATCTGCACACGCACACATACACAGTTTGGTGTATGGAGGGTTGTAATCATACTGGGGACCCTTAGAGTGGAGAATGTTCATGTAAAGTTATGTCTATGGTCGCTCTGCAATGTGGAAGTGATTTGTCTTTGAAGATTATTCATGACACAGAGTGCGCAAATTAAAGTGTATTTCCATCGCAAATGCATCCAAGCAAGATTGACGGAACAATTTGTAAGTCAATGCAATGAATGTATTTCACGTTCATTATCTTGACATGTTTTATAATATACTTCTACAAATTATAAATGAGAAAAGATTGAAAATCCTGAAATGGACACAGTGGTGGTGGTAATATCTCAGGAACGATATCGTTAGGTATCAGACGAAACTGCTCTGTGCTTCCAAAGACGTTATTTGAAAAACCAAACAGCCATGCAATGTGCAAGATTGACAGTATTTGATGTCCTCTGAAAGAAACAAAAAAAAACTGACACTAGTGCAAAGGCATGGGGAGGCTAGCAGAAGGTGGCATTGTATAACTATAAACTAAACAGGGACAGACGTAGAGGTGTTGGGGGGGGGGGAGTGGTGAGGGGTTGATCTCAATTTCAATGGATTTACCCCAAAAAACTGCAGGACATCATCTCACGGAGATACACACAAACATACGCAGACACGTTAAACACACAACACATATACATGCAGATATGGACACACAAACAAACACACACACTCCTGCACACAGTTTCTTTAAGATAGAGTTGATTAAGCTTTTCATTAATTTGGGAATCAGTGATCATTTGGTGAAGGCAGGAGAATGTAGGTGAGAAACAGTTCAGCTGTAATCCAATGGCACAGCAGATCCAATGGGCTAAGTGGCCTGATTCTGCTCTATTTTCCCATATTCAGGAGAGAGCTTTCAAAGGTTGAATTTGAATGCAGATTACAGGGTTAAAGGTAGGCTTCTTGGCAGTGTGGAGGAACAAAGGGATGTTGGGGTCCACGTCTGTAGATTCCGCAAAGTTGCCAAAGCCCTCAAGGTAAGAATGTGTATGATGTGTTGGCTTTCATAAGCTGGGGGATTGAGTTTAGAGCTGTGAGGTTATACTGCAGCTCCACAGAGGCCTGGTTAGACCACACTTGGAATATTGTGTTCAGTTCTGTTCGCCCCATTAAAGGAAGGATGTGGAAATTTTAGAGAGGGTGCAGACGGGAGTTCCCAGAATGTTGCCTGTCCTATAGGGCATGTCTTATGAAGAAGGTTTGAGGGAGCTTTAGCTTTTCGCATTAGAGTAAAGAAGGATGAACGGCGACTTGATAGAGGTGTGCAAGATGATGAGAGGCACAGATAGAATGGATTAGTAGATTCTTTTTCATAGGGTACAAATGGCCAACACGAGGAAAACATAATTTTAATGTGATTGGAGGAGGGTTTTGGGGAGATGTCAAGAGGCAGGTTGTTAACACAGGTAGTGATAGGTGCGTGGAATGCACTGCCAGCAGTGGTCATAGAATTAGCTAAATTAGGGACATTCAAGTAACTCTTGGATAAGCACATAGATGATAATAGGATGAAGGCTCTGCAGTTTAGTTTAATCTAAGAGTCGGTTAAAAGGTCGCCACACCATTGAGGGCTGAAGGGCTCTTACTGTGCTGTACTGTTCAATGTTCGCTGTTCTAATTTCTTGAAATCTTGTGAAAATATTGTACCTGGAATTCCTTTAACTTCAGTGGAGGTTAATCTGATCAGTATTTGATTGTTGAGGGTTAATGGAAATTTGGGGAGGTTTGAGGGGCTGAATGGTCTACATCTGTTCCTAACCGTTGTGTCAAAAGAATAATGATTAGTTTGAGGGGAACTCATTTTGAGAATAAGGGCATTCCTATTTCAGACTGGGAATGGGATGTGCCTTCATCTTTAGAATTGTATGGTCTGTGGTCTTCTCATGCCCAAGAATCAGTGAGGACTGGGTTAATGAAAACACTCAAGGAGGAGTTATATAGATCGTTGATGAACAAGAGAATCAATGATTGTTGGGAACAGACAGGAAAGGGATGCTTAGTTACCGTCACATCAACAATGAGCATTCTGAATTGTACAGCAGGCTCGAGGGGCTGAATGGCCACCTGCTGCTCTTGCTTCATGTATTATTCACTCACTCAACCCCGCGATGCTGTTACAGAAGGTGAGGAAGATCGCATTCAGCCATTCAGGATCGATCTGCACCTCAAAGTAATTATAAAGAAATAGGATGAAGCTCTTCAGCCATTTCAGTACAATACGCAGCGCAAGAGGAGGTCACACCTACTTTCTAGATTGCTACACAGGAGCAGGGGAGTCCTGGGTAACTTTGAGGAAATAGATAGTCGGGAGAAATGTGTATTTTCGGGTTGGAAATCTTTAATTTGGTGAAGTGCCTCAGGGATCAGTGCAACACAAAAAGCTATTTAGAATCTGTCAATGATTTGCGTGTGGGAACTGATTGGATGGAAATCAATTGGCTCAACCACTAAGATTCGATAAGATGTCAAGTGGAGGTAGAGAGTCTGTAATGTGATATAGACAGGGAAGGTTAGTGTGCAAACCTTCAGCAGAAACAGGATAACATGGGGTACTGAAGTTCGTGCTGTGGCAGAAGGGTAAAACAACATTAATCTAATTCAAAGAAGAGAGATCACAAAACTCAGTTGTACAAAGGCATTTGTTCACCCGGGTACAAACATCACACGGGGTTAGTATGCATATGCAGCAAGTAATTAGGAAGGTATTTGGAATGATTACTGCATGAAAAGGCTATCAGGATATTTTACTGCATCTGTACAGAGAAGTTCTGAAGCAACATCTGATGTACTGTGGGCAGTGATGATTCCATAAACTGAAAAATAAATGTACTCAATAGCTTTAGAAGATTTTGCGAATATGTTTCACTGCACTTGCTCTTGGAAAGAAGGCCTTATCCTGTCATACAGCACGGAAACAGACCCTTCACTGCACCATGTCCATGCCGACCAGATTTCCTAAATTAATCAAGTTCCATTTGCCAGCACTTGGCCCATATCCCATAAAACCTTCGTGTTCACTCAAATGGCTTCATTCAAATGGCTAAAAATGCTGTAGCTGCCCCAACCTCCAACGTTTCCTCTGGCAGTTCATTCTATACACTCTGTGAGAAGTTACCACTTTTGTCCCTTTTAAACGGTGGCACAGTGGTTAGCACTGCTGCCTCACAGCGCCAGAGACCTGGGTTCAATTCCTGCCTCAGGCGACTGACTGTGTGGAGTTTGCACATTCTCCCCGTGTCTGCGTGGGTTTCCTCCGGGTGCTCCGGTTTCCTCCCACAGTCGAAATATGTGCAGGTTAGGTGAATTGGCCATTCTAAATTGCCCGTAGTGTTAGGTAAGGGGTAGATGTCGGGGTATGGGTGGGTTGCGCTTCGGCGGGGCGGTGTGGACTTGTTGGGCCGAAGGGCCTGTTTCCACACTGTAAGTAATCTAATCTAATCTAAACTTTTCTCCCCTCACCTTCAATCCATGTGCTCTAATTGTGGAATGCCCTAAGCTAGGAAAATGTTCTTGGATCTTCACCATTTCTTTTCTCCTCATGATGTTTTAAACCTCTATAAGGCGAGAGCACTTCAGGGTTGAGAGTGAGAGGCGTTCGTATTGAACTGTATAAGATATTGAGGAGAGTGTACCTGATGCATAGCCTATGGACATTTTCTCTGGTATGTGAGTCTCGAACTGAGGATTCAAATTTAAGAAAACAACATGTATATGTTATATACTCTTTTCATAGTATAAGAAAACAAATACTGTGAAGACATGATTTTATTGGACAAAAATATGAGGACACATACAAACGTAACTTCATTAAAACTCCTACATGGAGCAGAGAACAGGGACCTAGTCCTACAGTTCCGAGAATGTTCAAGGAGGCCTCACGTGGTCCAGTTTGGTGTTGAGATAACATTATTGTATATTTCTGCTCCGAGATGGAGAAAATGCAACATGCTGGAGAAGCCACTGCTTATTGCTCCCTTTCTTTCCTTGTTCCTTCTCGCAGCAATGTATGAGAGATGAAAACCGTTCAGTCATCTTTATCATTCATGTAGGATTACTGTTGAGGAATCATTGGCATCTCCCCACTGCCTAAAATCAAAGGGAATTCAGCAAATCCGACTGTTCCAGGAATAAATCCTGCTTGTGTGAGCAGAACAACCTCAGAGGCAGAATAACATTTCATTATTTTACTTTTGTCTTGAGTTTAACTATTGAGCTGATATTTTGCAGCTTTTTCTCCTGCTTGTATTTAGGTATGTGTATGTGTGTGTCTGTGTGCACTTGCGTGTGTGAGACACTGTGTATGTCTTAGTGTGTGTGTCTGTGTGTATGCACAGACTGCATCTCAGTATGCGTTCAAAGATAAATATTAATGTACAGATTTGTCCAAACTGTTTGCCATTTATTTTTCCATCTTAGCTTTGAGTAACTTTGCTTTGATGAATTATTTTTGCAAATCTAAGATATCGAGCTGACTTGTCCCCAGCAAAGAACCTGACCTAGTCTGAGACCTATATCATTGGTCATATCACCAACCGAGTTACATTTAAAATTTGTCATGATCAATGGAGGAACGGGACTAGAAAATGAAACAGTGGTCCATCCAGCCCCAGTCTGAACATGGATGAGGATAATTTCACAATGGGTTGTTTGAGTGGGAATGTTCTTCCCTAGAAGTTTGTGGTGCCTGTGTGTTTGCATTTAGTCAAAGCATTTAGATATTGGACAGTAAAGGACAATGAACTACAGATATGGAAGTGGGGCTGAGAACACATCCAGATCAGCCACGACCTTACTGCCTAGTTGAGAGGGCTTAAAGTATTCTCAGTCCTACGTTCCTATGTTCCATTCAGTTCCTCAAAACTGCAAGATAGGAGCATTTGGAGTTCATTTATTCCGATAACCTGGTGCACAGAAACAGAGGAGACCATTCTCTGACTGAAGACTCGAGAGTGTAGTGCTGTAAAAGCACAGCAGGTCAGGCCACATCCGAGGAGCAGGAGAATCGCCGTTTCTGAGCATAAGCTTCTGCCTGAAACGTGGTTTCAACAGAATACAAGGACGCTATTGAATCCATTGAAACTATTGGATAAGAATAGGGGTAGCCCATTCAGACCCTCCTGCCTATTACACAAGGAGGGAAGGAGTGTAGTCAGCACATCAAGATGTTAAACAGGAACCGGAGTCGCCAAGTCAGGTCCTTGAGCTGCTTCCAGATGAACAGGAGGTGGCCATTCAGCCTATCAAACCACGTGTACAGAAATAGGAAGATGTCTTTGATGCCCCACCATGACAAAGAGTGAAGCAGAGTCTACACAAATAGACTGCTCTATGTTGTTCCTCCTGGTTCCTTTGCTCATGGTACATATGTGTCACTTTAACTTGGTTTGCTGAACGTGAGAGGGAAAAGTGAATGGTTTGTGTCAAGTCTCAAGGAAATGCCTTCTATCTCCGAGAAGACATTATTGTACTCCTATAGATGTCAGAAGCTGGTGGGAATGGCAAACTATTTCAGGAGTAAGGCATTAAGGCTGGTGATAGATTTATGAACAGTGCAGAGACACAGAACCAGCTGCACATTGAGACAGAGAGAATTCATTCAGAGCCTGGAGCTCCCTCTCAACCAACATGGTGTCTCCACACTGAAATGTGAACTATTGGGAATTACATAAAATGGGGAAAATGCAATTTCTCATTAAATTACCATCTTTTTTCTGGACATAATAAATGTTAGTCCAGAACCCTCAAGTTGAAATGTAATTGCTTGTTATTCTCTCGCTGTGCTACGTATTTCGCTGGATTATACTCTCATAACTTTTATCAGTTAATTATCGTTTACACAATCTAATTCAATAATTTGCTTTCAAAGGTGCAAACATCTTATTGCACAGTTTGTTTGCCTTTTCTTTTTTATATTTGATGTAGCCTTAGCACAAAAGTACATGTCTTGTTTACTGATCAGCATTGACCAACTGTCTGTGTGGCGTTTGCACATTGTCGCCGTGTCTGCGTGGGTTTTCTCCGGGTGCTACGATTTCCTCCCACATTCCAAAGATATGCAGGTTAGGTGAATTGGCCATGCTAAATTGCCCATAGTGTCAGGGGTGAATACAGGGTAGGGGAATGGGTCTGGGTGGGTTACTCTTCGGATGGTCGATGTGGACTTGTTGGGCCAAAGGGCCTGTTTCCATACTGTATGTAATCTAAAAAAAAAGTGACCTGTTTATTGGGATTCAAGGGTCAGACACAGTATGTATTTTCCATGGGCTAAGAAACAGAAGACAGTGACTGTGGAGACTGATGAGGAATAAAGTTACTTCCCCCAAGTCCCCAATGTCTTCTTGACAGACAGAATAAAATCAAATGTAGAGAAAGAAACCGAATATATTCGGATGAAGGAATTGCAAATGACAGTGTAAATAAAACAGGATAATTTGAAATGGAATGTCTGAACAATGATTGATCAGTGTGTGTGTGTGAATATGTGTGTGCCTGTGTGTGTGTGTCTATCTGTGCATGTGAGTGCGTGTGTGTCTGTGCGTGAGTGAGTGTGTGTGTCTGTGTGTGTGAGTGCATGTGTGTGTGTCTCTGCGTGTGAGAGTGTGTGTGGGTGTTTGCATGTGTGTCTCTATGTGTGAGTGCGCGTCTGTGTGTGTGGGTGTCTGTGCGTGTGTCTGTGTGTGAGAGTGAGTGTGTCTGTGTTGTGGGTGTGTGTGGAAGTGTGTGTGTATGCATGTGTGCGTGCAGATACATAAGACTGTTCGTATGTGTGTACCATATTCAGAATGAACAAGAGAGACATATTTAATAAAAATGATGCATGTGATGTACAAAATTTATAAAAAGTTAACATGTTATTTAGTCTTCAGCTGAGATGTTCTATTCCCCTTCTTTCAACGTACACTCTGCCTCCTGCCTCTTCCCTGCATTCCCAGATTTAATCTCGAATTCTTATCAGGATGTATGTTATAAATTCCTGCTTCTTGTGTTCCAATTTATTTCAGTTAATCAATTTTCTACCGGGAAACATATACACTGGCCTGCTGGGTTCTGTCAACAGCTGTTGCCTGTCATATTGATGGAGATAAAAGTTCTGGCATCAGACCCACATTTCAACATCTTAATCTGTTGCACAGACACTGTACAAAGGACCACAACACACAGGAATTGTCAAACCAAGTACAGAAGTACATCTATATCTATCAGTCATGTAGACTTCTCTATTTTTATATCTCCATGTCTATATTCTCTCTCTCTCTGTCTCTCGATTTCTGTTTTTATCTAATTGATACATCGTCCAATCGTTCTTTCTGTATCATGCCTCAGACTTCCTTCCTTCTGTTTACATCTATTGACCACATTTGAATGTGATGTCTTATAATTGAGTAATGTAACTACAAGACACGAGGGAGCAGATGGCCAGAGTTAGTTGGAAGGGAAGCTGAGCATGGGAAGATGGTGAAGCAGCAATGACAGGAGTTTCTGGGGATAATTCAGCAGCACATCAGAAATTCATCCCAAATAAGAAGAACAATATTCAGCAGAAGACAGGTCAGCCGCGAGTGATAACGAATTCAGGGCAAGCATAAAAACAAAAGAAAATACACACAATGTGGTGAAGATTATTGGGAATCCAAAGGTTTACGAAGTCTACAAATTCGAGCACGGATAACTAATAACAGCAAATGGGAGGAGGGGATGAAATATGATATTACGCTTCTTAATCGTGTAAAAGAATATGGAAAGCAATTGTTGGATATGTAACAAGGAAGACAGGGAGTAAAAAACAAACAAAGGGCTGTTGGAAAATGAGGCTTGAGTAGTTATAGGAAGCAATGGAATGGCAGAGGAATTGAATAGATACTTTGCATCCGGCTTCACTGTGGAAAACACCAGTAAAATGCCAGAACTTCAAGACAGTCAGGGTATAGATGTGAGTATACTGACCTCAGTAAGGAGAAGGTGCTAGGGAAGGTGAAGTTGAATCAATCAGCAAGACGAATTGGACAACAGCTCGTAGTTCTAACGAGATATCGAAGGTAATTATGGAGGCATTGCTGGTGATCTTTCAGGAAACTTTGGAGTGAGGGAGGACTGGTAAATATAACCTCCCCGTTTAAGGAGAGAAGGTCGCAGAAGACAGGAAATTATAGCAAGTCTTATTGGATCTTTGGGTTTATGAATAAATGTGTGGAGTATAAGTACAAGGAAGTTGTGAAGTACATTGGAAATTGTATGATTAAGCTACAGCATAACAAGAGTTACGTTCACAATGCCATTGCGAACAGCAGTGATGAAAGTATGGTTAAAACAAAGGAAATCAGTTCGAAGCAGACAAGAGCATTAGTGACAAAAAGAATGTTTCCTAGATCCTGCAGTGAGAATGTTGAGATAAGCTTGTCAGTAAACAGACAACAAGGAATGCATAAAAAGCACAATAAAATCTGTTGCTGATAAGGTCTCAACGTGCAACTAAGTAGCCAATACACATGAAGCTGAAAAAGCACAGCAAGTGAGACAGCATCCTAGGAACAGGAAAGCCAACGTTTCAGGCTGAAAGACTTCATCAGGATTGGGGTTAGGGAAGGGGATCCGGGAAGTAAATAGAGGGAGGGCCGTGGGGCTGTGGAAGGGTAGGTGGAATGGTGATAGGGGGATGCAGGCAGGGAATTATTGTGATTGGTCAGTGGGAAGGGTGCAACAGATAGACGAATGGAAAGATGGACAGCTTTGGTCAGGTCAGGGAAGTGGACATGGGGTAAGGCTGTGGGTAGAGAAATTTTGAAGCCAGTCAAATCAATATTGACACCATTGAGCTGTACGGTCTCCAGCTGAAATATCAAGTTGTATTCCCGAGTTTCTGTTTGGCTTCACTCTAAAAGTAAAGGAGGACAAAGATGGACCTGTTGCTGGATGAGCAAGGGGAGTGGAGTGATTGAAATGGATGGCAATTGGAATGCTGAGTTTGTTAAAGCGTGCAGAGAGCCGATGCTCCATGAATATGTCCCTGAGTCTTCCTTTCGTATCCACAGCATAGAGGAGACAACGTTGGGAGTTGGAGATGAGCTCGGTTGGTCAGGATCAGGCTCTGTGTGGAATATTAGTGCTCTGCACGAAGCAAACAACCCGACTTTCTAGTTACCATTCATTTTGATTTCCACTCCCACTCGCCCAGCGACATGCTCATCCTTACCCTGTCCACTGTCAGAGGAACACCACCTGAGAGTTTACCTTTGAAGCTGATAGCTCAATGGCCTCAATATTGACTGAAGCCGCTTCAAAAGCCCTCCACCCACAGCGTTATCCCATATCCCTTTTCCATGAACAGACCCACCTGTATCTGCTCCATCCTTCTCATTGACCAATCACAGTAACCTCATACCTGCATGTACCTACCACCACCATACCTACACGCCACCCTTCCATATCCCATCACTCCATTTCTGGGCTCCCCTCCTCCTCATCAGTCTTGACGAAAGGTCCAAGATCAAAATAGTGCCTTTGCTGCTCCTCTGATTCTGTCTGGTCTGCTGTGTTTATCCAGCTCCAAGTTTATTAACTCTGGCCTCCCGCACCTATAGGACTTCCTCTCTCCAAGCTGTGGAACTAGGTGGTCCACATATAAGAAGTAGTAAATTTGGACATTTGAAAAGATCGCGGACACATTCGATATTTCACCTTCCAGATGAAGCAGCATTTCACTCTTTCAATCCAGTCTCCTGTCATTGCTACTCACAATGCAGTCTCCTTTACATTGGGGGGACGGAACATAAACTGTTTTGAGGAACACTCCCACTCTGTCTGTGGGAATAACCCTGACCTTCTCATTGCTTTCCATTTCAATAAAGTACCTTGCTTTCATGCTAACATTTCAGTCCTGTGCTGCTGTAATGCTCCAATGAAGCACAACTCAAACTCGCGTAACACCTCACTTTAGACCTTGGTACGTTCAATCCTGAAGGAATTTTTATTCAATCCCATACATCCACAGCCTGACCGTATTATGGCTGTTCTCCATTCTTCACACATTCTTTCTCCTCGTCTCCCAATGAACTTGCCCTGTTTGTGAACTTAATTAAAGAATCAATTTCCCCCATTCACAATCTAATTAATACTCATTTTACATTTGATTCTCTTTTACCAGAAATAAAAGTCAATTTGTCAGTGGCATTGCTCCTCCACACCATCTTGTTTCCAGCCACCGATCCTCTACCTCGGTCAAGGGAGTGAAAAGCCCATTTTCCAATCCTTTCATGTTCTGAAGAGGAGTCACACTGGACTTGAAATGCTAACTGTGTTTCTGTCTCTCCGCAGATCCTGCCAGATCTGCTGTGTTTCTCCAGAAATGAAAAAAAAACACATTTTCAATTAAACAAATAACTCTGGATACTTGAAATCTGAAACGAGAACAAAAAAAACCTGTGAGCCTTGAAGAATGGTCAGTGCACCCAAATGATTAAGTCTGCTCTCACTCCACTGATGCTGCCAGACCTGCTTAATTTCTTTCGCAATTTCTGCTTTTCACCACGTTTCAAAGACGTGTGTTAACGTGGCTCAAACGCCCTGTTCAACCTTGAGCGCATACACCGGGAAGTGAAAGATAATACAAGATGCACAATTTCCGTTTCTCTGAAATGACATAAAGCTGGCATCACTGAAACTACAGAGTTCTTACTGTTAGTCAGGGAGAGAAACAGAGGGATACGCATTCACTCTAAACACAGAAGGTAGCACATACTGGAAAGGAAAGGATTCCGATGATTATGTTAAAGGGTGTTGGGCAATGAGGCAAACTGTAAATGTGACACCATGGAGAGACCCTCAGTAGAATGAGAATATAAAATTGGAAGTGTGCCACATCAGAAACCACAGTAGGTCACTGAGTACATGGCTGATGGGTGAGTGGGACTTGGTGTGAACTGGGGGCGGAACTGTATTGGAGATATTGCAGCTCAAACTGCTTGTTCTATGTGATGCTGTAGACCACAACAGCAACAGAAGCAAAATTATATTCAACCATGATCTGTAACATTTTGCCTGGGATTATCCCTCAGTCTACCATTACCAATAAGCGAATCTATGCTTCAGCGACGAGTGTGGTGAACATGCCAGGGCAGAACTATGTGTACCTAAAACTGATGGCAAACCATAGAGCTACCACACTTGACTGTTCACATTCCAAACAGCAGAACTACCATATGATAGGGAGGGCGGAATGATTGCAAGACCAACAGATCAGTTCGAAGCTCGACTGTCCTGCCAGATCCAGTCGTTAATATATTAAACAACTCACTGCAGGAGACGACCCAACACATGTCCCCCTCCTTAATAATGGAACAGCCCTGCACATCAGTGCAAAAGACAAGCATGTAGTTTTCTGCGACATACTCAGGCAGAAGTATTGAGTCAATGATCTACCTCACCTCATCAGGATGCCCACAGAATTACAGATAGCAGTTTTCAAACAATCTGATTCGCTCTATGTGACATGAAGAAACATCTGAACACAGTAGATCTGACAAAGGCAATGTACAACAAGCCGTGTCCCTGGGGAAGATGTTTCATTCCAGTTCCAACTCTGAAATCTATATGGCAATGTGGAAAATTACTCAGCTATGATAAGTCTCTTAAGAGGAGAATAATTACAGTATGACCAACATCACCCCCTCAATTCCATAATGACAGTCAAATTGTTTGGAGTTCTTTTTGACAGAGTTGTCAAGCAGCACAAAAATAAACTGCTCAGTGTGGTTTGCGACAGGTTACCATGTGGAGATGGAAATGTCACTAGATTTCTAATCCAGACTAGGCTAATGCTCTGGCAGCTGGTGAAAGTTAACAATAATTAATAAAATATCGAGATCTAAAATCTTGATTCAATAATAATGACCTTGAAGCCAATGTCAATTATAAACACCAATTTCCTTCCCCAATGTACTTTCAGGAAGTGAATCTCCCGTATTTTCCTGGTGTGGCCTAAAAGTAACTCCAGACACACAGATATGTGATATACTCTTCAATGGTCTTTGAAATGGCCAAACAAGACACTCAATTGTATCAAATTGCTCGGAAGTCTTAAAGGATAAAACCAGTCAGAACACCGGGCATCACCTTCTGCATCAGAAAAGGGAAACACTGGCCTGTCAACACTGCAGAGACCTCCTTCCTAACATCTGAGAGCTTGTGGCAACATTGACAGTGCTTATCCACAGACTACATAGAAACTTTTGGAATGGAGTAGGTCATTCAACACAGTGAGCCTCCCACGTTCTCACTATGCCCGAGAATCTCCTCAATGCATTTCTCCTACAGCAGACTGAGATATATTGCAAATTGATTCCGTCAACCAAATGTTTGAGGTGTTTGCGAATAGCTGAGACCCAAGGACATAATCCTGAGATACTCCACGAGCCTTCATCTCCAATAAAAGGATCCTTTTATTCCTGTTTTTCTGGTCCAAGTGCTGCTTTGCTGACCTGCTTTCTTTTTCATATTTTCTCGTCAACTTTTCTTTTAGTAATTTACTGACCTAAAGCTGGACCCAGCGTTTGAAACTCAAGCTAAGCCCAATGCGGAGGAGAGTGAGTCCTTACTTTTCTGGAGAAAGCACATGACCTGGAATTGGTAGCTGCAACATCAGCAGAGTCAACGTGAGTGAGATCGGGCCCAGTAGCAAAAGGTGATACCTGAAGATTGGAAACATGTTGTTGGTTGGGTCCTGCACTAGTTGTGGTGAAGTGCATAGTGGAAGGCCATGATGGTAACATCGATGAGGTGGGCCCAGCAGTAAGAGACATGTTTCTGACATTTGAATGGCCTGGCAGAAGAGACAATGAGCTGTTGGTGGAGGAGTACCTGCCAAGTGGCAAAGATGGTGCCTTAGGATTAGAAACTTGGATGTTGCTGGGGTCTGGTGTAGATGGGGATGAAGCTGTCATGCAGGGGTTGGGTTGCAGGAGTGGTTGATGATGAGGAGCTGTCTCACAACCCATAAACTCTCTTCAGGCTGTATCCTCTGTTTATTCCACTGTCTTCAATTATTCAAAATGGCACCACTTTGTGGCAACAAGTGAAAGCATTTCACTGTATTTTATTGTATTTATCCTGGAAAGTACACCTGGTCATAAAATCAAAATCAAAAACTTTTACTCACTCTGTACTGCCAGCTGTCCCATTCTGTAACCATGTCCAAATATTTGCCACAATCCCATAAGATTTGATTTTGCACACTGGGTTTGGGGCTTCAGCAAAAATCTTTCTGGAAATCCCCCTCGTAATCTTATCCTTGTGAATCACCTCTCCCTCAACTTTCTCTGCTCCAAAGTAAAAAACCTGAGCTTATCCAGCCTCTCTCCGTAGCTGATATGCTCCATCCCAGGAAGCATCCTGGTGAATCTCCTCTGCACCCCTCCACTACAATCACATCCTTCCTGCAATATGGCTCCCAAAACTACGTACAGTGTTCTAACATGGCCTAACCATAGACTTGTATAGCTCTGACAATCGATACATCGGTGAATGAAGGCTCTGCCTACGATTCTGTCTGCCTTATTAACTAACGTATTAACCTCAGTCAAAAAGTATATTCCTGAAAAAGCACAACAGATCAGCCAGCATCCGAGCAGCAGGAAAGTCGACTTTTTGAGAGTATGCTTTTCATCAGGAATGTGGCCACCAATCCTGATAAAAAACTTATGATCAAAACATCGACTCTCCTGCTCCTTGCATGCTGCTTGACCGACTGTGCTTTACAAGAACTACACTTCTTTATTTTAATCTCAAACATCTGCAGTCCTTATTTTTTCCCGTAAACTATAACCCTGTGCCGTCACATTCAGGGATTTGTGGAAGAACACCCTCTCAGCTTCTTAGTGTGCTGGTATTCATTGTATACCCCATTTTTAGTTCCTCCTTCCAAAGTGCATCACCACATGTTTATTAGGGTTACATTCCATCTGATTATCTGATCATTCCATCTGTATCTTCCTGTAACATAAGGTCTTCCTCCTCACTGCCAACCTCCCGGCCAATATTTGTGTCAAATACAAACTTAATTAGCACACTCCCTCACCATCACCACCCCCCCCCGCCCCCACCACCACCACCACCCGCTAACACATTCACATTTGTGAATACCACAAATAATAAGATACACTGCACTGATCCCTGTTTTACATCAGGGGACACTGGTCTCCAGTCACACAAATAGCCTTCCTCCACCACCCTCTGTCTCCTGAGAATAAGACAATGTTTGATGTAACTCACTAAGTTACCCTTGATATCATGGCTTTTTGTTATCAGTTTCACATATGGGCCTCTGTCAAAGGTCTTGCTGAAAACCCATAAGAACAACATGCTTGAAAACAGACAATAACATTCACTTGGTATGACTTCCCTCCTATGATGTCATGCTGACTCCCCCGATCAAACCTTGCCTCTGCAAATAGAATTAAATTTTCTCCTTTCTTATTTGCTTCAGTGCTTTCCCTAACACGGATCTAAAACTGACAGGTTAACAGTCAGTCTATTTTCACCACCCTTCCTGTAAAGTGGGACTATATTCGTTGTTCTCTTGTCATCTGAGAACTCCAACTTCCCTGTGGCTAGATTTGGCTTAAGAATTTGAGTCTGCGCCTTTTCTCCTTTGTCTCTAACAGCAGCCTGTAATACAACTTATCCAGGCCTGGCAATCAGTCCAATTTTATACCAGCCAAAGCCTCCAATCCCTGCTCCCATCTTATATCAGTCTGTTCAAGAGCTTCCCAACCCATCTTTTTGAATTCTGTCCCTGCATTCTCCTTCTCTGAGTAAAACAGAAATGGAGCCTTTATGTAACAATCGATCAATGTTCTCCAGCTTCATACACAGAGTGCTCCCTTGGTCTCTAATGGGCCCTAGTTGTGTCCTGGTTATTTTGTTCTGATTGATATACGTGGACAACATCTTGGGATTCCCCCTAACCTTGCCTGGCAACTCTTCTCCATGCCCCTGTGTCTGTCCATCTCTCTGTGTGAACTTTCTAACCTTCACTTTTTCCCCGGGTACAACAGAGTGTTACAAGGGGACATAAATTTAAGGTGAAGGGTGGAAGGTATAGGGGAGATGTCAGGGGTGGGTTCTTTACCCAGAGAGTGGTGGGGGCATGGAATGCGCTGCCCGAGGGAGTGGTAGAGTTAGATTCATTGGCGACCTTTCAGCGGCATTTGGATAGGTACATGGATGGGTGCTTAATCTAGGATAGAAGTTCGGCACAACATCGTGGGCCGAAGGGCCTGTTCTGTGCTGTATTGTTCTATGTTCTATGTTCTATGTTCACTGCGATCTAATTTCATTTTGGCAATCACCGGAGAACAGAAACTGAGTTTCACCATCAGTTAATCTTGCCTCTAATAAGGTTGGCATGAAAGTAACTGTTTAGATTCTCTGTAATTTGCAAGAAACTATCGTGTGTGTATATTCCCCATTCCACACGCGTCCTTGCCTTCACTTTTCCATCAAGTACCGAGAGAAGCGTTTGGTCATACTAATGTTTCTTTTTAGTTTGCATTTTTTAAAATTATTTCATTATCAGTTCATTTGTCCTCAAATGTCTCTGAATCCATGGCTTACAACAATATCTGACAATTTCCTGGGCTGCTTCCTTTGATCTAATGCAATCTTTAATTAATTTGTTCACTATTGTTAAGTCACCTTACCCCTTTGCTATTTGAGCTGTGGACAAGTGTATATTGTACTTTTTAAGGTGTTTATTTAAACAACAACCATTCCCTGTCTTCCAGTAAATCATTTTCATGTACTTCTCCAATTCAGTGAAGCTAATTTTTGCCGCATACTCAGGTTTATAACCACAGTTTCAAAAATGACTGGTTTGCTTTCAGACGTCATATAAAATTCCATGTTTTATAAATACTATTCCCGAAACCTCCCTTTCAGCAGGGTTTTCAATTGGCTCTTCTGATCACATAATATCATTTTCAAAACAGCCTCACCTCGACCTCAGTACTCAACATACTGTTAAAGGAGACCATCTCAAATACCCTAATGAAATCCATTTTCCCAGCATTATTATTCATCTGGGATACCACCATTTAGATGTAGCTTGAAACTGTTCAATATTACTGTAGTACCCACAAACCTGGATATCTAATTTCCTGTTTTATATCATACCTAACTTTTGTATTGCAACTTTCACTTTGACATATGACTTCCATCAATCTTTTCTTCTCCTTGTTGTTTCTAAGCTTCGCCTTATTAGATTCTGTGGAATCTGAGCTATGTGGCCTCTTGGAAGATTAATGGTAGATTCAGGTGAGATATTTGGTGAAGCCTATTTGGACGTTGAGATAATCTTGTCACGCCATTCATTCTTCTCAAGTGTTATTATGACATTTTCACCAGATCTCCCGTTATGCTGGTGGGGTAGAGAAGGACAATGATCTTTCAACGATGTTATGCATTCCTCCAGACAGCTGAGCGTGCTCTAACCTGGCTGGGAACCTTACAGCAGACTGGTAAAGTGTTTCTGATGCTGTACAGGATCATAATCAGATCACATCTAGAGTGGTGTCCACAGATTTAGTCTCCTCACTGAAGAAAGGATATTGCGATATTGGAAGCAGATCAGAAATGGTTCCTTCAAGTAATTCCTGCAATGATGCGGTTAACTTACAAGGAAAGGATTATTAGGTTGATCCAATACTCACGAGAGTATACAAGAATGAAAAGTGACCTTATTTTTACACAGAACACCGGAAAAAGTAAGCAACAGAAGCCAATTACACAGCCAATTCCATTTCTCCAGCCTGTAACACAGGAACAGCAGAAAGGTATTCAGAACTTCGACCCTGTTAACCAGAACAGGACAAGGTTATTCAGCCCCTGAATCCTGATATACAGTTACAGGAGGAGGCCAATCAGCCCCTTGAGTCGATAACACTGCACGCAGAGTAGGCCATGAGGCACCAGTATCCTGTTATGCAGCAACAGGATCAGTTCATTCAGCCTCCTCAATTCGCTAACACAGGAACTGGAAGAGATGGGTACACTAGAATAACAGGAGGCCATTCAGCACGAGAATTAAAGAAGGAGATAACATTATTTGAGACTTGTTACGGAAAGGTGGAGGTAATTCACCCATGTGTCTGTTGTATGGGAACTGGAGGAGACTAATCACTCCTTCAATCCCCTTTCAGGGATGCAGGAGGTGATTGTTCAGTATCTCGAGCCTGTTGTGAAGGAATATGAAGAGACCTTTCAGCCCCTCAAAATGTTGCACAGCAACAGGAAAATAACACAATCCCTCAGGCTTCTGACGTATTATCAGGAAGAGGAGAAGCAGATTTTGAATCTGTAAATCAGGACATTCCGTCCACTGAGACTATAATGTAGGAACACCATGGGGACATTCAGCCCGTTGAGCATATAAACCAGGAACTGAGTGAATCCATTCAGCCACTCATGTCTATTACACAGCAATTGGAGCAGATCTTTTAAAGATTTGTACCTGTTTCAGAGGAACACGGGAAAGGGAACGTAGAGTGTATAGAAAAGTTAGGAATTAGGATAATCATCTTCACTTGTAAGTAAAAGGTTGTGAGCAAACTGTTGGGAATTAAGGGAAATTGTGAGACTCCATTATTAATTAATTAACAACAGCGGATTTGCAAATTAAAACCAGAATACATCAGAATCAACATTTTTTAAGCATTTGTTTGCTCGAATTCTTTAAAGATGTGACATGCAAAGTTAGACAATAGGTCTCCTGGAGGAGTAAAGTACCTGGACTTTGAAAAGGCATTGATTAAACGCTGCACAATATAGTAAGCTGTGAAATAAGAGGACATGGGTTTGGGAGGAGGTTATTCGCCTGGATAGAGGGCTGGTGAGCCAACAAAATGCAGAGAGATAGAATGGTTGTTTCGTTAATGGTTGGCAACTTTTGGGGTTGCATAGAGTTCACACCGCCTGACCTGCCAATTTACCATCCACAACCACATTTTCAGCTGACAGTAAAACAAGTGGAAAAGGAGGTTGATGTAATGAAGATGTAGAACATTTACAAATGGACATGAACAGTTTAGATGAATGTACCAACATCTGGAAGCAAAACCTTAACGAGGATATTCCCCAGAGGAATCCAACATGTTATGGAAATGGACAGGAACTTCAGAGTGCTTACTTGCAGAGGCATCTGGGTGTCCTTGAGCAGACCACAGAAAACGCAATGCAGGTACAGCAGGGAATGGGAAAAGCAAGTGCATTTTCACCATTAACTTATAAAAGTATAGAGTATAAATAGAGGGAAGAATTACTGCAACTCTTCAAGGTATTAGGGAGACTGTAGCTGACATACTGTGCTCAGGTTTGTTGTCCTGACTGCAGGAGTGACGTTGTTCCAACAAAGGCAGTTCAGAACAAGTTCATTAGATTGAATCCAGAGATGAATTTGCCTTTTGAAGCAAGTTCGAGCAGTTCAGGCCGACGCACCCTAGGTTTGGAAGAATGAGAGGAGACCTCATTGAGGCCTGAAGGATGTTAAAGGTGATTGACAATGTCGGTGTGGAGTGGACAATTTCTCATCTGGGGAAAACTAGAACAAGAGATCATAGTTTTAGGATTAGGCCGAGCAGATTTAAAACAGGGGTGAGGAGAACTTACTTCTCTCAATGGGTTGTGAATCTGTGGAGCTCACTGTCGTAGTGTGCAGGGGATGATGGGACATTGAATAAATGAAGGGATATGGAGAGCAGGCAGGGGAATGGACCTGAGCCGGCGATGACATCAGTCATGATTGTATTCAATGGCGGAACAGGCTTGAGGGGCTGGATAGTTGCTCTTTCTTATTCAGCCCTTCGACTGTGCTCCATAGGAACGGGGAGGACTGGTTATCAAACAGGAAGCAGGCCCTCTCTATAAATCAGTCTTAATCAGTTTGACAGAACGTAACCAGTGGAATCACACAGTGACCAGTGCTGGGTCCTCAACTGTTTACAATCGATATCAGTGATCAGGACGGTAGAACAGATGTACTGCTACTAAGTTTAGTGATGACTCTCAGGTAAGCAAGACATTAAATTATCAAGAGAATGAGGAGAATCTGCAAATTGATATGGACAGGTAAAGTGAATGAATAATACTTTCCCAAGTGGAATATAACGGAATGTATAAGCTGCCAGCTTTTTCAGGAAGAATGGAAGGCAGTATGTTACTGAAATGGAGAAGGATTACTCAACATAGAGATACAGTGTGTTCTGGAGGGATTACTCTAACCCATTCAGACATGGGAAGTGTTGCTCCATCTCCCTGATGGCCTGCTCCCTGATATTGCCAATGGTCCTATTGCTCTCAGTACACACGGGATATTTTGATGTGGTTAGTTGGCGGTGCGGGGTGGTGAGGGTGAGGATGTTTTGAGCCGTGCATGAAGGACTGAGAGACTATCCTTTCTTTCCGAATGGAGATCCAAAGACGATGGGAATGGCCGACTGCTTCTGAATGAAGATGCAGTGGCATCTGCCAGGACAGTGAGTAGACACCAACAGGACGCCCTGTGCATGGGCACACTGTAACGTTAATGGAGTGAGAGTTTCTTCATTTTCTCTCGATCCCTCATTATCATGGGGAGCCCACAGAGCCATTTACATCATTGGAAATCCTGCTATACTGAGAAAACATGGATACACCTGGCAGCTCTCTGCTCAGAGAGAAAACATTCACCTCATCCACAATATATATCCTCCGTCACCAAATTTTGGCATTGATGTTGAGATTAGATTACTTACAATGTGGAAACAGGCCCTTTCGCCCAACAAGTCCACACCAACCCGACAAAGAGTAACACACCAAGATCCAGTCCCCTACATTTACCCCTTCACCTAACACTATGGGCAATTTAGAACCGAGATAGAATATACTAATAGAACAGTACAGCACAGAACAGGCCCTTCAGCCCACGATGTTGTGCCCACCATTGATCCTCATGTATGCACCCTCAAATTTCTGCGACCATATACATGTCCAGCAGTCTCTTAAATGTCCCCAATGACCTTCCCTCCACAACCGCTGCTGGCAACGCATTCCATGCTCTCACAACTCTCTGTGTAAAGAACCCGCCTGACATCCCCTCTATACTTTCCTCCAACCAGCTTAAAACTATGACCCCTCGCGTTAGTCATTTCTGCCCTGAGAAATAGTCTCTGGCTATCGACTCTATCTATGCCTCTCATTATCTTGTATACCTCAATTAGGCCGTCTCTTCTCCAATGAAAAAAGTCCGAGCTCAGTCAACCTCTCCTTATAAGATAAGCCCTACGGTCCAGGCAGCATCCTAGTAAACCTCCTCTGAACCCTCTCCAAAGCATCCATATCTTTCTTATACTAGGGCGACCAGAACTAGAATCAGTATTCCAAGTACATTCTAACCAAAGTTTTACAGAGCTGCAAAAAGATCTCACGACTCTTAAACTCAATACCCCTGTTTAATGAAAGCCAAAAGACCATATGATTTCTTAACAACCCTGTCCACCTGGGTGACCATTTTAAGAGATCTTTGTACCTGCACCCCAAGATCCGTCTGTTCCTCCACACTGCCAAGAATCTTATCCTTAATCCTGTACTCAGCTTTCAAATTTGACCTTCCAAAATGCATCACCTCGCATTTATCCAGGTTGAACTCCATCTGCCACCTCTCAGCCCATCTCTGCATCCTGTCAATGTCCCGCTGCAGCCTACAACAGTCCTCTATACTATCAACGACACCTCGAACCTTTGTGTCATCTGCAAACTTGCTGACCCATCCTTCAATCCCCTCATCCAAGTCATTAATAAAACTTACAAATAATGGAGGCCCAAGGACAGATATATGCAGTTTAGGCGAAATGGCATTGCTAAATTGCCCGTAACGTTCAGTGATATGTAGGTTATTTGCACTAGTCAGGGGTAAATATGGAATAATAGGGGAGGGGAAAGCGTCTGGGTATTTTACTCTTCGGAGAGTTAGTATGAACTTGTTTGGCCAAATGGCCGGCTTCCACTCTGTAGGGATTCTAAACCTGAACCCAATTTGGAATTATCGATTTTGAACTGGGCAATTGTTCCCACTTTGCTATGGAACAGACCAGACTGCCATCACATGCTTTAAGATGGTAGCCTGGACACCAACCTTGTCTTACGTTAGATTTCCAACAGTATGGAAACAGGCCATACAGCCCAACAAGTCAACACTGACCCACCGAAAACATAACCACCAATCCCTCTCCCCTACCCCATATTTACCCCTGACTAACGCACCTAACACTATGGGCAATTTAGCATGACCAATTCACCTGACCTAAACATCGTTGGATTGTGGGAGGAAACCACAGAACCCAGAGGAAACCCATGCAGATACAGAGAGAATGTGCAAACTCCACACAGTCATCAGTGGGAATTGAACCTGGGTCCCTGGTGCTGTCGCCCCACTACCTTTTAGTAAAGGTAGATGTGAAATGGGTACTCCAGATGTGATGCGGCTGGTCAAAGCACTCAACCTTAACCAAAACACAATTTATTTAAACACCATAATAAAAATACATACAAAAAGAAGAGAAGTTTAGAATAACTTAACTATTGGAAATCTTAACAGTGTATTAGATACAGCACTTTCCACTAATGAAGAGTTCCAATGTACTAACATCCCATAAACTTGTCTCTTGGCAAAAAGACACATCCAATCCAGGACGAAACAGCATCAAAACAGATTTCAGAGAGAATACAGCTAGGGATCATTTGCTGAAGCATCCAACCCTTCTCCCACCCCAGGCACCTGGTGATTGTTACAGCTCAGCAAATCTGGAAAGTCTGGTCTGTGAAAGCTGGCCATTGTTATCACTATTTATTTAAAAAAAGCACCCTAAAAGCCTCCTAAGTTATTTACTTCAGCCGTTTGCAGTAGGCAGTTCGGCCTTTAAGATCTCTCTTTAACGAAAATGAGAAAATAAACTTTTTTTTAAAGTGAGAGCATTGTCACAGATGTTAGACACCTGGTCTCTTACAATAATACTAAAGGGGATTCCTCATGTTACTGACCACACAATCAGCTCAAAGGGACAAATACAGACGTCAGACGTTCAGTGGGCAGGCACAGACCATCTTTCAAAGACATGAGTCAAAGTTGCTGTCACCCCTATCCAACATGGAGCACCACATGGGACACACGGAGAAATGAACAACCGACGGATGCACACACGCACACACACACACACCTTTCCAATATGGAACACCACATGGAAGTGAATAACAGGCTGACACACACTACCTACTTCTTTCCCACCTCCCACCCACCCCCATCCGTGGAACACCGCATGGCACACACTAGGAAGTGAAAAACAGCCTGACACACACCATTTCATTGCTTCTGAGCTTCACAATGCCAGCACTCAACACACTAGAGAGTCAAAGCCCAAGGCTATGGAAAGTTACAGGGGGATAGAGAGATTCACATTAAAGACAGAAACAGACAATTAACTAACTGAGACCATGTTGTGGAAATATGGAGAAAAAGACTGGGGAGTGGGACTAACTGGGGAATTGATCACCTAGAGAGCAAAATTACAAGAACGAGATCATTGAATAAAGGTATTTTCGGATCAGCTGAAATGGATTGTTTCATCAAATTCTGAATCGGTTTCACGGAACACGTCAAACAACATACGCTGTGACAAGATGACAGGCCAACATGGAGAGCTGTGCAGACTGTGCTAGTGCATTGCTCGGTAGACTGGATTATCTGTCCAGCATGAGGAGTATTGAAAACTGTACTTAAAGGAAACCAGGCTAAATATGAAAAATTGGCAGGGATTTGGATAATCCACACAGAGGAACTGAGGGAAGTTTCATGGACAGATGAGTTAAAGTACTTGAGAATAGTAAAATAAAGGCATTGCCAGACACAACAGCGATATAGATCATCGTGCACAAGAATGTCAGATGGATGGAAATTTGATCTGAGTTCGAATCAGATTTCTGCAGGTTTCAAACCGAGAGTGTCAGCAGCAGATTGTTGTTATCATTAAGTCTGTGTTACACAGCTCAAGGTTTAAACAGCAGATGGGTTAAGCCAGTGAAGTATATTCTGGAACAGTGAATAGTTCAAGTTAATAATGGTCAGGGCATGGTGTCAGGAATCAGCTCATGGCTAAAGGGATGACCAATGTTGTGATTCGTCTGGTTAAAACACCACCTGGAAGTTCCCCTCCAACCCGCTCACTACTCTGACTTGGAAATATGCCGTTGTTTCTTCACAGTCGTTGGGTCAAAATCCTGAAATTCCCTCCCTAACGGCATTATGGGTCAACCGACAGCAAGTGGACTGCAGCGATTCAAGAAGGCAGCTCACCACTACCTTCTCAAGGGCAAATAGAGGGAGGCTATCAATGCTGGCCAGCCAGCTACACCCAAGTCCAAGAAATGAATGAATAAAAATATTGGCCAGGGATGAGATGGAGTCCCAGGAAGGAAACGGAGTTTGTAAACATAATAGACGACAATGACCTCCACGCTCCCAATATTTAAATAACAAGAACAATGGGACAATGGTTCACATCTGAAACTGAGTAGGTCAACATAGAGACCCATGAGTAACACTGCCAGAAGCAAGGAGGGAGACAGTAATTGAACAAGTTCACTGATGCAGTTAGACATGATCTGCAGAATGGATATCTGGATTCAGAGTCTCAACATGAACAATAATCGTGGCAAGAAGTGAAGACTATATGAAAGAACATTAATGCAGTCGTAATTAGTTTAAAGGAAAACATATCTGGACAGTGAACTTACCAGGAACACCAACGGTAGACAGGAGAGGATAATAAAAATATTGAATAATGCGAAGAGCACAATAAATCTGCAAATTCAATGACAACCAATAATAATTTGTAGAAAGATACCAAACATAAAAGGATAAACTCCTGTCCATTGTTGTAGCGTTCCAGTCCAAAGTTCTCAGATTCGGATCCATTGTTGGAACATTCCAGTCTAATGTTCTCATATTCTGATCCATTGTTGTAACATTCAAATCTAACGTCCTCAGATAATGATCTCTCCTCCCCTTTCTCTCTGGAGGTGCTGATCCCTGTTACTGCTGTCGGTGATGTTTCCGCTCATAGTATGGTATAACACATTGAACGGAGCCCATTGATCATTAAAAGATGGAAACTCTCCACTGGGATAATTACAAAACACGGTGACTGCCATTAATCAAAGTCACTAAACAAACAAGTTCAGTTAACCCTTTCCTTACATAACATTTCTCATCACAGTAAAAGGGAATATTTACTCAATCTGAATGGAATGGATGAGGGTTACTGATGAATGGCCTATAAATCTTGTAATTTATAAAAACTTTTTCATTGCATGTGGGAGTATTGTCAGTGCACTGCGGGGCTGTATATGTCCCATTCTGTTTATAAAGGAGAAAGGGAAAGGGATAAATTAACAGAAAAGCTAACTAAGATGTCTGGTGGGGAAATTACGGGATGCATTAAATCAAGGGACAAAATTAGGATTGTAGATGCTGGAGATCAGAGTCGAGAACGTAGTGCTGGGAAAGCACAGGCTGTCAAGCAGCATTGGAGGAGCATCGGCATTTCTTGTGTAAGCTTTTCATCAGGAATGCTGTTTGTGGCCCAAGGGTACTGAGAGATAAATGGGGAGGGGATGGTGCTAGGGGAAGGTAGCTGAGAATATGATAGGGCGATGAAGTTGGTGTTGGAGGTAAAATGTCGGAGAGGAAGGTGGAGTGGATGGGGAGAATGAAGATGTACAGGTAAGGCAGGTCA
Organism: Chiloscyllium punctatum; assembly: GCF_047496795.1. Lineage (NCBI taxonomy): Eukaryota > Metazoa > Chordata > Chondrichthyes > Orectolobiformes > Hemiscylliidae > Chiloscyllium > Chiloscyllium punctatum. The sequence continues at coordinate 67,055,400 of NC_092772.1, read as the reverse complement.
TGGGGCGGTGCTGAATTGGTAGGGTAGATCTGGGATAAGGTGGGGCGACGGGAAATTAGGAAACTGGTGAAATGCACATTGACCCCATGTGGTCGCAGGGTCCCAAGGTAGAAGATCAGTATTTCTTCCACCAGGCATTGGATGGTTAAGGTTCGGTGGTGGAGGATGCCCAGGACCTGAATGTCTATGGCGGAATGGGAGGGGGACGGAAAGTGTTCAGCCACGGGGTGGTGGGGTTTGTTGGTGCTGTTGTCCCAGAGATATTCCCTGAAGTGTTCCACACGTTGGCATTCTATCTCCCCAATGTCGAGGAGACAACAGGAGCAATGGATACTGTAGGTGACTTGTGTAAGTGCAGGTAAAACTCGGAAGGATGTGGAAGGATACTTTGGGGTCTCAGACAAACGTTAGGGTCCTGGATTTCCAATTCATGCGGTGGCAGTGGAAGGTGCCAGGAGTGAATGCTGTATTGGTGGGTGGTGTGGACCTGACAAAGGAGTCACGATGGGAATGTTCTTTATGAAAAGCAGATCAGGGTGGGAAGGGGGGAATATATTCATGGTAGTGGGGTCTGTTTGTAGGTGGCGCACATGGGGGAGGATAATGCATTGTATTTGGAGGTTTGGTGGGATGGAAGGTAAGGAATGGGGTGTCCTTTTCCTGTTGAGTTTGGAGGGGTGGGATTCGAAGGCGGAGGTGTGGGAAGTGGATGAGACGCAGCGGATGGCATCGTCGACCATGCGGGAGGGTAAATTGCTGTCTTTGAAGAAGGCGGCCATCTGGGATATATACTGGGTTCAAAGAGTGGTGCAGGAAAAACACAGCGATTCAGGCAGCATTCGAGGAGCTGGAAACTTTGACGTTTTCACACTCTCGACTCTAATCTCCCGTATCTGCAATACTCACTTTCGCTAGTTTTAGTCACTTCAGTAATACTGCCTTTAATTCTGTTCACACTGCTACAGGAAAGATGGTGTTAAACTTGAAATCATGCAGAAAAGATTTCCAAGTATATTGACAGAGTTGTGCAGGGTGGTGTTGGCGAGTGATGGAGAGTATGAATGGGCTGGGACTATGTTCCCTGGAGCGTTGGTTCTCAGGAGCGACCTTACTGAGGTTTTTTGCGTGAATTCCGATGCTCCAGGATGAGCAAGGCCAAAGGCCAGGGAAATAGACAGAATAGTTATTCACATTGAAACTGGACAATTACTCATGGGACAACATGTTGCTGAACTATGGAGTTCGACTGAAGAATGGGACTGGCTGGCAGAGTCAGAATTTGAAGGGTCCAATCACATGGTTGCGAACAAAAATAAAGGCATTGCCATATCAACTGAAAGGATCAGTTATATCACGTTCTCAATCCACCTCACAGAACCAGACCAGACACTATAAACCCAGAGGAGATATCAGTTCAGCATGGAGCACTGTGCAGACCAGGCTACTGTACTGCTGAACCCCACCCTGCAATCAGTCCAGAGCGGAACACTGCACATTATAGCAGTGCATTGATCTATAAACCCAGATAAGCTATGTGACCAGGGTGTGGAATTGTGTCCATCACCCTAGTACATTGCTCAGTAATACTGTGTGAGATCACTGCCCAGTGAGGGGAAACTTGCTGCCCATGCTGGAAGTGGCAGAATGTGCAGCTCCCATCTAATTACAGCTCCATATCTCCCTTGTGCCATGACATGGGGGTGCTGTGGGTGTGAACATCACTGCCAGAGAGAGATGGCGGGGAAATCAGTTCAAGGTATCAACAAATGGGAGGGGTTTGTGGAATAGACAGAGTGAGTGAGATTGAGAGACAGTGTCATGGAAGGATGTGTGCATGATTCCAGAATGCTGAAATGAAGAAATTTCTACCGTATCTTGCACCATGAGCCAATGTTCGCAGGAATGATGGGTGAACAGGATATTGGTGTGAGCATGGTCTGAGCTCCCCACCCAGCTCAGTGCAGTATCTGCAATCTGAAGAAATGTCCAGCAATAAAGAACAAGCATCAATAACCTTCCCCGCTCTATCAGGAGCAACACAAATTCCCAGATCGGCGAACAGAACCACAACAATCAGGATAAGGCTCACCATATTCTCTCTGCTCCCGCAAACCCACTGTATATCTGTTATAGCGCCTACCCCCAAAGAAGGCTCATGCTCCACCACTCTCACTACTGCATGCAGTCTCTCTCTCTTCTCTCTTTCTCTCTCTCTCGCTCCACTTTACTTCCCATACAAATAACACTGCATGGATACAACACTGTGGATCGAATCCCTCTGGACACCACCCCACCTGCACCAGAGTAACAGCAGGGCTACCCACTCCCACTCTCCCTCCCTCCCTTTCTCCCATTCCAGGAGAAACAGCCTGGAATAGGACAGAAAGGGCCAAGCTGGGTGGTGGAGTGCCGATATCCGTTCCCTACCCTCCCACCTCATGTGGGGAAGACCCTGGTATGAGCCCGAGAGGACCGGGATGCCTCGTGTGGAGACTCTGAAACACCTTCCCAGCTACCTTGCCCCCAGCACCACCCCCTCACATTTATCCCTCAGTCCCCTTGGCCCACAAGCGTCTTTTCTAATGAAGGGATTATGCTCGATATTTCAACTCTGCTGCTCCTCGGATTCTGCGTGAATGGTTGCGGTTTTTCAGCACCACACTCTTTCAACACAGACACACACATGCACACACATAGATGCAGAAACACACACACACAGACGCAGAAAATCACACACAGACAGACACAGAAACACACAGACAGACAGAGAGACAAACACACATACCGACACACGCACAAAGACACAGACAGCCACACTTGCCACCGACGAAGACACCCCCCCTCCCCCCCCACACACACACAGACACCCACACTCCCCACACACGCACACTTACCAAGAACAAAGAAGAAGAACAAAGAAAATTTGCAGCCCAGGAACAGTCCCTTCGGCCCTTCAAGCCTGAGCCAATCCAAATGTACTGTCCCAACCTGTCAGTCAATTTCTAAGCATTTGTATCCCTCTGCTCCCCACCTACTCATGCATCTATCCAGACGCATCTTAACTTAATCTACCGTGCCTGCCTCTACCACCTCTGCTGGCAATGCGTTCCAAACGCCCTCTGTGTGAAATACTTGCCGCGTGTATCCCACTTAAACTTTCCACCTCTCATCTTGAAAGCATGACCTCTGTTGATTGAATCCTTCACCCTGGGAAAAAAAAGCTTGTCTCTATCCAGCCTGTCTATGCCCTTCCGATTTTGTAAACCTCAATCTGGTCCCCCCTCACTCTCTTTTTTTCTAGTGAACATAAACTTAACCGACTAAACCTCTCTTCATAGCTAGCACCTCCCATACTAGGCAACATCCTCGTAAACCTTTTCTACACCCTCTCCAAAGCGTCCACATCCTTTTGGTATTGTGGCGGCCAGAAATGTACACAATATTCTAAATGCGGCAGAACCAATGTCTTGTAAAATTTTAACATGACTTACCAGCTCTTATACTCAATATCCGGTCCAATGAAGGCAAGCGTACTATATGCCTTCTTGACCACTCTATCCACCTGTGCAGCAACCTTCAGGGTACAATGGACCTACTTTCCCAGATCTCTCTACCCATCAACCTTTCCCAAGGCTCTTCCATTCATTGTATAATTCACTCTAGAATTAGACTTGCCAAAATGCATCACCTCACATTTACCTGGAATGAACTTTATCTGCCACTTTTCTGCCCAACTCTCCAGTCTATCTATATCCTCCTGTATTCTCTGACAGTCTCTTATGTTTTCTGCTAATCTTTGTGTCATCTGCAAACCTGATGATCATGCCCTCTTCTGGATCATTTATGTATATTACAAAGAACATGGTCCCAGCACTGACCTCATGTGGAACACCGCTGGTCACCTTTCTCCATTTCGAGAAATTCCCTTCAACTACTACTCTCTGTCTCCTGTTGCTCAACCAGTTCTTTTTCTACCTAGCTGCACACCATGTGACTTCACTTTCTCCATTAGTCTGCAATGGGGAACTTTACCAAACGCCTTACTAAACTCCATGTATATGACATCAACAGCTCTTCCTTCATCTAACAACTTGATTACTTACTTGAAGAAATCTATTTAGTTGGTAAGGCACAATCTCGCCTGCACAAAACCATGTTGCCTATCACTGATAAGCTCATTCTTTACGAAATATAAATAGATCCTATCTCTTAGTACTCTCTCCAGCACATTCCCCACCACTGACGTCAGGTTCACTGGTGTGTAGTTACCCAGAATATCCCTTTTACCCTTCTTATACAGGGGTACAACTTAATCTACTCTCTCGTCCTCTGGCACCACGCTTGTATTAAAGGATGCCACAAAGATATCTTTCTGGGCCTCAGTTATTTCCTCGCTCGCCTCCCTCAACAACCTGGGACAGATCCCATCTGGACCTGGGGATTTGTCCACCTTAATAGCCTCTAGCATACACAACACATCTTCCCTACTTATGCCAACGTGATCGAGACTAATCAAACGTCTATCTCTATTCTCAAGATTCATTATGTTCCTCTCCTCAGTGAACACTCTCAGGTACGGCACACAGCCTTCCTTCATTGTCTTTTAGTGGACTAATCCTTTCACTAGTTACCCACTTGCTTCTTATATAAGAACAAAATGCTTTGGGATTTTCCTTAATTCTGCTTGCTAAAGCTATTGCATTACCCCTTTTCGCCCGCTTGATTCCTTGTTTAAGACTTGTCCTACGCGTCCGATATTCCTCCAGGACCCGTTCTGTTCTCAGATGCCTAGATCTTATGTACACTTCCCTTTTCCTCTTGGCTTGTCGTACAATTTCTGCTGTCATCCACGGTTCACGAATCTTGCTCTTCCTATCCTTTGCCTTCAACTGGACATGCCTATCCTATACTATCTTTAGCCTATCTTTGAAAGCCTCCCACATCTCAAAATGTGCACTTCCCTTCAAATAGCTGTCCCCAATCCACATTTCCCAGCTCCTGACTAATTTTGAAATAATTGGCTTTGGCCCAGTTTAGTACACTTCCCTGAGGACCACTCTCTTCTTTATTTACAAGTATTCTGAAACTTACGGAATTGTGGTCACTGTTCCAAAAGAAATCCCCCAACGCAACTTCTACTACTTGTCCTGGCTCGTTCCCAGTACCAGGTCCAATATGGCCACTTCTCTCGTCGGACCATTGACATACTGCTCAAGACAACTCTCCTGGATGTTTCGTACAAATTGTACTCCACCCAGAACTCTGACTCAATTCTGTAGTGGACAAAATCCCATGCAAGCACTGCACAAAACACTACATAGGACAAACAGGAAGACAGCTAACGATCTTCATCCATGAACACCAACTAGCAACGAAACGACACGACCAGTTATCCTTAGTAGTCACACACGCAGATGACAAGCAACATCAGTTCGACTGGGACAATACTACTATTATAGGACAAGCCGAACAGAGAACAGCCAGGGAATTCCTAGATGCATGGCACTCGTCCACAGACTCAATCAACAAGCACATCGACCTGGACCCAAAATGCCGGCCACTGCAACGGACAGCTGGATATGACAAGTGGAAGCGGCAGATTCAAACCACTATAAATGTCAGAGGAAAAATCACAGAAGCGCTTCACAGGAGGCTCCCAAGCACTGAGGATGTCACCTAGACAGGGGATGAAACGTCTGCAACTCAAATTCCCAGCTTGGCGAACAGAACCACAACAATGAGCATCCGAGCAACAAATCTTCTCACCAACTTTGAGTTGTTTGATCTGCTTGTCGTTGTTGGACAGTGCATTGAATGTAGGAGTTGTAAGGTCATTTTGCAGCTGTACAGGACATTGGTTAGGCCACTATTTAATACTTCGTGCAATTATGGTCCCGTTATTCGAGGAAAGATGTGTGAATCGTGAAAGAATTCAGAAAAGATTTACAAAGATATTGCCAGGGTTGGATGTTTTGAGATTTATGGAGAGGCTTAATGTGCCGGGATTATTTTCCCTGAAGCATCAGCGGTTGAATTGTGATCATGGAGGTTTATATACTCACAAGGGGAATGGGTAGTGTCAATAGCCAAGGTCTTTTCTCCAGGGTAGCATGCTCCAAAGCTAGAGGAGGTAGGTTGAAGTTCAAAGGGGCAAGACTTAAAAGGGATGTAAGGTGCAACGCTTTCAAAGAGAGGGTGCTTTATATATAACGAGCTGCCAGAGGAAGTTGTGCAGGCTGGGACAATTACAACATTTAAAAGGCATCCGGACGGGCACGTGAATAGGAAGTGTTTAGGGGGATATAGGCCAAATGCTGGCAAATGGAACTACACTAATGTAGGTCATCTGTTTGGCAGGAACAGGTTGGGTAGAGCTGGGTAGCTTTATGACACTTTGTCTTCTGTAAACCTTTCTCCTGTCATCTTAAAATTACCCCCTAGTCTTGATATCCACCACTGTAAGGAAAGGGCACCTTCCATTCAACATTATCGATACCCCTAAATGTTTTATAAACCTCTTCAAGTTTGATAATGCCTCAACCTTCGACGCTGCAGTGGCAAAGGTCACAGTCCATCGAACCTGTCCTTAAACACTCCATTCCCAACAACAGACTGACAAATCCTTTCTGAACCCTCTCCAGTTTAATAATATCCTCAATGTAACTGGGTGACCATAACTACACAGTACTTCAGGAGAGACCTCACGAATGTCCAGTGCAACCTGAAGATAATGTTCCAGCTCCTGTACTCAAAGGTCTGAGCAAAGAAGGCTAGCAAACCAAACGCCTTCATAACCACCGTGCCTACACATGGTGCAAACTTAAAAAAAAAACCAGAACCCTAGATATCTCTGTTCTACAATACTACCAATGGCCCGGCATTTAATTGTAGATGTCCTCTCCTTGTTTGTTTTCTCAAATTGTGATACATTGTAATTATTGAAATTAAACTCCATCTGCCACTCCTCAGTCCAGTGACTGATAGTACTGGGAAGAAAGGCTGCACAGTAATCAGCTGCCTTGGATTCCTTCGTGGTTTTAAGAAGAGAGCAGCCGCACATTAGAAGCAGGAAAGAGTGATTGGTGTTTTTGATCCAGAAAGTATGCTCTTTCTTCATCTCTAGTGTTCAGTAATAAATATCTATTCCAGATCCTTTATAGTGCAGAGTGTGTCTGCAGGATGCTTTCTCCCTCATATTACAGATGTCAGATAATAGCCACTTAAGGTGGAAACCATAGCAAAGCAATTAAAGATCTTTATATTTTATCTCAAAGGCAGCACACATAAACTCAACAATCTAGAGTTGAAGTGAGTACATTTCACCTGTTTAACAATGTAATTCATTTAACTGTGTGAGTCAGTAAAGTGAACCAAATTTTAATGAATCCACATCGAGCTGAAAGCTGACATTTAAAATGTGACCCAAAATCTGGGCATGGTTTAAGACTTGTATAGTGAGTAACGCCCATGCCTCTGAGCCAGAGCTCTGGGTTAGATTCCTATACATGAACGTGCGTGGTAGTGTCTCTCACTCTGGACCAGAATGTCTGGATTCAAGACCTGACTGTCACAGAAGTATGCCACGGTATTTCAAAAGTGCCTGATGAACAAACACACAGAAGAATAATGTTGCAGCTTCAGGAATTGTTGCCAAATGGTGGTAGTATGTCTACCTCTGAGCCCATAAGTTTTTATTCAAATCCCACAGAGGTGTTTCATAATGTGGCTGAACAAGTTGTTAAAATGATTTTAGAATTCTGATGTGATGAAGAAGGAAGAGGAGTCAGTATTGAATTTCAAAATTTAGGCCCAGGTTTACTGAAAACACAGCCATTCGTGTTGATGGGAATCAATTTTGCACATTCTAGAGTTTCGTAAAATCATGAAGACGATGGATAAGGTGAATATTCAGGGTCTTTTCCCCAGTGTAGGGAAGTCCAAAACGAGGGGAAATAGATTTAAGATGAGATGTACAAGATATAAAAGGGACCTAAGGGGACCATTTTCATACAGAAGGTGGTATATGTATGCAACGAGCTGCCAGACAAAGTGGCGGAGGATGGTCCAATTGCATCATTTAAAACGCATCTCGTTGGGGACATGAATTGGAAGGGTTAAGAGCGATATGGTACAAATGCTGAAAAATGAAACTAAGTTAACTTACAACATCTGGTTGGCACGAATGAGTTTGACCAGAGCTCTGTTTCTGTGCTGTACATTTCTATGATACATTGAGCAATTAAACATAATCTCGTTGTAATCTTATGTAATCTTCTTCACCTTTCACTACATAACTAATTTTTTTGTCGTCTATAAATTTGCTCACCATACATTGTATAATTCTCATCTAAATAATTGATGTAAATGACAAGCAAAAGTGGATCCAGCAGCAATCCCTTTGGAATGCCACTGGTCACAGGCCTCCAGTCCAAAAGTCACCTTTCTTCCACTACCCTCTGCCTCCTGCCAATAAGCTGAAACACACACACGCATACAGACATAGAGCACAGACACAGATAGATATATTCTGATTGATACATGGATCAAGATAACAGTGAGAAAGCGGGATAAATTTGTTGAGAAACATGTCAGCCCTTATTGAACGGCAGATCAGACTTGTTGACTGAAACAGTCTAGTTCTTCACCAATTTCATACGCTCTATGGTTTACGCTATCTGAAATGGCTGACCAAGGGAGCAGTGGAGGCTGCGGTTGATAAATACTTTACTAAATGTAGCCAACGGGAATTTGGGATAGGTTTGAGGGGCTGAATTGTCTATGTCTTTCCTATTGGTTGTGCCCTCATTTTTAAAAAAATGGAAGCCGACTTGCTGTGAGGTTCATACACTTTTACCATTAAATGTTTCCCCATTTAAGATTGAGATAAGGATGTTCCTATCTCCTTAGAGTTGTACTGTCTGTGGTATTCTCATCCCCAGTGAATAGTGAAGACTGGGCCATAGAGTCCTAGAGTCCTAGTGATGTACAGCATGGAAACAGACATCTCGGTCTAACTCCATACTGAACACATATCCCAACCCAAACTAGTCCCACATGCCATATCGCTCCAAAGCCCTCCTACTGATATTCCCATGCAGATGCCTTTCAAATGTTGCAGTTGTACTAGCTTCCACCACTTGCTCTCATGAACCATTCCATACACGTACCACCCTCTGCATGAAAAAGTTGCCTGTGAGGTCTCTTTTATATATTTCTCTTCTCACCCTAAACCTATGCCGTCTAGTTCTGGACTCCCTTACGACAGGAAAAATACCTTTTGCTGGAAAAGCGAAGCAGGTCAGGCAGCATCCAATGAGCAGGAGAATCGACGTTTCAGGCATGAGGAGGGTGTGTCAAGCCGGCTAAGATAAAAGGTAGGGAGGAGGGACTTGGGGGAGGGGCGTTGTGAATGGGATAGGTGGAAGGAGGTTCAGGTGAGGGTGTTAGGCCGGAGAGGGGGTGGGGGCGGACAGATCGGGAAGAAGATTGCAGGTCAAGAAGGCGGTGCTGAGTCCGACGGTTGGGATTGAGAAGAGGTGGGAGAGGGGAAATGAGAAAAAAGGAGAAATCAGCATTCATCCCTTGTAGTTGGAGGGTTCCTAGGCGGAAGATGAGGCGCTCTTCCTCCAGCAGTCATGTTGCTATGGTCTGGCGATGGAGGAGGCCAAGGACCTGAATGTCCTTGGCGGAGTGGGAGGGGGAGTTAATGTGTTCAGCCACGGGGCGGGTGGGTTTGTTGGTGCGGGTATCCCAGAGATGTTCTCTGAAACGTTCTGCAAGTAGGCGACCTGTCTCCCCAATGTATAGGAGGCCACATCGGGTGCAGCGGATGCAGTAAATGAGGTTTGTGCAGGTGCAGGTGTATTTGTGATGGATATGAGAGGATCCCTTGGGGCCTTGGAGGGAAGTGACGGGAGAGGTGTGGGCGCAAGTTTGTATTTCTTGCGGTGGTAGGGGAAGGTGCATGGAGTGCAGGTTGGGTTGGTGGGGGGTGTGGAACTGACGAGGGAGTCGCGGAGGGAGTGATCTTTCCGGAACACTGGTAGGGGAGGGGAGGGAAATATATCCCTGGTGGTGGGGTCTGTTTGGAGTTTGCGGAAATGACGAAGGATGATACAATGTATCTTGAGGTTGTTGGATTGGTAGGTTAGGACCAGTGGGGCTCTGTCCTGATGGCGATTGGAGGGGCGGCGTTCAAGGGTGGAGGAGCGGGAAGTGGGGGAAATGTGGTGGAGAGCATCGTCAATCACGTCTGAGGGGAAATTGCGGTCTTTGAAGAAGGAGGCCATCTGGGTTGTTTGGTATTGGAATTGGTCCTCCTGGGAGCAGATGCTGTGGAGGCGAGGAAATTGGGAATATAGGATGGTGTTATTACAGGGGCAGGGTGGGAGGAGTTGTAATCTAGGTAGCTGCGGGAGTCGGTCGGTTTATAGTAAACATCCGTGTTGAGTCGGTCGTCCGAGATAGAAATGGAGAGGTCTAGGAAGGAGATGGAGGAGTCTGCGATGGTCCAGGTAAATTTGAGGTTGGGGTGGAAGGTGTTAGTAAAGTGGACGAACTGTTCAACATCCCCGTGGGAGCACGAGGTAGCGCCGATACAGTCGTCGATGTAACGGAGGAAAAGATGGGGGAGGGGTGATGCCAGTGCAGCTGGACTCTTCCACATATCCTATGAAGAGGCAGGCATAGCTGGGGCCCGTGCGGGTGCCCATGGCTACTCCTTTGATTTGGAGAAAGTGGGAGGATTAGAAAGACAAGTTGTTCGGAGTGAGGACCAGTTCAGTCAGTCGAACGAGGGTGTCAGTGGAAGGGTACTGGTTGGTCTGGCGGTAAAGGAAGAAGCGGAGGCCTTTGAGGCCTAGTGGCGTTATTTGTTCCAAAAGAAATGGCAAGGCGTCCAACAGCAGCAGTGAGGTACCTACATGGAGCAGGGTATGTGATGGAGTCGTACAGTTCAGACACTGTTCAAACAGACTTCATTTGGTTCAGTTTGGGGCCAGATAACGTTATTGTGTGATTCAACTCAGAGAGGGAGGAAATGCACCCTTCCTGAGAAGTAACAGCCTGTTGCTCCCTCTCTCTCTCTGTTCCTCTTCCCTGCAATGTGTGTGAGCTGAAAACTCCTCAGTCATCTTTACCACTCATGGAGGATTCCTGTCGAGGATTGATTGGAATCGCCCCACTGCCTGAAGTAAAGGCAATCCAACTAAATCCACCTGTTCCAGGAAGTTATCCCATTACCAGTCGCTTGTAAGAGCAGAGTAGCTTCATAAGCTGAATGATGTTTGGAACTATCACTAATGTTTCCTTTCGTCATGAGTTCAATTAATATTTGGGCACAATTCTTTCAAGTTAACGTTCTGCAGAGATTATATTTTTCCGTTTGTCATCAAACGTGTGCATGTGTCAGTATTTTTATAGAGGGAAAGATCGACGCACAGATTTGCAGTAGTCAAACTATTTGTCATTCATCTTTCCATCTTAGTTTGAGTAACTTAGTTTCGGTCATAAACTTGTTAATTTTAGCAGATTAAAGAATCCTGCATGATTCGTTCCTAATCCTCACCCAGTGTGAGACCTATATTCCTGATCATATCACCAACCCGGTTACATTAACATTTGCACTGAGCAGCGGAAGCGTGGGACGAGGAAATGGAATAGCGACCTGAACTATAGATCAGTGAGCCTAACATCATTGGTGGTCATATAATTGGAGAGCATTGAGAGGGGCAGGATTTCCATGTATTTGCAAATGCAACTGATGAAGGATAGCCAACATGGCTTTGTGCATGGGGAATCATTTCTAACAAAGTTGATTGCATTTTGTGAAGAGGTGACAAAGAAGATTGAAGATGACTGTGTGGTCGACGCTGTCCATATAGATTTAGCAAGGCAGTTGACATGATCCCACATGGCAGACAAGTTAGTACGGTTAGGTCATAAATAGATCCAAGATAAGCTAGCCAATTGACGACAAAATTAGAGTGAAGGTAGGAGACAGAGGTGGCAAAGAAATGTTTTTTCAGACTGGAGGTCTATGACCAGAGATGTGCCACAAAGAGCCGTACTGAATCCACTACTTTTCATTATTTATATAAATGATTTGAATGTGAATATTTGCCGGTTTATTATGTTTACACATGACATGAAAATTGGAGGTGCAATGGCCAGCAAGTTTTACCTCAGAGTACAATGAGACCTTGGTCAGATGGGCCATGGGCCAAGGAGTGAAAGATGGAGTTAAACTTAGATAAATGTGAAGTATTGCATTTGGTAAGGTAAAATAGGGCAAGACATATACAATTAATGGTGAGGTGATGGGGAGCGTTATTGGACAAAAGAGCCCACAATCATAGATCTTTGAAAGTGAAGTCGCAGGTAGACATGGTGGTGAAGGTGGGGTTTCATATACTTGTTTTCATTGATCAGTACATTGAGTATGCGAGTTGGGAGATCATGTTGCGACTGGGCAGGATGTTGCTGAGGCCAGATTTAGAATACTGTGCTTAATTCAGTTCGCTCTCCTACAGGAAGGATGTTGTTAAACTTGATAGGGCACAGAAAAGATGTACAAGGATATTGCCAGGCATGGAGGGATTAGGCTACAGTGAGAGGCTGGACAGACTGGGGTTTGTTTACTCTGGAGCATCGGAGGCTGAGACGTGACATTATAGAGGTTTATAAAATCATGAGGAACGTGGATAATCTGAATAGCCAAGATATTTTTCCCACGTTAGAGGAGTCCAAAACTATAGGAAAAAGGCTTTAGGTGAGAGAAGAAAAATAGTAAAGGGTCAATGTTTTCAGGTTGTGTAGTGTGTATGGAATGAGCTCTCAGAGAAAGTGATGGAGGCTGGTACAGTTACAACATTTAAAAGGCATCTGGGTATGCATATTAATAGGAAGGATTTAGAAGAATATGGGCCTAATCCTGGCAAGTAGGACTAGATCAGATTGGGATGTCTGAGTTATGTGGACAGGTCTCCGTGCTGCATGACACTATAAGGGAGATGAGGAGAAATTCTAAATGGACCATTTGAGTGGGAATTCTCTTCTCCAGAGGTATGTGGTGCCTCTTTGTTCACATTTATCCAAAGCTGAGTTAGTTAAATATTTGACAGAGAAGTGAGTCACAGATGATCGGATACAGACAGGAACGTGGGGCTGAGACCACAACCTGATCAGCCACAATCGTAGTGCCTGGTGGAGAATGTTCATAGTGTCTAACAATATAACCCTGCTCCTGTTCTGATGTTCTTTCAGACCCACCAACCTGCTAGACAGATGCAGTTGGAGGCCACTTACTGCTATAGCTCCCTTGACTCTCTGGAATAGAGAATTCCTGACATTCACTAACCCTTGTTTGAAGAAATCACTGCCTGTTCCTACACGATGCCCTATTGATATGAGCAATCGAGCGACTGGCCCTGATATCAAGGCAGTTTTTAACATCAAGGAGCCTGAGCAAAATTACACTTCATCAGAATCCATTGCAAACTCTCCAGTGTTTGGAATCATCCACAGCACAATGGAACGTGTTTATCATCGGTGGGCATCAATCATCTAAGCCGTGGGACATCTCTGCAGGAGATCCTCAGGGTAGCTACCTCAGCCCAGGCATCCCCAGTTGTCCGCAGGGAATCCCTGCTGTGAGGAAGGAAGCCATTCATCCCATTGAGCCCACATCGATCAGAAGTGGGGATATTTACTGTACGTTACACAATACTCAGAAAGCTTCGTCATCCTTGACCTCCTGATGCAGTCTGTGTCCATGTGCAACAAGACTTAGACAACGTTCAAGCTTGTGCTGTTAAACTGTCGGTAACATTCATGAAACAGCGCTGCTCATTTCCACAGTAAAAGGAGGCGTTCACTCAGTACTTCAATCTGGCTTCACAGGAATATGGGAAAATCATTCGGCCTATCAAAACTACTGGACAAGAAGAGGGATAGCCCATTCAATCCCTCCTGCTCAATCCCTCCTGCATTTACACAGGAAGACAAGGAGTCTGCTCACTCCCACACATCACTTACACGGGATCAGAAAGTGACCATTTCACACCTAGAGTCGCTTACAAAGGAACAGGAAGAGGCCATTTACATTCTCAAGACACTAACGCAGGAACAGGAAAGTGTCAGATATTCTTCAGCATAACAAACAAAAGGAGCAGGAACTGCACAGATGGACTGTTCAATGGTATTCTTGGTGGCTTCATTATTCGTAGTGCATCAGGGTTATGTTAGCATGCCTTTCTGGCAGTCGGAATAAAGCCTTTTTAAACATAAAGTCTCAAAAGCATCTTCGTCGATGCGAGAGCAGACCTATGTTCTCTCTGGAAATCAGAAGCTGTTGGGGAATGGCTAACTGTTTCAGAATGAAGGTATTGTGGCTGCTGACAGGATTATGGACAATGTAACGTTGAGTGGAGGGTCACACGTTAACTGCACAGTGTTCAAAGTTCTTTCGGAGCCTGTACCTCTCTGTAATCGAAATGAGCTCTATGCACTGACACGTAAACTATTGGGAATCGAGCATCCTACGAAAAGTACGAAATTTCTCACCTTATCATTGGCTGCTTGGGACAAAATGAGTGTCTGTCCATAACCGTCAAGTTTCACCGTTGTATTCTCTCAAAATGCTACCGGTTAACTACATAGTTACCGCTCTCTCTCCTGATGATACCATCACGCCAGGATCATTATTTATGAAGTAGACTCAGTCTGTACATAATACCCCAAATGCTCTTTCAACAAAACACTACCATTGAGTAAGGTATATTTGCTGTAGTGCTTCAAGTACTTTGCATGAAAGACCAGATATCATTTCCGGTTATAATTATTTACTGTCTCATCTGAATTCTGTAAGTGACTTATAACCAAGGACATCGAGGTCCATTTCAACAACAGAATTTCCCAACCTCTCACCATTTAATAAACTTAAATGAGAATCATTACATTTGTTGTTCCTACCTGAATCATGTTATACCTTGCGAATAGCTATTGCCCAAGCACAGATCCTTCTGATACCCCACAAGCCTTCCACCCACAGAAAAACACTACTCTCTTCATTTTGCACATTATCCAATTTTGAATCCATTCTGTGTGTTCCACCCCTACCTACCCATGCACTCTAACAGTCCCCACTCACCAGTATTCAACCGTGTCAAATGTTTTCTGAAAATTCAAATCCTCTACTCCCACCAGTTGTCACTTTTCGATGTCACAATGGACAATCTCCACAATCTACAGCAGGTTTATCAAAGATCATTTCACTTTCCTGAATCTAGGCTGACTCTGCCAAATCATATCATTACTTTCCAAATGTCTAGTTGTCACATAAAAGGTTACAATGTTTTTCTCACAGCTGACATCAAGCTATTTCGTTTTCTGTTTGCACTCTCCGTCCTGTTTAAAATGTTTAGGTTGACAATTGCTGATATACATTCTGCAGGATCCTTTCCAGAATCTAACCAGCTTTGACGAATAGTCAGTAATTCTTTCACTAGCTCTGTTGCCACCTCCTCCATACTAGGGGATGTAGCTCATCAGTTCCCGCAACATGCCAGTCTCCTATTCGATTAGATTTTCAAAGGCATACTCTTCATTAATTCTAATTTCGTGCAGCCCCTCATTTTCACCAGGGCCCCTGATCCCTACTATTTCTGAAAGTTAGTTTCTGCACCTTCTTCTGTGGAGACAGAACCAATGTAATCCTCTCAGCAGGCAGATGGGCTTCTATCAGCTAGTGATATATCAGAGGACTGCACTCTGGATATGTTACTCACTCCTGCCTGGAAAGTTCCAGACTCAATCAAATACACTTCATGGTGATGGATATGTCACCCACTCTGCCTGTAAAGTTCCAGAATCATTCCAGTTCACTTCATGGTGAGTGTCAGCACAGTCCTGTCCCTGCTGTGAGTTTGAAGGAGGGGACACAGCTCAGTGACCACCTCATTTTTGAAAGACGCTGGTTTCACATTTTACACTTGGAATGGGTCCAGTTTAGCCAAATGGTTCTGGAAATTCCTGGGAGGATCATGCAGTGCCCTGGTCCTCCCTGTGTATAGAGTTTCCCTTCTGTGTAGCCACGATTCCATGTGTTCATCATGAACCCAGAACACTCTGTAAATGCAGTGCTCATATCTCGTCCAGAGTGGGGTCACCATACCCTTGGGTCTCTCTGAGTGGATGCAGCAGCTGATAACACAAAACAGTGAAAAGTGTCCACAGAACGTCTCTTTACTCTGTAATTACTGGAGCAAGCCAAATCCCCACACACACGGTGCACCCATTCAGTGTTGAAAATGTTTCTGTTCTTAGCAGGGAAAAGCAGTTACATCTCTGCACAGCCCTACAGTTACAGTTCCCTTCTCCAAAAAAATCAGTTGACAATGTGACATTCCGTTCCTTTGTAACTCAGCAACTATAAGGGCAGCACCAGTAATGCCGATGGAGTTGATCATCACACTCAGAGAAGAAAGACAGAGGGAATATAACTCAATGTAAACAGGGACACATCTAAATTCACATGATATTCAGGAATATGGGAAAAGGGAAATGTTAGAATAAGCTCCCATGTTATTTTCCTTCTGGTTCATCATCAGCAGTTCCTAGTTTACTTTTCATTCCTCTCTCTCTCTCTCTTTCTCGCCGGGCATTTCTACATCCATTCAACTAACTTCCCCCTCACACATCCGACCGTCCCTGATATAAATAACATTACTTCTCAGTTGCTTTCAGTTGTGATATAGGATCACTAGATTTGGAAATTTATCTGTTTTTCTCCTGTCAGAGGCTGCCATAATTGCTGAGATTCTCCAATATTTTCTGACGCTGGGGAATTTTATTTCAGATCTCCATCATCCACAGTTCCTTGGTTTAATTCAACTTTAATTCTGTTGTTTCACGAGATGTCCGCATCACTGGCAAGGGCAGCATTTGTCATCCATCACTAATTGTGGTTGACCGCGAGACCATTTGTCAAGACAATATGGACTCAACCTTTTTTTGTCACACTTGGTTTCTTTACCAAAGGTTATCAGTGAAATAATAAAAGAAATCCTGATAGTTTATCATTGCCGTTTGTAAGAGGTTTCTTTCCAATTGTTGCCATTTGAATTTAAGTTCTATTATTGGTTCTGGTAGAATTTGAAACAATGCGTTTAGAGTCATAACACGGCAAGTGACATTATTATTCAGATATGAGGTTCCTATTATGAAATAACTGGAGAGATAAGTACAAGATTGTAGTAAAAATATTTGTAACTGGAAGAGTGGTCAGAAAAGCCATGAAATCTGAAGTTAACAAGAGGGCAGATGATAGCTTATTTTGCAACAGCACTGAGACACAGCTGGAAACTGGGGATATTATAGTGGTGGGTGTAGGCAGGGTTGATAACAGAGACAATATAGAGACATAAAACAGTTCAGGGCAAAAGGAAAACTCAAGGGTCTGAACAGACTTGTTCCTTCTTAGATGTTTACGAGTGAGGATTCAGAAATCGATAGAAATGAAGTGGAATTTGTGACTGAAGATAACAGGCTATGTATTTGTTAAATATAAATAACAAAAATAGCAATAACCTTCACCATCGCTAACAGAATTGACAGATATACGCTTACCAGGAACACCAACAATAGCGAGGATAGGATGGCAACCTGCCTGAATAATCATCAGTACAGCTCGTAGCCTCAATTCTAACCATGCCCAATCCTGAGAAACCAAGTATAGACCCAAGGATAAACGACTATCCATTGTTGGAACATTCCAGTCTTATGCTCTCAGATTCTGATTCATTATTGGAACATTCCAGTCTGATGCTCTCAGATTCTGATCCATTGTTGGAACATTCCAGTCTTATGCTCTCAGATTCTGATTCATTATTGGAACATTCCAGTCTTATGCTCTCAGATTCTGATCCATTGTTGGAACATTCCAGTCTAATGCTCTCAGATTCTGATCCATTGCTGGAACATTCCAGTCTTATGCTATCAGATTCTGATCCATTGTTGGAACATTCCAGTCTAATGCTCTCAGATTCTGATCCATTGTTGGAACATTCCAGTCTAATGCTCTCGGATTCTGATCAATTGTTGGAACATTCCAGTGTAATGCTCTCATATTCTGATCCATTGTTGGAACATTCCAGTCTGATGCTCTCAGATTCTGATCCATTGTTGGATCATTCCAGTCTAATGCTATCAGATTCTGATCCATTGTTGGAACATTCCAGTCTGTTGTTCTAAGATGATTTTCGTCTCCCTCTCCCTGTAGCTGCTGAGCCCAATCATCCTTGAGGATGACGCTGCCACTGATACTATGGAATAGCAGGTTGAAGGAAGCCCCTTACTAATAGAAGGGGGAAATCCTTCAGTGACACAGTTAGTATTCACGGTGACTGACATCAATCACAGTCAATGTACCATCAGCTCCAGTTAACTCTTTCACTTCAATCCTTATAAGTCACAATAATACTTGGTCTGGTTGGGATATTGACATTGCTGACTATTGGGCTAATAGCATCATCTCCACTTGTATGGTTATAGGTGAGGCAGAGAGCTGACGCTTTCTATCCACTAGCTCGATGATCCTACTATGTTTTGGCAGGGTCAGAATTGTTGGGCTCCCAGGGCCGGCTGTGTCTGTTAACCAGGCCTGCTGTATCCTTTCATTTTAGTTATTTATATTTAACTTTGACATTTATCTTACCATCATTTAACGTCTTAGATGGGGTTAGACATTTCTGAGAGGCTCCTACAGTTCCATAAACAGCGTAGATACAGTCCATTCCTTGCGGTCCTTGCAGCTGCGGCCAAGTCCTTTGGAGTGACGGTCAAGCTGTCACAGAACCAGGATTCTTCATTTTACCTTCCCCCAGTTATTGCTGGGGTCTCAGCAGGAGGGGAAGGCTGGAAATCTCTCCCAGCTGCTACACTCTCTCTGAGATTTCCCTCAGAATTGTCTTTTGATGTTCTTTCCTGGATTGGAGAACTACACGTGAAACAATCTGTTTCCTGAATTTGTTCTTTGACAAGTGTGTGCTTATAGGATTTTACCATGTAGGAACAGTTATTGTTTAGTAGGTAAACAATCTATTACTCCGATTTTTTGTGTTTTGTTGACAGTGGTTGAATGAATTGTGTTTTGCTTCATGTCGAATATTTTAACCAAGTGAATTGCATCTAAAACACAGCGCCTCACATTTTTATTTAAAATAAGAAAATGTTCTGGTCAAGACTACCTTCAGCATATATTTTGAGATGTGTCTGTTCAGTTGCATAACAAAAAAGACAGATATTCACGTTTTAATTGGCTAATTACTTAATGAACAACATGTTGCAGAAACACAGGATTGGACAGCGGAATTCGCCATGCTGGAGGAGTGATAACTCTATCAAGAATTATATCGCATAGTTAATCCACCTCACAGATCCAGCCCAGACCGTATAAGCCCAGATGAGATATCTACTCAACATGGAGCACTGTGCAGACCAGGTAGAGTACAACCCAGCAATCAGTCCAGGATGGAATATAGCACAGTTCTCTCCAGTCCACTAGCTATCTGTTCAACTAGACAATATGTTGAAGGTGATGTCTAGCTATCACCATTGTTAACAGCTAACCCGAGACTGCAACTTCAAAAAAAACGGTTTTGCGATTTACACATGAAAGAAGTGAAACTATCACTGTATTCTAATAGATGAAAAGCTGAACAGACAATCAATGTTTCAATGTATAATTTCAGTTATATCACGCTGTAAATTTCTGCTATAAATTCTGTGTTACGATCGAGACCTCCACTATTACTTGATGAAGGAGCGTCGCTCCGAAAGCTAGATTGCTTCCAATTAAACCTGTTGGACTATAACCTGGTGTTGTGTGATTTTTAACTTTATATTATAGAGGCTTTAACAGATTATTCTTGGAATGAGAGGCGATCTTATTGAAATATGCAAGACCTTGAGGAGCATGGATCAGGTAGATACCCACTGGGTGTTTGTCTAGTCCAAACTTGTCTTTGTCATAGAACCTCTACAGTGTAGAAGCAGGACATTCTGTCCATTGAGTCCACACTGGCCAACTGAACTGCATCCCACCCAAACCTATCCCCCTACCCGAACCATGTAATCCTGCATTTTCCATGACTAAACCACCTAACCTACACATCCCTGAGCACTATGGGCAATTGAGCATGGCCAATTAACTCTAACCTGCACATCTTTGGATTGTGGGAGGAAACTGGATTAAAAATGGAGGAAACACACATAGACACGGGGAGAATTGAAGGTTGCAATTGAACCCAGCTC
The DNA here is from genome assembly GCF_047496795.1 of Chiloscyllium punctatum. Taxonomy (NCBI): domain Eukaryota; kingdom Metazoa; phylum Chordata; class Chondrichthyes; order Orectolobiformes; family Hemiscylliidae; genus Chiloscyllium; species Chiloscyllium punctatum. The sequence goes on along the minus strand of NC_092772.1, from coordinate 67,035,090 downwards.
CTTGCTGATATGAGGCAGCAGTACTAATCGCAGATCCACCATGCTCATCCATTATTTCTATTAGTTATATGTGGCTGACTGAAGAAGTCTGCCTGACTTGTTCCTATCACTGAACCTGACCCAGTCTGAGACCTTTATCATTGGCCATATCTCCAACATGGTTACATTTAAATTTGTTGCGAACAGTGGAGGAGTGGTACTAGAAAACGAAACAGTGGCATCCTCCAAACACAGTCAAAACCGGAGTAAGGAGAATTCACAAAGTGGGCATTTATTCAAGTGGGAATTGTCTTTCCCAGAAGTTTGTGATGGCTGAATATTTGTATTATATTGAGGCTTGCTTCATCTGATTTTCCGTAGACATGTGTATCAGGGATAATGGTGCATGGAAAGAAAAGTGCAGCTGAGAGCACAGTGAGATGAACCATAACCTACTTTACTGGTGGAGTAGTGTCAAAGGGCCGAATGGCCCCCTGGTGTCCCTCAGCCCTGTGTTCTGATGTTCTATTCAGCCCTTCGGACCTGCTACACAGGGGCAGATCGAGGTCACTCTGATGGTTAGGCCTTGTTTCGAAAATGTACTTGTAGATTCCAGGCTGGCTCAACTCCACTTTCCTGCTACCCCCTCGTAACTCTCAACTCGCATAGATGTCAGAAACCAATCCACCCCATCTGTAAATACATTCAGTGACCCACCTTCCACAATTCTCTGGGTTCGGGAATTCCAGACATTCACTACCTTCTGAAAGATGACATTTCTTTACATCTCAGTTTGAAATCGATATCCATTATTCTGTATCAGTATCCCAGAGTGAGACACTCTGCCCAGATGTGGAACCACATTCTCAACAAATACCTTGTCAATCCCCCTCTGTATCTTGTCCATTTCAGTAATGTCACAGTCATTCATTCAAGCACAATGAATAATTCCCTCATCATTTTAGACATACTAAAAAATTCAACCTTTTCATCCCAGAAACCGGCTTAATGTACCAATCTAGTTACTTTCTGCATCAGCATGCTGACTTTATGTTTCATGCACAGGAACTCTCCAATCCCTTTGTACTACTCCTTTGTTGGGACTCCACTTCATTAAATAACAGCCTGACATTTGGTTGTCAGTGTCATCCTCAAACTCGGATGTGTATTGCACTCAGCTCTCTCCTTCAGCCTCGCAGTATAGATGCAAATAACTCAAGCCATTGGACTGATATCCTGACTCTCCAATTTCTATGTGCTAACCATCCTTCATCCCATGCTAATATAGTATCCATCATACTATGAGTTTCTGTCTGGTGGAAGAACATTTACTTTGTGATACCTTGTGGAAAATCTCTGGAAAGTCTCATGTCTACCAGTTCCCCTTTATCAAGTCCGCTTGTTACATTCTCAGGGATCTCCGGAAAAACTTTGCATGATTTTACAAGGCAAAACATAGTTTCCCTTTAACAAAACCATGCTGACTCTGCCTGATGCTTTTCTAAATGCCCTGTAATTCCTTCCTTAATAAAAGACTGTCGTTCATTTCTAGCAATAATGGCTAGGCTAAATGGTTCCTGCTTTGTGTCTTGGTCCATCCTTGAAAACAGGCGCCATAATGGAGCTTCACGAGTTTCACTGGAACACTTTTGTAATCCAGAGAGTTATGGAATATTTCACACAGTCGCACCAGTCACTCTGTAACCACTTCTTTTAAAGCCAATTATGAATTACTGCTGACCTGCCTATCCTTAGTTTTATCCGTTGTTAAAATCCTTGTACCTTTTGTTAGAGACAGTTCAAGAACCCTCCTATTACCATTTTCTTGATGATTTTGAAATACTTACAACGCTTTCTCCTGTGAGGATTGATGTCAAATATTGGTGTAAATTATCTCCCAGTTCCCTGTAGCCACTTGCCCGGTCACACACTCCGAATGTCCTCAATTTACTTTCCTGACTTTCTTTCTACCAAAAGTCACACACACATCTTCAACATTTTATATACACACAGAAGAAAACTTGTGATGCTTGTTTTTATATTTCTTGCCAATGTATTTACATCATAGGTTTTCATCCTTTTTCCGTCTATTTCTTGCTTTGTCCCTCGCTTTCTAGATTCATACAGTCATATTGAGCACAAACATTTTAATCAACCTGTCCATGCTGACCAGGTTTTCCAAACTAAACTCGTCTCATCTGATTGCATTTGGTCCACATGCCTCTAAATACTTCCCATTCATATGTTTGCCCAACTGTCGTTTAAATGTTGTCAATGTACTTGCATCTAACAGCTCATCTGGCAGCTCATTTCATACACACACCTCCTCTGCATGAAAAAGTTGCCGTTTTGTCCCTGTTAAATCTTCCCCTTTTCGCATTAAAGCTATATGGTTGGTCTCCCCTATCGTGTGGAAAAGACCTTGGCAATTCACCCTATCCAAGCTTCCCATGATTTTATTAACTTCCAGAACATCACCTCTCAACATCTTGCATTCCATTTGATACTAACTTCAAGAACAAGCATTCACTAATACCATTGCAAATTTGAAACAATATTTTTTTTAAAAATGACAGGTAAAGAACACTCAGCCCAGACTTCATACTGTGATTTGTTTTTTCTCCATGTTACAATACTAAGGCAGCGTGAAACTCTTACTAGTGTCAATATGACGTCAAGAAAATAAATTCCTTTGTCTACAGGGGATGATGATCTCTACAATGAAAACGTTTCTCTGGCCAGAGCTATATAAGAAAGGGAATTGTTATACCACATGGTCAGCGTACAGTTGCCTTTAGCACATTGAGATGAAGGCTGAGAATACTTTTTGAATTTTGGATTATTCAGTGCAAAGGGGAAGAGGTGATTACAATAAAGTTTACTCCAAGAAGGAAACTTTCCGGAGTGAGATGTGAGTGGAAGGTATAAAACAGCATGAATAGAGAGGCCGAACCACACTGAGACCAGAGGTAATGTGTCAGCACAAACGGAGCTTGATGCTACTGCAGGGAAGGTAGACATGTTCAAAGAACTTCAGTTGTAGTGGGTATGGACCATAATGTGAGCGAATGTGCTCTGTAATTGGAGAGGGAGAACCTGGAATCAGAAAGGGGAGACAAGAAGGGAAGAGGATGGAACAGTAATGGCAGGGGTTTAAAGGCGTAATTTAGGAAGCGCAATTGAAATTCATGCCTCACATATGCTTCTGGTCCTTGAAATAAATGTCCTAAATCTGGGCACACACTAATGCTCGTTAATTTGTGATTGAATAGTATCCCTGAAAGACTTTGTGAAGCATCTTCTTTCGAGTCCTTCTTTTCGAACACAAATAATAATTTCTGAATAGTATGGGATATCTGCTTGAATGTCTGCCCATGTGTACCCACTGACCTTCCTCTGGGTGTAATTCCACATCATGACTCAGACCAGATGTAAGACAGAAATCCTTAATTTAGATGTCTGGTTCAATTCAATCATTTGGCAGAACTTCTGCATGTGGCTGAACATATGATCAGCGGAGACTGACTCAATCACACCTCCCAGGTGAAGCAACATTTCACTTGTACTATTTCAATCCAGTCTCCTGTCATTGCTGCTCACAATGCAGTCTCCTTTACACTGGTGAGACCAAACAGAGACTGCACCGAGGAACATTCCCACTCTGTCTGGAAGAATAACCTTGACCTTCTCACTGCTTCCCATTTCACTAATCTTCCTTGCTCTCATGCTGACATTTCGGTCCTGAGCTGCTGCAATGTTCCAATGAAGCACAACCCAAGCTCGAGTCACACCTCACTGCACGGATTGTATGTTACAGCCCGTAGGAGTTAACATTCATTTCCATAACTTCACACTCTGAACACATTATGGCTACTCTCCATTTTACATATATTCTGCTTCCTGGTTTCCCTATGACCTTGTCTATGTCTTGTTTATGTTGCACTCAGTAGAGAGAAACAAGTTTTCCCATTCACACTTTAATGTTCACTCAATCTACATCTGCTTCTCTTTCACCACAATCCAAAGCCCCTCCTCTGTGTCATTGCACCTCCACATGCTCTGTTTCCCATCATCCCTCGTCCACTTTTGTCAAGGGATTAAAACGTCATTTTCAGTTCTGAACAAGGGTCAAGCTGGACTTGAAATACTACCTCTGCTTCGATTCTCTGTTGCCACAGATGAGGCCAGATCTGCTGAGTTTCTCCAGCAATTTCTGGTTTTGAACAGCTTGAAAGACGTGTGTCAAAGTTGCTCAAACACCCTGTCCAACATGGAGCACCATACATTGGGAAGTGAACAATAACGCAAGATGTACAAATTCATTTGTTATGAAATTACATAAGATTGACACTACAAAGTTCTTAATCAAGGCCATGGAGAGAAACAGAGATAAAGAGTTGCAATGTTAAAACCGAAAGTGGCACGACGGGATGGAATTGGAATCGTTACCGTGTGGAAACAGGCCCTTCGGCCCAACAAGTCCACACTGATCCTCTGAAGACTAAACCAACCAGACCTATTCCCCTATCCTAATGGACCTTACCTGCACATTTCTGAACACTATAGGCAGTTCAGCAAGGCCAGTAACCTGCACATTTTTGGATTGTGGGTGGGAACTGGAGCTTGTGGAAAAAAAAAATCACACAGACACAGGGAGAATGTGCAAGATAGTTGCCAGAGGATGGAATTGGACCTGGGTCCCAGCGTTGTGAGGCAGCAACACGAATCACTGAGCCACGGTGTTCCCCCACGGAAAATACCCGGGGTTTTCTAAAACACGGCAAGTAAGAAATGTGACACCATGGACAAAAACTCAGAGGAATGAGAATATTAAAATGGAATTGTTACCACATTAGTAAACAGGGTAGATCACGGGGTGATGGGTGAATGGGTCTCGGTGTGAACTGGGGGATATACAGTAGAATTGCACTGCAGGGCAGCTCAAACCTGGAAATTCATTTGGTATTGTAGATCACAGTTGGATAGAAGGAGACTTGTATTCAGTTACAACCGGTAACGTTTTGCCCAGTCTAATCTTTCCCATTATTGCATCAATGTTTCATTGAATAGAATATACCAATGTCAGAAATATGTGTACCTAAAACTGATGACACGTTAAAGCTATCACACTGACTACTGTACTTACATTCCAAACAGCGGGGCTAAAATCTGATAGAGAGGGCAGCATGATTACAAAGCAAACATATCCGATCGAAGCTCTACAGTCCTGCCACATCCTGTCAGAAATAGGGTCGAACCATGGAACAACTAACGAGAGAAAAGGACTCCACGAATATTATTTGAAAATAATGTTCATTGGGATTAGGGCGTTGCTGACTAGGTCAGCATTTATTGCCCCGAGGATTGTTAAGAGTCAATGACATTGCTGTGTGTCTGGAGTTACATGTGGGCCGGAGCAGGTATGGATGGCAGTTTCCTTCCCTAAAGGACATGAATAAACCAAATCGATTGTTCCCACAATCAGCAATTGATTACATATCATCATTCGACACTTAATCCCAAACATTTATTGGATTTGAATTCCATCGTGTACTGTAACAGGATTCGAACTCAGGTCACCAGAATATTACTGTGGTTGTGAAACTAACACATTAGCAGCAACAACACTCGGCTATTGCTTCACCATTCCACGAAAAAAATTGAACCTTCCTGCTCATCAGTGTAAAAGACAATGATGCAGTATATACCCCATCCTCAGCCCAGAAGTGTTGGTAGGGTCATCCCCACAGAATCACAGATGCCAGACTTCAAACAATTCGATTCTCTGCACGTAACATGAAGAAACAGCTGAACACAGTAGATACGACAAAGGGAATGGGCCCTGACACCATTCCTGCAATAGAACAAAAGACTTGTGCTGCACAACAAGCCGTGTCTCTGTGGAAGCCGTTTCATTCCACTTCCAACTCTGACATTTCCCTGGCAATGCGGATAATTACACCAAAGTGTTCCGTCGCCTAAGAGGAGAATAATTACAATCTGATCAATTGCCACCCCCTCAGTCCCTTCACGATAATCAAATTGGTGGTAATTCCTTTGACAGATCTGTCGACCAGCACAGAAATAATGTCCACAGGCCCCCATGTGGAGACGGTGTTGCTGTGGAAATGTCACTGGATTACTAATCCAGACCAGAATAATGCTCTGGCAGTTGGTGGAAGTTAGATATAATTAATAAAATATCGAGATCTAAAATCTGGTGTCAGTAATATTGACCTTGAAGCACATGTCCATTGTCAACCTAAATTTCCTTCCCCAATGTACATTCAGGAAGTGAATCTCCAGTGCTTTCCTAGTCGAGCCAAAAAGTGACTCCAGACGTACAGACTTGAGGTAAACTCTTCAATGGTCTCTGAAGTGGCCATGCAAGGCCGTTATATCAAACTTCTCCGAGGTCTTAAAGGATAAAAATGAGATAACACCCGGCACTAGCCTCTGTCTCGGAGAAGGGAATAGGAAGCACAGTCCTGTCGACACTACAGTGACCTCCTTCCTTACATCTGAGACCTTATGGCAACATTAACAGAGCTTTCCCACAAACTGCACAGAAACATCGCGAAATGATTCGGCCTTTCAGCACACTGGGCCTTCCCCACTCTAGGTTTTGGCCAAACAACTTTTCAATTTACTTTTCCCTAACACTCGGTGCAGTATATCTTTTGAAGTGATCATATATCAGAAAAATATGAAGTAGGAACTTTCGTCAATTTTGCTCACCCATTCATTATAACAATGGCTGATCCTGTACCTCCACACCAAAAGCCTGCTGCAACTTCACCCCTTTAGTGTCTAGAAATCCTTATTTATATTCAGTGCCTTAGTGTACGCAGTGTTATGTGGGACAGAATTCCCTAGGTTCACCAGTCTGCGAGTGTAGACACTTATTCTCATCTCATTTCAGAGTGGCTTGTCTGTACCTAATACTGTGACCCTTGTTTTAGACGTCCCAGCCAGTGGAATTATCATCCCTGCTGACAATCAGTTGCACCCTGTCAGAGATTTATATATTTCACTGAGATCTCCACCCATTTTCCTAAACTCCACGGAATACAGGCCCAGTCACATCAAACTCTGCTCCCACAACAAGCATGTCATCCCCGAGATCAGTCTGGTCATCCTTTGCTGCTCTCCCTCAATATCAGGTTTGTCCCTTGTTAGGTAAGGAGACCAAAACTACACAGAATAAAGCACAATGTTCGAGATGGGAGCTCACCAAGGTCCTGTGTAGCTGCAATAAGAAACAACTGGACTCAAATCCCCAGGAAATGAAGGTCAACACATCATTTATCTTCCTGCCTGCTTTCTTTTGCAGCAGTGTTGCTTTCTGTGAATGGTGTACAAGGAGGTCGAGATCTTTTTCAATGACACAGCTCAGCACTTGGTGGGTTTATGTATACTGGTAAGGGTGCCATTATCAATCCCAGTATTGACTTCTGGCTTCAGAACTCACTGCCCTGCATGGACCTTGGAGTTTGGTGTAGAAGTCAACAAAAGTATACACATAACATAGAACATAGAACATAGAACATAGAACAATACAGCACAGAACAGGCCCTTCGGCCCACGATGTTGTGCCGAACTTCTATCCGAGATTAAGCACCCATCCATGTACCTATCCAAATGCCGCTTAAAGGTCGCCAATGAATCTGACTCTACCACTCCCTCGGGCAGCGCATTCCATGCCCCCACCACTCTCTGGGTAAAGAACCCACCCCTGACATCTCCCCTATACCTTCCACCCTTCACCTTAAATTTATGTCCCCTTGTAACACTCTGTTGTACCCGGGGAAAAAGTTTCTGACTGTCTACTCTATCTATTCCTCTGCACCCCCTCCAGTGCCAGTATACCCTTCCTGAAGTAAGGAGACCAAAACTGCATACAGTACTCCAGGTGTGGCCTCACCAGCACCCTGGACAGCTGCAACATAACCTCCCTGCTTATAACTTCAATCCCTTTAGCAATGAAGGGCAACATTCCATTTGCTTTCCTCAGTAATTGCTGTAGCTGCAGACCAACCTTCTGTGATTCATGCACATGGACACACAGGTCCGTCTGTATAACAGCATGCTGCAACGTTTTACCATTCAAGTAATAATCCTTTTAACTGGCAGTCCCAACAAAATGGATGACATCACATTTATCAACATTGTATTCCATCTGCCAGACCTTCACCCACTCACTCAAAGTATCTATGTTCATCCACGAAGTCTCACAGTCCTCTGCATGCTTTGCTATTAAATGCATCTTCGTGTCATCCACAAACCTTGACACAATACACGTTCTCCCCAACTCCAAATCATCTACAATAAATTGTGAATAATTGTGGCCCCAACACCAATCTCTGAAGCACACCACTAGGTATTAATTGCCAGCCAGAATGTCACTCACTTACACTCACAATTTGCTTCCTGTTAGTCAAGCAATCCTCTACGTTGATACTTTACCCGTAGCGCCATGCACCTTTTTCTTATGCAGTAGTTTCTTGTGCGGCAACTTGTTGAAGACCTTTTGCAAATCTAGGTACACCATAGCCACTGGGGCATCGTTGTCCATCTTGCTCGTATTGTCTCCATAGATTTCCAAACGACTTGTTAAACATGACCTGTTCTTCATGAATCCATGCTGCATCTATCGAAATGCCTTGCTATTTCTTCCTTGATAATACACTCAAGCAGTTTGCCAACTACGCAGGAAAAGCTAACCAGTCTACAATTCCCCATATTTTGTTTACCTCCCTTTTTAAACAGTGGCGTCACATTTGCTGTTTTCCAATCTGCTGGGGATGCCCTGGAGTTCAGCAGATATTATCAAATTGCCACAATTGCATTTACTATTTTTCCTGCTAACTCTTCGAGAACCCTAAGATGCATTCCATCACGGACAGGAGACTTTCCTACCCTCAGCTCCATTTGCTTGCCCAACACTATTTCTTCCATAATAATGATTGTTTCCAAGGTCCTCACCTACCTCCGTCTCTTTGGCAATTACTAGCATGCTATTGGTGTCCTCCACTATGATGACAGATACGAAACACCTGTTCAATGCCTCGGCCATTTCATCATATACTATGACTAAATGACCATTCCCATCCTCTGAATGACCAACATTTACGTGAGTCCTGATTTTTCATTTTATACATTTATGGTATATACCATCATCTATCTATCTTTATATTCTGTTTTCTTTTTTCTCTCGTGTTCTATCATACTTTTCTTTATAGTTCGTTTTGTGGCTTTGTGTTGACCTTTAATGTTTTTCCCAATCTTTTAGCTTTCTGCTGTTCTTGGCCACTTCACATTCCTTCTCTTTCAATTTGGTGGCATCCCTTATTTTCATAGACACAATTGACAGATTAGCCATTTTCTTAGAGTCTTTCCTTTTCACTAGAATGTACTTTTGCCACGGAAATTAAAAATCTCCTTTGAAAATTCTCCACTGCTTGCCAACTCTCCCATCATGCAGTATTTGTTTCGAGGTGACTTTCGCCAACTCCTCCCTCATTCTATTGTAGTCTCCCTTGCTGAAGCACAGAAACCTGTTGTTGGATTTTTACCTTCACACTCTCCATCTGGATTCTAAATTCAGCCATACTGTGATCACTACTTCACTATGATGTGAATAATTATTCTTGTCTCATTGTACATGACCAGACCTATAATACCTTGCTCCTCATTATGCGTGCTTTTATTTTAGACTTGAAAGCATTTCCTAGTATTCAAAACCAGACTTTTTGGATTCGCTGCTTTTAAGACATCCATGAAAAGTAAAATAAGGCCAGAATAAACTTGTAAAAGGAGTAGCATTGTCACAACACTAGACTTGGGACTTCATCAAAAAATGTTTCTGATCATCCAAATTCACTGCATCCATTGCTGTGCCATAAGTTATTTCCCAATCAGTTTCTCAAATATAATTGGCCTTTAATAAATTGGAAAAATTAATAAGTTAATAAATTTATCTATGTTCATTACTTTACCATTAATGTAATTTTCAAAGCTCCCTGAAAATGCGTCCTTTCTAATACACACTTGTATTGTCCTGATTGCTTTTTTGGTGCGAAGCAGACTGTGATTCCCTGCCTCCATCAGAAATACTGGGGCTACATTTGCTGCGGTCAAATCCGTGAATTCAGTTCCAGAATCATCAAGCATGTGGAGGAGGTAAAACAGAGTATTCATTATTACCTTGACCACCTCCCTTTGTAATCAACGAGAAGATTAACAGGTCATGGGGATTTACCAGATTTCAGTTAAAATAATTTCTCCAAAACTGTTGATGTACAGATTTGATTCTATTTACTTTTTCTCAGTAGACTGAGAAGAGCTTGGAGTTTACCTTTTGAAACGTTTTCTTTTGTGAAGACAGAACAGAAGTGGTTGCTCCATAGGCCTGCCATTTTCCTGTTCTCTGGTTTCAGCCTGTAAGGAAGGTACAATGATCTTCTGTAACATTTCACCTTGGTATACTGTATGTTGAGAAGCTTTTACATTTCACTCTTGTTAATGTACGCTTCATACACCCATCACTTCCTGTCTTAAGCTGATCAGTGATTGACCTTCCACAGCCATACAATCACAGAAGCAATCTCTGTACAGTCAGAAATATGGTACAATCTACATTTGTCCCACTTTCATACATCAGGCCCATAGGCGTGAGTGTTTTGACATTTCACGTGCTTGTCCACGTACGTTTTAACGGCTGTGCGATGACTCACAACAACTTCCCTCTCAAGAAGTGCATTCCAGACACCAACATCCTCTGGGTGAAAAACCATCCTGAAATCCTCTCTAAACCTCAAACCCTTCACTTTAAAAGCGTGCTCCTTTTTTCTTGACCCTCTGACTTAAAGGAACCGCAGCTGACTATCCACCCTGTCCATGTCCTTTGTAGTCTTACCCTTCTGAATCACGTTCCCCTCAGTCTTCTCTGCTCCAAAGTAAACAACACGAGCGCATCCAGCCTCTCTCCATAGCTGATACGCTTCATTCCAGGGAACATCCTGGTGAATGTCTTTTGCGCCACTTTCAGTGCAATCGCATCTTTCCTGTAATGTGGATCCCTGAACTGCACACAGTATTCCATCTTGGCCTAACCAAAGTGCTATATAGCTCTTGTAATCTATGTCTCGATTATTAAAGGCTATGCCTACTATCTTCAATTACTTCTTAACCAATCTATTACCCAGTCCCGTCACATTCAGGGATGTGTGGAGAAACACCTTCTGAACTAGCGAGTCTGCTGCCATTTATTGAGTCCTCCCCTGTCTGGTTCCTTCTTCCAAAGTGCGTCACCTCATATTTATCATGGTTACATTCCATCTGCCATTGATCTACCCATCTGACCATTCTATCTGCATCTTCCTGTAACGTAAGACCTTCCTTCTCACTGCCAACCACCCGAGTAATCTATGTGTCGGACACAAACTTAATTATTACACTCACCCCATGCCCCTTCACATTGACATCTCTATCATTTATGAATACCACAAATAATAAGTGACACAGCACTGACATACAAACAGTCTTCGACAACCACCTATTTTCTGCAACAGTTTCTCGAACACTGATTTGATTCTCACTGGTCTGTAGTTCCTTGGTCAATCTCTACAGCCCTTCCAAAAAAGGGTGTTCTCCAGCCCTCGGTACATTACCTGTGACCAGATTGTATTTAAACATTTTCATCAGCGCCTTTCATCTCTTGTCTCCAGCAGCAGCCTGAGATGTAACTGATCTGGACCAAGGGACGTTTCCAATTTTATACCATCCAAAACTATCAATCCCTGTACACATCTTACATCAATCTGTTCAAGAGCTTCTCAGTCCATCTTCTCGAATTTTGTCCCTACATTCTCCTTATCCTAAGTAAAACAGACATGAAGCTCTCATATATCAATCTATCAATGTTCACCAGCTTCACAAACAGAATTCCACCTTGATCTCAGGCCAAGTTTCCCCAGCAGAATACCTTGCTATCTGAGGGATTAATCTGAGAATGCCCATTCAGTATATGGGATCAGTATATTTTATTTAGATCAAGACATCAAAATTGTATACAATGCTCCAGGTACAGTCTCACCAGCACTCTGTGTAACTAGTGCAGAATGTGTTTCTTGCTCGTCTGAACAAATTACTGCAAAAGCTGGAATCTGTACTGAAACTAACACATGGTAGACATCACAGTGAGTCAGACAGCATCCGTAAAGAGAGAGTAAGTTAATGCTTTGAGTCTAGGTGACCCTTCATCGTCTGTATTTAAATGAAGGCAAACTTAACTTTTACCTTCCCTGTTTATATATGTTTCTCCCAATACCCTTTGCTTTAATGTTTCTGCTAACATACTGTATGTGCTGATTAAAAATCCTCCTGAATATCTGACTGCATCACATCCATTGCTTCTCTATGATTAGGGCTACAAGATATATCTTCAAACAAAACGTTTTTAAATTATAACTTCCCTTTCATAAATGCAGAATCATTCTCTTGAAATTTGCTATTACTTTCTCAGTGTCCAATATCACATTCGTTATGATAGATTGCAAAAGATTACTTCCTGTGGATGACAAGTAAACTGGTCTGTAGTTTTCCACTCTCCCTCTTCTTCCATTCCTAAATCATTGGAATGCATCTATATCCTTTTAAATTGAATACGGATAAATACAGTCATTCACAATACAATCCATCTGTGTATTGCTGCTTTCTCTGAAATTGCAGTATGAAGTACATCTGATCTGTCAGATTTATCAATCCTCAATCCAGGTATGTTGTCATATACTACCACGGCACTAGTATGAAGGATTTTAGTGTTCAGTTACAAAAGTTCTATGGTATTTCTGGGATATGTTCTGGATCTTCTTCCGTGAAGGCAGACATAATGTAACATTTTCGTCTCCCAGTCAATTTTCTGTTCTCTAAAAAAAATTATCCTGTCCACACATTCACTGTGCCACATTTGGCCTTGTTTTCATTTTCCTTTCAAATATGGACAGACACTTTGCGCCAGTATTTACCAAGAAAAAAAAACAGCATAGGAACAGCCCTTAGGGCCTTACAAGCCTGCACCGATCCAGATGCTCTGTCTAAACATGTCACCTATTTTCGAAGAATCTGTATCCCCCTGCTCCCTACCCATTAATGTATCTGTCTAGATACATATTAAATGTCACTATCAAGACCACGTCTTACACCTCCGCTGGCATTGCGTTTCAAGCATCTGCCAGACACTGTGTAATGAACTTTCTGAACATATCTCCCAAAAACATTTTCCCTCTCATCTTGAATTCCTGACCACTAGAAATTGAGTACCCCACTCTGGGAATAAGCATCTTGCTATCCATCTTTTCTAAACCTCTTATGATTTTGTAGAACTCAATCAGGACCTCGAACTTCCGCCAGTCTAATGAAAATAATCCTAAACTACCAAACCTCTCTTTATAGCCAGTTCTGTCCAATACCAGGAAACTTCCTGATGAAACTCCTCTTAACCCTCTCCAAAGCATCCACATCCTTTTGGTAAGGTGGCGATCAGAACTGTACGAACTATTTCAAATGTTGTCGAATCAAATCTGTATGCAACTGTAACATGACCTGTCATCTCTTGTACACAATAGATTCCAACAGATTCCTTCCTGTGGATCACAAGTTAACTGGTCTGTACTTCGCCACTTTCTCTTTTCTGCCCTTCTTAAAATGGTGGAAGCAAACTATGTTGTATGCCTTCTTGACCTCTCTATCGACCTGCCCCTCAAAGAAACAATGGATCTGAACACCCAGATCTCTCTGTACATCAATTTTGGCCAGGGCTTTTGCCATTTACCCTATAGTTCACTTTTGAATTGGATCTTCCAAAATGCATCATCTCACATTTGTCCAGATTGAACTCTATTTGCCATTTCTCTGCACAACTCTCCAATCGATCTATTTTCTGCTGCATCTCTGACAGTCCCCTTCACTTTCTGCTACTCTATCAATCGTAGTGCCATCTGCAAACTTATTAGTCAGACCACCTTTACCTTCCTTTTGTTCATTTATGTGTATCATAAACAATAGTGATCCCAGTCTAAACCCTGTGAAGCACCACCCAAAACAGTTCTTCATTTTGAGAAAGTCCCTTCCACTGCTGCTCACTGTCTGCTGCTGCCCAGCCTGTTCCCCATTCATTTAGCTAGTAGATCCTGGACCCCTTGCAACTTTACCTTCTCCATCAGCTTACCTCAACAAATACCTTACCGACGTCCGTTGTATAACATCTACAGCCTTTTCCTCACTATCAATTTTCACTTCCACAAAGAAATCTATTATTTTTGCGAAGATGTGACCTCCCTGGAACAAAACCAGGGGAGGTCTTGTTTGAAGTCTGTCTGTGTTGTACTCTGGAATCAGACAGGTTTTATTTCCAAGGCAGAACTTTATAAAATGCCACATTGACTAACTGCCTACAAAGTGCATGCTTTTTTTAAAAAAAACAAAATTGAATGCATTTGCACATACAAGGCTACAAATTCAAATTCACCCCACAGATTTATGTGTGTGTGCATCTGAGAAATGCGGAGTGTGTGTGTACGGGGGCGGGGGAAGTGTGTGAGAGAGAGCGCGTGTGTATGTGTGTGTGTGCGAGAGAATTAGCGTGTGCGTGTGTGTGTGTGTGTGTGTGTGTGTATACATGTGCGTGCAAGTGTGGCAGGTGTGTGTGTCCTCGTTAAGTCACAGACAGATTTGGCAAATGCCTTTCCCCAAACAGACTAACGCCCTGGATTCAGAGCTTCTACACTCTGCAGCCTCCGCTCCATTTGTTGATCATGTTACAGACTCAGATACTGTAACTACAGTCCCTGTGCTCCATCCAGAGTTGGGTCACAAAATCCTGAGGACTCCCTGAATGTCTGGGGCAGCTCACAGCACAACTTCCAGCAAACCATCCCCAACAGTTCCACTCAATTTTGAATAACAGGAGTCAGCCAGAATGGGTGGCACAGTGGTTAGCACTGCTGCCTCACAGCGCCAGAGACCCGGTGTCAATTCCCCCGCCTCAGGCGACTGACTGTGTGGAGTTTGCACGTTCTCCCCGTGTTTCCTCCGGGTGCTCCAGTTTCCTCCCACAGTCCAAAGAACTGGCGAAGGCCAGATGAATTGGTCATGCTTTAATTGCCCGTAGTGTTAGGTTAGGGGTATGGGTGGGTTATGCTTCGGTGTGGGCTTTTTGGGCTGAAGGGCCTGTTTCCACGCTTTAAGTCATCTAATCTAGTTTTCATAGAGTCACAGAGATGTACAGCATGGAAACAGACCTTTTGGTCCAACCCGTCCTGGCGGACCAGAGATCCCAACCCAATCAAGTCCTTCCTGCCAGCACCCAGCCGATTATCGCTCCAAACCCTTCCTATTCATATACCCATCCAAATGCCTCTTAAATGTTGCAATTTTACCAGCCTCCACCACTCTCCCCGACTGCTCATTCCATACTCGTACTGCTCGAAAAAGTTGCCCCTTAGGTCTCTTTCCCCTCTCACCCTAAACCTATGCCCTCTATTTCTGGACTTCCCGACCCTAGGGAAAATACTTGTCTATTTACTCTATCAATGCCACTATAATTTTGCAAACCTCTATAAGGTCACTCCGCCTCCGACGCAAGTTCGATGCCTGCCCCTTTACAAGATTACTCGAGGTCTTCCTCGTGTTACTGGCCACACGATCAGCTGAGAGGGGCAAACACAGGCATTCAGTGGACAGGCACAGACTAAGTTTCAAAGACGTGAGTCAAAACTGCTGAATCCCTCCTGTCCAACATGATTATTAAACTGTCAACCATTTTTCTTTCTTCCATGTGTGTGGGAGTAGTGCAAAAGCACTACAGGATTGCATATCTAACAAGGAACATGGGTCACAAGGGGAAGTGAACAAAAGCCCCCACACCCCATTTCATTGTTTCTGAGTTTCACAATGTCAGACATTAGGGAGCCAAAACTCAAAGCCATGGAAAGATACTGAGGGACAGAAAAATGCACATTAAAGATAGAACCAGATAATTAAGACAGAAATAGGCCATACTGGTGAAATATGTGGAAAAAGACAGGGCAGTGGGACACACTGGGGAGCTGTGCAGACTATGCCAATGTATTGCTTCGTAAAATGAACTATCTGCCCAGCATGCAGAGCTGTGCAGACTGTACCAGTGTATTGCTCAGTAAGCTGAACTATCTACCCAGCATAGGGAGCTGTGCAGACAGTGCCAATGTATTGCTCAGTAAGATGGACTGTCTGCCCAGCATGGGGAGTTGTGTAGATTATTCCAGTGTATTTCAGCCTCAGTATTAGCCGGGGATGGGATGTAGTCAGAGGAACGAAATTCAATCTGTAACCAGAACAGAACACAGTGACCTCAATGCTTTAAATGTTTAAACAGCAAGGGCAGTGATACAATGAATCATGTTTCACAATTGAAACTGGACAGGTCAACATAGAGACCCATGAGTAACACTGCCAGAAGTAAGGAGCGAGAGAGTGAATTAACAAGTTCATTGCTGCAGTTAATAGTGGTTTGTAAAGTGAACATCTCGATTTAGTCTCAGCAGGAACACTAACAGCGACAATGATAATAGAGTCAATGAAAGGACAGTATTACACTCAATCATGATTTATAAAATTAATGACTGAACATTGAGACTTACCAGGGACACCAACGAAAGCCAGGATTGGATAATAAAAATATTGAATAACGTAAAGTGCAAATTTGATCCACCACGATAATCGGCTTTGATCATAATATTTTGAAAGAAACCAAACATCAGAATATAAACTCCTGTCCTTTCTTGAGACATTCCAGTCTAATGTTCTCAGAATCTGATTCATTGTTAGAACATTCCAGAGACTTGTGCTCAGATTCTGATCTCTCCCCACTTCATCTCTTGAGCTGCCGATCCCTGTTAATGCTGTCGGTGGTGCTCCCCAACTCATACTGTGGAATAGCACATTCAACGGAACCCATTTATCATTAAAAGATGGAACCCCTCCACTGTGATAATTACAATCCATGGAGACTGGCATTAATCACAGTCACTAAACAAACAGGCTCAGTTAACCCCTAACTTTCGTAAATTTTGGAATAGATGGGCGTTGCTTAGGGATGGACCATAAATCTTTCAGTCTTCTTATTCTTTCTTCCCTGTATATGGGAGTAGTGCAAGAACACTGCAGGATTGTTTATATTACATACTGTTTATAAAGGGCGATAGAGATAAATAAACAGACCAGCTGCATAAGGTGACCAGTAGGGACACTTCCATAGACAATAAAACAGTGTACACTATTTATTGCCCATTGGCGTTGTGCAGTGCTGCTCCTTGTGACATCATTCAGAGCATTGAGACTGCTGCTCAGGAACAGGAGAAAGTAATTCTGTCCCTATGAGTCTGTCACAGAGGGACAGGAGGAGACCATTCAGCCTCTTGACCCTGTTACAGATGGACAGTAAGAGGCCACAAAGCCTCTCGGGTCTGTTGCAGAGGGAGAGGAGACCATTCAGCCTCTCGGGTCTGTTGCAGAGGGTCAGGAGGAGGCCATTCAACCTCTTGAGTCTGTTCCAGAGGGACAGCAGGAGACCATTCTGCTTCTTGAGCCTGTTATTCAGAAACTACCAGTTTTAAAATACTTATGGAGAAGAACAGTCCTGACATAAATGGTAAAGTTCTAAATTGAATCAGGCCAACTTTGAACGTTTTGCATTGGCAATTTCAAAAGCTGCTTGGGAGAAGCTCGTGGCAGGAAAGTGGGATGCGTTCACAAATGAGATTACAGAGTCTAGATAGAGTGTGATCGGGTTCATGAGCAATGCAAGGCTGGTCGGGAATGCTTGGATGACGAGTGGAATTGCGGTTTTGTTCAAGAAAAAGACGGAAGTATATGATAGGTACAGAAAGTAGGGATCGAGTGAATCCATATGAAGTACCAGGGCTGAAGGCTAATACTCAAGAGGGAAATCAGGAGGTAAACTGGGGGCATAAAAATCTTTCGAAAATAAGGTAAGGGACAATCCAAAGAGAATCTACCAATACATTGAGGTCAAAACAGTAACTAGGGAGAGGACAGGGCCCTTTAAAGATCAGCAAAGTGACCTATGTGTGGAATTACAGGAGATTGGTGAGATACTGCATAAATATTTTGCATCAGTATTTACTGTGCAGTAGGAAATGGACGGGAGAGAACTTGGGGAAATGAATGGTGATATCTTGAAAAGTGTCTATGTTACAGATTATGAGGAGCTAGCCGTCTTAAAATGCATTAAGGTGCATAACTCCATCCGACCTTTTATGTGACTCTTGGATAGGCACTTGGAAGTTAGTACAATAAAGGACACATAGGTTAGCCTGATCTTAGAGTAGGAGAAACTGCCGGCACAGCATCAACAGCTCAAGGGCCTCTACTGTGCTGCACTGTTCTGGGTTCTATGACCTGATCAGGTGTACCCCAGAATCCTATGGGAAGCTAGGGAAGCCATTGTTTGATATCTGGCTGAGATATTTTTATCATGGACAGCCACAGGTAAGGTTGTGCCATTGTTTAAGAACAGTTGGTAAGGAAAAGTGAGGAAACTATAGACCGGTGGGCCTGATGTCATTGGTGGGTAAGTTGTTGGAGGGGATTCTGAAGGACAGGACTTACTTGTGTTTGGAAAGGAAAATTCCAATTAGCGATAGTCAATATGACTTTGCATGTGGGAAATCTTGTCTCATTAATTTGATTTAGTTTATTGAAGAAGTGATGAATAAGATTGATAAAGGCACAAAAATATAACTGTGGAATAGAATATGGACTTTATTAAGGCATTCAAAAAGGTTCCGCGTGGTAAACTGTTAAACATGGTTAGATCACATGGAATACAGGGAGAGTTGTAGATAATTCGCTCAAAGGTAAGAGATGAAGCTAATGCTGGTGCGGCATATTTTATTTGGACTGGAGGCCTGTGACCAGCAATGTACTACAACGATCTAATGGCTTTTGTCTTTTATGTAAATGATTTGGATGTGAATATTAGTAGAGAATGGTTAGTGAGTTTACAGATAACACCAAAATTGTGAGGTAGTGGACAGTAAAGATGGTTAACTCAGAGTAAAATGGGACCCTGATAAGATGTGCCAAAGGTCAAAGGAGTGGCTGATGGAGTTCATTTCAGACAAATGGATGGTGTAACATTTTTGTGAGCCAAATTGGGTCAGCACTTGTAGGCAGGACCCTGAGAAGTGTTTCAAACACAGACAGCTAAGTAGAAACTATGGGAACCCTGCAGTGTGGAAATAGGCCATTTGGCCCATCGAGTCCACACTGACCCTCCAGATAACATGCTGACCAACACACCCATACTCTACAATTGTACCCCAGTAACTCTAAAATTCCCTTAAACAATTCACCTAACCTGCTTATCTCTGGATACTGTGGGACAGTTTAATGAGACCACTGAACCGATCCTGTGCATTTTTAGACTGTGGGAGGAAAACCAAGCTCCCGAAGGAAACCCATACAAACACGGGGAGAAATGGCAAACACTGCACAGTCACCAAAGGGTGGATTCGAACCCTGGTCATTGGTGTTGCAAGGCAGCATTGCTAGCCACTTTGCTACTAATGACCATCAGGGAGAGTAGCTGATTCCTCCCACTTTCTCTGGATCTGTCACATCTGTTCAGATGATGTCGAATTCCAGCGTGGTGCCTCTGACAAGCCCTCCTTTACCTTCATCCCACGATTCACATTCTAATGGACAGGGCCTTAAGTTGTGACTGACACATTGCCTGCACATCTGCCCTCACCCATTCCTGTCCTTTCCAGATCAAGTGTTCCATTAATACTGCAGCATGCAAGAGAATTGGTGATCTAAAATAAAACGAAGAACTGTATACACTGGATATCGGTAACCAGTACTGTTCTGATGAATACTCCCCAGATTTGAAAAAAAATGACTCTTCTCTCTTCCGACAAAGGATTGAGAAAAAGTGATGACTGCAAATGCAGTGAATTCTGAAGTGAATTCCTGATGAAGGGTTTATGACTGAAACATAGTCTTTCCTGCTCCTCGGATTCTGCCTGACCTGCTGTGCTCTTCGGGGGCCACACTCTTCTACTTTCCTCATGCAGATGCAACCAGACCGTTGAGTTTTTCTTGCAAATTCTTGGGTATCTAATTTCCTGTTTATAACATAAACAAAGTTTTCCCTGCAGCATTGTCTTCCATTTACATCTCCCACCAGTGTTTCCTCTTCCTTCTTGGTTCTAAGCTGCAGTCAAACTGTTTCTGTGTAAACTGAGCAGCCTGGTGAGATGAATGGTAGATTCAGTGATTTTTGTCTTGAGGCCTTTCTTGATGTTACAAACTCTCGCTGCATTTTGTTCGAAAAACGCATGGATAAGAAAGTCTGAGAAGGATATGGGCCAAGTGCAGGAACATGGAGAGAATATGGACTGACATTTTGGTCAGAATGGACCAGTTCTGGCTGAAGGGCCTGTGTCCATGCAGTAGGATTGTATGACTGGAAATGAAAGTAGTTTGGGACATAGACAGAGAGGGGGAGTTTGAGAAACAATGTCAAGGAAAGATATGTTTACAGGTTTCAGAATTCTAAATCTAGACATGTCAATAGCATCTGGCAACATAAGACAACATTACCAGGAATGATGGGTGAATGGGATATTGGTGTGAGTGCAGATGATGGAGCGTTTTGTTCTGCAGCTTTGTACCTGGGAGTGGGGTCTGCAGAGTCTTCGACTCTGGGCTGAATCTAACACTAATTTGTCTCAGTAACATTTTCATTAAGTGACAGAGGCATTGTCTGTCTGAGACTGAGCTAGTTTCCTGTTGCTATCTTATCGAACTCACCTCATTAACTACCCACTCCACCGCATGGTGCCCTTGTCATTCAATGCCAGCCAGATTCTCCCTCCCATCAAGGCTGCAGGTACCCAGCATCGCCGGAAATCACTGGATATTCTGTGATCCCTGGCACTGATGTTAAAAAATAAAGGCTAGTGGGCAAATAATTTAGCTTTCTCAGTTCGGAGCTGCCCTGCCCAGTTTAGCCCGAGCATGGCAGATAAGGTAATTGATAATAGACAGTAGACAATAGGTGCAGGAGTAGGCCATTCGGCCCTTCGAGCCAAAACCAACATTCATTATGATCATGGCTGATCATCCACAATCAGTATCTTGTTCCTGCCTAATCGCCATAACCTTTGATTCCACCATCTTTAAGATCTCTATCTATCCATAAGGAGCAATTACACTACTGGTTTGTCGACAGGGTCATTGAGCTCCTGGTGGATGGGGTAGTAGATTGGGGGACCATTCTCTTCTCAAAGGGGTGCACACCCACCAGACCCACCAAGCATGGTCTGAGCTCACCACCCAGCTCAGTGCAGTATCTGTGGTCTGAAGAAATGCCCAGCAATACAGGACATGCATCAACCTTCCCCGCTCTGTCAGGATAAGGGTCCCCTTATTCTCTCTGCTCCCTCACACTCACTGTATATCTGTTATAGCACCGACCCCCAAACAAGGCTCATGCTCCAACATTCTCATCGCTACAGGCAATACCTCCCCCTCCTCTCTATCTCTCTCTCTGCCTTTGTGATACCCCCGCACATTTATAGAATGCTCTGGAGAATGCTGGTTATGGAATATTCCAGATAACGTTCCAAGTGTCCCAGTTTCAGGAGAATGACAGTGCCACAGTGTGGAAAACATGAGGGGAAGGAACAGCGTGTTTTTTAAAATTAAAATTACATGCACACGAAATTGAAATCCATTATGAGGGCATTCAGTCCTTGAAATGTGCCCTACCATTTAATAAGGTCGGGAGTGATCTAACTGTCTCCTGAGCTACATGCTATAGGAACTTTCAGTCATTCAGCCCTCGGCGTCCTGTCACTGACCAGACGACACTCAGGCATTTTTATCCTGGGTTTCTTCAAGCATGTGTTCCTGAGGCATTTCCCATGGGGAGGGACTCAACTACCAATATGTCCCATCAGCTTTCTATTTTCATGCAATAGTAAGCATCCTTCACACAGACCAATCAGAAATATACTGTTATTTAATAGTTGTCGATATCTAAATGCAATGATTACTCTGGTTATTTTGCTTGTGTCACCTTAGTGCATTCTGCTCAAGATAGCATCTAAACACTTGTTTCCACAATTTCCAGCAGAAAACATTTTTTTCCTCAGCTAGTACCTTGAACGTTAACTGAATTGTACCTTTTTCCTTGTTATGAAAGTTTCTCTTGCCCTTCGTCTGTGAGTGTTTCTGTCTGAAACAGTTACATAGGCTCCCATTCAGTTGGCTGGACGTCTGGTTTGTGATGAAGAGGGAGGCCAATAGCGCAGGTTCAATTCCCCACACTGACAGAGGTCACCATGATGGGGACATTCTCTCAACCTCCAGGGCTCAATTATACTTTCCTGCTAACCCCTCATATTCCTCAACTTGCTGATGTGACAAAAAACAATCCAGCCCATCTGAAAAAGCATTCAGTGACCCAGCCTCCACAACTCACTGGTGAGTGGAATTCAGAATTAATTAACTTCTGAAAGAAGACATTTCTATGTATCTCGGTTTGAAATCGATATCCCTTATTCTGTCCCTGAGTTCGAGGGTCTGCCCAGGTGAGGAAACACATTCTCAGCATCTTCCTTGTCAATGAACTTCGGTATCATTTACGTTTCAGTAATATCACGCACATTCATTTCAAGCACAATGAATAATCGCCTCACCATTTTAGATGCATTCAATAATACAAGTCTTTCATTCTAGGAACCTGCGTATTGTATCATTCTAGTTACTTGCTGCATCACTACGCTGACTTTATGTTTCATACACAGGAACACTCCAATCCCTTTTTACTGCTCCTTTGTTGGGAGTCTTCGTCATTAAATAACAGCCTGCCTTTTGGTTCGCAGTGTCATCCTCAAACTCGGATGCATATTGCATTCAGCTCCCGCCGTCAGGCTGTCAGAATAGAGTGTAAATAACTGATGCCATCGAACTGTTATTTGTGATACTCCAGTAGATATATCTTTATCATAACGATCCATTAATCCTGACTCTCCAATTTCTGTGTTAACCACCCATCATCCAATGCTAATACATTGTCCACAACACTATGAGCTTCTGTCTTGTGTACGGACCTTTATTTTGTGATAACTTGTGGAAGATCTCAGGTAAGCCACATGCCTACCAGTTCCCCTTTATCAAGTCCGCTTGTTACATTTTCAGGGATCTCAGAATAACTTTGCAGGCAGAATATAGTTTCCCATTCACAAAACCATACTGACTCTGCGTGAAGCTTTTCTGAATGCCCTTCAATTCTTGCCTTAATAATAGACTCTATCAGATTCCCAGTAATTATGGTTGGGCTAAATGTTTCCTGCTTTCTGTCTCACTCCTTTCTCGAAGATAGGCGCCACATTGCAGGTTCGCCAGTTTCGCTGGAAAACCACTGAAATCCAGAGAGTTATGGAATCTTTCACACAGTACCATCAACCATTCATTAACCACTTTTAAAAAAAACAACTATGAATTACTGCTGACCGGTCTACCCTTACTCTTATCCGTTTGTCAAAAAACCTTGTTCCTTTTGTTCGAGACAGTTCAAAAACTTGCCTCCCATTAACATTTTGTCTATATCATTGACATCCTTACAGTGCCTTCCCCTGTGAGGAACAATGCAAAGTACTGGTGTAACTTTTTGCCCGTTCTCTATAGCCAGTTACCCAGTCACATCCTCCAAATGGCCTCAATATACTTTACAAACTTTATTTCTACCTAAGGTCACACACTCATTTTGAACTTCTTTTTATATATACGCAGAAAATTTTGTGATTCTTGTTTTTATATTTCTTGCCAATTTACTTACATAATATCTTTTGTTCCCTTTTTCCTCGCTTTCTAGATTCATACAGTCACATCACGCACAAACAGACCCCTTTGGTCCAACTTGTCCATGCTTAACTAAACTAGTCCCACCTGCTTTCACGTGTCCCATATGCCTCTAAACGGTTCATATTTATATTTGTCCAAATGTCCTTTAAATGTTGCAGCTGTTCTTTCATCTACGACTCTTCCTCTTGCAGCTTATTCCATACACACATCACCCTACATGTGAAAACGTTGCACCATTGGACCTTTTAAATCTTCTCCCTTTCACATTAAAGCGATGTACTCTATGTTTGAACACCCCCACTCTCCGGGCGAGAATGCCTTGGCTCTCTATTCAATCCATGCCTCTTATGATTTTATAAGCTTCTATAACGTCACTTTTCAACCTCCTCCTCCACTCCATCTAATACCAACTTCAAGAACAAGCATTTAATCGTAGGCACTGCAAATTTGAAACAATATTTAAAAATAACAAGTAAACAACAGACAAAACTTGATACTGTGATTTGTTTTTTTCTCAAAGTAACAATACTAAGACAGTGTGAAACCCTTACCAGTGCCATTAGGAAGTTAAACTCTTGAATTCCTTTGTCGAAAGAGCGTGATGATCCCTACACTGAAAGCGTATGTCTGGCCAAATCCACGTAAGAAAGGGAATTCTTATACCACACAGTAAGCATGCAGTTGCCTTTAGCAGAGTGAAATGAAGGCTGAGTATACTTGTTGAAATTTGGATCACAGTGTGAATTCAGTGCAAAGGGGAGGGGGGAGGTGATTTCAATAAGGTTTACTCCAAGAAGGAAACTTTCCAGAATGAGATGTGAGTGGGAGGTGTAAAACAACATGAATGGAGAGGCCGAGTCGCACTGACACCAGAGGCAAAGTGGCAGCACAAAACACAGCTTTTTGCGAGTGCAGGAAAGATAGACCTGATCAAGAAGCCTCAGATAGGAACCGTAACGTGAGCGAATGCACTCCGTAATTGGAGAGGGACAACCTGGAAGAGGATGGAGCAGTAATGGCTGGGGTTTCTGCGGGTAATTCAGGAAGCACAGCTGAAATTCATGCCCAGCTTCTGCTCATGGTCCCTGAAATATCCACCCTAAATCTGGGCACACACTAATGCTCGTTAATTTGCGATTGATTAGTATCCTTGACAGATTTTGTCAACCACGGGCGGTACATCTTCCTCCGAGTCCTTCTTTTTGAACAGAAACAATAACTGCTGCGTTTTATGGGATATCTGCTTGAATGTCTGCTCCTGTATATCCACTGACATTCTCTGGGTCTATTTCCACATCCCTCTTCAGACCAGATGTGAGACAGAAATCCTCAATTTAAATGTTTGGTTCTTTTCAATCATTTAGGAGGAACTTCTGCATGTGGCTGACCACACGATCAGCGGAGGCTGACTCCATTCTTCCAGTATCTCCATCTTTGTTGTTTCTGTTTGATGATGTCACACTCCAGAGAACTGCCACTGATGTGACCTCCTTTTCCTTTAAACCAGAAATCCCCTAACTCCAGTAGATAGGGCCTTCAGCTGTCACTGTCCCATCGCCCACAGTGTCACCCTCACTCAGTCCCCTCCTTCCCAGAACAATGATATATCTCCCCTTGTCATCACTTCCTACTACACAAGAATCCACATCCATGGAAGCATCCTCTGCCACTTCCACCACCTCCAGCAGGATTACACCATCAAACACATCTTTCCCTCCAGTCCATTGTCAGCATTACATTGTGACCATTCCTTCTGTGACACCCCTCATCACACTGAACACTTCCCCACTCCCCCCATGGCACCTTCGCCTGCAATTACAGAAGGTGCAACACTTGCCTATTCACCTCTTCACTCCTCACTGTCCAAGGTCCCAGCCACAACTTCCAGTTGAAGAAGCATTCCACTTGTATTCGTTCAATCCAATCTCCTGTCATTGCTGATCACAATGCCGTCTCCCTTACACTTTGGAGATTAAACAGAGACTGTTTTAAGGAAGAGTTCCACTCTCTCTGCAGGAATAATCCTGACCTTCCCATTTCAATAACCTTAGTTGTTCTCATGCTGACTTTTCGGTCCTGAGCTGCTGTAATGTTACAAAAAGGCACAACCCCCATCTTGAGTAACACCTCACTTTACACTTTGGTATATTACAGCCTGAAGGAGTTAATATCCAATTCCATAATTACACAGCCAGACCCCATTATGGCTGTTCTCCATTTTTCATACATTCTGCTTCCTGGTTTCTCTATGATCTTGCCTGTGACTTGTTTATCTTGCACTGAATAGAGAGAACGCATTTCTCCCATTTACACTTTAATTTACACCCATTTTACATCTGTTTCTCTTTTATCACAATTAAAAGCTCATTCCTTTGTGGCATTGCATCTCCACATGCTCTGTTTCCCATCATCTCTCGTCCACTTTTGTCAAGTGATTAAGGAGTTCTTTTCAGTTCTAACTAACGGTCACGCTGGACCTGAAACAGTGTCTCTGTCTCTCTGTCTCCACAGCTGCTAGATCTGCTGATTTTTCCCAGCAATTCCTGGTTTTGAGCAGCTTGAAAGACGTGTGTCCAAGCCACTCAAACGCCATGTCCATCATGGAGTGCCATACAGCGGGGGCGGGGAGGGGGGGGCGTGAACAATAATGCAAGAATGTAGAAATTCATTAGTTCTGAAACGACATAAGACCAGCATCATTGACGCTACAGAGTTCTTAATGAAGACCACGGAGAGAAACAGAGGGAAACACATTCAATTTAAACACCGAAAATGGCACGACTGGAAGGGAAAAGATCCATATGAATGTTAGCATTAGCATACAGTGGGGAAACAGGCTCTTCGGCTCAACAAGTCCAAAACGATTCTCTGAAGACCAATCTAACCAGACCCATTCCCATATCCTACTTTACTCCTGACTATTGGACACAACCTACGCATCCGTGAACACTATGGGCAATTTAACAAGGCCATTGTACCTAAACGACATGCTTTTGGACTGTGGATGGAAACCGAAGCACCTGGAAGGAATCCATGTAGACACGGGGAGAATGCGTAAACTCCACAAACAATCGCCGAAGGATGGAATCGAACTTGAGTCCAGAGTATGATGAGGCAGCAGCGCTAACCACTGAACCACGGTGCTGCCCGGCGAAATGTGCTAAGGGGTTTTGAGAATCATGACAGTTAAGAGGAGTGATATCATGGACAAACGCTCAGAAGAATGAGAATACAAAAATGGGAGTGTTACCACATCCGAAACCAGAGTAGGTCATGGGGTGATGGGTGAATGGGTCTCGGTGTGAGCTTGGGGATAGATGGCTGAATTGCAATGCAGAAATTGCAGCTCAAAACTGGGAATTCATGTGGAACTGTCGATCACAGCTGGACAGAAGGAGAATTGTATTGAATCAAAACCTGCAACTTTTTGCCCAGGATCATCCCTCAGTCTATCATTCCCATTAAGCTGATCGATGTTTCAGAGACGAGTTGGGAAATGTACTAGTGTCAGAACCATGTATACCTAAAACTGATGACAATTCATTTAAAGCTACTGCACTTGACCACTGTACTTACATTCCAAACAGCAGGACTAATATCTAAGAGAGAAGGCAAAATGATTACAAAGCAAACAGATCAGATAGAAATTCTACAGTTCTGCCACATCCAGTCAGAAATTGAGTTGAACTATGAAACAACTTACGATAAAAGAGGACTCCACAAATATTATTTAAAAAAAACATTGTTCAATCGGATTAGGGCGTCACTGGTTATTGCCCAGAGGGTAGTTAAGAGTCAACCGCATTACTGTGGGACTGGAGTTACATGTATCCAGAGCAGGTATGGATGGCAATTTCCATTCCTTAAGTGCAGCGGGGAACCAGCAATTGATTATTATCGCATCATTAGACACTTAATCCCAAACATGTATTGCATTCGAATTACACCATCTACTGTAGCAGGATTCGATCTCAGATCACCAGAACATTACTGGGGTTGTTAGACTAACATCTCAACAGCTATTTCTGAGGCTATTGCTCTAGTATTCCTCGAAAGAATGGAACCTTCCTGTACATTAGTGTAAAAGACAAGGATGCCGTGACTGCAACATCCTCAGGCAGAAGTGTTGCTTGAATGACTCCCACAGAATCACAGATGCCAGTCTTCAACCAATTCTATTTGCTGCACGTTACTTGAAGAAACAACTGAACACAATAGGTACGGCAAAGGCAATGAGCCCTGACCCCATTCCTGCAATAGGACTGAAGACTTGTGCTGCACAACAAGCCATGTCCCTGGGGACGCTGTGTCATTCCAGCTCCAATTCTGACATCTCCCTGGCAATGTAAAAAATTACTCAACTATGTCCCATCCCCTAAGAGGGGAATAATTACAAGCTGACCAATTACCATCCCTCAGTCCCATCACGACAATCAAATTGGTGAGAGTTCTTTCTGCCAGAGATGTCAAGCAGTAAAGAAATAACCAGCTCAGTGTGGTTTCCCATAGGTTGCCAGGTGGAGATGGTGATGTTGTGGAAATGTCACTGGATTACTAATCCAGACAGGGCTAATGCTCTGGCAGCTGGTGGAAGTTAAAAACAATTAATAAAATATCGAGATGTAAAATCTGGTGCCAGTAATATTGACATTGAAGCCCATGTCAATTGTCAATATAAATTTTCTGCCCCATTGGACATTCAAGAAATGATTCTCCCATGCTTTCCTGGTCTTGTCGAAATGTAACTCCAGAAACACAACCATGTGGTAAACTCATCAGTGGTCTCCGAAACTGCAAGGCCTTTGTATCAAATTATTTCGAGGTCTTAAATGATAAACCCAGATAGGACACCGGGCAGCAGCCTCTCTATTGGAAAAGGGAACGGGAAATATAGTCCTGTCGATCCTTTAGAGACCCCCTTCCTAACATCTGAGAGTTTAGAACAACATTTACAGAGCTTTCCCACATGCTGCACAGAAACATCGGGAAAAGGGTAGGTAATCCAACACATTGAGCCTTCTCCACTCTAGTTTATGGCCAAACATTTCTTCAATTGACTTTGCCCAAACACTGAATACTCTATATCCTTTGAAGTGATTAACTATCTGGATAAAAAGTGAAGTAGGAACTTTGGTCTGTCAATTTGTAAAGAAGTTAACAAAAGTATACACATATTTCACAAGTTTACGTCAATTCCTTTTGAAATGCTAACCGTTAATTTGTTTTTCCAACCAATGTGCTCAATGTCACATCTATCCACGTTGTTCTTCACCTGCCAGGTATTTGTCCATTCCCTCCAATTGTCTTCACATTTGAACTTCTTTACATCCTGATCACCCAATCACAATCTCAATTTGGGGCCATCAGCCGATTTGGAAAGATTATATACAATGCCCTTGAACAAATGTTCAATATGTTTTCTGAATAGATGGGGTCCAAGCATCAAATCCTGGATTATCATGCTAGCCATTGCTTTCCACTCCAAAATATATAGAACTGTTCATACTGATTCACTTTTTCATTTAAACTCTCCCATTCTCAACCCATGCCAGTATATTAGATCTAGCTGTTACACACTGTTATGGACCAGGACAGACCTCCTCAAATCATTTCAAGGAAGTAGCGCAGACCCAACCTTTGCTCATTGACTTTAGCAGGTTTAAGATGCTTATTCCAGGAGTGATGCAACTAAATGAAACACAAACACAAGAGGATAGCAGATAGACTAACGTAACTTTCTGAAAAACCAACAAATTATCTCTCAACTCTGGATTCAACGCAGTGAAACTCTTCTGCACTCCATCTAGTGCCAGTACATTCTTTCTCAAGTAAGGTGGCTTAAACTTGATACAATACACCAGGTGTAGCCTCACCAGCACCCTGTACAGCTGCAAAATGACTTACCTGATTTTAAATTGAATCCCTTCAGCAACGACATACAATATACCATTTGCTTTCCTCAGTACTTGCTGTACCTGCAGACCAACCTTGTGTGATTCATGCACATGGACACCCAGGTCCCTCTGCTGAGCAGCATGCTGCAACGTTTTACCATTCAAGAAACAATCCTTTTACTGGTATTCCCAACAAAATGGATGAATTCACATTTACTGACATCGTATTCCATCTGCCAGACATTTGCCTACTCACTCAAAGTATCTGTGCTTCTCTAAAACGTTTCATAGATCTCTGCACACGTTGCTCTGCCACTTATCTTCGTGTCATTTGCAAACGTTGACAATCTACGGATGCTCCCAACTCCATAATTGCAGCCCCAACACAGATCCCTGAAGCACGCCACTAGTCACTGATTGCCAGATATGAATAGCACTCATTTAGACCCACCTTTTGCTTCCTGTTAGTCAACCAATCTTCTATCCATACCAATACTTTACCCATAACGCATTCCATTTTTATCTTCTGCAGCAGTCTATCGTGCGGCACCTTGTCGAAGACCATTTGGAAACCTAGATATACCGCATTCACTGGGGCCTCGTTGTCTACCTTGCTCATAATATCTTCATAAATTTCCAACAGACTTGATAAGCATCACCTGCCCTTTAGGAAACTATGCTGTGTCTGCGCAATGGGTCGATTCCTATCAAAATGACGTGCTATTTCTCCCTTGATAATACACTCATACATCTTTCCCATTACACAGATTAAGTTAACTGGTTTAAAATTCCCCATCTTTTATCTGCCAGCCTTTTTTAAACAGTGGCGTCTCATTTGCTGTTTTCCAATCTGCTGGGACTGCCTCATTGTTCATTAAATTTAAATAAGAAATACCACAATTGCACTTGATACTTCTCCCGCTATCTTTTTTAGTACCCTGGATGCATTTCATTCGGGGACTTGTCTGCCTTTAGATCCGTTAGTTTACCCAACACTACCTCCTCCGGAATAATGATTATGCACATGCCCTCACCTACCCTCGTATGTTTGTCAATTACTGGTATGTTATTAGTGTCTTCCACAAATTACGTGCTAAATGCCTCAGTCATTTCATCACATCTTATCACTAAATGCGCCTTCCCATCCTCTAAAGGTCCAACATTTATGTTCGCCACTCATTTCCATTTTATATATTTAGGGAATCATCTGCAATCTATTTTCATATTCTGTGCTAGTTCTTTTCTTGTGTTCTATCCTAATTTTCTTTATAGCTGTTTTCATGCCTTTCTGTTGACCTTTAATGTTTTTCCAATCTTCTAGGTTCCTGCTGTTCTTGGCCACTTTACATGCCTTCTCTTTAAACTTGGTAGCCTCGATTATTGCTTAGACACCCCATAGAGATTACCCCTTTTATTAGAGTATATCCTTTTCAGTGAATATACTTTTGCTAAGGACTTTTTAAAAATTTCTTTGAAAATCCTACACTGCTAGTCAACTCTCACTATAAAGTCTTATTTTTCAGTCGACTTTAGCCAAGTCCACTCAAATTCTAAAGTAGTCTCCCTGTTTAAGCACAGGACCCTGGTATTGGATTTTATCTTCACACTCTCCATCTGTATTTTAAATTCAACCATCCTGTGATCATTCATTTCAAGTTGATTCTACCGATGAGGTTATTAATTACTCCTGTCTCATTACACAGGACCAGATCTAGCATAGCTTGCTCTTTATTGTACGTGCTTTTATTTTAGAGCAGTCAAACCAAAATATTTCGGATTCACTGCTTTTCAGACACCTTTGAAAAAAAAACAAGGACAGCATGACCTTGTTAAAGGAGTAGCATTTTCACAACACTAGACTTGGGACTTCATCAAAAAGTTTCTGAAAATCCAAATTCACTGCAACTATTGCTTTGCCATAATTTATTTCGCAGTCGCTTTCTCAAATATGATTCACCTTTAATAATTTGGCATTGACTTGATCTATGTTCATTACTTTCAAATTAACTTAATTCTCAACGTTCCCTGGCAAAGCATTATTTCTAATAGACTCTTGTATTATCCTGATTGCTTCTTTGGCACTAGGCAGAATGTAATTCCTTGTTTTCTCCCTGCCTCCTTTAGAAATACTGGGGTTATATTTGCTGCTCTCAAATCTGTCAATTCAGGCATCAGGAATTTGGAAGACAGCAAGCAAAGTATTCATTATTACCATGGCCACCTCCTTCAGGAATCATAGATAAAGATTATCAGGCCGTGCGGATTCATCAGATTTCAGACCAAATATTTTCTTCAAAACTGTTTATTTACGGATACGATTGTAATCCCTGCTTTTTGTCAGTCGACCAAGAATTGCTTGGAAGTTTTTATTTTTCTTCTTTCATGAAGGCAGAGCTGAAGTAGTTGCTTCATACTCTGCCATTTTCCTGTTCACCATTTTCTGGTTTTGGACTGTAACGAAGCTACAATTATCTTTGCCAACATTTCACCTTGGTATATTGTACTTTGAGAAACTTTTACGTTTCATGCTTGTTTAATGTACTGCTCCGAAACCTATTTCTTCCTGTCTTTAGCTGTTCAATGATTGACTTTCCACAGCCATACAATCAGAGATGCATAGTCTGTGTAGCATCAAAATTACAGCACGATCTACGTTATTCCAAATTGACTACATCAGTCCCATAGCCATGAATGGTTTGACCCTTCAAGTGCTCGTCCAAATACTTTTTAATGGTTGTGACGCGATCCGTGATAACAAACCCCCACCACATCCTCAGGAGGTGCATTCCGGACCCCATAACCCTCTTGGTGGAAAACGATCCCTGACTCCGCTCTAATTATCAAATCTTTCCCTTTAAAAGTGTGTTCGCCTGTTCTTGGCTCTTTGTCTAAAAGGAACAGCTGCTGTCTATCCACCCTGCCCATGACCCTCGTAATCTTATCCTGAATCACGTCCCCCGAAAGCCTTTTCTGCTCCAAAGTAAACAAATGGAGCTTATGAAACTTCTCTCCTTAGCTGACATGCTCCATCCTTGGGAACATTCTGGTGAATCTCTGTGCCCCCTCCAGAACAATCACATCCTGCCTGTAATGTTGCTCCTAGAACCCCAAATAGTATTCCATCTTGACCTTACCAAAGTGCTACATAACTCTTGTAATCTCCGCCTCGATAAAGGGTATGCCTACTTTTTCCAATGATTTCTTACGTAATCTTTGATCCTCCCCCGTTACATTCACGGATGTGTGGAGAAGCACCATCTGAGCTTCCTGGTGTGCTGCCATTCATTGTGTACTCTCCTGTCTGGTTCCTTCCTCCAAAGTGCATCACCTCATATTCATCAGGGTTACATTCCATCTGCCATTGATCCACCCATCTGACCATTCCATCTGTATCTTCCATAAGAACTTCCTCCTCACTGTCAAACACCCAGCCAATATTTGTGTCAAACATAGACTTACTTATCACGCTGCCACCCCACCCCCCCCCCGCTTCACATTCGCACCTACATCATTTATAATACCACAAATAATAAGGGAGACAGTGCTGATCATTGTGGTACATCAGGGGACACTGGTCTCCAGTCACACAAACAGCCTTCCACCACCACCTATTTTTTGCAAAATTTTCTCTGACACCGATTTGAAACACACTAGTCCATCGTTCCCTGCTCTATCTCTACAACCCTTCATATAAAGGGTGATTTCCAGTCTTCGGGCACCTAACCTGTGACCAGATTCTACTTAAACATTTGCATCAGCGCCTTTCATCCCTTGTCTCCAACAGCAGCATGAGATGTAACTATTCTGGACATGGGGATTGTTCCAATTTTGTACCAGCCAAAACCATGAATCCCTACTCACATCTTACATCAATCTGTTCAGGAGCTTCCCAGTCCATCTTCTTGAATTCTGTACCTGCCTCCTCCTTTTCCCAAGTAAACAGACGTGAAGTTCTCATATAACAATCAATCAACGAACTTCAGTTTCAAACACAGATTCTCGCCTTGATCTCAGACCAAGTCTCCTCGGCAGACCATTGTGCCAGCTGAGAGATTAATCTGGAGAATGCTCATTCAGTATATGTGATCAGAATATTTTACTTAGATCAAGACATCAAAATTGTACAGGTCCAGTCCAGGTACAGTCTCCCCAACTCTCTGTGTTACTAGTGCAGAATGTCTTTATTTCTAGTAGGAGCAAATCACTTCAGAAGCTGAATCTGTACTGAAACCAACACATGCTAGAGATCACAGTGAGTCAGACAACATCTATAAAGAGAGAGCAAGCTGATACTTTGAGTCTAATTGATACTTCATCGTCTATATTCTGATTCCCTTTAAATGAAGGCGTTTAAAGGGACACAGCACTGAAACCTGTGGCACACCAGCGTGCACCGGTCTGCAGTCACACAAACAACCATCTACAACTATCTATGTTCTGCA
Organism: Chiloscyllium punctatum; assembly: GCF_047496795.1. Taxonomy (NCBI): domain Eukaryota; kingdom Metazoa; phylum Chordata; class Chondrichthyes; order Orectolobiformes; family Hemiscylliidae; genus Chiloscyllium; species Chiloscyllium punctatum. The sequence continues at coordinate 67,000,835 of NC_092772.1, read as the reverse complement.
ATAGTTTCTCTAATGCTTACCTTCCCCGTTTGCATATGTTCCACCCAATACACTTTGCTGTAATGTTTTCTGATAACTTGCTCTATGTGCTTATTAAACCTCCTCCTGAATATCTGAGTGTACCACATTCACTGATTCGCCATTGTTTACATCTACAGAGAGATATCTTCAAGAAAACAATTGTAAATTATAACTTCCCTTTCATAAATGCAGAACAACTCTCTTGAAATTTGCTATTATCTACTCAGTGTCCAATAGGTTGCAACAGTTTCCCTTCTGTGGATGACAACTAACTGGCCTGTAGTCCTCCACTCTCCCACTTCTTCCCTTCTTAATTCATTTGAATGCATTTATAACCTTCCGAAGTGAAGACAGAGAAATACAGTGGTCCCTTTTGCAATCAATATGTGTATTGTTGTTTTCTCTGAAATTTCAGTTTGAATTGTATCTGGTCTGTCAGACTTATCTATACTCATCCCAGTTCTGTTTCCAAATAGGACCCCATAACTGTATATGATTGATTTTAGTCTTTAGTTAAAAAGGTCCCATGGTGACTTGGTATTTCTGGGAGATTTTCTGGATCTTCCTCTTTGAAGACAGACGCAATGTAACTGTTTTGTCTCCTTATCATTTTTCTACTCTCTACAATAAATTCTCGTGTCCACACATTCGTTGTGCCATATTTGATCTTGGTTTCATTTTCCTTTCAAGTATCAACAAACGCTTTTTGTTAGTATTTACAAATAACAAAGAAAATCACAGCACAGGAACGGCCACTTCAGTCCTCCAAGCCTGTGTCAATCCAGATCCTCTATCTATACCTGTCACCTATTTTCTAAGGTCTGTATCTTTCTGCTCCCTGCCCATTCACGCCTCTGTCTAGATACATATTAACTGACACTTTCGTCCCCACCTCTTCCACCTCCACTGGCAACGCAACCCAGCATCCATAACCCCCTGTGCAAAGAACTTTTGGAGCATATCCCCAAACTCTTCCCCTTTCGTCATGAATTCTTGATCCCTAGTAACTGACTCCCCCACTCTGGGAATAAACTTCTTGCTATCCACGCTATTTGCACCTCTCATGATTTTGTAAACCTCAACCAAGTCCTCCCTCAACCTTCGTCTTTTTAATGAAAATAACCCTAATCTATCAAATCTCTCTTTATATATCATTCTCTCCATGCTAGGCAACATCCTGGTGAAAATCCTCTGCCCTCTTTCCAAAGCATCCAGATCCTTTCAGTAATGTGGCAACCAGAACTGTTCACAATATTCTGAATGTGGCCGAATCAAAGTCCTATACAACTGTAATATGGCTAGCCTACTCTTGTACGCAATAGATTCCAACAGATCCCTTCCTGTGGGTGACGAGTTAACTGGTCTGTGGTTCTCCACTTCTTAAATTGTTAGAATGCAGGAAGGAAGTATGCTGTATGCCTTCTTGATCATTCTATCGACCTGCCACTTTCAGCGAACAATGGACCTGAACACCCAGATCTCTCTGTACATCAATATTCCCCAGGGCTTTTTCCAGTTACTGTATAATTCGTTCTAGAATTGGATCTTCCAAAATGCATCACCTCTCATCTACCCTTTCTTCACCCAACTCTCCAATCTATTTACATTCAGTTGTGTTCTCTGATATTCTCCTCAACTTTCTGCTACTCTACCAATCTTAGTGTAATCTGCAAACTTGCTAATCAGACCACCTATACATTCCTTCAGATCATGTAGGTACATCACAACAAACAGTGGTCCCAGCACGGATCCCTGTGAAACACCACACAGAACAGTTGTCCATTTTGAGAAACTCCCTTTCATTACTACTCCCTGTCTCCTGTTGCCCAGCCAGTTCTCTAATCCATCTAGCTAGTACACCCTGGATGCCTTGCGACTTCACCTTCAACTTTATGAGTCTACCTCATCAAACGCCTGACTGAAGTCCATGTATATGATATCTACAGTCCTTTCTCCACTGTCAACTTTGTCATTCCTCAAAGAATTCTATTATGTTTGCTAAGATGTGACCTTCCCTGCACAAATCATGGAAGATCTTGAGTGGAGTCCGACTTGTTTTACCCTGGAGTCATAGTAGTTTTATTTCCAAAGCAGGACTTTATAAAATGCCACACTGATTGGCTGCGTAGAAATTGAATGTTGTTTTGAACAAAATACAAACTATCCACAAAAATAAATCTGCAAATGCAAATTAGCCCTCCCAGATTTATATGTGTGTCTGTGCGAGAGATGTGGAGTGCGTGGGGTGGGGGGGTGAGGGTGGGGATGGGGTGGGCGGGCAGCGTGCGAGTGAGAGAGAGAGGATGTGTATGTTTTTGTCCGTGTGTGAGATAAAGAGGGTGTGTGTGTATGTTTACGGATGAGCGTGAGAGCCTGTGCTCACGTTAAGACACATACAAATTTGGCAGATCCCTTTCCCCAGTTCGTGGTTTCAGAGTTTCCATGCTCTGTAGCCTCTGTTCCATTTGTTGTTGATGTTACAGACCCTGATGCTGTAACTACAGTCCCTATGTTTCATACAGAGTTGGGTCACCAAATCCTCTGGTCTCCCTGAATGTCCAAGACAGCTCACAGAACAACTTCCAGCAAACCATCCCCAGCCCCTTCACTACCTTTTCAATAACAGGAGACAATCAGACTTCCCTCCACTAAAAGTGAGATATCTACTCCTTTATAATTATACTTCAGGGTCCTCCTCGTGTTTCTGACCACGTGATTAGCTGAGAGGGGCAAACACAGGCTTTCAGTAGACAGGCACAGATCAAGTTTTAAAGACATGAGTCAAATATGCTGAAACTCCCTGTCCAACATGGAGCACGACGTGGGACACAGCGAGAAGTGAACAGCTGCCCTCCACACCCCTTCATGAAGCACGTCAAGGGACACACCAGAAAATGAACAACAGCCCAGTACATACTCCCCTGTCCATAGAGTAACACAGGGGACACAACGGGAAGTGAACAATAGCCTGACATATACCATTAAATTATTTCTGAACTTCATAATGCCAGTATTCGATACAAAACACAACGAAAAACCAAGGCCAGGGAAAGATACAGATGGACAGAGACATTCACATTAAAGACAGAAACAGACAATTTATACAGAAACAGAGCATGTTGTTGAAATATGAAAAAAAAACAAGGGAGTGGGTCTATCTGGAGCAGTGAGACCTTGGCGGCCAGGTCACAAAAATGCGAACATTGAATAAAGGCATTGCCAGATCAGCTGACAAAATCCGTTCCACTAAATTCTGAATTTGCCTCACAGAACAAACGCAGAAACTATAAACTGGGACAAGTAGACAACCCAGTGTGGAGATCAGTGCAGCTTATGCCAGTGCATTGCTCAGTAAACCATACTATTTGCCCATCATTGAGAGCTGTGTTGATTATCTCAGTGTTTTGCTCAGTTCGCTGGACTATCGGGCCAGCATGGAGAATTGTGCAGACTATGTCAGTGTATGGGTCAGTAAACCAGAGTATCTGCCCAGCATGGGGAGCTGTGCAAACTGTGCTAGTGCATTGCTCAGTAAACTGGACTATCTGGCCAGCATGGGGGACTGTTCAGACTATCCCAGTAGTTTTGCTCAGTTCGCTGGACTATCTGGCCAGCATGAAGAGCTGTGTAGACCATGCCAGTGTGTTGTTCAATAAACTCGCTATCTGCCCAGTATCGGGAGCTGTGCAGTCTATGCCAGTGTATTGCTCAGTAAACTGGACTACCTGCCCAGCATGGGGAGCTGTGCAGACTGTGCCAGGGCATTGCTCAATAAACTGGACTATCTGCCCAGCATAGGGAGCTGTGCAGACTATCCCAGTGCATTTCTCAGTAAACTGTACTACCTGGCCAGCATGGGGAGCTGTGCAGACTATGCTAGTATATTGTTCAGTAAACGGTACTATCTGCCCAGCATGGCAGTATTGCAAAACTTTGCAGGTATATTGCTGCTACATTTGCACTACGTAAATGAGTAACACGGGACAATTTGCCGCCTATACTGCGAGTGATAGTAAATGGGCTCCCATAAATTAATGTCTCTGTATCTTCATGCATCAGTTCAAAGCAAGGGGTTTTATGAGTGCATGTGTGTATGTGTCTGGGGCAGTGTTAGATGTGAAAGTCATTGTCTATGAGAGAGCACACATGGAGGAAATCAGTTGAAATGTGAACAACTGTTAAGGCTTAGTATAATGGGCAGATTTGTTCTGGATTAGTGGTACTGGAAGAGCACAGCAGTTCAGACAGCATCCGAGGAGCAGTAAAATTGATGTTTTGGGCAAAAGCCCTTCATCATGAATACAGACAGAGAGTCTGAAGGGTGGAGAGATAAGTGAGAGGAGGGTGTGGTGGGGAGAAAGTAGCATAGTGTACAATAGGTGTGTGGGGGACGGGATGAAGGTGATAGGTCGGGGGGGAGACAGGGTGGAGTAGTTAGGTGGAAAAGAAGACAGGCAGGTAGTACAAGTCATGGGGACAGTGCTGAACTGGAAGTTTGGAACTGGGGCGAGGTGGGGGAAGGAGAAATGAAGAAACAGTTCATGGGCAGCTGTTAATGACGTGCTTGAGAATATTATAATAAAGGCATTGCGGACCCAATAGCATTATAGATCAGTACGCACAGGAATGATGGATGGATGGGGAGTTCTGTGTGATATCAGATATGAGCTGTGGAGTATTAACTCAGATTTATTTGCAGCTGTGAGTTTCAGCAACAGACGAATACCATCTTTAAGAATGTATTTCACAGATCATGGTTGCAATAACAGATGGGATGAGCCAGTGAAGTATATGCTGGATTTATCAGTAGTTATAATTAGGAATGGTCAGGGTATACTGTCAGGAATTGGTTCATGGCCAAAAGAATCACCACTGCTGTCATTTGTTTATTTCAGCTTAAGATATTGGCCGGGGATGAGATGGAGTCAGAGGAAGGAAATGCAGTTTGTAACCAGAACAGAAGATAGTGAACACAATGCTTTCAATATTTCGATAGCAAGTGCAGTGATACAGCGAATCATGATTCACAGCTGAAACTGAGCAAGTCAACATACCAACCCATGAGTAACACTGCCAGGAGCAAGGAGGGAGAGAGTGAATTCACAATTTAGTAGTGGTTTGTCAAGTGAATATCTGGATTTAGTGTCTTGGCAGGAACAATAACAGTGGCAAGGAGGGTAGAGTGAATGAAATATCAGTATTACTGTCAAACATGATTTATACAATTAATGACTGAACAGTGAGACTTACCAGGTACGCTAACAAAAGCCAGGATTGGGTAATAAAAATATTGAATAATGTAAAGAGCATATTTGATCCGCCACAATAATGACCTTTGATCATATTATGTAGAAAGAAACCAAACATCTTTGTATAAACTCCTGTCCATTCTTGGGACATTACAGTCTAATGTTCTCAGATTGTGATCCATTGCTGTAATATTCCAGTCTAATGCTCTCAGATTCTGATTCATTGCTGAAGCATTCCAGACTCTTGTGCTCAGACTTTGTTGTCTCCACCCTGTCTCTCTGGAGCTGCTGATTCTGTTAACACTGTTGGTGATGCTCCCACCATACTGTGAGATAACACATTGAACGGAGCCCACTTATCATTAAAAGATGGACAACGTCCACTGGGGTAATTGCAAACCATGGCGACTAACATTAATCACAGTCACTGAACAAACAGGTCCAGTTCACCCCTTCCTGATATCACTTTTCATATCCCAATAAAAGTGAACGTGTATTCGGTGAGGGTGGAATGGATGGGCGTTGCTTAGGGATGGACCATTAATCTTTCAATCCTCTTATTGTTTCTTCCGTGTATGTGGGAGTAGAGCAAGAACACTGCAGGACTGTGCATATTACATGCTGTTTATAAAGGGAGACAGTGATAAAGTAACAGACCCGCTGCAGAAGGTGACTGGTGGGGTAATTTCCAGAGCCAATAAACCAGTGTATATGTTTATTGCCCATTGACTTTGTGTAATGTTGCTCCTGGTTTTATGTGCACTGTTGTTAAATTCTTCCATAACCTTGGGACATCATTCAGCGCTTCGAGACTGCTGTGCAGGAACAGGAGGAAGTAATTCTGTCCCCATGCCCCTGTTATAAAGGGACGGGGGAAGCCATTCAGCCTCTCAAGTTTGTTACAGAGGGACAGGAGGAGGCCATTCTGCTTCTTGAGCCTGTTATGCAAATACTATTAGTTATGGAGAAGAATAGTCCTAATATATATTTTAAAGTTGTAAGTTGAGTCAGGCCAACTTTGAACGTTTTATATTGGCACTTTGAAAAGCTGCTTTGGAGAAGCTATTGGCGGGAAGGTGGGAGGCCCTCACAAGTAAGTTACAGAGTCTAGCGACAGCATGTTACTGTCCATGAGCAGGGTAAGGCAGGTAGGTGTAGGGAATGCTGAATGGCGAGCTGAAATGAAGCTCTGTTCAAGAAAAGGCCGAAGCATATGATAGGTACAGACAGTAAGGATCGAGTGAATCATTCGACGAGTACCAGGGATAGGCTAATATCCAAGAGGGAAATCAGAAGGGCAAAATGGGGACATAAGATATCTTTCGAAAATAGGGTAAGGAACAATCCAACGAGACTTTACAAATACATTAAGGTCAAAAGAGTAACTAGGGAGAGAACAGGACCCCTTAACTATCAGCAAACTGACCTATGTTTGGAGATACAGGAGATCGGTGAGATACTAAATAAATATTTTGCATCAGCATTTACCATAGATAAGGATATGGAAGGTAGAGAACTTGGGGAAATGAATGGTGAATTGTCCATAGTACAGAAGATGGATTTTAGTACAATGAAGGGCATGAAGGTTAGTCTGATTAGAGTAGGATAAAATACCGGCACGACATCAACAGCTCAAATGCCTGTACTGTGCTGCACTGCTCTATGATCCATGAACTGATCAGGTGTACTCCAGAATCTATTGGGAAGCTAGGGAAGTAACTGTTCGGTCTCTGGCTGAGATACTTGTATCATGGACAGTCACAGGGAAGTTTGAATCATTATTAAACAACAGTTCATAAGGAAAAGCAAGGAAACTGTAGACAAGTGGGACTGATGTCATTGGTGAGTAACTTGTTGGAGGGGATTCAGAGGGACAGGAATTATTTGTGTTTGGAAATGTAAATTCCGATAAGCGATAGTCAACATGACTTTGCATGTGGGAAATCGTTTCTCACTAATTTGATTTAGCGTTTTTAATAAGTGACGAATAAGATTAATGAAGGCACAGAAATAGAACTTTGGAATGGAATGTGGACTTCAGTAAGGCATGGTTAGCATGGTGAGATCATATGGAATACAGGGAGAGTTGGAGGTCATTGGATCCAAGGTAATATATGAAGGAAATGTTTGTGAACTGTTATTTTTTTTGGACTGAAGGCCTGTGACCAGCAGAGTACCACAAGGGTCTAATGGATTTTGTCATTTTATAAAATAATTTGGATGTGAATACAATAGGAATGGTTAGTGAGTTTGCAGATAACACCAAAATAGGTGAGGTAGTGGACAGTGAAGATAGTTAACTCAAAGTAAAACGGGACGCTGATCAGATAGACTAAAGGGCTGAGGAGTGGCTGACGGAGTTCATGTTAGACAAACGGAAGGTGTAGCATTTGGTTGAGGCAAATTGTGTTAGCAGTTATAGGTAGGATCCTGAGAAGTGTTTTCAAACACAGACAGCTGCATAGAAATTATAGAAGCCCTGCAGTGTGGAAAAATGCCATTTGGCCCACCGAGTCCACACTGACCATCCAGATCCGCCCCGTGGCCCAACATTTCAACTCCCCCTCCCACTCTGCCGAGTGCATGGAGGTCCTGGGTCTCTTTCACTGCCGCTCCCTCACCACCAGACGCCTGGAGGAAGAATGCTTCATCTTCAGCCGTGGAACACTTCAACCCCAGGGCATCAATATGGACTTCAACATTTTCCTCATTTCCCCTTCCCCCACCTCACCCTATTCTAAACTTCCAGCTCGGTACCTGTCCCCATGACTTGTCCGGACTTGTAACACCTGCCTATCTTCTTTTCCACCTATCCACTCCACCTTCTCCTCCCTGACCTATCACTTTCATCCCCTCCCCCACTCACCCATTGTACTCTATGCTACTTTCTCCCCACCCCCACCCCCACCCCCACCCTCCTCTAGTTTATCTCTCCACGCTTCAGGCTCACTGCCTTTATTCCTGATGAAGGGCTTTTGCCCGAAACGTCGATTTCGAAGCTACTTGGATGCTGCCTGAACTGCTGTGTTCTTCCAGCACCACTAATCCAGAATCTGGTTTCCAACATCTGCAGTCATTGTTTTTACCTCCAGATAACATACCGACCAACAAACCCAAACGTTACCCCGGTAACTCTACATTTCCCATAGACAATCCAACGAACCTGCACATCCCTGGATACTGCGGAACAATTTAGTGAGGTCACTGAACCTAACCTGGACATTTTTGGCTGTGAGAGGAAAACCAAACACCCAGAGGAAACTCACGCACACACAGGTAGGGGGTGCAAACACCGCACAGAGAGTCACCAAAGGGTGGAATCGAACCCAGGTCATTGGTGCTGTAAGGCAGTATTACTAGCCACTGTGCCACTCAATGACCAGCTGCGAGAGAAACTGCATCCTTCCACTTCCTCTGGATCTGTCACATCTGTTCAAATGATGTCGAATTCCAGTCCGGTGCTTCCGACAAGCCCTCCTTTACCTCAACCCCAGGATTCACATTCTGAATGACAGGGCCTTAAGCTGTGACTGACACATTGCGTGCTCTTCTGTCCTCACCCCTTCCCCTTCTTTCCAAATCAAGTTGTCCACTAATACTGCAGCATGCAAGATAATTGCTGATCTAAACTAAAACAAAGAGCTGCATATACTGGAGATCTGAAACAAAAAACTGTTCGGATGAAGAATCCCCAAATTAAAAATATCGACTCACTGTCTTCCTACAGAGGATTAGCAAAAAGTGAATTCTGAAATGAATTCCTGATGAAGGGCTTATGACTGAAACATAGACTCTCCTGCTCCTTGGATGTGGCCTGACCTGCTGTGCTATTCGAGGGCCAAACTTTCGACATTTTTCCTTCAAATGGTACCAGACCCGTTGAGTTTTGCCTGCAAACACTTATGTATCTAATTCCTGTTTGGAACGTACACATTTTTTCCCTGCAGTATTGACTTCCATACACATCTCCCACCAATGTTTGCTTGTACTTCTTGTTTATAACCTCCAGTCAAGTTGTTTCTGTGTAATCTTATTGCTGGGGTGAGATGAATGGTAGATTCAGTGAGATCTTTCCTGAGGCCTTTCTTGATGTCACAAAACCTCGCTGCACTTTGTTCGAGCAATATATGAATAGAAAAGGCAGTGAAGGATATGGGCCAAGTGCAGGGAATTGGGGTTAATGTGGACGGACATTTTGGTTGGTATGGACCAGTTTTGGCTGAAGGGCCTGTCTCCGTGCATGACTGTAAATGAAAGTGGTTTGGGGTATAGACAGAGCGGGTGAGATTGAGCAACAATGTCTTGGAAGGATGCGTTCACAGGTTTCAGAATGCTAAGATATAGACATTTCAATAGCATCCGGCAAAATAAGCCAGTATTACCAGGAATGATGGTGAATGGAATATAGTAATGAGTTCAGATGATGGAGAGTTGTGGATGAGGATTTGTTCTGCAACTCTGTAACTGTGAATGGGGTCAGCAGAGTCGTCAACTCATCCCTCTGAACCTAACAATAATTTATCTTGGAGTAATTTTCATTGAGTGTGACAAGGGGGACTGTCTGCACAAGGCCGAACTAGTTTCCTTGCGCTATCTTACTGAACTCACCTCATTAACTACCCACCCCATCCCATGGTGTCCCTCTCATTCAATGCTAGCCCGATTTCCCCACCCACCACGGTTGGAGGTACCCACCATCGCCCGGATGCCCCTGGATATTCCATTATCCCTGGCACTGGTGGCATCTTTAAAAGGACAATGGGCACTCAACTGAGCTTTCCTCAGTTTGGAGCTGCCATGTACAGTTTACCCAGAGCATAGCAGATAAGGATCAATTACACCACGGTTTGTCAACAGGGTCACAGATGTCCGGGTGGATGGATTAGTACATGTCTTCACAAGGGGGCAACACCACCAGACCCACTGAGCAAGGTCTGAGCTCACCACCCAGCTCAGTGCAGTATCTGCGATCTGTAGTAATGTCGAGCAATACAGAACAAGCATCGATAACATTTCCCACTCTGCGAGGATAAGGGTCATCGGATGCTCTCTGGTCCCTCACACTCAATGTATGTCTGTTCCAGCACCGACACCAGAACAAGGTTTACGCTCCACCACTCTCACTCCTGCATGAAGCACCCTCTCCCCGCCCCTGCCCCCCACCCCGTATCTCTTGCCTGTGTAATATCTCCCCAGATTATAGAATGCTCTGGAGAATGCTGATTATGGAATGTTCCAGATAATATTCCAAACAATTTCCAGTTTCAGGAAAATGGCAGTGCCCCAGTGTGTAAAACATTAGGTGAAGTAACAGAGTGTGTTTTTTTAAAATCACATGCAATCAAAATCCATAATGAGTCCATTGAGCCCTTCAAATGTGCTGTACCATTTAATAAGATCGGGGTGATCTGACTGTCTCCTGAGTTTCACGTTGCAGGAACTTTCAATCATTCAGCCCCCTGGTTTCCTGTCACTGACCAGACGACACTCACGCACTTTCTACCCTGGGTTTCTTCAAGCATGTGTTCGGGAGGTATTTCCCATGGGGATCAACCCTCCAAAAAATATGTTCCATAAGCTTTTAACTTTCATACAATGTTTAGCATGCTTCACACAGACCAATCAAAAGTATACTCATATTTTATAGTTATCAATATCTAATCACAATTAGTAATTCTAGTTATTTCGCTTGGATTATCTTATTATATTCAACCAAAGTCAGCATCCACTCAACTCTCTCGTTATAACATACAATTTCCAGCAGAGAATTTTTTTTCCTCAGTCATTATCTTGACCATTATCTGAATTGTACCTTTTTTTCCTTCTTATCAAAGTTTATATTTTACTTTGACTTTGGCTACTTCTATCTATAACAGTTACACAGTCTCGCAATCTATTAGCTGGTTTGTGATGCACACGAAGTCTAACAGCACAGGTTCAATTCCCCACACAGACACAGGTTGCCACGAAGCGGACTCTCAACATCATCCTGTCACCCGTGGTGTGAAGATCCTTAAGATAAACCATAATTTGTGGTCTCACTAATGAGCAAGTTGTCCTTTGGGACTCTATTCTATACATGTTAACATTTTAATTTTTTCAAAAATATTTTTATTTAGAGAAAATCTTTTTAAAGCTTCAATGTACCAATAAGTTCCCAACTCAAAAAACAATGCAATTTGAACACAATTACACCCATGCGCATGTACATCACAGAAACAAGCTAAATCAACATTCCGAAGAAAAATTTTTTAAAAACTAAAAATGAATAGTGGAGCTCAGTGTAACAAAACTATAGCTCTCAACCTTCAAAAGCATTAACTAATACATGTTCATTTTTTCGTAATTCTTCCTCTCTGGACATTAGATTCATTAGTCAAGTTCGTCATAGCTATATAAAGCTCCTTATTAGAGTGGCAGATCAGCCTGTATCTTGTTAATTCAAAAAGGGCTGCCATGTCTTATAAAAAATCCTTTATTTTCTGGTGCAACATACCTTTAAAAAAGTCCAAAGAGCGATGCTCCATGACGAGGTTACGACAACCTAATAGACCCCGGAGGTTTTCAGACACCCAACACAACAGAACATTTTTCTGAACAGAGAGAGTCAGGGTATTGAAGTAATTTCTCCTACGCACATTTGAGTAAGGTAGACTATGCAGGTCCAGGAAAAGGGAAAACTGATCCATCTCCAATTCGGTCCCCAAGATCCTCTCCATCCCACTGAACACACTGCTCCTATAGTGCCAGTGGTAGGTCAACAAGCAATGAGTAAGAGTGCCCATAGTCATTCTGTATTTAAGACATACGCCCATCTTGAATTTTGAGAGAGGATCTGGGGCCAGATAGACTCTGTGAAGAATCTTCAACTACATGGCAAGAGTCTTCTTACAGATCGAAATGCTTCTTGCTTTTTCACAAATATCCTCCCCGTTTTCGAAGAGATCTGAACCGCCAACTCTCTTTGCAGACCTCAGAAAGGCACAAAGTCTCGTCTGGGGGCCACTCTCCAACAAATGATAAATGGTACTGACAGAGGGTGCATTCTTAGCACTAAGCACCCTCTTCTCTCTATCGGATCTGTACGGACCTGTTAAAAGCGTGGTTCTTTTTTGAATAACATCTCTGAACTGATAAAAGAAAACAGAGGAGATCTCTACTCAGTAGTCTATAGTTACTACTTATTTTATCAAAGGATATCCTTGTTTCTCCCTCAGATAACTCATCAAAGCAAGATACACCCACGAATTGTCCATAGTTGAAACATGGAATCCAGTATTCCCCCTGTTGGAAACACTGTACACCAAGTTTTGCGGTATGAAATGAGGTTTGGCTATATTGCCCTCGATCGGACACATTGCCCTCCCTACTTTAAAATTATTGATACTCATTGGGAAATGGCAATACTCTGTAACTCCATCTTCATTTTGTCTATGAATAGCAGACTAATAAGGGAGCACTTTGCCTTAGAAGCATCAATATCTTACCATATTGACGCCGAGGCCTCAGTAACATCGGGTAACGAAGAGCTTAACTGATAGATTTTAATATCCGGGAGAACTACTCCCCACAAATTGTGTGGTCTTTGTAATTTGGTTAACTTGATAAGGGGTCGCTTATGGTGACAAATCAAAGAGCTAAATCATCCATTGAGTCTCCTAAAAGTCTATCTGTGAAACATCAAATAAAGCATTCACACAGGGTATAGCAAACAAGGGAGGGAATTCATTTTAATAAGAGCTATCCGATCGAGCCCGAATATTGGAAATGCCTCCAATCTTCTAAGGTTTTGTTTAATTTTGTCAAACAAATGGCCAAATTCCACGTTAAATATAAGTTCAAAGATAGGATTAGTGAATACACCTAAATAGGGAATATCCCCATAAACCCCGGGAACATTGAAAAAAAACAACAGATTTCTCCATCGACATCAGGTATTTCCCCAAGATTGCCCATAGACATGACCTCCGACTTTGTAAAATCAATGGTATAGCCGGAAAAGGCACCATTCGAACTGCTGCATTGCATGAGTTGAGCAACCAAAACTGTGGGATTTAACAAAAATATTAGACCATCATCTGCAGACAATGTGATCTGAAGTGACTTCTCTTCCACTTCTGGGGCAGATAAGTTGGGGTCCCTGCAGATGGCCTTCACCAATGTCTCAAACATCAATGTAAACAACACTGGCGAAAGGGGTCTACTTTGGACTGACTCTAGCAATATTAATGTTATAGGATCGCACAACATTGGTTAGAAACGTGGCCAGAGGATAGCTTTCAAGGACCATCACCCACCTGATTAAAACTTTGCGTCGACCAAACCATTCCAACGTATATAAGAGATAAAGCCATTCAAACCAATCAAATGCCTTTTCTGCGTCAAAAGGGATCACTTATACCTATATAATTTGTTCTGGACACGCTTGGACAATATTGAGTAATCGCCTAATATTATTGGGAGTATCTGCAGCCCTTTATAAGCTGGTGTGGTCCAGTTTGACAATGGAAGGATACACATTTTCCAGCCGTAATGTAAGGGTCTCAGACAGGATTTTGAAATCAACATTTAAAAGTGAGATGGGCCTATAAGAAGCACGATCTTCTAGTGTCTTCGTTTTCTTAAGAACAAGAGAGACATGAACCTCTCTTAAGGATGGTAGGAGTCAGTCGTGACTGCGTGAGTGACTAACATGGTAAGCATCGGCCCTGATAATAGGTTTATAAATTACACGTAAAATTTACTTGGAAATCCGACAGGATCGGGTGCCTTTCCGCCCTGAAGCTGCTTTGCACCCTCCAGCACTGATAATGGTGCATTAAGGCAAGGCACGTATTTGTGGGTTACCCCTGGAATATTCAAGTTCTTGAAGAAAGACTCCATCTTAATCCACCTAACCTCATTATGCTCAGTCTGATATAATTCGGAGTAAAATCTCCGAAATGGTGCTTTAACCTTTATGGGATTGCGGGTAAAGGTTCCAGAACCTTCCCTGAGGCAATGGCTTTGGGGCTCTCTTTTCCACGCAAGATAGGCTAAGTATTTCCCTGGCTTATCACCATGCTCAAACAGTCTTTGTTTTGCAGAAGTAAGTTCCTTCTTGGTTGTCTGTGTGAGAATAGAATTCATTGTAGACCAAAGAGTTGTGATCCTCTGCAGCGTAGCCACTGAAGGTCTATCACAATGTGCCCTCTCGGCTGCCTTCAACCCTGCCTGGAGCAAGCGTTCCTGCTCCAGCATCTGCCTCATCCTAAGTAATAATTATTCCTTTGGCATCAGCCTTAGCAATTTTCCATAGAATGGATGGGTTACTGTTTGGATCTGAATTAATGGCTAAGAAAGATCTGAATTCATTACAGAAATACTCAATGAACTTACTATCCTTAAGAATAAATGGATCCATTCGCCAGTGTCTTGAGCCTGTTACATTACCCTTAATCTTAACCAATAAGTATACTGCTGCATGGTCAGAAATGTTAATATTCCCAATTGTACCGAACACCACTGAATCGAAGATTGCTGCAAGGTGAGGAAGAGATCAACCTAGTGTGGCATTTCTGCGGGTTAATAGAAAAAGGAATATCCATATACATGAGGTGGATCTGCCTCCATACATACACCAGCCCCAGTACCACACAAAAATCCACTAATTGCTTAGCTTGTAAAGATGGTACTGGGGATTTTGGGCATTCTGTCCACCGTGGGTGCAAAAGACAATTAAAGTCTCCTCCTACAATAATGAGCTGCGAAGAAAGATGACTTAATTTGGAAAATGCACATATCAGGAATTTCAGGCTGTGCGCCAGGGGGGAATAACATTCAAAATACCGTTTCTTCCCCATATATGTTTGAGGATCATGATCCTCCGTGGGTGCATAATAAAATCTCGTGATGTAAATGGAAGATTCTTCCTATCCAGTATGGCTTCTCCTCTACTCCTAGTATTAAAAGACGAGAAATAAACCCGATCAAACCCGCCCTGCTGTAATGTCAAATATTCCTTGTCATCAAGGTGCATCTCTGCAATAGGACAATATCCATCCTCTCCGTTTTAAGGCTAGAAAGTACTTTTTTCCTCTTAACTGCCTCCCCTTAATGCTACAAATACAACATTTAAGCATGACATTAGCCATAACACACTGGAACAACATTGGAGGTGGCGGAAATGTCGGCGGATGATTTGGTTTATGCGAAGGTTGGTAGGGTGGAAGGTGAGCACCAGGGACGTTCTGTCAATGTTACGGTTGGAGTGGTGGGGTCTGAGGGCGGAGGTGCGGGATGTAGTTGAGATGCGCAGAACACACCAGATGGACTCCTTCTTTAGAGACCGCAATTTCCCTTCCCACGTGGTTAAAGATGCCCTCCAATGCATCTCGTCTGGTGCTCACCTTCCACCCTACATACCTTCGCATAAACCAAATCATCCGCCGACATTTCCGCCACCTCCAAACAGACCCCATTACCAGGGATATATTTCCCTCCCAACTCCTTTCAGCCTTCCGTAAAGACCGTTCTCTCCTTGACGATCTGGTCAGGTTCACACCCCCAAACAACCCATCCTCCAATCCTGGCACTTTCCCCTGCCACCGCAGGAACTGTAAAACCTGCGCCCACACTGCCTCCCTCACCTCTATCCAAGGCCCTAAAGGAGCCTTCCACATCCATCAAAGTTTTACTTGCACATCCATTAATATCATTTATTGTATCCGTTGCTCCCGATGCGGTCTCCTCTACATTGGGGAGGCTGGGCGCCTCCTAGCAGAGCGCTTTAAGGGAACATCTCCGGGACACCCGCACCAATCAACCACACCGCCTTGTGGCCCAACATTTCAACTCCCCCTCCCACTCTGCCGAGGACATGGAGGTCCTGGGCCTCCTTCACCGCCGCTCCCTCACCACCAGACGCCTGGAGGAAGAACGCCTCATCTTCCACCTCGGAACATTTCAACCCCAGGGCATCAATGTGGACTTCAACAGTTTCCTCATTTCCCCTTCCCTCACCTCACCCTAGTTCTAAACTTCCAGCTCGGTACCTGTCCCCATGACTTGTCCGGACTTGTCCTACCTGCCTATCTTCTTTTCCACCTATCCACTCCACCCTCTCCTCCCTGACATATCACCTTCATCCCCTCCCCCACTCACCCATTGTACTCTATGCTACTTTCTCCCCACCCCCACCCTCCTCTAGCTTATCTCTCCACGCTTCAGGCTCACTGCCTTTATTCCTGATGAAGGGATTTTGCTTGAAACGTCGATTTCGAAGCTACTTGGATGCTGCCTGAACTGCTGTGCTCTTCCAGCACCACTAATCCAGAATCTGGTTTCCAGCATCTGCAGTCATTGTTTTTAACTCCTTTCCCATGTTCTCATTTCCACTTGACAAAATGGGATTAGTAAGGATTCTGTCGCTCTTTTAGTGTTGACTTTTAAGTAAATGACTGTGGTGGGGTGGGATAGAGCATTACCGTGATGCAGAGCTCAGCAAAGCAGACCTTTCAGATCTCTGCCATCTTGTTTCCCCTTTAAAACTTTATCGATGTTATCCATTTCGTTTAATTCCTGGATATTCTGGAGCCGTGCCATTCAGTACCACTGTCTACATTTTCTCCACAAGGCATATTGCTGCCCATTCCTCGATAATCCTTGACTCCTTTGTGATTCGTGAACCTTGCCTCAAAAATATTCTATTACTCTGCCTCCTATGTTCTGCTGGGAAGAGTGTTCAAAAGACTCACTACACCCTGAGAAAACAAAGATAAACTGACTCATCGGAGTGTGAGATTAGTTTTAGTTTGGCATTCTTATCTGAGAAAGGATAAAGTAATACTGGAAGCAGTTCTGATGTGTTTCACTTCATTCATTCCATGCATCAAGGGCTAATACTATGGAAACTTTAACAGGTTACCCTTAGAATGAGAGCTGATCTTATTGAAATATACAAAGCCTTGAGGCGAGTGGATCAGGTATATACCTACTGGGAGCTAATATCCCATCTTGATCCCGTTGTCATTGAACGCCTACAGTGTGGAAGCTGGACATTCAACCCATCGAGTCCACACTAACCCACTGAACAGTATCCCATCCAGACCTGTCCCCCTACCCTATCCATGTAACCCTGCAATTCCCATGAATAACCCACTTAACCTACATATTCCTGGTCACTCTGGATAATTTAGCATGGCCAATCAAACTAAGCTGCACATCTTTGAACTGTGGGAGGAAACTGGAGAACTGGGAAGAAACCCACACAGACATGGGAAGAATGTTCAAACTCCACATAGAGGGTCGGACGAGGTTGGAATTGAGCTCAGCTCTTCGTTGTTATAAGAGCCAGCAGTACTAACCACAAATCTAACATGCTGCTCCGTTAGCCCTATTAGTTACCTGCGGCTGATGAAAGAAATCTGCCTGACTTGTCCCTATCACTGAACCTGACACAGTCTGAGACCTTTATCATCGGTCATATCACCAACCTGGTTATATTTAAAATTTGTTGTGAACAGTGGAGGAGTGGGACTAGAAACGGAAACAGTGACACCCTTCATCCTTAGTCAGAACCGGAGTGAATAAACATTCACAAAGTGGGATTTCATTCAAGTGGGAATTCTCTTTCCCAGAAGTTTGGGATGGTTGAATCTTTATTATAATATTGTATGATCTTTTTATGGCTTTGTCTGATTTTCCGTAGACCGAGGAATCAGGGATAATGCTGCATGGAGAGAAAAGTGCAGAAGGGAGCACAATGAGATGAGCCATGACCACTTACTGGTGGAGTAGTGTCAAAGGGCCGATTGGCCCACTCGTGTCCCTCAGCCCTGTATTCTGATGTCCGATTCAGCCCTTCGGACCTGCTACACACAGGCAGATCGAGGCCACGCCGATGGTTAGGCGTAGTTTCGGAAATAGACTTGGAAATTGCAGGCTTCGTCAGGAAGTGACCCCCAGCCGCAATCCCTTTATTCCAGGCTTCCCCACTCTGTAACTTCTGCTCTGGAATTGCTCGGAATACAGCCCCCATAGCCCATCCAAGGTTAATTCAGGCAAATTTCCTCCTCTCCCAAATGCAACATTGTACAACACGACTTCCATGAAAATAACCAATTACTTTCCAAAAGCATAACATAAAAACTTAAGAAGTAGGAACAAGTAGGGGCTATTCGGCCCCTCAGGCCTGAACTCTCATTCAATAAGAACATGGCTGATGTACTTCCGGGCTTAACTCCAATTTCCTACCAAATTCCCTGTATCCCTCCACAACTCTCTAGGTTAGGGAATTCCAGACATTCACTACCTTCTGAGAGAGTTCATCATTTTTCACCTCAGATTGAAATCGATGTTCCTTATTCGGTATCTACTGCCTCGAGTTCGAGACTCAGGGGAAACACCTTTTCAGCATCTACCTAGTCAAGTTCCCTCTGTATCTTGTACATTTCAATAATATCACCCTCATTCATTTCAACCACAATGAATAATCGCCTAACCATTGGAGATGCCTTCAATAATTCATTCCTTCCATCCCAGGAAGCCGCCTCATGAACCAACCTAGTTACTTGCTGCATCAGCATGCTGACGTTATGATTCATATACAGGAACACTCCAATCCCTTTGTACTGCTCCTTATTTGGGAGTCCTCTTCATTAAATAACAGCCTGCATTTTGGTTCTCAGTGTCATCCACAAACTCGGTATCAGTGTCATCCACAAACTCGGATGGAAATTGCACTCAGCTCCCGCCGTCAGGCTATCAGTTATTTACAACTGATGCCATCGGCTGATATTTGTGGTAATCCGTCTTTATAATAAACATCCACTAATCCTGACTCTCCGATTTCTGTGTGTTAAACAACAATCATCCCATGCTAATACATTATTCATCATACTACGAGCCTGTCACGTATCAGAACGTTTATTTTGTGATACTTTGTGAAAAATCTCTGGAAAGCCTCAAGTTGATCAGTTCCCTTTATCAAATCTGATTGTCACTTTCTCAGGGATTCCTGATGAAGGGCCCCTGCCGAAACATTAATTTTCTTTATCCTTGGATGCTGCCTGACATGCTGTGCTTTTCCAGCATGACTCTAACCTTGACATTCTCAGGGATCTCATAGTTTCCCCTTCAAAAACCATGCCAACTCTCCATTAAGCTTTTCTAAGTGACCTGCAATTCCTTCCTTAATAACAGGTTCTAGCAGATTCCCAGCAATAATGGTTAGGCTAAATTGTTCCTGCCCTCTGTCTCATTCCTTTCTTGAAGACAGGCGCCACATTGGAAGTTCTCCAGTTTCAGTGGAACACTCCTGTAATGCAGAGAATTCAGGAATATTTCACACAGTGCCGCAAGTCATTCTGTGAGCACTTCTTTTAAAATTAACTATGAATTACTGCTGACCTGTCTATCTTTATTCTTATCTGTTAGTTAAAAACCTTGCTCCTTTTGTTAGAGACAGTTCAAGAACTGACCTCCTATTACCATTTTGTTTAAACGATTGACATGCTTACAGTGCCTTCCCCATGTGGAAATACTGTTGTAAATTATCTGCCTGTTCCCTGTGGCCAGTTCTCCAGTCACCCCCTCCAAATGGCCTCAATGTACTTTACTCACTTCACTTCTGACTCAGCTCACACACACATCTTCAAGCTTTTCTTTTGTAGACGAAAAAGCTCATGATGCTTGTTTTTATATTTCTTGCCAATTTATTACATCATATCTTTTCATACATTTTCCTCGCATTCTAGATTCATAGTCATACCATGCGCCAACAGAACATTTCGTCCAACTTGTCCATGCTGATCAGATTTTCTAAATTATACTAATCCCATCTGCTTGCACTTGGCCCATATGCCTCTTCACATTTCCCATTCATATGTTGGTCCAAATGTCTTTGAAATATTGTAGCTGTAGTTGTTCCTCTGGCAGCTTATTCCACACATACATCAACCTCTGTGTAAAAAAAGTTGCCCCTTTGTCCCTTTCAAGTTTCCCCCCTGTCAACTTAAAGCTGTGCATCTGTGTTTGAACTCCCCGATTCTGCAGAAAAGACCTTGGCTATTCACCATGCCTCCCATGATATTATAAACTTCTAGTATGCCACCCCTCAACCTCGTACACTCCTTCTGATAGGAGATCAAACATTTAACGATAAGCACTGCAAATCTGAAAGAATATTAAAAATGACAGGTGTAGAAAACAGCCCAAAATTCATACTGTTAGTTTTGCTCTATGTTACAAAACTAAGGCAGCATGAAACTCTTACTAGTGCCAATAAGAGGTCAAGCACCTGAATTCCTTAGTGTGAAGGCAGTGATGATGTATACTGTGAAAACGTATAAATCTAGATATATTTAATATCACCTGGTCAACATTCTCCCTCCTGTTCTCCCTATGAATTTGTATGGTTGTGTCTTCTTTATCTTACACTCAGTTAGAGAAACCCCTTTCCCCCATTCACACCTTAATTTAAACCCATTTTGCATCATCTTCCCGTTCACAACTGCTAATAGCCCGTTTATATTTTGCCATGCCCTTTTTTCCAAGTCAACCATCCCCCATCTCCGGCAAGGGATTAAAAAGCCCAGTTTCCAACCCTTTTCAGTTCTGAACAAGTCACACTGACTTGTAACGCTCACTCTGCTTCTCTGTCTCTGCATATTCTGCCAGACCTGCTGAGTTTCTCCAGAAACGAATAGGCACAGCACAAATTTTCAATTAAAGAAATAGGAAGGATACTGGAACTAAAAACACAAAAAATGCTGGAGAAACTGAGAGCTTCGTAAAAGGGTCACTGGACCCGAAAAATGATCTCCGCATTCACTACAGAAGATGCCGCCAGACCTGCTTTGTTTCTTCAGCAATTTCTGTTTTTGAACGAGTTCCAATGACGTGTGTGAAAGCTGCTCAAACGCCCTGTCCAACACCGAGCGCCCTACACTGATAACGCAAAGTGCACACATTCATTGGCTCTGAAACTGCAAAAGGCTGGCATCACTGACACCACAGAGCTCTTAATCATGGTCAGGGGGAAAACCAGAGGGAAACACATTTAATTCAAACGCTGAAGATGGCATTATGAGAAAGGAAACGATTCAGATGAATATGTTAAAGGGTTTGAGTAATGTAACAAATTTGAAGCATGACACCGAGGAGAGACCCTCAGCAGAATGAGAATATTAAAATGGAAGTATTCCTGCATCAGACACCAGGTGAGGTCACTGAGTTCACGGCTGATGGGTGAATGGGTCTCAATGTGAACTGGGGGACAGTCAGTACAATTGAATTGCAGATATTGCAGCTCAACCCGGGCATTCATGTGATGCTGTAGACAACAGTAGCAACAGAAGCAGGATTGTATTCAAATATAATCTGTGACATTTTCCCCAGGATATTCCATCAGTCTATAAGTACCATCAAACTGAGTGATGGTTCAGTGACGAGTGTGGGTGAACATGCCAAGGTCAGAACCATGTGTACCTAAACCTGATGACAAACCATTAAAGCTACCACACTTACGTGGTTTCATTCCAAACAGCAGAATTAACATCTGATTGAGAGGACAAAATGATCCCAAGACCAACAGATCAGATCTAAGCTCTGCAGTGCTGCCACATCCAGACAGAAATGTCAGTGTACTATTAAACAACTTACTGGTGGAGAGAACACCAGAAATATCCCCATCCTAAATAATGGAACAGCCGTGCACATTAGTGAAAAAGACAAGGATGTAGTATCTGCACCATCCTCAGCCAGAGGTGTTGAAAGGATGATCCACCTCATCCTCGCCATGATGCCCACAGAATCACAGATGGCAGTGTTCAACTAATTCGATTCGCTGCACGTGACATGAGGAAATAGCTGAACACAGTAGATACGACAAAGGCAATGGGCCCTGACACCATTCCTGTAATAGGACTGAAGACTTGTGCTGCACAACAAGCCGTGTCCCTGGGGAAGCTGCTTCATTCCAGCTCCAACTCTGACAAGTCCCTGGCAATGTGGAAAAGTACTCGAATATATCCTATCCCCTAATGGATGAATAATTGCATTCTGACAATTTAACACTCCCTCAGTCCCTTCACAATAATCAGATTGGTGGGAGGTCTTTTTGGCAGGGTTGTCCAGCAGTACAGAAATAACCTGCGCAGTGTGGTTTCCGATAGGTTCCTATGTAGACATGGTGCTGTTGTGGAAATGTCACAGGATTACTAATCCAATACAGGATAATGCTCTTGCAGCTGGTGGAAGTTATAAACAATTAATACAGTTTCAAGATCTAGGATCTGGTGTCAGTAACAGTGACCTTCCACCAATGTTGATTTTTAACTTCGATCTCCTACCCCAATGTACTTTCAGGAAGTGAATCTCCCGTGTTTTCCTGGTCTGGCCCTAAGAGTAACTCCAGACACACAGACATATGATCAACTCTTCAATGGTCTATGAAACGGTCAAGCAAGACACTCTATTGTATCAAACTTCTCTGAGGTCTTAAAGGATAAAACCGGACAGAATACCCGGCCCCAGCCTTCATACCGGAAAAGGGAACGGGAAACACAGACCTGTTGACCCTGCAGAGACCTCTCATCTAAGAGCTTGTGATAGCATTTACAGAGCTTTCCCACAGACTGCACAGAAACACCGGGAAAGGAGTAGGCCATTCGACACATTGAGCCTCCCCATTCTAGTTCATGGAGAAAATCTCAATGGAGTTTTCCCGACACAGTGTTCATATCTATTAATATGTGTAAACTTTGTGAAGTATAAAATAAGAACAGCTGTAGTCCCTTCGGTCCATCAATTTTGCTCATCGATTCAATATACAGACAGTTCTCTGATAGCACGTGTTTATTAAATACAATTTCACTACAATGCGATTCATGAATTTCGCACCTTTTTCTATAAAGTGAACTTCCGTTCACTGTGACACGGTTCCTTGCCTGGCACCAGCTGAACAATAAAACCCAGCCTCCGGATCCTCTGTCTGCAAAATGCACAATCAATGTGTCCAGCTAAAACAGGAATGTAATCCGCTCTGGAAGCCTTGAAACTGAGCCTGAAACGGGGAATTGCAGTATCCATTTAGAAAGAACTTTATTTCAAACCGGAGGAGAATCTTGGGGAGAACTGGGATACCGCATCAGCATCACGTGGTCAGTCAGCCCTGAATGCTTTCTGGTGAATAGCTTGGAGAAAGGTACAGGGCTGTAGTCAGTGACTATAGTGTGAAAGTGTTACATTAAGAGCACTATTGCATTAAAATGTATGATTTAAAGGTTTACTTAGACTAACTTTAATTTTTGGTTTTTACTGATATTTTGCGGTTCGCCCCTTACCCGGTTTTTTCCCATTGGCCCCATTATTAATACTGCACAATTTTCTGTAATATAGTATTGCACAGGTATACAGCTACTGTGATATTGGAGAACAACCTATAAAAATATCTGATCCTCTATCTTCATACCATACCCTGCTCTCTCCTTTACTGTATAGAAATCCATTTTTATATTCAGTGCCTTGGTTTCCACAGCCTAATCTGGGAGACTATTCCCCAGGTTCACCAGTCTCTGAGTAGAGACATTTATTCTCATCTCAATGCAGAGTGGCTTGTCTGTATCTAATATTGTAGCCCTTTGTTTTTGATGTCCCACCGAGGGAAATTATCATCCCTGCTTCCAATCTGACTGGTCCTGACAGAATTTTATGTATTTCATAGAGATGCCCACTCATTTTCCTAAACCCCTTGGAATACAGGCCCAGCTGCACCAGACCCTTCACCCACAACAACCCCGTCATTCCAGAGATCAGTCTGGTCTCCTTCGCTGCTCTCCCTCAATGTCAGGTTTGTCCTTTATAAGGCAAGGAGACCAAAACTGCACACAATACTGCACAATGTTTGAAATGAGATCTCACCAAGGCCCTGTACAGCTACAGTAAAATATCCTTACTCCTGTATTCAAATCCCCCTGAAATGAAGGTGAATACACGATTTATCTGCCTACCAGCTTTCTGTTCCTGCAATATTGCTTTCAGTGACTGGTGTACAGGGAGATCCAGATCCTTTTCAATGTTACAGCTCCCCACCTGTTGGGTCTGTGTATACTCGTCAGCGTGCCATTGCCATTCCCAGTATTGACTTCTTGTTTCAGATCTCACTGCCCTGCACTGAACTCGGATGGCTGCACAGAAGGATACAAAAATGCAGCTTAAGTTCCTTTATAGGTCAATGTTTTCCAAAAAATCCCTTTCCAAATGATAAGCTCCCGTTCTGTTATTCCCATCAAAAGTCACAACATCACATATCCCCCGTTCCCCCCATTGTTCTTCATCTGCCACGTATTTGTCCAGACACTCCACTTATCTCAATCACCTTGCAGTTTTTTGGACATCCTGCTCACCCACTCACAATCCGATATTGTTTAGTGCCATCAGCAGACTTGGAAATATTGTATTTGATTTCCTCAACCAAATATATGACATGTATTTGGAATAGCTGGGGCCCAAGCCCCAGGCCTGTTATATCCACCAAGGGTTCCACTCGAAACAAAACTTGTTTATTTCTGCTCACTGCTTCCTGCCAGCTCTCCCATTCTAAAACCATATTAGTCCCAGTCCCATAGGATTTTAATTTTCATAATAGGCTTGGAGCTTTATCAAAAATCTTCCTGAAAATTGAATCGTACTGTATTGATTGCTTTTTCATAATTATGCTAAAAGTCACCTTCTCAAATATGATTCCCATTTGATAAATCTCTGTTGGCTTTGTCTGTGCTCATTACTTTCAGTTCCAATACTTCCTCTAAAACTGTTTGGTTGCTAATTTCATTCTATTCCCTTTTTTTCAACAGACTAATGTTCACTAGGATTGTTGGGAAGTTTTCTTTTTTGTTTTTTTTCTCCTTCTGTGAAGACATAACTGACGTATTTGCTCCATAGTTCTGCCTTTTCCCTGTCCTCAATTCTCTGGTATCAGACTGTAAGAAAGCTGCACCTTTTTTCCCTTAATTTTGCCACTGACATATTTTCAGAAGATACTACAAGTTCAATCTTAAAATCCTTGTTAATATACTCTTCAGAAGCCCATCAATTCCTATCTTAAGCTACTGAATGATTGACCTTCCACAGACATGCAAACACAGAAGCACAGACTTTGTACCATCAGAAATACAGCACCGTCTACATTAGCCCCACTTTCCGACACAAGACCCGTAGCCGTGAACCTTATGGCAGTTCAACTGCACAGCCTTGTATTTACTTATGGTTGTGAAGTTACCATTACAACTCCTCTCTCAAGAAGGGCATTCCTGACCGCAACATCCTCTGGGTGAAAAACAATCCTCAATTCCTCTCCAAATCTCAAACACATCACTTTAAAATGTGTTGCATTGTTCTTGGTCCTTTGACTGAAAAGAACAGCTGCTGTCTATCCATGTCCCTTGGAATACTATCCTTCCAAATCACGGCCCACTCAGCCTTTTCTCCTCCAAACTAAATAACCCAAGCTGATCCAGCCTCTCTCCATTGCTGATATGCTCTATCCCTGGGAACATCCTGGTGAATCTCCTCTCAGCCCCCTCCACTACAATCAGATCCTTCCCGAAGTGTGGTTCCCAGAACTACATACAGTATTCCATCTTGGCCAAACCAAAGTTCCGCATAGCTCATATAATCTATGCCCTGATGAATAAAGGTTATGTTTATGTTCCAGATGCTTTCTCAAATTGTGTATTAACCTGTTTAGTCACATTCAGGGATGTGTGGAGAAGCACCCTCTAAAGCATCCTCCTGTGCTGCCATTCATTGAGTACTCCCCTGTCTTGTTCTTTCTTCTAAAGTGTATCATCTCATATTTATCAGGGTTACATTCCATCTGCTATTGATCTATCCATCTGACCATTCCATCTGTATCTTCCTGTAACATAAGGCCTTTCTCCTCACTGCCAACCACCCGGCCAATCTTTGTATCAAACACAAACTTAGTTGTCATACTCCCGCCAACAGCGTCAGTATTCAAAGTTGCATCATTTATGGGTACCACACATAAGAATGTTATAGTTCACACAACACCAGGTTATAGTCCAACAGGTTTATTCGAAGGCACTAGCTTCGAAGGGCTGCTTATTCATCAGGTGTTATGCACTCTCAAAGTACGTGCCTCTGAATAATCCTGCTGGACTATAACCTGATATTATGTGATGTTTAGGTTTGTGCACCCCAGTCCAACACAAGCACCTCCGAATCACAAATAATAAGGGACACTGCACTGATCCCTGTGATACACCATTAAATACTGTTCTCCAGTCACACTAACAGCCTTCAACCACTACCCTCTGTCTCCTTGCACTAAGTTGGTTTGGATGCAACTTGGCAAGTCACCAATGACTCCACCTTTTCCCTTGTTATTCTTTCCTGCTTGACGCACTTGCAGAATATCTGGGGATCCTCCCTAATCTTACCCTGGCAGCAGGTTTCTATGCTCCTGTTTTAGGCAGTTCTCACCGAATGATGAATTTCCTCATTATTACGGTCTTATGTGGCAAATCCTTTATCTTGTCATTATTTGCCCTGAATGTGGGTTAGACAGCCAGAGAAGCTTTCTGTTAATTTCCGAACTTTCATATGTTTTGTGAATTTTCTAAATTTCACTGTGACCCATCTCTCATTCTTTGAAACTCTGGAGAACATAGGTTGAGTTTCCTCATCAGACAACCTCGCCATCTGTGGCATTAATCTGGAGAATGTCCTTTGCACTTATTTTGTGGTCAGTATATTCTTTCTTTCTCAGATTGGGTCACCAACACTGTACACAATGGATGCAGGTTTGGAAGGTTCATTTGCAGACGTTTCATTACCTTACATCTTCAGTGGACCTCACGCGAATAATGCTAAAATTTCCTGCTTTCTATTTGCATGTTTGGGTTTCTTTGAGTTGTTGATGTCAATTCCTGTGGTGATGTTATTTCCTGTGGTGAAGTCACTTGCTGTTGCTTTTCTCAGGTGGTGGTAGATGGGGTCTAACAACCAATAGCACATCTAGTTAGACATCTGTGAGAAAGACATACGGATTCTCTCCATTGTTGCTGTTAATTCCTGAATATCCAAAATCACATGCTGTTTCATAGATTCCAATAGTTTCCCTGCAGATGTGAAGTTAATTGGTCGGCAGTTCTCCAAACTATGTCTTCTTCCCTTTATAGATGCTTGGATCCTTTCCATTAATCTATCGTGGATTACTAACTTCCATTTATCCACAATGGATTCCGGTCTCTGCAGAATGCACAGGAAAATAAAACAGTCTCGACAATGTATTTAATACTTCTATTACTGATTTATGCCTGACATTTTAATATGAAGTACATCGGGCTTGTCAGACTTAGCAATGCTCAATCCAGTTACACTTTCAAATATTACCTTGTTACTGATATAAATTGACTTTATGTCTTTAGTTGCACAAGCCCCACAATATCACTGGGTATTACTGGGTGATTTGTGGATCTTCCTCCATGAAGTCAGGTGCATAGTAACTGATTATTTTCTTGGCGATTTCCCTGTTCTTCACAATAAACTCTCCTCTCTTGATTACAAATTTCCATATTTGACCTTACTTTTATTTTGTTTCCTTTGAAACACAGATTGTAGATTTATGCAGTGTTTTTGTTCCTGTTTGTTGGGCATTCATGGTCTCTTTCTGATTTCCTTATCAGTTTCAAGGCCCTCGTTTCTGAATCGTGAATTTCTGAAAATTCTCAGGTTTCCACAATGACTGAAATTCTTCTGAAGCCACATCCTAAGATTAATACATTTTCGAATTTGTTATGTTAAACATTATTGTGTCACTTTCCCTTTCTTTAGTGTTTGTACCTGAAATAAATAGACTTACTTTTCAGACTTTGTATTTCTATTAATCTCCTGGTCTGGCCAGATATATTCAGGAACACTGCGGGAGGACAGAGAAGGAATTGCGGGAGCCCTGGCTGATAGTTTTGCATCATCTCTGATCAACGGGTGAGGTCCCGGAGCACTGGAAGGTAGCGAAAGCTGTGCCCTCTACTCAAGAAGGGTTACAAAGAAAAACCTGAGAACTATAGACCAGGAAACCTAAAATCTGTAGTAGGTATCTTACTGGAAAAGGTTCTGAGAGATAAGATATACATGCATTTGGAAAAACAGGGTGCGATTAGGAGTAAGATTAGAGTAGTGCTAGAAAAGCACAGCAGGTCAAGCAACATTCGAGGAACAGGAAATTCAATGTTTCAGGCAAACGTCCATCATCAAACTCAGCACGGCATTGTGCATGGGAGATCATGGCTCACAAATTTGTTCGAATTCTTTGATGATGTGACTAGCAACGTTGAGGAAGACAGAGTGGTATACGTAGTCTATATGAATTCCAGTAAGGCCTTCAATAAGGTTCCATATGGTATGCTGCTCTGGACGGTTAGATTGCATGAAATTTAGGAGGAGCTGCCAAATTAGATACAAAATTGTCTTGATGGTAGGAAGCAGAGGGTAATAGTGGTAGGATGCTTGTCAGCCGGGAGGCCTGTGACGAGTGGAATGCCTCACGGGTTGGTGCTGCGACCACTGCATTTTACATATATCTATAATTTAGATGAGAATGTACAGGCATGATTTGTAAGTTTGAAGATGACACGAAAATAAGCAGCTTCATGGAGAGTGAGCAAGGTTATCAGAAATTTCAGAAAATACAGCAGTATCTTGATCAGCTGGAGAAGTGGGCTGAGAAATGGCAAATGGATATTAATATAGATCAGTGTAAGTTCTTGCATTTTAGAAAGTCAAATCAAGGTTGGAGTTTCCTGGTGAATGGTTCTGTCCTAGGGGCTGTAGTGGAACAGAGGGAACTTGGAATTCAGTTGCATGGTTCTCTGAAAGTTCATTCAAAGGCAGACAGGGCAGTGAAGAAAGCTTTTGGCACACTGGCCTTCATCAGTGTATATCAGTAAGTATGTAAATTAGGGAGTTACGTTGCAATTATACAGGATGCTGGTGAGACCATACTGGGAGCGTTATGTTCAGTTGTGTTCACTTTGCTATGGGAAGTATGGTATTAAACTGGGAAGAGTGCAGAAGAAATTTATAAGAATGCTGCAAATGACTCAATGGTCTGACTTATTGGGAGAGGTTGGACAAGCTAGGACTTTTTTATTTTAGATGTATGAGGCTGAGGGGGGATCTGATAGAAGTGAATAAGATCATGGGAGGGATGGACACAGTGAATGCACTCAATTTTTTTTCTCAGGGTTAGACAATCACGGACAAGAGGGCATCAGTTTAAGGTCAGAGGGGAACAATAAAAGGGAACCTGAGGACCAACTGCTTTTCACACAGGGGTGATACGCATATGGAATGATGTGCCAGCGGAAGAGGTTGAGGAGGGAACATTTGCGACATTTAAAAGGCTTTTGGACAAATACACGGACAGGAAAGGATTAGAAAAATACAGGACAATGGCAGGGAAATGGGGTTAGCGTGGATGGACATTTTGGTCGGAATGGACCAGTTTGGGCCGAAGGGCCTATCTCCGTGCTGTCGGACTCTATGACTCTAACAACCATTGCTTGTGTCCCACTGAATGTTATATTGTACTTTCCCAATTGACTGGAGTGAGAGTGACCCTCCAGGCTACCATGACGTTTGACCAGAATGTTCAAGCATTCTATGTAGAATGCAGACACCGTGTAAAATGCACCTTATTAATGTCACTATTCCTTAAAAACTGTTTCAGAGCAAGGTTATTAATTCATCTTCTGGTCACACAACACCAAATACAAAATAACCTGCTCTCTAGTTTGCTTCACAACATAATCTTCAACCCACCTCATATACACTTACAGAATTTATTTTTCACAGCGGGAGCAGTCACTTCGTTAATGCAGTTTAGACGCATCTGGAGACTAACCAACAAAACTGCAGTATCCATGATACTTACATATCTAATTTCCAGAACATATGATGTTCAGATTTCCTGCAACGGTTTTGGTTTCGATATATAACACACCAATATTTGCTTCTCCTTGCTATTTTTAAGCTCTAGCTAAACTGATTCTGTGGAATCTGAGGGACAGCTCAGTGTCATTATTAATGAGAGACTTGGACAAGACATTCAGGGAGGCTCACCTCGACACTGAGATGATCTGAAAAAATACAGGACAAGCATCAATAACCTTCCCACCCTGTCAGGATAAAGGTCACTGTATTCTCTCTGCTCCCTCAAACTTACTGTGTATCTGTATAGCACCGAGCCCCAGACAATCCTCATGCTCTATTTCCAAATAAGGCTCAGGCACTACCACACTCACTATTGAATTCAGCAACTTCCTTCTCACACTTTCTCTGTCACCTACGCAATATACCTCACACGAATAATACAAATAATACTATATGGATTCAAAACTTTATACTAACTCATCTGGACACCTCAAAACTCCCCCCAGCCCCACCTACACCAGCGCTAATTGCAGGCCCACCCACTCCTGCCCTCACTTCCTCCCTCCCTTTCTCCCATTCCAAGAGAAAAAGTCTGGAATCGGACAGAAATGGCCAAGCCGGGTGGTGGAGTTCCCAATATCCATTCCCTCACCCGCCTAACCCCGCCATAGTACAAGATGGAGTGGACTGGGATAACTCACGTGGAGTTTCTGAAACATCCATATCCCACTGACCGATTAAGGAGCAGTGCTCAGTGAAAGACAATTCTCACTTTAAACCCACTGGCAGTTCCAACGACATTCCTTTCTTATCCCCCCCCCAATAAAAAATGCAGATGCTGACACTGAAATACACAGAATTATTGTTAAACACCCCAACATACGAACAAACACAATACATACAAGAGGATAGGCAGACTGACACGTAGAAACACACACAGACATATAGAGTCACACACAAATAGACACAAACACAGATACAACGCACAGGCTGATACACAGAAAGACAGACATAGACGCACAGACAGGTGACAAGCAGATGGGGACACACACACACAATCACACACACGCAGACACGAGTGTCATTAAGAAACAAATAGATAAGTTTTTGATTTATAAGGCGATCAAGGATTCTCAGGGGAAGGCAGGAGAATGACGTTGAGGAACATATAAGAAATGATTGAATGTCCTATCAGACTCGATGGGCCGAATGGCCTCATTCTGCTACATTTTTCATGCTCATGTGGTGTTATGCTATCAGGTATTCTCTTCCTGAGACAGCGACAGAGGCTGGGTTTGATATATATTCAATTCGAAAGGGTCAGTGGCAATGTGGGACAGGTTTGGAGTCTGGAATGGTTTACGTTTATTCCTAATTACTCTTTCTTTATTTCTGAAAAGAGGTGGTGATTTGATGTTCAGTTTTAAAATAACAGGTCTCACAAAGAAATAAGGACGTCCCTTTCACTTTAGTGTTGTGCTACCTGTGGTGTACTTATCCTCAGGGAGCAGTGAAGACTCTTTTATTGATTCGTAGAGTCACAGCGATATTCAGCATGGAAGCAGACCTTTCGGTCCGACCCGTCCTTGCCAACCAGATATCCCAACCCAATCTAGTCCCACCTGTCAGCACCCGGCCCATATCCCTCCAAACCCTTCCTATTCTTATACCCATCCAGATGCCTCTTAAATGTTGCAATTGTACCAACCTCCACCACATCCTCTGGCAGCTCAGTTCATATATATACCACCCTCTGCGTGAAAACGTTGCCCCTTAGTTCTCTTTTATATCTTTCCCCTCTCACCCTAAACCTATGCCCTCTAGTTCAGGACTTCCTGACCCCAGGGAAAATACCTTGTCTATTTATCCTATCCATGCTCCTCACAACTTTGTAAACCTCCATAAAGTCACCCCTCAGCCTCTGGCTCTCCAGGGAAAACAGCCCCAGCCTGTTATATATCTCAAATCCTCCAACCCTTTTAAATCATTTCTGAACCTTTCAAGCTTCACAACATCTTTCCAATAGTTAGGAGACTAGAATTGCAAGCAATATTCCAACAGTTGCCTTACCAATGTCCTGTCCAGCAGCAACATTACCTCCCTATTCCAGGACTCAATACTCTGACCAATAAAGGAAAGCATACCAAATGCCTTCTTCACTATCCTATCTACCTGCGACTCCACTTTCAAAGAGTTATGTAGCTGCACTCCAAGGTCTCTTTGTTCAGCAACACACCCGATGACCTTACCATTAAGTGCATAACTCTGAGCTTGAATGATCTTTGCTGGACAGGACAGTCAATGTTTATTGGGGACAGACAGGAGACGGATAGACAGACACACTTATATCAGCCATGACCATTCTGAATGGTGCAGACAAATGCCCGACTGCTACCCCTACGCCATTCGTTGTTCCTCAATTCAGCCCTCAAGACTGTCACAGAGATATACTGCTGCCCCTACCACATGTGTACAGGAGCAGACATGTAAACAATGCATTGAGTTGTGTAATAATAGGATCATTGTATTTAGGCATTTCAATTCCAAAAATTCATTGGGGCAGTGAATGTTTTTTAAGAGGGGAAACATGTCTTTACATTTATTCCAGAGAACTTTTTATATCAATACGAAGCAGATCCAAAATGGGTGCCAGAAGAGCAGTGAACGTGTCGGGCTAAACCCAAGAAAGTTGGTAGAAGAACAAAAAGGGGGTTAACAAAAGCATTTGCAGGCAATAGGTCCAATAATCCAAAGACATTTAATCGGTTTATTAAGGGCAAAAGGTTAACATGAGAAACAATAAGGAGTATTAGGGCCCGAGGAAGCAGTCTGTGCACAGAGCCAGAGAACAAGTTAAATACGTATTACATATCGGTCTTCACTTTGGAGAAGCAGTTCCTGGATTCACTGTCAGTCCCTAATAGAGTGCTTTGAGCAAATTGACACATAAGCAGAGAAGAATTGGAAGTTTATGGCGGATAGAAAGTGGGCAAATCCCGAGATCCGGATGAACTGTACCCTAGGCTGATATGGAAGATGAGGGAAGAGGTTGCAGGCTCCTAAACTTTGCGTTTTTGATTTTGCATCTGGCCACAGAGGTGGTGTGATCGAATAGGACATCATTTAATGTAGGTTCAACTTCCACAGTGTTAGAAAAAAAAATCATGGGTTTAAAGACCACCAAGTCTCACATCAGTGGGACCGAAACAACTGTAGAAAATTATGCAGGCTGTTGAAGCTGGATCACTGAATATCTTCAAGGCTGAGAAGGACAGATTTTTAAACAAGAGTTATGGGGAAAATGCAGGAAAGTGGAATGGAGGGTTATCAGAATAAATATACGCTAATTAAAAGGATAAGCAGAATCAGTGACTGGATCGGTATACTGCCACTCATATGACCAATGGTAAGCTTTTTTTCCAATAGCCGTATTGAGTAGAATTTCAACCTCTCTCCCTGGGGAGTGAGACACAGTTTGGAATGGAATCAAGAGATTCAAGGTATTCATAAATGCAGTGCTATTAGACAGAAAATACCAGAGGACTGCATCAGCGTGGATTGGATCTCAGGGGAAGTATCTGCTTCAGTGCAGTCAGCACGACCAGAAGGAAGACCTCAGTAAGGCACCTTCCAAGGTCAACCAGTGACCTGCACTGAAGAAAAGGGCATTATGTCTGTGGTGTGAAGGAGTGCTTAAGACCCCATCATTGTAGTGACTCCCTCCTTCCCTCGCCAAAACTAAATGTGGAGTGGTCCACAGATATGCTACCAGGAGCAGAGTAGGTCGTCGTCCTTTGATTCAAGCGGTTTCGGTAAGCAGCAGCTCAGCAAAAGGTGCCGATAAGTTCAGGTAAACTCCTTTTAACTCTAGTCTTACAGCAGTCGAGATGGCAGTTAGGGCAGTCGCATGTTCTTCCTACAGGATGTGGGAGTTAAGGGAGATTTCAATTTTTTTATGAGTGCACGTGTGTGGGAAGTGCAGCCAGCTGCAGCTCCTGGGAGACTGCGTTCAGGAGCTGGTGCTGGATGCACTCCCGATCATCCGAGATATGAGAACTTCATAGAAAAGGCTGGAGATGATACAAAGAGGTGAATGCAAGTCTGGAGATGTCACAGAGATAGGAAATCCAGGTCGGAGGTCTTACAGAGAGAGGAAAGCAAGGCTGGAGATGTTGCAGAGAGGGGAATGCAAGGCTGGAGATGTTACAGAGAGGGGAATGCAAGGCTGGAGATGTTACAGAGATAGGAAAGCAAGGCTGGAGATGTTACAGAGAGGGGAAAGCAAGTCTGGAGACGTTGCAGAGATAGAAAAGCAAAGCTGGAGATATTACTGAGACAAGAATGTAAGGCTGGAGATACGAAAGCATTGTGGTAATGTTAGAGAGATAGGAAAGCAAGGCTGGAGAGGAAAGCAAGGTTTGGGAGAAGATTTGTAGCTCGGGTGCTCATTGTTGTGGTTCTGTTCGCCGAGCTGGGAATTTGTCTTGCAAACATTTCGTCCCCTGTCTAGGTGACATGCTCAGTGCTTGGGAGCCTCCTGTGAAGCGCTTCTGTGCTGTTTCCTCCGGCATTTATAGTGGCCTGTCTCTGCCGCTTCCGGATGTCAGTTCCAGCTCTCCGCTGTAGTGGCCGGTATATTGGGTCCAGGTCGATGTGTTTGTTGATAGAGTCTGTGGATGAGTGTCATGTCTCTAGGAGTTCCCTGGCTGTTCTCTGTTTGGCTTGACCTATAATGGAAGTGTTGTCCCAGTAGAATTCATGTTGCTTGTCGTCTGTGTGTGTGGCTACTAAGGATAGCTGGTCGTGTCATTTCGTGGCTAGTTGGTGTTCGTGTATACGGATCGTTAACTGTCTTCCTGTTTGTCCGATGTAGTGTTTTGTGCAGTCCTTGCATGGGATTTTGTACACTACATTAGTTTTGCTCATGTTGGGTATCGGGTCCTTTGTTCTGGTGAGTTGTTGTCTGAGCGTGGCTGTTGGTTTGTGTGCTGTTATGAGTCCTAGTGGTCGCAGTAGTCTGGCTGTCAGTTCAGAAATGCGCCTGATGTATGGTAGTGTGGCTCGTACTTTGGGCTGCGGCATGTCCTCGTTCCGTTGTCTCTCCCTTAGGCAAGGACTGCACAAAACACTACATCGGACAAACAGGAAAACAGTTAACGATCCGTATACACGAACACCAACTAGCCACGAAATGACACGACCAGCTATCCTTAGCCACACACACAGACGACAAGCAACATGAATTCGACTGGGACAACACTACCATTATAGGGCAAGCCAAACAGAGAACAGCCAGGGAATTCCTAGAGGCATGGCACTCATCCACAGACTCTATCAACAAACACATTGACCTGGACCCAATATACCGGCCACTACAGCGACAGCTGGAACTGACAACCGGAAGCGGCAGAGACAGGCCACTATAAATGCCGGAGGAAACAGCACAGAAGCGCTTCACAGGAGGCTCCCAAGCACTGAGGATGTCACCTAGACAGGGACGAAACGTTTGCAAGACAAATTCCCAGCTCGGCGAACAGAACCACAACAGAGGAAAGCAAGGCTGGAGATGTTAATGAGATAGAAAAGCACGGCTGATATGTTACAGAGAGAGGAAAGCAAGGCTGGAGATGTTACAGAGAGAGGAAAGCAAGGCTGGAGATGTTACAGAGAGAGGAAAGCAAGGCCGGAGATGTTACAGAGAGAGGAAAGCAAGGCTGGAGATGTTGCAGAGAGTGGAAAGCAAGTTTGCAGATGTTAAAAAGACCTCTCCATTTCTATCTCGCGTGACTGACTCAACACAGACATTTACTATAAACCAACTGACTCCCACAGCTACCGAGATTGCACCTCCTCCCACCATGCCCCCTGTAAAAAATGCCATCCTATATTCCCAATTCCTTTGCCTCCCCCGCATCTGCTCCCAGGAGGACCAGTTCCAATACTGAACAAGCCAGATGGCCTCCTTCTTCAAAGACCGCAATTTCCCCTCAGACGAGATTGATGATGCTCTCCACCACATCTCCTCTACTTCCCGCTCCTCTGCCCTTGAGCCCCGCACCTCCAATCGCCACCAGCACAGAACCCCACTGTTCCTCACCTACCACCCCACCAACTTCCACATACATCGTATCAGACATCGTCATTTCCGCCACCTCCAAACAGACCCCACCACCAAGGATATATTTCCTTTCCCTCCCCTCCCCTATCAGCGTTCCAGAAAGACCACTCCCTCCGCAACTCCCTCATCAGGTCCACACCCCACAACCAATCCAACCTCGACTCCCAGCACCTACCCCTGCAACCACAAGAAATACAAAACTTGCGCCCACACCTCCCCCCTCACTTCCCTCCAAGGCCCCAAGGGATCCTTCCATATCCATCACAAATTCCCCTGCACCTCCACACGCATCATTTACTGCATCCGCTGCACCCGATGTGGCTTCATATACATTGGGAGACAGGTCGCCTACTTGTGGAACATTTCAGGGAACACCTCTGGGACACCCGCACCAACCAACCCAACCGCCCTGTGGCTGAACACTTTAACTTC
Organism: Chiloscyllium punctatum; assembly: GCF_047496795.1. Classification (NCBI taxonomy): domain Eukaryota; kingdom Metazoa; phylum Chordata; class Chondrichthyes; order Orectolobiformes; family Hemiscylliidae; genus Chiloscyllium; species Chiloscyllium punctatum. The sequence continues at coordinate 66,964,076 of NC_092772.1, read as the reverse complement.
CCCTCCCACTCCGCCAAGGACATGCAGGTCCATGGCCTGATCCATCACCAGACCATGGCAACACGACGCCTGGAGGAAGAGTACGTCATCTTCCACCTAGGAATCTTCCAACCACAAGGGATGAATGCAGATTTCTCCAGCATCCATAATTCCCCTCCCGCACCTTATCTCAGTCCCAACCCTCGGACTCAGCGCCGCCATGTTGACCTGCAATCTTCTTCCCGACATCTCCGCCCCCACCCCCTCTCCGGCCTATCACCCTCACCTTAACCTCCTTCAAACTATCGCTTTCCCAACGCCCTACCCCCGTGTCCCTCCTCCCTACCTTTTATCTTAGCCTGCTTGGCACACCCTCCTCATTCCTGAAGAAGGGCTTATGCCCGAAATTTCGATTCTCCTGCTCCTTGGATGCTGCATGACCTGCTGCGCTATTCCAGCAACACTTTTCAGCTCTGATCTCCAGCATCTGCAGTCCTCAATTTCTCCTCTGATATTACATAGACAGGAAAGAAAGGCTGGAGATGTTACAGAGAGAGGAAAGCAAGTCAGGAGATGTCACAGCGATCGGAAAGCAAGCCTGGAGAGGTGACAGAGATAGGAATGCCAGGCTGGAGATGTTGCAGAGATAGGAAAGCAAGGCTGGAGATGTTACAGAGAGTGGAAAGCAAGGCTGGAGATGATACAGAGATAGGAAAGTAAGGTCAGAGATGTTACAGGGATAGGAAATTAAGACTGGAGTCCTTACAGAGAGAAGAAAGCAAGCCCGGAGATGTTACAGAGAGAGAGGAAAGGAAGGCTGGTGATGTTACAGTGGTAGGAAAACTAGTCTGGAGTTGGTACAGAGATAGAAAGCAAGGCTGGAGATATTACAGAGACAGAAATGCAAGGCTGGAGATGTTACAGAGATAGGAAAGCATTCTGGTAATGTTACAAAGAAGGAAAGCAAGTCTGGAGAGGTTACAGAGATTAGGAATGCCAGGCTGGAGATGTTAAAGATACAGCAAAGCAAGGCTGGAGATATTACGGAGAGAGGAAAGCAAGGCCGAAGATGCTACAGAGATAGGAAAGCCAGGTTAGAGATGTGACAGAGATAGGAAAGTAAGGCTGGTGACATTACAGAAATAGGAAAGTAAGACTGGAGATGTTAGAGTGACAGGAAAGTAAAGCTGGAGACGTTACAGAGATAGGAAAGCATCCTGGTAATGTTGCAGAGATAGCAAAGCAAGGCCGGAGATGTTACAGAGGTTGGAAAGCAAGGCTGGAGATGTTACAGAGATAATAAAACAAGTTAGGAGATGTTACAGAGAGAGGAAAGCAACGCTGGAGATGTTACGGAGAGAAGGAATCAAGGATGGAGATGTTACAGAGACAGAAAAGCAAGTTTGCAGATGTTACAGAAAGAGGAAATCAAGGCTGGAGATATTACAGAGAGAGGAAAGCAATGCTGGAGATGTTACAGATATAGGAAAGCAAGTTTGCAGATGTTACAGAGAGACGAAAGCAAGGCTGGAGATGTTAGAGAGAGAGGAAAGCAAGGCTTGTGATACAACAGAGATAGGAAAGCAAGGCAGGAGATGTTTCAGAGAGTGGTAAGCAAGGCCTGAGTTGTTACAGAGTTAGGAAAGCAAGGGTAGAGATGTTACAGAGAGGGGAAAGCAAGGCCGGAGATGTTACAGAGATAGGAGTGCAAGGTCGGACATGTTGCAGTTATAGGAAAGCAAGTTTGCAGATGTTACAGAGAGAGGAAAGCAAGGCAGAAGATGTTGCAGACAGTGGAAAGTAACGCTGGTGATGTTACAGAGATAGGAAGGCAAGGCTGGAGATGTTACAGAGATAGGAAAGCAAGGCTAGAGATGTTTCAGAGAAGGGAACGCAAAGCTGGAGATGTTACAGAGAGGGGAAAGCAAGGCCGGACATGTTGCCGTTATAGGAAAGCAAGTTTGCAGATGTTACAGAGAGAGGAAAGCAAAGCTGGAGATGTTACAGAGATAGGAAAGCAAGTTTGCAGATGTCAAAGAGAGAGGAAAGCAAAGCTGGAGATGTTACAGAGATAGGAAAGCAAGTTTGCAGATGTCACAGAGAGTGGATAGCAAGTTTGCAGATGTTACTGAGAGAGGAAAGCAAGGCTGCAAATGTTACAGAGAGAGGAGAGCAAAGCTGGATATGTTACAGAGAGAGGAAAGCTAGGCTGGATATGTTACAAAGATAGGAAAGCAATGTTGGAAATTATACAGAGATAGGAAAGCAATGCTAGAGATGTTACAGAAAAAGGAAAGCAAGTTTGCAGATGTTACAGAGAGATGAAAGCAAGCCTGGAAATGTTAGAGAGAGAGGAAAGCAAGGCTAGCGATATAACAGAAAAAAGGAAAGCAAGGCAGGAGTTGTTTCAGAGAGTGGAAAGCAAGGCCTGAGAGGTTACAGAGGTAGGAAAGCAATGCTGGAGTTGTTACAGAAATAGGAAAGCAAGGTGAGAGATGTGACAGAGATAGGAAAGTAAGGCTGGAGACGTTACAGAGATAGTAAAGCAAGATTGCAGATGTTACAGAGAGTGGAAAGCAAGGCTGGAGATATTACAGGGATAGGAAAGCAAGGCTGGAGATATTACTGAGATAGTAAAGCAAGTTTGCAGATGTCGCAGAGAGTGGAAAGCAAGTTTGCAGATGTTACAGAAAAAAGAAAGCAAGGCTGGAGATGTTACAGAGAGTGGATAGCAAGTTTGCAGATGTTACTGAGAGAGGAAAGCAAGTCTGGAGATGTTACAGAGAGTGGAAAGCAAGTTTGCAGATGTTACTGAGAGAGGAAAGCAAAGCTGGAGATGTTACAGAGATAGGAAACCAATTTTGCAGATGTTACAGAGAGTGGAAAGCAAGTTTGCAGATGTTACAGAGAGAGGACAGCAAGGCTGGAGATGTTACAGAGAGAGGACAGCAAGGGTCGAGATGTTACAGAGATAGGAAAGCAAGACCAGTGATAGAGAGAGGAACGCAAAGCTGGAGATGTTACAGAGAGAGGAAAGGAATGCTGGAGATGTTACAGAGATAGGAAAGCAAATTTGCAGATGTTACAGAGAGAGGAAAGCAAGGCTGAAAATGTTACAGAGAGTGGAAGGTAAGGCAGGTGATGTTACAGAGATAGGAAAGCAAGTTTGCAGATGTTACAGCGAGAGGAAAGCAAGGGTTGAGATGTTACAGAGATCAGAAGGCACGGCTGGCGATGTTACAGAAAGAGGAACGCAAAGCTGAACACGTTACAGAGAGAGGAATGCAAGCCTCGAGTTGATACAGAGATAGTAAAGCAAGTTTTCAGATGTTACACAGAGTGGAAAGCAAGGCTGGAGATGTTACAGAGAGTGGAAAGCAAAGCTGGAGATGTTACAGAAATAGGAAAGCAAAGCCAGTGATGTTCAGAGACAGGAATGCAAGGTTCGGAGTTGTTAAAGATTTCGGAAAGCAAGTTTGCAGATGTTACAGAGAGAGTAAAACAAGGCTGGAGATATTACAGAGAGAGGAAAGCAAATCTGGAGATGTTACAGATATAGGAAAGCAATTTTGCAGATGTTACAGAGAGAGGAAAGCAAGGATCGAGATGTTACAGAGATAGGAAAGGAAGGCTGGAGATGTTACAGCGAGAGGAAAGCAAGGCTGCAGATGTTAGAGAGAGGAACGCAAAGCTGGAGATGTTACGGATTGAGGAAAGCAAGTTTGGAGATGTTATGGAGAGAGGAAACAAGGGTCAAGATGCGACCGAGATAGGAAAGCAACGCTGGAGATTTTACAGAGAGAGGAAAGCGTGACCGGACATGTTAAAGAGAGAGGATAACAAGGCTGGAAATGTTACAGAGATAGGAAAGCAAGGTTGCAGTTGTTACAGTAAGAGGAAAGCAAGGCTGGAGATGTCCCAGAGATAGCAAAGCAAGTTTGCAGATGTTACAGAGATAGGAAAGCAAGGCTGAAGATGTTACAGACTGTGCAAAGCAAGGCTGGAGACGTTACAGAGAGTGCAAAGCAAGGCTGCAGATGTTACAGAGAGAGGAACGCAAAGCTGGAGATGTTGTCGAGAGTGGAAAGCAAGGCTGGAGATGTTACAGTGATAGGAAAGCAAGACAGGAGATGTAACAGAGAGAGGGAAGCAAGGCTGGAGATGTTACAGAGATAGGAAAGCAAGTTGGCAGTTGTTACAGTAAGAGGAAAGCAAGGCTGGAGATGTTTCAGAGATAGGAAAGCAAGGCTGGAGATGTTAGAGAGAGAAACGCAAAGCTGGAGATGTTACAGAGAGACGAAAGCAAGGCTGGAGATGTTACAGAGAGAGCTAAGCAAGGCTAGAGATGTTACAGTGATAGGAAAGCAAGACAGGAGATGTAAGAGAGGGGAAAGCAAGGCTGGACATGGTTCAGATGGTGGAAAGCAAGGTCGGGTATGTTACAGAGATAGGAAAGCAAAGTTGGAGATGGTTCAGATAGTGGAAAGCAAGGTCGGAGATGTTACAGAGAGAGGAAAGCAAGTTTGCAGCTGTAACAGAGAGAGGAACGAAAGGCTGGATATGTTACAGAGAGAGGAACGCAAAGCTGGAGATGTTTCAGAGAGTGGAAAGCAAGGCTGCAGATGTTACAGGCAGAGGATCGTAACGCTGGAGATGTTACAGAGAGAGGAAAGCAAGGCTGGAGATGGTTCAATAGTGGAAAGCAAGTCCGGCGATGTTACAGAAATAGTAAAGCATGTTTGCAGATGTAACACAGAGAGGAAAGCAAGGCTGGAGATGATACAGAGATAGGAAGGTACGTTCGGAGATGTTACAGAGAGAGGAAAGCAAAGCTGGAGATGTTACAGAGATAGGAAAGCAAGTTTGCAGATGTTACTGAGAGAGGAAAGCAAGGCTAGTGATGTTACTGAGAGAGAAAAGCAATGCTAGAGATGTTACAGAGAGTGGAAAGCAAGGCTGCAAATGTTACAGAGAGAGGAGAGCAAAGCTGGATATGTTACAGAGAGAGAAAAGCTAGGCTGAATATGTTACAAAGATAGGAAAGCAATGTTGGAAATTATACAGAGATAGGAAAGCAATGCTAGAGATGTTACAGAAAAAGGAAATCAAGTTTGCAGATGTTACAGAGAGATGAAAGCAAGCCTGGAGATGTTAGTGAGAGAGGAAAGCAAGGCTAGCGATATAACAGAGAAAGGAAAGCAAGGCAGGAGTTGTTTCAGAGAGTGGAAAGCAAGGCCTGAGAGGTTACAGAGATAGGAAAGCAATGCTGGAGTTGTTACAGAAATAGGAAAGCAAGGTAAGAGATGTGACAGAGATAGGAAAGTAAGGCTGGAGACGTTACAAAGATAGTAAAGCAAGTTTGCAGATGTTACAGAGAGTGGAAAGCAAGGCTGGAGATATTACAGGGATAGGAAAGCAAGGCTGGAGATATTATTGAGATAGTAAAGCAAGTTTGCAGATGTCGCAGAGAGTTGAAAGCAAGTTTGCAGATGTTACAGAGAGAAGAAAGCAAGGCTGGAGATGTTACAGAGAGTGGATAGCAAGTTTGCAGATGTTACTGAGAGAGGAAAGCAAAGCTGGAGATGTTACAGAGAGAGGAAAGCAAGGCTGGAGATGTTCCAGAGATAGCAAAGCACGTTTGCAGATGTTACAGAGAGAGGAAAGCAATGCTGGAGATGTTGCAGGGAGAGCAAAGCAAGGCTGGAGATGTTACAGAGAGAGGAACGCAAAGCTGGAGAGATTACAGAGAGAGGAAAGCATGGCCGGAGATGTTACAGAGATCGGAAAGCAAGTTTGCCGATTTAACAGAGAGAGAGGAAAGCAAGGCTGGAGATGTTACAGAGATAGGAAAGCAATGCTGGAGATTTTACAGGTATAGGAAAGCAAGTTTGCAGATGTTACAGAGAGACGAAAGCAAGGCTGGAGATGTTAGAGAGAGAGGAAAGCAAGGCTAGCGATATAACAGAGATAGGAAAGCAAGGCAGGAGATGTTTCAGAGAGTGGAAAGCAAGGCTGGAGATGTTACAGAGATAGGAAAGCAAGGGACGAGATGTTACAGAGAGAGGAAATCAAGGCTGGAGATATTACAGAGAGTGGAAAGCAAGTCTGGAAATGTTATAGAGAGAGGAAGCAAGGATGGAGATGTTGCAGACAGTGGAGAGCAAGGCTGGAGACGTTACAGTGATAGGAATGCAAGGCTGGAGATGTTACAGAGATAGGAAAGCAATTTTACAGATGTCACAGAGAGAGGAAAGCAAGGCTGGAGATGGTTCAGATAGTGGAAAGCAAGGTCGGATTTGTTACAGAGAAAGGAAAGCAAGTTTGCAGATGTAACAGAGAGAGGAAAGCAAGGCTGGATATGTCACAGAGAGAGGAACGCAAAGCCTGAGATGTTACAGAGATAGGAAAGCAAGGCTAGAGATGTTACAGAGGGTGGAAAGCAAGGCTAGAGATATTACAGAGAGAAGAAAGCAAGTTTGCAGATGTCACAGAGGGAGGAAAGCAAAGCTGGAGATGGTTCAGATAGTGGAAAGCAAGGCCAGAGATGTTACAGATATAGCAAAGCAAGTTTGCAGACGTAACAAAGAGAGGAATGCAAGGCTGGAGATGTTACAGAGAGAGGAAAGCAAGGCTGTACATGTTACAGACAGTGGAGAGCAAGGCTGGAGACGTTACAGAGATAGGAAAGCAAGTTTGCAGATATTACAGAGAGAGGAAAGCAAGGCTGGAGATGTTTCACACAGTGGAAAGCAAGGCTGAAGATGTTACAGAGAGAGGAACGCAATGCTGGAGATGTTACAGAGAGAGGAAAGCAAGGCTGTAGATGGTTCAGAGATAGGAATGCAAGGCTGGAGATGTTACAGAGAGAGGAAAGCAAGGCTAGTGATATAACACAGATAGGAAAGCAAGGCAGGAGATGTTTCAGACAGTGGAAAGCAAGGCCTGAGATGTTACAGAGATAGGAAAGCAAGTTTGCAGATGTTACTGAGAGAGGAAAGCAAAGGTCGAGATGCTACCGAGATAGGAAAGCAACGCTGGAGATGTTACAGAGAGAGGAACGCAATGCGGGAAATGTTACAGAGATAGGAAAGCAAGTTGGCAGATGTTACAGTAAGAGGAAAGCAAGGCTGGAGATGTTACAGAGATAGAAAAGCAAGGCTAGAGTTGTTACACAGATAGGAATGCAAGGCTGGAGATGTTACAGAGAGTGGAAAGCAAGGCTGCAGATGTTTCAGAGAGTGGAAAGCAAGGCTGCAGATGTTACAGAGATCAGAAAGCAAGGCTAGAGATGTTACAGAGAGGGGAAAAAAGGCTGGAGATGTTACAGAGATAGGAAAGCAATGCTGGACAATTTACAGGTATAGGAAAGCAAGTTTGCAGATGTCAAAGAGAGACGAAAGCAAGGCTAGCGATATAACAGAGATAGGAAAGCAAGGCAGATGTTTCAGAGACGGGAAAGCAGGCCTGAGTTGTTACAGACATAGGAAAGCAAGGGACGGGATGTTACAGAGATAGGAAATCAAGGCAGGAGATGTTACAGAGAGTGGAACGCCAAGCCGGAGATGTTACAGAGAGAGGAAAGCAAGGCTGGAGATTATACAGAGATAGGAAAGCAAGATCGGAGATGATACAGAGATAGGAAAGCAAGTTTACAGATGTAACAGAAAGAGCAAAGCAAGGCTAGAGATGTTACAGAGAGAGGAATGCAAGGCTAGAGATGTTACAGGGAGAGGAAAGCAAGTTTGAAGATGTTACAGAGGGAGGAAAGCAAGGCTGGAGATGTAATTGAGAGAGGAAAGCAAAGCTGGAGATGTTACAGACAGTGGAGAGCAAGGCTAGAGACGTTACAGAGATAGAGAAGCAAGGCTGGAGATGTTACAGAGATAGGAATGCAAGGCTGGAGATGGTTCAGATTGTGGAAAGGAAGGCCAGAGATGTTACAGAGATAGCAAAGCAAGTTTGCAGATGTAACAGAGAGAGGAAAGCATGGCCGGAGATGTTACAGAGATCCGAAAGCAAGGCTAGAGATGTTACAGAGAGAGGAAGGCAAGGCTAGAGATGTTACAGAGAGAGGAAAGCAAGGCTGGAGATGATATTGAGAGAGGAAAGCAATGCGGGAGATGTTACAGGGAGGGCAAAGCAAGGCTAGAGATGTTACAGAGATAGGAATGCAAGGCTGGAGATGTTACAGATAGTGCAAAGCAAGGCTGGAGATGTTTCAGAGAGTGGGAAGCAAGGCAGGAGATATTACAGAGATAGCAAAGCAAGTTTGCAGATGTTACAGAGATAGGAAAGCAAGGCTGGAGATGTTACAGACAGTGGAAAGCAATGTTGGAGATGTTACAGACAGTGCAAAGCAAGGCTGGAGATGTTACAGGGAGAGCAAAGCAAGGCTGGTGATGTTACAGAGAGAGGAACGCAAAGCTGGAGAGGTTACAGAGAGAGGAAAAAAGGCTGGTGATGTTACAGACACAGGAAAGCAATGCTGGAGATTTTACAAGTACAGGAAAGAAAGTTTGCAGGTGTTACAGAGAGACGAAAGCAAGGCTGGAGATGTGAGTGCGAGAGGAAAGCAAGGCTAGCGATATAACAGAGATAGGAAAGCATTTCTTGAGATGTTAGAAAGAGAGGAAAGCAAAGCCTGAGATGTTACAGTAATAGGAAAGCAAGGCTGGAGATGTTGTCGAGAGTGGAAAGCAAGGCTGGAGATGTTACAGAGAGAGGAAAGCAAGGCTGGAGATGTTACCGAGAGAGGAAAGCAAACTGCAGATGGTTTCAGATAGTGGAAACCAAGGTCGGACATGTTACAGAGATGGGAAAGCAGGTTTGCAGATGGTTCAGATCGTGGAAAGCAAGGCTGGATATGTTACAGAGAGAGGAACGCCAAGCTGGTAATGTTACAGGGAGGGCAAAGCAAGGCTAGAGATGTTACAGAGAGTGGAAAGCAAGGCTGGAGATGTTTCAGAGATAGGAAAGCAAGTTTGCAGATGTTACAGAGAGAGGAAAGCAACGCTGGAGATGTTACAGGGTGGGTAAAGCAAGGCTACAGATGTTACAAAGATAGGAAAGCAAGGCTGGAGATGTTACAGACAGTGGAAAGCAATGTTGGAGATGTTACAGACAGTGCAAAGCAAGGCTGGAGATGTTACAGGGAGAGCAAAGCAAGGCTGGTGATGTTACAGAGAGAGGAACGCAAAGCTGGAGAGGTTACAGAGAGAGGAAAGCAAGGCTGGAGATGGTTCAAAGAGAGGAAAAAAGGCTGGAGATGTTACAGAGATAGGAAAACAATGCTGGAGATTTTACAAGTACAGGAAAGAAAGTTTGCAGATGTTACAGAGAGACGAAAGCAAGGCTGGAGATGTGAGTGAGAGAGGAAAGCAAGGCTAGCGATATAACAGACACAGGAAAGCAAGGCAGGAGATGTTTCAGAGAGTGGAAAGCAACGCCTGAGATGTTACAGAGATAGGAAAGCAAGGGACGAGATGTTACAGAGATAGGAAATCAAGGCTGGAGTTGTTACAGAGAGTGAAAGGCAAAGCCGGAGATGTTAGAGAGAGAGGAAAGCAAGGCTTGACATGTTTCAGAGAGTGAAAAGCAAGGCTGGAGATGTTACAGAGAGAGGAACGCAAGGCTGGAGATGTTACAGAGAGAGGAACGCAAGGCTGGAGATGTTACTGAGATAGGAAAACAAGGCTGGAGATGTTACAGAGAGAGGAAAGCAAGGCTTGACATGTTTCAGAGAGTGAAAAGCAAGGCTGGAGATGTTACAGAGAGAGGAAAGCAAGGCTGGAGCTGTTACAGTAATAGGAAATCAAGGCTGGAGATGTTACAGAGAGTGGAAAGCAAGGCTGCAGATGTTACAGAGAGAGGAACGCAAGGCTGGAGATGTTACAGTGATAGGAAAGCAAGGCTGGAGATGTTACAGTGACAGGAAAGCAAGGCTGGTGATGTTACAGAGAGAGGAAAGCAAGGCTGGAGATGTGAGTGAGAGAGGAAAGCAAGGCTAGCGATATAACAGAGACAGGAAAGCAAGGCTGGAGATGTTTCAGAGAGTGGAAAGCAAGGTCTGAGATGTTACAGAGATAGGAAAGCAAGGGACGAGATGTTACAGAGATAGGAAATCAAGGCTGGAGTTTTTACAGAGAGTGAAACGCAAAGCCGGAGATGTTACTGAGAAAGGAAAACAAGGCTGGAAATGTTACAGAGAGAGGAACGCAAGGCTGGAGATGTTACTGAGATAAGAAAACAAGGCTGGAGATGTTACCGTGAGAGGAAAGCAAGGCTGGAGATGTTACAGAGAGAGGAAAGCAAAGCTGCAGATGGTTCAGACAGTGGAAAGCAAGGTCGGACATGTTACAGAGATGGGAAAGCAAGTTTGCAGATGGTTCAGATCGTGGAAAGCAAGGCTGGATATGTTACAGAGAGAGGATCGCAAAGCTGGAGATGTTACAGAGATTGCAAAGCAAGTTTGTAGATGTCACAGAGAGAGGAATGCAAGGCTGGAGATGTTACAGGGAGAGCAAAGCAAGGCTAGAGATGTTACAGAGAGACGAAAGTTATGCGGAAGATGTTACAGAGAGAGGAAAGCAAGTTTGCAGATGTTACTGAGAGAGGAAAGCAAGGGTCGAGATGCTACCGAGATAGGAAGCAACGCTGGAGATGTTACAGAGAGAGGAACGCAATGCTGGAAATGGTACAGAGACAGCAAAGCAAGTTTGCAAATGTTACAGTCAGAGGAAAGCAAGGCTGGAGATGTTACAGAGAGAGGAAAGCAAGGCTGGAGATGTTACAGTAAGAGGAAAGCAAGGCTGGAGATGTTACAGAGAGAGGAACGCAAAGCTGGAGAGGTTAAAGAGAGAGGAAAGCATGGCCGGAGATGTTACAGAGAGAGAAACGCAAGGCTGGAGATGTTACAGACAGTGCAAAGCAAGGCCGGAGATGTTACAGAGAGAGAAACGCAAGGCTGGAGATGTTACAGACAGTGCAAAGCAAGGCCGGAGATGTTACAGAGATCGGAAAGCAAGGCTAGAGATGTTACAGAGAGGGGAAAAAAACGCTGGAGATGTTACAGAGATAGGAAAGCAATGCTGGAGATTTTACAGGTATAGGAAAGCAGGTTTGCAGATGTTAAAGAGAGACGAAAGCAAGGCTGGAGATGTTAGAGAGAAAGGAAAGCAAGGCTAGCGATATAACAGAGATAGGAAAGCAAGGCAGGAGATGTTTCAGAGACGGGAAAGCAGGCCTGAGATGTTACAGAGATAGGAAAGCAAGGGACGAGATGTTACAGAGAGAGGAAAGCAAGGCCGGAGATGTTACTGAGAGAGGAAAGCAAGACTGGAGATTGTTCAATAGGGGAAAGCAAGGCCGGTGATGTTACAAAGATAGGAAAGCAAGTTTGCAGATGTAATAGAGAGAGGAAAGCAAGGCTGGAGATGATACAGAGATAGGAAAGCAAGATCGGAGATAATATAGAGATAGGAAAGCAAGTTTGCAGATGTAAGAGAGAGAGCAAAGCAAGGCGAGAGATGTTACAGAGAGAGGAAGGCAAGGCTAGAGATGTTACAGAGAGAGGAAAGCAAGGCTTGATGTGTTAAAAATAGGAATGCAAGTTTGCAGATGTTACAGAAAGAAAGCAAGGCTGGAGATGTTACAGAGAGTGGAAAGCAAGTTTGCAGATGTTTCAGAGGGAGGAAAGCAAGGCTGGAGATGATATTGAGAGAGGAAAGCAATGCTGGAGATGTTACAGGGAGGGCAAAGCAAGGCTAAAGATGTTACAGAGATAGGAATGCAAGGCTGGAGATTAGATTAGATTAGATTAGATTACTTACAGTGTGGAAACAGGCCCTTCGGCCCAACAAGTCCACACCGCCCCGCCGAAGCGCAACCCACCCATACCCCTACATCTACTCCTTACCTAACACTATGGGCAATTTAGCATGGCCAATTCACCTGACCTGCACATCTTTGGAGTGTGGGAGGAAACCGGAGCAACCGGAGGAAACCCACGCAGACACGGGGAGAACGTGCAAACTCCACACAGACAGTCGCCTGAGGCGGGAATTGAACCCGGGTCTCTGGCGCTGTGAGGCAGCAGTGCTAACCACTGCAGATGTTACAGATAGTGGAAAGCAAGGCTGGAGATGTTTCAGAGAGTGGGAAGCAAGGCAGGAGATATTACAGAGATAGCAAAGCAAGTTTGCAGATATTACAGAGATAGCAAAGCAGGTTTGCAGAGGTTACACAGAGAGGAAAGCAAGGCTGAGGATGTTACAGGGAGAGCAAAGCAAGGCTGTAGATGGTTCAGATAGTGGAAAGCAACGCCTGAGATGTTGCAGAGATAGGAAAGCAAGGCTGGAGATGTTACATAGAGACGAAAGCAAGGCGGAAGATGTTACAGAGAGAGGAAAGCAAGGCTTGAGATGTTACAGAGATAGGAAAGCAAGTTTGCAGATGTTACTGAGAGAGGAAAGCAAGGGTCGAGATGCTACCGAGATAGGAAAGCAACGCTGGAGATGTAACAGAGAGAGGAACGCATTGCTGGAGATGTTATGGAGAGAGGAAAGCAAGGCTGGAGATTTTAAAGAGAGAGGAAAGCAAGTTTGCAGATGTTACAGAGAGAGGTAAGCAATGCTGGAGATGTTACAGGGAGGGCAAAGCAAGGCTAGAGATGTTACAGAGATAGGAATGCAAGGCTGAAGATGTTACAGAGAGAGGAAAGCAATGCTGGAGATTTTACAGGTACAGGAAAGCAAGTTTGCAGATGTTACAGAGAGGCGAAAGCAAGGCTGGAGATGTGAGTGAGAGAGGAAAGCAATGCTAGCGATATAACAGAGATAGGAAAGCAAGGCAGGAGATGTTTCAGAGAGTGGAAAGCAAGGCCTGAGATGTTACAGTGATAGGAAAGCAAGGCTGGAGATGTTGTCGAGAGTGGAAAGCAAGGTTGGAGATGTTACAGTGATAGGAAAGCAAGACTGGAGATGTTAGAAAGAGAGGAAAGCAAGGCCTGAGATGTTACACTGATAGGAAAGAAAGGCTGGAGATGTTACAGAGAGAGGAAAGCAAGGCTGGAGATGTTACCGAGAGAGGAAAGCAAACTGCAGATGGTTACAGATAGTGGAAAGCAAGGCTGGATATGTTACAGAGAGAGGAACGCCAAGCTGGTAATGTTACAGGGAGGGCAAAGCAAGGCTAGAAATGTTACAGAGAGTGGAAAGCAAGGCTGGAGATGTTTCAGAGATAGGAAAGCAAGTTTGCAGATGTTACTGAGAGAGGAAAGCAACGCTGGAGATGTTACAGGGAGGGTAGAGCAAGGCTACAGATGTTACAAAGATAGGAAAGCAAGGCTGGAGATGTTACAGACAGTGGAAAGCAATGTTGGAGATGTTACAGACAGTGCAAACCAAGGCTGGAGATGTTACAGTCAGTGCAAAGCAAGGCTGGAGATGTTACAGACAGTGCAAAGCAAGGCTGGAGATGTTACAGCGAGAGCAAAGCAAGGCTGGAGAGGTTACAGAGAGAGGAAAGCAAGGCTGGAGATGGTTCAAAGAGAGGAAAAAAGGCTGGAGATGTTACAGAGATAGGAAAGCAATGCTGGAGACTTTACAAGTACAGGAAAGAAAGTTTGCAGATGTTACAGAGAGACGAAAGCAAGGCTGGAGATGTGAGTGAGAGAGGAAAGCAAGGCTAGTGATATAACAGAAACAGGAAAGCAAGGGAGGAGATAATTCAGAGAGTGGAAAGCAAAGCCTGAGATGTTACAGAGATAGGAAAGCAAGGGACGAGATGTTACAGAGATAGGAAATCAAGGCTGCAGATGTTACAGAGAGTGGAACGCAAAGCTGGAGATGTTACTGAGACAGGAAAACAAGGCTGGAGATGCTACCGTGAGAGGAAAGCAAGGCTTGAGATGTTTCAGAGAGTGGAAAGCAAGGCTGCAGATATTACCGACAGAGGAATGCAAAGCTGGAGATGTTGTCGAGAGTGGAAAGCAAGGCTGGAGATGTTACAGTGATAGGAAAACAAGGCTGGAGATGTTAGCGTGAGAGGAAAGCAAGGCTGCAGATGTTACAGAGAGAGGAAAGCAAGGCTGGAGATGTGACTGAGAGAGGAAAGCAAGGCTAGCGATATAACAGAGACAGGAAAGCAAGGCAGGAGATGTTTCAGAGAGTGGAAAGCAAGGCCTGAGATGTTACAGAGAGAGGAAAGCAAGGCAGGAGATATGAGTGAGAGAGGAAAGCAAGGCGGGAGATGTTACCGAGAGAAAAAAGTAAGGCTGGAGATGTTACCGAGAGAGGAAAGCAAAGGTGCAGATGGTTCAGATAGTGGAAAGCAAGATCGGACATGTTACAGAGATGGGAAAGCAAGTTTGCAGATGGTTCAGATCGTGGAAAGCAAGGCTGGATATGTTACAGAGAGAGGAACGCAAAGCTGGAGATGTTACAGAGATTGCAAAGCAAGTTTGCAGATGTTACAGAGAGCCGAAAGCAAGGTGGAAGATGTTACAGAGAGAGGAAAGCAAGGGTCGAGATGCTACCGAGACAGGAAAGCAAGGCTGGAGATGTTACAGAGAGAGGAACGCAATGCTGGAAATGTTACAGAGATAGCAAAGCAAGTTTGCAGATGTTACAGTAAGAGGAAAGCAAGGCTGGAGATGTTACAGAGATAGAAAAGCAAGGCTAGAGATGTTACTAAGATAGGAAAACAAGGCTGGAGATGTTACCGTGAGACGAAAGCAAGGCTTGAGATGTTTCAGAGAGTGGAAAGCAAGGCTACAGATATTACAGACAGGGGAACGCAAAGCTGGAGATGTTGTCGAGAGTGGAAAGCAAGGCTGGAGATGTGACAGAGAGAGGAAAGCAAAGCTGCAGATGGTTCAGATAGTGGAAAGCAAGGTCGGAAATGTTACAGAAATGGAAAAGCAAGTTTGCAAATGGTTCAGATTGTGGAAAGCAAGGCTGGATATGTTACAGAGAGAGGAACGCAAAGCTGGAGATGTTACAGAGAGAGGAAAGCAAGGCTGCAGATGTTACAGACAGTGGGACGTAACGCTGGAGATGTTACAGAAAGACGAAAGCAAGGCCGGAGATGTTACAGAGATAGGAAAGCAAGGCTGGAGATTTTACAGGTACAGGAAAGCAAGTTTGCAGATGTTACAGAGAGACGAATGCAAGGCTAGAGATGTGAGTGAGAGAGGAAAGCAAGGCTAGCGATATAACAGAGATAGGAAAGCAAGGCAAGAGATGTTTGAGAGATGGGAAAGCATGGGACAAGATGTTACAGAGATATGAAAGCAAGGCTGGAGATGTTACTGAGATAGGAAAATAAGGCTGGAGATGTTACCGTGAGAGGAAAGCAAGGCTTGAGATGTTTCAGAGAGTGGAAAGCAAGTAGGCAGATATTACAGACAGAGGAACGCAAAGCTGGAGATGTTGTAGAGAGTGGAAAGCAAGGCTGGAGATGTTACAGTGATAGGAAAGCAAGACAGGAGATGTAACAGAGAGAGGAAAGCAAGGCTGGAGATGTTACAGAGAGTAAAAAGCAAGGCTGGAGACGTTACAGCGAGAGGAAAGCAAAGCTGGAGATGGTTCAGATCGTGGAAAGCAAGGCCCGAGATGATACAGAGATAGGAAAGCAAGTTTGCAGATGTAACAGAGAGAGCAAAGCAAGGCTAGAGATGTTACAGAGAGTGGAAAGCAATGCTGGATATGTTACAGAGAGAGGAAAGCAAGGCTGGATATGTTACAGAGAGAGGAAAACAAGGCTGGAGGTGTTACAGAGAGATAAAAGCAAGGCTAGAGATGTTACAGAAATAGGAAAGCAAGGCTGGAGATGTTGCAGAGATAGCAAAGCAAGTTTTCAGATGTTACAGAGAGACGAAAGCAAGGCTGGAGATGTTACAGACGAAAGCAAGGTGGAAGATGTTACAGAGAGAGGAAAGCAAGGCTAGCGATATAACTGAGACAGGAAAGCAAGGCAGGAGATGTTTCATAGAGTGGAAAGCAAAGCCTGAGATGTTACAGAGATATGAAAGCAAGGCTGGAGATGTTACAGAGATAGGATAGCAAGGCTGGAGATGTTACAGAGAGAGGAATGCAAGGCTGGAGATGTTACCGTGAGAGGAATGCATAGCTGGAGATGTTGTAGAGAGTGGAAAGCAAGGCTGCAGATATTACAGATAGAGGAACGCAAAGCTGGAGATGTTGTAGAGAGTAGAATGCAAGGCTGGAGATGTTACAGTGATAGGAAAGCAAGACAGGAGATGTAACAGAGAGAGGAAAGCATGGCCGGAGATGTTACAGAGGGAGGAAAGCAAGGCTGGAGATGTTACAGACAGTGGAGAGCAAGGCCGGAGACGTTACAGAGATAGGATAGCAATTTTGCACATGTTACATAGAGAGGAAAGCAAGGCTAGAGATGTAACCCTAACCCTAACCTTATCGCAAGGCTGGAGATGTTAGAGAGAGAGGAAATCAAGGGACGAGATGTTACAGAGATAGGAAATCAAGGCTGGAGATGTTACAGAGAGAGGAAAGCAAGGCTGGAGATGTTTCACAGAGAGGAACGCAAGGCTGGAGATGTTACTGAGATAGGAAAACAAGGCTGGAGATGTAACTGTGAGAGGAAAGCAAGGCTTGAGATGTTTCAGAGAGTGGAAAGCAAGGCTGCAGATATTACAGACAGAGGAATGCAAAGCTGGAGATGTTGTCGAGAGTGGAAAGCAAGGCTGGAGATGTTACAGTGATAGGAAAGCAAGACAGGAGATGTAACAGAGAGAGGAAAGCAAGGCTGGAGATGTTACAGAGAGAAGAAAGCAAGGCTGGAGATGTTACAGAGAGTGGAAAGCAAGTCGGCAGATATTACAGACAGAGGAACGCAAAGCTGGAGATGTTGTAGAGAGTGGAAAGCAAGGCTGGAGATGTTACAGTGATAGGAAAGCAAGACAGGAGATGTAACAGAGAGAGGAAAGCAAGGCTGGAGATGTTACAGAGAGAGGAAAGCAAGGCTGCAGATGTTACAGAGAGAGGAAAGCAAGGCTGTAGATAGTTCAGATAGTGGAAAGCAAGGCCGGAGAAGTTACAGAGATTGCAAAGCAAGGCTGGAGATGTTACAGAGAGAGGAAAGCAAGGCTATCGATATTACTGAGACAGGAAAGCAAGGCAGGAGATGTTACAGCGAGTGGTAAACAAGGCTGGTGATGTTACAGTGATAGGAAAGCAAGACAGGAGATGTTACAGAGAGAGGAAAGCAAGGCTGGAGATGTTATAGACAGTGGAAGCAAGGCTGGAGATGTTACAGAGAGAGGAAAGCAAGGCTGGAGATGTTATAGACAGTGGAGAGCAAGGCTGGAGACGTTACAGAGATAGGAAAACAGGGCTGGAGATGTTACAGAGATAGGAATGCAAGGCTGGAGAAGTTTCAGAGAGTGGGAAGCAAGGCAGGAGATGTTACAGAGATAGCAAAGCAAGTTTGCAGATGTTACAGTAAGAGGAAAGCAAGGCTGGAGATGTTACAGAGATAGAAAAGCAAGGCTAGAGATGTTACTAAGATAGGAAAACAAGGCTGGAGATGTTACCGTGAGACGAAAGCAAGGCTTGAGATGTTTCAGAGAGTGGAAAGCAAGGCTACAGATATTACAGACAGGGGAACGCAAAGCTGGAGATGTTGTCGAGAGTGGAAAGCAAGGCTGGAGATGTGACAGAGAGAGGAAAGCAAAGCTGCAGATGGTTCAGATAGTGGAAAGCAAGGTCGGAAATGTTACAGAAATGGAAAAGCAAGTTTGCAAATGGTTCAGATTGTGGAAAGCAAGGCTGGATATGTTACAGAGAGAGGAACGCAAAGCTGGAGATGTTGCAGAGAGAGGAAAGCAAGGCTGCAGATGTTACAGACAGAGGGACGTAACGCTGGAGATGTTACAGAAAAACGAAAGCAAGGCCGGAGATGTTACAGAGATAGGAAAGCAAGGCTGGAGATGTTACAGAGATAGGAAAGCAATGCTGGAGATGTTACAGAGAGTGGAAAGCAATGCTGGATACGTTACAGAGAGAGGAAAGCAAGGCTGGAGATGTTACAGAGACGGGTAAGCAAGTTTGCAGATGTCATAGAGAGTGGAAAGCAAGTTTGCAGATGTTACAGCGAGAAGAAAGCAAGGCTGGAGATGTTACAGAGAGTGGAAAGCAAGTTTGCAGATATTACAGAGGGAGGAAAGCAAGGCTGGAGATGTTACTGAGAGAGGAAAGCAAAGCTGGAGATGGTTCAGATCATGGAAATCAAGGCCGGAGATGTTACAGAGATAGCAAAGCAAGTTTGCAGATGTAACAAAGAGAGGAAAGCAAGGCTAGAGATGTTACAGATGTAGGAAAGCAAGGCTGGAGATGTTACAGAGAGAGGAAAGCAAGGCTGGAGATGTTATAGACAGTGGAAGCAAGGCTGGAGATGTTGCATACAGTAGAGAGCAAGGCTGGAGACGTTACAGAGATAGGAAAACAGGGTTGGAGATGTTACAGAGATAGGAATGCAAGGCTGGAGAAGTTTCAGAGAGTGGGAAGCAAGGCAGGAGATGTTACAGAGATAGCAAAGCAAGTTTGCAGATGTTACAGAGAGAGGAAAGCAAGGCAGGAGATGTTACAGAGAGAGAAATGCAAAGCTGGAGTTGTTACAGTGAGTGGAAAGCAAGGCCGGAGATGTTACAGAGATAGGAAAGCAATTTTGCAGATGTTACAGAGAGACGAAAGCAAGGCTGTAGATGGTTCAGATACTGGAAAGCAAGGCCGGAGATGTCACAGAGAGAGGAAAGCAAGGCCGGAGATGTTACAGAGATAGGAAAGCAATTTTGCAGATGTTACAGAGAGAGGAAAGCAAGGCTGGAGGTGTTACAGAGAGATGAAAGCAAGTTTGCAGATGTTACAGAGAGACGAAAGCAAGGCTGTAGATGGTTCAGATACTGGAAAGCAAGGCCGGAGATGTCACAGAGAGAGGAAAGCAAGGCTGGAGATGTTACAGAGAGACGAAAGCAAGGCTGGAGATGTTACAGAGAGACAAAAGCAAGGCTGTAGATGGTTCAGATAGTGGAAAGCAAGGCCGGAGATGTCACAGAGAGAGGAAAGCAAGGCTGGAGATGTTACAGAGAGACGAAAGCAAGGCTGGAGATGTTACAGACAGACGAAAGCAAGGTGGAAGATGTTACAGAGAGAGGAAAGCAAGGCTAGCGATATAACTGAGACAGGAAAGCAAGGCAGGAGATGTTTCATAGAGTGGAAAGCAAAGCCTGAGATTTTACAAAGATATGAAAGCAAGGCTGGAGATGTTACAGAGATAGGAAAGCAAGGCTGGAGATGTTACAGAGAGAGGAATGCAAGGCTGGAGATGTTACCGTGAGAGGAATGCATAGCTGGAGATTTTGTAGAGAGTGGAAAGCAAGGCTGCAGATATTACAGACAGAGGAACGCAAAGCTGGAGATGTTGTAGAGAGTAGAATGCAAGGCTGGAGAAGTTACAGTGATAGGAAAGCAAGACAGGAGATGTAACAGAGAGAGGAAAGCATGGCCGGAGATGTTACAGAGGGAGGAAAGCAAGGCTGGAGATGTTACAGACAGTGGAGAGCAAGGCCGGAGACGTTACAGAGATAGGATAGCAATTTTGCACATGTTACATAGAGAGGAAAGCAAGGCTAGAGATGTAACCCTAACCCTAACCCTATCGCAAGGCTGGAGATGTTAGAGAGAGAGGAAATCAAGGGACGAGATGTTACAGAGATAGGAAATCAAGGCTGGAGATGTTACAGAGAGAGGAAAGCAAGGCTGGAGATGTTTCACAGAGAGGAACGCAAGGCTGGAGATGTTACTGAGATAGGAAAACCAGGCTGGAGATGTAACCGTGAGAGGAAAGCAAGGCTTGAGATGTTTCAGAGAGTGGAAAGCAAGGCTGCAGATATTACAGACAGAGGAATGCAAAGCTGGAGATGTTGTCGAGAGTGGAAAGCAAGGCTGGAGATGTTACAGTGATAGGAAAGCAAGACAGGAGATGTAACAGAGAGAGGAAAGCAAGGCCCGAGATGATACAGAGATAGGAAAGCAAGTTTGCAGATGTAACAGAGAGAGCAAAGCAAGGCTAGAGATGTTACAGAGAGTGGAAAGCAATGCTGGATATGTTACAGAGAGAGGAAAGCAAGGCTGGATATGTTACAGAGAGAAGAAAGCAAGGCTGGAGATGTTACTGAGAGAGGAAAGCAAAGCTGGAGATGGTTCAGATAGTGGAAAGCAAGGCCGGAGATGTTACAGAGATAGCAAAGCAAGTTTGCAGATGTAACAAAGAGAGGAAAGCAAGGCTAGAGATGTTACAGGTATAGGAAAGCAAGGCTGGAGATGTTACAGAGAGAGGAAAGCAAGGCTGGAGATGTTATAGACAGTGGAAGCAAGGCTGGAGATGTTGCATACAGTGGAGAGCAAGGCTGGAGACGTTACAGAGATAGGAAAACAGGGCTGGAGATGTTACAGAGATAGGAATGCAAGACTGGAGAAGTTTCAGAGAGTGGGAAGCAAGGCAGGAGATGTTACAGAGATAGCAAAGCAAGTTTGCAGATGTTACAGAGAGAGGAAAGCAAGGCAGGAGATGTTACAGAGAGAGGAATGCAAAGCTGGAGTTGTTACAGTGAGTGGAAAGCAAGGCCGGAGATGTTACAGAGATAGGAAAGCAATTTTGCAAATGTTACAGAGAGAGGAAAGCAAGGCTGGAGGTGTTACAGAGAGATGAAAGCAAGGCTAGAGATGTTACAGAAATAGGAAAGCAAGGCTGGAGATGTTACAGAGATAGCAAAGCAAGTTTGCAGATGTTACAGAGAGACGAAAGCAAGGCTGTAGATGGTTCAGATAGTGGAAAGCAAGGCCGGAGATGTTACAGAGAGAGGAAAGCAAGGCTGGAGATGTTACAGAGAGACGAATGCAAGGCTGGAGATGTTACAGAGAGACGAAAGCAAGGCTGGAGATGTTACAGACAGACGAAAGCAAGGTGGAAGATGTTACAGAGAGAGGAAAGCAAGGCTAGCGATATAACTGAGACAGAAAATCAAGGCAGGAGATGTTTCATAGAGTGGAAAGCAAAGCCTGAGATGTTACAAAGATATGAAAGCAAGGCTGGAGATGTTACAGAGATAGGAAAGCAAGGCTGGAGATGTTACAGATAGAGGAATGCAAGGCTGGAGATGTTACCGTGAGAGGAATGCATAGCTGGAGATGTTGTAGAGAGTGGAAAGCAAGGCTGCAGATATTACAGACAGAGGAACGCAAAGCTGGAGATGTTGTAGAGAGTAGAATGCAAGGCTGGAGAAGTTACAGTGATAGGAAAGCAAGACAGGAGATGTAACAGAGAGAGGAAAGCATGGCCGGAGATGTTACAGAGGGAGGGAAGCAAGGCTGGAGATGTTACAGACAGTGGAGAGCAAGGCTGGAGACGTTACAGAGATAGGATAGCAATTTTGCACATGTTACATAGAGAGGAAAGCAAGGCTAGAGATGTAACCCTAACCCTAACCCTATCGCAAGGCTGGAGATGTTAGAGAGAGAGGAAATCAAGGGACGAGATGTTACAGAGATAGGAAATCAAGGCTGGAGATGTTACAGAGAGAGGAAAGCAAGGCTGGAGATGTTTCACAGAGAGGAACGCAAGGCTGGAGATGTTACTGAGATAGGAAAACAAGGCTGGAGATGTAACCGTGAGAGGAAAGCAAGGCTTGAGATGTTTCAGAGAGTGGGAAGCAAGGCTGCAGATATTACAGACAGAGGAATGCAAAGCTGGAGATGTTGTAGAGAGTGGAAAGCAAGGCTGGAGATGTTACAGTGATAGGAAAGCAAGACAGGAGATGTAACAGAGAGAGGAAAGCAAGGCTGGAGATGTTACAGAGAGAAGAAAGCAAGGCTGGAGATGTTACAGAGAGTGGAAAGCAAGTCGGCAGATATTACAGACAGAGGAACGCAAAGCTGGAGATGTTGTAGAGAGTGGAATGAAAGTCTGGATATGTTACAGTGATAGGAAAGCAAGACAGGAGATGTAACAGAGAGAGGAAAGCAAGGCTGGAGATGTAACAGAGAGAGGAAAGCAAGGCTGGAGATGTTGCAGAGAGAGGAAAGCAAGGCTGTAGATAGTTCAGATAGTGGAAAGCAAGGCTAGAGATGTTACAGAGAGAGGAAAGCAAGGCTGGAGATGTTACAGAGAGAGGAAAGCGAGACTGGAGATGTTACAGAGGGAGGAAAGCAAGGCTGGAGATGTTACAGAGAGAGGAAAACAAGGCTGGAGATGTTACAGAGATAGGAAACCAAGGCCGGAGATGTTGCAGACATCGCAAAGCAAGTTTGCAGATGTTACAGAGAGAGGAATGCAAGGCCTGAGATGTTACCGTGAGAGGAATGCATGGCTGGAGATGTTGTAGAGTGTGGAAAGCAAGGCTGCAGATAATTCAGACAGAGGAACGCAACGCTGAAGATGTTGTAGAGAGTGGAATGAAAGTCTGGATATGTTACAGTGGTAGGAAAGCAAGACAGGAGATGTAACAGAGAGAGGAAAGCAAGGCTGGAGATGTAACAGAGAGAGGAAGGCAAGGCCTGAGATGTTGCAGAGAGAGGAAAGCAAAGCTGGAGATGTTACAGAGAGAGGAAAGCAAGGCTAGAGATGTTACAGAGAGAGGAAAGCAAGGCTGGAGATGTTACAGAGATAGGAAAGCGAGACTGGAGATGTTACAGAGGGAGGAAAGCAAGGCTGGAGATGTTACAGAGAGAGGAAAGCAAGGCTGGAGATGTTACAGAGATAGGAAAGCGAGACTGGAGATGTTACAGAGGGAGGAAAGCAAGGCTGGAGACGTTACACGGATAGCAAAGCAAGTTTGCAGATGGTACAGAGAGAGGAAAGCAAGATCGGAGATGTTACAGAGAGAGGAAAGCAAGGCTGGAGATGTTACAGAGAGAGGAAAGCAAGGCTGGAGATGTTACAGAGGGAGGAAAGCAAGTTTGCAGATGCCACAGAGGGAGGAACGCAAGGCTGGAAATGTTACCGAGAGAGGAATGCAAAGCTGGAGTTGTTACAGTGAGTGGAAAGCAAGGCTGGAGATGTTACAGAGATAGGAAACCAATTTTGCAGATGTTACAGAGAGAGGAAAGCAAGGCTGGAGACGTTACAGAGATAGGAAAGCAGGGCTGGAGATGTTACAGAGATAGGAATGCAAGGCTGGAGAGGTTTCAGAGAGTGGGAAGCAAGGCAGGAGATTTTACAGAGATAGCAAAGCAAGTTTGCAGATGTTACAGAGAGAGGAAAGCAAGGTGGGAGATGTTACACACAGTGGAAAGCAAGGCTGAAGATGTTACAGAGAAAGGAATGCAAAGCTGGAGTTGTTACAGTGAGTTGAAAGCAAGGCTGGAGATGTTACAGAGATAGGAAACCAATTTTGCAGATGTTACAGAGAGAGGAAAGCAAGGCTGGAGATGTTACAGAGAGAGGAAAGCAAGGCTGTAGATGGTTCAGATAGTGGAAAGCAACGCCTGACATGTTGCAGAGATAGGAAAGCAAGGCTGGAGATGTTACAGAGATAGGAATGCAAGGCTGGAGATGTTACAGAGATAGCAAAGCAAGTTTGCAGATGTTACAGAGAGACAAAAGCAAGGCTGTAGATGGTTCAGATGGTGGAAAGCAAGGCCGGAGGTGTTACAGAGAGACGAAAGCAAGGCTGGAGATGTTACAGAGATAGCAAAGCAAGTTTGCAGATGTTACAGAGAGACGAAAGCAAGGCTGTAGATGGTTCAGATAGTGGAAAGCAAGGCCGGAGGTGTTACAGAGAGACGAAAGCAAGGCTGGAGATGTTATAGAGAGAGGAATGCAAGGCTGGAGATGTTACCGTGAGAGGAACGCAAAGCTGGAGATGTTGTAGAGAGTAGAATGCAAGGCTGGAGATGTTACAGTGATAGGAAAGCAAGACAGGAGATGTAACAGAGAGAGGAAAGCAAGGCTGGAGATGTTACAGAGAGAGGAAAGCAAGGCTGTAGATACTTCAGATAGTGGAAAGCAAGGCTGGAGACGTGATAGTGATAGGAAAGCAAGTTTGCAGATATTACAGAGAGAGGAAAGCAAGGCTGGAGATGTTATAGAGAGAGGAACGCAAAGCTGGAGTTGTTACAGTGAGTGGAAAGCAAGGCCGGCGATGTTACAGAGAGAAGATAGCAATTTTGCACATGTTACATAGAGAGGAAAGCAAGGCCTGAGATGTTACAGAGAGAGGAAAGCAAGGCTGGAGATGTTTCAGAGAGTGGAAAGCAAGGCTGCAGATATTACGGACAGAGGAACGCAAAGCTGGAGATGTTGTAGAGAGTGGAAAGCAAGGCTGGAGATGTTACAGTGATAGGAAAGCAAGACAGGAGATGTAACAGAGAGAGGAAAGCAAGGTGGGAGATGTTACAGAGGGAGGATAGCAAGGCTGTAGATATTTCAGATAGTAGAAAGCAAGGCCGGAGAAGTTACAGAGATGGCAAAGCAAGGCTGGAGATGTTACAGAGAGAGGAAAGCAAGGCTATCGATATTACTGAGACAGGAAAGCAAGGCAGGAGATGTTACAGCGAGTGGAAAACAAGGCTGGAGATTTACAGAGATAGGAGACCAAGGCTGGAGATGTTACAGAGATAGCAAAGCAAGTTTGCAGATGTAACAAAGAGAGGAAAGCAAAGCTGGAGATGGTTCAGATAATGGAAAGCAAGGCCTGAGATGTTGCAGAGATAGGAAAGCAAGTTTGCAGATCTTACAGAGAGTGGAAAACAAGTTTGCAGATGTTACAGAGAGCGGAAAGCAAGGCTGGAGATGTTACAGACAGAGGAAAGCAAGACTGGAGGTGTTACAGACAGGGGAAAGCAAGACTGGAGGTGTTACAGACAGGGGAAAGCAAGGCCCGAGATGTTACAGAGATAGGAAAGCAAGTTTGCAGATCTTACAGAGAGTGGAAAACAAGTTTGCAGATGTTACAGAGAGCGGAAAGCAAGGCTGGAGATGTTACAGACAGTGGAAAGCAAAGCTGGATATGTTACAGAGAGAGGAAATCAAGGCTAGACATGTTGCAGAGAGAGGAAAGCAAGGCTGGAGATGGTTCTAATAGTGGAAAGCAAGGCCGGGTATGTTACAGAGATAGGAAAGCACGTTTGCAGATGTTACTGAGAGTGGATAGCAAGTTTGCAGATGTTACAGAGTGAGGGGAAAACATGGCTGGAGATGTCACAGAGAGTGGAAAGCAAGTTTGCAGATGTTACAGAGAGAGGAAAGCAAGGCTGGAGATGTTACAGATACTGGAAAGCAAGGCCGGAGATGTTACAGAGATAGGAAAGCAAGTTTGCAGATGTTACTGAGAGAGGAAAGCAAGGGTCGAGATGCTACCGAGATAGAAAAGCAACGCTGGAGATGTTATGGAGAGAGGAACGCAAGTTTGCAGATGTAACAGAGAGAGGAAAGCAAGGTTATAGATGTTACAGAGATAGGAAAGCAAGGCTGGAGATGTTACAGAGTTAGGAAAGCAAGGCTGGAGATGTTACAGAGTTAGGAAAGCAAGGCTAGAGATGTTACAGAGAGAGGAAAGCAAGGCTGGAGATGTTACAGAGAGAAGAAAGCAAGGGTGGAGATGTTACAGAGATGGGAAAGCAAGGGTGGAGATGTTACAGAGAGAAGAAAGCAAGGGTGGAGATGTTACAGAGATGGGAAAGCAAGGGTGGAGATGTTACAGAGAGAAGAAAGCAAGGGTGGAGATGTTACAGAGAGTGGAATGCAAGTCTGGAGAATCTGTACTGGGTGGGCCATTTCAAATCCACCACCCAGAGGGGATCAGCAGCAGCACTGCTAATCGACATGGTTGTGTCCAAAAGGTCATAGCTGCTTGACTGGGTCTGCACCGGGTCGGGAGGGAATGACTGACAGGGAGAAATATACTTTACCTCATCTTCTCCAATCTACTGGCTGCGGACACATTGACGATGGCCATATTGGGAACAGTGACTACTGCACACAGTATTTCTGGAGACAAAGCTCCACTTTCACATTGTGAATAGTGTGTGTGTGTGTGTGAGAGAGAGAGATGCTATCACCATTCTCAACGGAACAGATTTCAAAGAGATCTAGAACTCAGCACTGGCCTGTGTGAGGTGAGGTGGGTCATTACCTATAGAAGCAGATTTGTACTCTTGCATAATTTTCACTGTCCATGCCTGGCATATGCTCCACTTTACCCTGACCATCAGGGCAGGGGATAAACCCTTGTTCAATGGGGAATACAGGATGACGATCCAAGAGCAGCACCAGGTACACCTCACAATGAGGTGACTTTACCAAACAGGACCACTTACTCACCAAATAGCATAAAGAGCTAGTGACAGACATATCTAACCAACAAATCAGACCTAATCTCTGCAATCCTGTCACATGCAGTCAGGTTGAATTGTGTGGTCATCAAATAACTCAATAGAGAAAGAGGATCCCCACATACAACTTCCTCAATGATGGAAAAGCCTAGAACAGCAATAGAAAAATTTAGGCCCAATCATTCACAATAATTTTCAGACAGAAGTATCAATGGGATGATCTATTTTAGTCTCCTCCATATGGCATTCTTCAGCTAATTCGATTCACTGTATGTGATATCTACAAACGGCTGGAGGGATTGGAGAATTCAAAGGCTGTGGGCCCTGATAACATTCCAATCGAGCTGTTCCTGCTGGGATACAGCACTGGGAACTACCTGACAATGTGGGAAACTATCCGGGTGTGGGTTCAACGATATGGTCAGTCCAGTTCTGGATAACGGTAATCCCTGGGATATTACTAGGTGGGTGTTCAGTGATGGTGGCATTGAAGATTGGAAGATATGGGTGTGTCCTGTACACACACAGACAAAACATCAGACAATCTATGACTTACCCATTGCTCTAATCCCAATCATTAAAAAGTGATGAGGATGTCATCTACAGTGGGATCAAGCAGCACTTCCTCAACGCCAACCTGATCACTGAAGGTCAGTTTGGGCTCTCATCCCTTGGGCTCATTGAACCCTGGGTTTAATGATGCACAACAAGAAAACACAGCTGAAATCTAGAGGGGAGGCGACAGTGGCTGCACTGAACATCATCATAACTGCATTTGACCAAATGTCATATGCAGGATTAACGGCAAAACTGGAGCAAATAGGAATCATCTACACTGGCTGAAGTTATACCTGAAAGAAGGGTGATTGGGGTTGGTGGGAAGCAGACATTTCAGCTCCAGGACAGCTCTGCAGCAGTTCCCCGGGAGAGGGATTTCTGAGTAAACCTGTAGATCAAAATTGGAAAGGTAAGGCAGCGTACTCCTACAGGATGATCGGGCTGATCTCTCGTTAGACGGAGACGGCTGGTGGCAGTTTAACTGGACAGTCATCATGCC
Organism: Chiloscyllium punctatum; assembly: GCF_047496795.1. Classification (NCBI taxonomy): domain Eukaryota; kingdom Metazoa; phylum Chordata; class Chondrichthyes; order Orectolobiformes; family Hemiscylliidae; genus Chiloscyllium; species Chiloscyllium punctatum. Next base: position 66,936,671 of record NC_092772.1, on the reverse strand, counting down.
TCAAATAAGGGAGAGGTTGAGAAGGACAGTCCCTTAGTCATTCCAGTCAGTGAAGGAATTAAATCCACACTGTTAGCATTAATATCTAGCCGTCCAATTGATTGAGCTAACCAAGTCCTCCCTCAGCTTCATGGGGAAGATACTGTAACATTATTCTGCTCAGATATGTTGTTAGACACCTCTGGAGCAGGTGGAACGAGAAGCAAGCTTCCTAGCTCAGAGAGAGGGACAGTATCAGTGAGCTCTCAGAGTGCTCTCTGCCCCAGGCCCAATCATAAATGACCATCCCTACACTGTAAAGTCACAACTGGGAATGTTTGCCAATGATTGGACAATGTTCAACACCATTCGTGATTTACTCAGATACTGAAGCAATCCTTATCCAAAAGCAACAAGGACCTGGAAATATGCAGGTGTGTGCTTAACAGTGACAAGTACCATTCCCATTACACATGTGCCAGACAATAATTACCTCTGACAATAGAAAACTGAACCATACCTTCCAATGTTCAATGCCACCACCATCACTGAATACCCACCTAGCAATATCCCGGGGATTCCCATTATCCAGAACTGGACTGACCATATAATTTCATTACCCATTCCTGTGAAGGGTTTATACTAAAACGTCGACTCTCCTGTACCGCAGATGCTGCCTGACCTGTTGTGCTTTTATCCAGTGCCACAATTTGCTACACATAAATTGATTGGCAACAAGAATATGTCAGGAGCTAGGAATCCTGCAGAAATAACTACCTTGTGGTTTCCGAAAGCCTGCACGCCATCTATAAGACACACATTGAATGTGTGTGTGATGGAATAGCCCCTTTTGCCTGTGTGAGTGCAGCTTCAACCCTCATCCACTGGCATTCAGTAGCAGAAATGTCTGCCATCTAAACGGTGCGCTGCAGAAATTTACCAAGGCTCCTTACAATGTACCTCCAAAACCAAGACCATCAAGAAGCACAAGGGAAGTAGACACATGGGATCATCACCATGTTCACGTTCCATTCCAAGCCACCCACCATCCTGATTGGGAAGCATACTGCGGTTCTTTCAGTGTCACTGTTTCAACGTCCCTCCATAATGCACATCTACAACACATGGACTGCAATGGGTCAATGCAGCAGTAACCCCCACTTTCTCAAGGGCAATACGGGATGGGCAATAAATACCATCCCAATCATATTCTATGAATAAATTAAAATGAAAAATATTGTCATGCCCAATGCTGGACACTGTGCTTTGGGTTTTGTCTGCTCAGGTTGGTGAAGACCAGGCAGTAACTTGGTTTTCATGAACAGCTGAAGGAAAATGATGTTTGAAACAATCTGTCCATCTCTCAGATGCATGGTCCACATACCGAGCATCACACAGACACAGACATTCATATCCCACATTACTGAGCTCTGAGATAGACAGAAGCAATTCAAAATGTACGCCTATCAGACTGTAACATGTTTAAACACACAGTGATATTGTTGCCATGAGAATGATTATGAGTGTGCATTAACAGGGAGAAAGTGAGCACTGCAGATGCTGGAGATCAGAGTCAAAAAGTGTGGTTCTGAAAAAGCACACCCGTTCAGGCATCATCTGAGGAGCAGGAGAGTCAACTATTTGTTCACAATATTAATATAAGAGAAAATAGTTGTATATTTTCAAAGTCCTCATACTTAATGATAATGTGGTCTTGGTAGTGGTAATGAGACTCATCATTTCAATGTTCCTTACTGTGAGTTGGGCACTGTTTTCATCATATTGTTGTTATAAAAGTGAACTGAATAAAGGGGGGGGGGTATATAATGTTTATTGGACAATCTAAAAGTTGGTATTAATAAAGGCTATCGAAACTTCAGCAAAGAGACTTTACTGTTCAATGTGAGAACAATGCTGCAAACATTTACACAGAGATTTCCAGCTCAAATCACACACAAGAATGTTGGGCTGGGATCATACTGTCCATTAATGGAGCTGCACAATTCTGTTTGGATACTGACATTGTAGGGCTAACATACACTGGATATGGTTTATGAGGGATTCAATGTAAGATGCCATGTGCTGCAGGAGCCTTTATAACACCTTCATTCAGGATCGGGTCTAAGGTGTAGTATTACAGAATTTAGGTGGCACACAGAAGAGATATATTTGCAAGACATCGTTGTTTACAGGTCATTGTTACAAATGGTGGACTGCGTCTGGACCAGCGCCATGTGCTAGTCCATTGACCAGTTTTCCCCACTCATATCTCCCTGTTGTTCAGGTATGTCTCTCACCAGTCTATTGTGAGGCATTGTGTGAGTAACAGCCCAGCTCCAGTTTGGAAGCTCTCTGAACAGATTATGAAGATGGCCAGTGTTTTGGAGGTCATGATGAGGCTCAATAACACTGTGTCTGAATTCAGGCTTTTTTCTCAAAGTCATTTTCGACAGCTTTGCTGCCTGCAAGATGGTGTGTTCATTGATCTGAAAATGAATCGGCTGTTTACTACAGTCACTGAATTGTGTAATAGTTAGGTGTGCACTCTGGTAATTCGAATATTCAACGGAAAAACAATGATGTTTGGTTTATTTTAAAATATGTAAGAAATAAAGTGATATTAACTCTTCATTACACAAAATGTAAAAGTGACCTGCAATATATTTCCCTCAGACTAATCAAGCAAAGGTTAACTATTGCCTCTGAAGCAGGATTCTGTGAACAGGACTATGTCCCAGGCAACTTCACCATCTTCTCTGGTAGGGTCTGTCCCACTGACAGGACACAGCCAGGCTGAGGGGGCAGCTCATTGGTATACAGTCAATACAGTGCTCAGCATTGATGCTGGATCCTATGGCTGCTAGACTGCTCTGTGGCAGGCTATGGGGAAATCAATAAAAGGGAAACATATCATTGAAAACATCAACACCGATCTGCCTGCTGCAGATACACTTCTACATTTCATATACCGGTAAGAATGGATACTGCACAATGGGAAGCAAGGGCACATTTTGCAGACACTCCTTATGATTGGAAGCCCTCAGGGCAATGACTGGGACAAACTTTAAACAAATTGAGCAACAAATGAAGAGGCATCCATGAGATGCAATGGGCCATCGGCAGCAGAAGAATCGCGCTCTGTACAACTCATACAGTCTGCACCGCCATGGCGCAACATACCGTCTAGTGTATAGTATCGATCTTGGGTCGACCTACCACCATCAGTACAATAACCACCATGGCCCGACATACCTCTCACTGTCCAATAACCATCACAGCCTGAAATACCTCGCACTGTACAGTAACGACCACAGCCTGAAATACCCCCCACTGTACAGTAACCAACACAGCCTGAAATACCTCCACTGTACAATAACCACCACAGCCTGACATCCCTCCCACTGTACAGTAACCATCAAGGTCCGACATACCTCCCACTGTACAGTAACCATCACACCCAGACATACCTCCCACTGTACAGTAACCATCACACCCTGAAATACCTCACACTGTACAATAACTACCACAGCCCGACATACCTCCCACTGTACAGTAACCATCATACCCCGAAATACCTCTCACTGTACAGTAACCATCACGGCCCGACATTCCTCCCACTGTACAGTAACCATCACACCCCGAAATACCTCTCACTGTACAGTAACCATCACGGCCCGACATTCCTCCCACTGTACAGTAACCATCACACCCCGAAATACCTCTCACTGTACAGTAACCATCACGGTCCGACATACCTCCCACTGTACAGTAACCATCACACCCAGACATACCTCCCACTGTACAGTAACCATCACGGACCGACATACCTCCCACTGTACAGTAACCATCACGGACCGACATACCTCCCACTGTACAGTAACCATCACGGCCCCAAATACCTCCCACTGTACAGAAACCATCACGGCCCGACATACCTCCCACTGTACGGTAACAGTCACGGCCCTAATACCTCACACTGTACAGTAACCATCACACCCCGACATACCTCCCACTGTACAGTAACCATCCGGCCCGACATACCTCTCACTGTACAGTAAACATCGCAGTCCGACATACCTCCCACTGAACAATAACCATCACGGCCTCAAATTCTTCCCACTGTACAGAAACCATCACGGGCCGAAATACCTCCGACGGGACAGAAACCATCACAGGCCAACATACCTCTCATTGTACAGTAAACATCACGGCCCGATATACCTCCCACTGTACGGTAACAGTCACGGCCCCTAATACCTCACACTGTACAGTAACCACCACACCCCGACATACCTCCCACTGTACGGTAACCGTCACGGCCCGACATACCTCCCACTGTACAATAACCATCACACCCTGACATACCTCCCACTGTACAGTAACCGTCACACCCCGACATACCTCCCACTGTACAGTAACCATCACGGCCTGATATTCCTTCCACTGTACAATAACCATCACGGCCTGACATACCTCCCACTGTGCAGTAACCATCACAGCCCGACATACCTCCTACTACAGAGCAACCATCATTCCCCGACATACCTCCCACTGTACAGTAACCATCACGGCCCGACATCCCTCCCACTGTACAGTAACCATCACGGCCCGACATCCCTCCCACTGTACAGTAACCATCACGGCCCGACATACCTCCCACTGTACAGTAACCATCACGGCCCGACATCCCTCCCACTGTACAGTAACCATCACACCCCGACATACCTCCCACTGTACAGTAACCATCACACCCCGACATACCTCCCACTGTACAGTACCCATCACACCCCGACATACCTCCCACTGTACAGTAACCGTTAAATCCCGGCATACCTCCCACTGTACAGTAACCGGCATGGCCAGACTTACCTCCCAGTATAAAGTAACCACCACACCCCGACATACCTCCCCCTGTACAGTAGCCATCACGGCCAGATATACCACCCACTGCACAGTAACCGTCAAAGCCTGACATACCTCCCACTGTACAGTAACCATCACGGCCCAACATACCTCTCACTGTACAGTAACCATCACGGCCTGATATTTCTCCCACTGCACAGTAACCATCAAACCCCGACATACATCCCACTATCACAGTAACCATCACGGACCGACATACCTCTCACTGTACAGTAACCATCACGCATGACATACCTCCCACTGTACAGTAACCATCACAGCCCGACATACCTCCCACTGTCACAGTAACCATCACGGACCGACATAACTCTCACTGTACAGTACCCATCACGGCATGACATACCCCCCATTGTACAGTAACCATCACGGATCGACATACCTCCCACGGTACAGTAACCATCACGGCTTGACATACCTCCCACTATACAGTAACCATCACACCCCGACATACCGCCCACTGTACAGTAACCATCACGGTCTGACATACCTCTCACTGTACAGTAACCATCATACCCCGACATACCTCCCACTGTACAGTAAACATCGCATTCCGACATACCTCCCACTGAGCAATAACCATCACGGCCCCAAATACCTCCCACTGTACAGAATCCATCACAGGCCGAAATACCTCCCACTGTACAGAAACCATCACAGCCCGACATACCTCCCACTGTATAGTTAACATCACGGCCCGACATACCTCCCACTGTACAGTAACAGTCACGGCCCCTAATACCTCACACTGTACAGTAACCACCACACCCTGACATACCTCACACTATACAATATCCATCACGGCCGAACATACCTCCCACTGTACAGTAACCATCACACCCCGACATACCTCCCACTGTACAGTAACCATCACACCCTGACATACCTCCCACTGTACAGTAACCATCACAGCCCGACGTACCTCTCACTGTACAGTAACCATCACAGCCCGACATACCTCCTACTATAGAGTAACCATCATTCCCCGAAATACCTCCCACTGTACAGTAACCATCACGGCCCGACATACCTCCCCCTGTACAGTAGCCATCACGGCCAGACATACCACCCACTGCACAGTAACCGTCAAAGCCTGACATACCTCCCACTGTACAGTAACCATCACGGCCCAACATACCTCTCACTGTACAGTAACCATCACGGCCTGATATTTCTCCCACTGTACAGTAACCATCAAACCCCGACATACATCCCACTATCACAGTAACCATCACGGACCGACATACCTCTCACTGTACAGAAACCATCACGCATGACATACCTCCCACTGTACAGGAACCATCACACCCCGACATACCTCCCACTGTCACAGTAACCATCACGGTCTGACATACCTTCCACTGTACAGTAACCATCACAGCCCGACATACCTCCCACTGTACAGTAGCCATCACGGCCTGACATCCCTCCCACTGTACAGTAACCATCACACCCCGACATACCTCCCACTGTACAGTAACCATCACACCCCGACATACCTCCCACTGTACAGTACCCATCACACCCCGACATACCTCCCACTGTACAGTAACCGTCAAATCCCGGCATACCTCCCACTGTACAGTAACCGGCATGGCCAGACTTACCTCCCAGTATAAAGTAAACACCACACCCCGACATACCTCCCCCTGTACAGTAGCCATCACGGCCAGACATACCACCCACTGCACAGTAACCGTCAAAGCCTGACATACCTCCCACTGTACAGTAACCATCACGGCCCAACATACCTCTCACTGTACAGTAACCATCACGGCCTGATATTTCTCCCACTGTACAGTAACTATCAAACCCCGACATACATCCCACTATCACAGTAACCATCACGGACCGACATACCTCTCACTGTACAGTAACCATCACGCATGACATACCTCCCACTGTACAGTAACCATCACAGCCCGACATACCTCCCACTGTCACAGTAACTATCACGGACCGACATAACTCTCACTGTACAGTACCCATCACGGCATGACATACCCACCATTGTACAGTAACCATCACGGATCGACATACCTCCCACGGTACAGTAACCATCACGGCTTGACATACCTCCCACTATACAGTAACCATCACACCCCGACATACCGCCCACTGTACAGTAACCATCACGGTCTGACATACCTCTCACTGTACAGTAACCATCATACCCCGACATACCTCCCACTGTACAGTAAACATCGCATTCCGACATACCTCCCACTGAGCAATAACCATCACGGCCCCAAATACCTCCCACTGTACAGAATCCATCACAGCCCGACATACCTCCCACTGTATAGTTAACATCACGGCCCGACATACCTCCCACTGTACAGTAACAGTCACGGCCCCTAATACCTCACACTGTACAGTAACCACCACACCCTGACATACCTCACACTATACAATATCCATCACGGCCGAACATACCTCCCACTGTACAGTAACCATCACACCCCGACATACCTCCCACTGTACAGTAACCATCACACCCTGACATACCTCCCACTGTACAGTAACCATCACAGCCCGACGTACCTCTCACTGTACAGTAACCATCACAGCCCGACATACCTCCTACTATAGAGTAACCATCATTCCCCGAAATACCTCCCACTGTACAGTAACCATCACGGCCCGACATACCTCCCCCTGTACAGTAGCCATCACGGCCAGACATACCACCCACTGCACAGTAACCGTCAAAGCCTGACATACCTCCCACTGTACAGTAACCATCACGGCCCAACATACCTCTCACTGTACAGTAACCATCACGGCCTGATATTTCTCCCACTGTACAGTAACCATCAAACCCCGACATACATCCCACTATCACAGTAACCATCACGGACCGACATACCTCTCACTGTACAGTAACCATCACGCATGACATACCTCCCACTGTACAGGAACCATCACACCCCGACATACCTCCCACTGTCACAGTAACCATCACGGTCTGACATACCTCCCACTGTACAGTAACCATCACAGCCCGACATACCTCCCACTGTCACAGTAACCATCACGGACCGACATAACTCTCACTGTACAGTACCCATCACGGCATGACATACCCCCCATTGTACAGTAACCATCACGGATCGACATACCTCCCACGGTACAGTAACCATCACGGCTTGACATACCTCCCACTATACAGTAACCATCACACCCCGACATACCGCCCACTGTACAGTAACCATCACGGTCTGACATACCTCTCACTGTACAGTAACCATCATACCCCGACATACCCTCCACTGTACAGTAACCATCATGGCCCGAAATACCTCCCACTGTACAGTAAACATCACACCCTGACATACCTCCCACTGTACAGTAAACATCGCATTTCGACATACCTCCCACTGAGCAATAACCATCACGGCCCCAAATACCTCCCACTGTACAGAATCCATCACAGGCCGAAATACCTCCCACTGTACAGAAACCATCACAGCCCGACATACCTCCCACTGTATAGTTAACATCACGGCCCGACATACCTCCCACTGTACAGTAACAGTCACGGCCCCTAATACCTCACACTGTACAGTAACCACCACACCCTGACATACCTCACACTATACAATATCCATCACGGCCGAACATACCTCCCACTGTACAGTAACCATCACACCCCGACATACCTCCCACTGTACAGTAACCATCACACCCTGACATACCTCCCACTGTACAGTAACCATCACAGCCCGACGTACCTCTCACTGTACAGTAACCATCACAGCCCGACATACCTCCTACTATAGAGTAACCATCATTCCCCGAAATACCTCCCACTGTACAGTAACCATTACACCCAGACATACCTCCCACTGTACAGTAACCATCACGGCCAAACATACCTCCCACTGTACAGTAACCATCACACCCCGACATACCTCTCACTGTACAGTAGGCATCAAACGCCGACATACCTCCCACTGTACAGTAACCATCACAGCCCGACATACCTCCCACTGTCACAGTAACCATCACGGTCTGACATACCTCCCACTGTACAGTAACCATCACAGCCCGACATACCTCCCACTGTCACAGTCACCATCATGGACCGACATAACTCTCACTGTACAGTAAGCATCACGGCATGACATACCTCCCACTGTACAGTAACCATCACAGCCCAACATACCTCCCACTGTACAGTAACCATCACGGTCTGACATACCTCCCACTGCACAGTAACCGTCATAATCCCGGCATACCTCCCACTGCACAGTAACCGTCATGGCCAGACTTACCTCCCACTGTACAGTAACCATCACGGCCAGACATACCACCCACTGCACAGTAACCGTCAAAGCCCGGAATACCTCACACTGTACAGTAACCATCCCGGCCTGACATACCACGCACTTTACAGTCACCATCACGGCCCAACATACCTCTCACTGTACAGTAACCATCACGGCCTGATATTTCTCCCATTGTACAGTAACCATCACGGCCAGACATACCTACCACTGTACAGTAGCCATTACTGCCCGACATACCTCCCACTGTACAGTAACCATCACGGCCCTAATACCTCACACTGTACAGTAATCATCAAATCCTGACATACCTCCCATTGTACAGTAACCATCACACCCCGACATACCTCCCACTGTACAGTAACCATCACACCCCGACATACCCTCCACTGTACAGTAACCATCACGGCCTGACGTACATCTCACTGTACAGTAACCATCACACCCTGACATACCCTCCACTGTACAGTAACCATCATGGCCCGAAATACCTCTCACTGTACCGTAAACATCGCAATCCGACATACGTCCCACTGAACAATAACCATCACGGCCCCAAATACATCCCACTGTACAGAAACCATCACGGGCCGAAATACCACCCACTGTACAGAAACCATCACAGCCCGACATACCTCCCACTGTATAGTTAACATCACGGCCCGACATACCTCCCACTGTACAGTAACAGTCACGGCCCCTCATACCTCACACTGTACAGTAACCACCACACCCCGACATACCTCCCACTGTATAATAACCATCACGGCCCAACATACCTCCCACTGTACAGTAACCATCACACCCCGACATACCTCCCACTGTACAGTATCCATCACAACCCGACATACCTCACACTGTACAATAACCGTCACGGTCCGACATACCTCCCACAGTACAGTAACCATCACGGTCTGACATAGATCCCACTGTACAATAACCATCACAGTCCCAAATACCTCTCACCGTACAGTAACCATGATAGTCCGAAATACCACCCGCTGTACAGTAACGGTCAGGGCCTGACATACCTCCCACAGTACAGTAACCATCACGGCCCGATATACCTTCCACTGTACAGTAACCGTCAAATCCCGGCATACCTCCCACTGTACAGTAACCGTCATGGCTAGACTTACCTCCCACTGTACAGTCACCACCACACCCCGACATACCTCCTACTGTACAGTAACCATCACGGCCTGACATACCTCCCACTGTCTAGAAACTGTCACGGCCTGACATACCTCCCACTGTACAGTAACCATCACGGCCTGACATACCTCCCACTGTACAGCATACATCACGGCACGACATACCTCTCACTGTACAGTAAGCAATGTGGCCTGACATACCTCCCACTTTACAGTAACCATTACGGCCCGACATACCTCCCACTGTACAGTAACCATCACGACCCGACATACCTCGCACTGTACCATAACCATCACGGCTTGATATTCCTCCCACTGTACAGTAACCATCACGGCCCGACATATCTCCCACTGTACAGTAACCATCAAACCCCGACATACCTCACACTGTACAGTAACCATTACAGTCTGACATACCTCCCACTGTACAGTAACCATCACACCCGGACATACCTCCCACTGTACAGTAACCATCACGGCCCGACATACCTCCCACTGTACAGTAACCATCACGGCCCGACTTACCTCCCACTGTACAGTAACCATCACACCCCGACATACCTCTCACTGTACAGTAACCATCACACCCTGACATACCTCACACTGTACAGTAACCATCACAGCCCAACATACCTCCCACTGTACAGTAACCATCACACCCCGACATACCTCCCACTGTACAGTAACCATCACACCCTGACATACCTCCCACTGTTCAGTAACCATCACGGCCCGACGTACCTCTCACTGTACAGTAACCATCACAGCCCGACATACCTCCTACTATAGAGTAACCATCATTCCCCGAAATACCTCCCACTGTACAGTAACCATCACGGACGGACATAACTCCCACTGTACAGTAACCATCATACCCCGACATACCTCACACTGTACAGTAACCATCACAGTCTGACATACCTCCCACTGTACAGTAACCATCACACCCGGACATACCTCCCACTGTACAGTAACCAAATCAGCCCCAAATACCTCTCACTGTACAGTTACCATCACGGCCCGACATACCTCCCACTGTAAAGTAACCGTCACGGCCTGACATACCTCCCACTGTACAGTAACTATCACACCCTGACATACCTCCCACTGTACAGTAACCATCACGGCCCGACATACCTCCCACTGTACAGTAACCATCACGGCCCGACATACCTCCCACTGTACAGTAACCATCACACCCTGACATACCTCACACTGTACAGTAACCATCACAGCCCAACATACCTCCCACGGTACAGTAACCATCACGCCCTGACATACCTCCCACTGTTCAGTAACCATCACGGCCCGACATACCTCCCACTGTACAGTAACCATCACACCCTGACATACCCCCCACTGTACAGTAACCATCACGGCCCGACGTACCTCTCACTGTACAGTAACCATCACAGCCCGACATACCTCCTACTATAGAGTAACCATCATTCCCCGAAATACCTCCCACTGTACAGTAACCATCACGGCCCGACATACCTCCCACTGTACAGTATCCATCACAACCTGACATACCTCCCACTGTACAGTAACTATCACACCCCGACATACCTCCCCCTGTACAGTAGCCATCACGGCCCGACATACCACCCACTGCACAGTAACCGTCAAAGCCCGCAATACCTCACACTGTACAGTAACCATCACAGCCCAACATACCTCCCACTGTACAGTAACCATCACGCCCTGACATACCTCCCACTGTACAGTAACCATCACCGTCCGACATACCTCCCACGGTACAGTAACCATCACAGCCCGACGTACCTCTCACTGTACAGTAACCATCACAGGCCGACATACCTCCTACTATAGAGTAACCATCATTCCCCGAAATACCTCCCACTGTACAGTAACCATCACGGCCCGACATACCTCCCACTGTACAGTATCCATCACAACCCGACATACCTCCCACTGTACAGTAACTATCACACCCCGACATACCTCCCCCTGTACAGTAGCCATCACGGCCCGACATACCACCCACTGCACAGTAACCGTCAAAGCCCGGAATACCTCACACTGTACAGTAACCATCCCGGCCTGACATACCTCCCACTGTACAGTAACCATCATGGCCTGATATTTCTCACACTGTACAGTAACCATATCGGCCCGACATACCTCCCACTGTACAGTAACCATCACGGCCTGATATTTCTCCCACTGTACAGTAACCATATCGGCCCGACATACCTCCCACTGTACAGTAACCATCACGGACCTACATTCCTCTCACTGTACAGTAACCATCACGCATGACATACCTCCCACTGTACAGTAACCATCACGGCCTCACATAGCTCCCATTGTACAGTAACCATCACAGCCCGACATACCTCCCACTGTATAGTTAACATCACGGCCCGACATACCTCCCACTGTATAGTAACAGTCACGGCCCCTAATACCTCACACTGTACAGTAACCACCACACCCTGACATACCTCCCACTGTACAGTATCCATCACAACCCGACATACCTCACACTGTACAGTATCCATCACAACCCAACATACCTCACACTGTACAATAACCATCACGGCCCAACATACCTCCCACTGTACAGTAATCATCACACCCCGACATACCTCCCACTGTACAGTATCCATCACAACCCTACATACCTCACACTGTACAGTATCCATCACAACCCAACATACCTCACACTGTACAATAACCGTCACGGTCCGACATACCTCCCACAGTACAGTAACCATCACGGTCTGACATAGATCCCACTGTACAATAACCATCACATTCCCAAATACCTCTCACTGTACAGTAACCATCATAGGCCGAAATACCACCCACTGTACAGTAACTGTCACGGCCTGACATACCTCCCACTGTACAGTACCCATCACGGCCCGACATACCTCCCACTGCACAGTAACCGTCAAATCCAGGCATACCTCCCACTGTACAGTAACCGTCATGGCTAGACTTACCTCCCACTGTACAGTAACCACCACACCCCGACATGCCTCCTACTGTACAGTAACCATCACGGCCTGACATACCTCCCACTGTACAGAAACTGTCACGGCCTGACATACCTCCCAATGTACAGTAACCATCACGGCCTGACATACCTCCCACTGTACAGTAACCACCACACCCCGACATGCCTCCTACTGTACAGTAACCATCACGGCCTGACATACCTCCCACTGTACAGAAACTGTCATGGCCTGACATACCTCCCACTGTACAGTAACCATCACGGCCTGACATACCTCCCACTGTACAGCATACATCACGGCCCGACATACCTCTCACTGTACAGTAAGCATCCTGGCCTGACATACGTCCCACTGTACAGTAACCATCACGGCCCGACATACCTCCCACTGTACAGTAACCATCACGACCCGACATACCTCTCACTGTACCATAACCATCACGGCTTGATATTCCTCCCACTGTACAGTAATCATCATGGCCAGACTTACCTCCCACTTTACATTAACCACCAAGGCCCGACATACCTCCCACTGTACAGTAACCATCACACCCTGACATACCTCACACTGTACAGTAACGATCACGGCCTGACATACCTCCCACTGTACAGTAACCATCACGGCCTGACATACCTCCCACTGTACAGTAACCATCGAAGCCCGACATACCTCCCACTGTACAGTAACCATCACACCCTGACATACCTCCCACTGTACAATAACCATCTCAGCCCCAAATACCTCTCACTGTACAATAACCATCATTACCTGACATACCCTCCACTGTACAGTAATCATCACGGCCCGACATACCTCCCACTGTACAGTAACCATCACGGTCTGACATAGATCCCATTGTACAATAACCATCACGGCCCGAAATTCCTCACACTGTACAGTAACCATCACACCCCGACATACCTCCCACTGTACAATAACCATCGCGGCCCGACATACCTCCCACTGTACAGTAACCGTCACGGCCTGACATACCTCCCATTGTACAGTAACCATCACACCCCGACATACCTCACACTGTACAGTAACCATCATACCCCGACATACCTCACACTGTACAGTAACCATCACGGCCCGACATACTTCCCACTTTACATTAACCACCAAGGCCCGACATACCACCCACTGTACAGTAACCATCACGGCCTGACATACCTCCCACTGTACAGTAACCATCACGGCCTGACATACCTCCCACTGTACAGTAACCATCACACCCTGACATACCTCCCACTGTACAGTAACCATCACGGCCTGACATACCTCCCACTGTACAGTAACCATCACACCCCGACATACCTCACAATTTACAGTAACCATCACGGCCTGACATACCTCACACTGTACAGTAAGCATCCTGGCCTGACATACGTCCCACTGTACAGTAACCATCACAGCCCGACATACCAACCACTGTACAGTAACCATCAGACCCCGACATACCTCCCACTGTACAGTAAACATCACGGCATGACATACCTCCCATTGTACAGGAAACATCACGGCCCAACATACCTACCACAGTACAGTATCAATCACACCCCTACATACCTCCCCTTGTACAGTAACCATCACGGCCTGACATACCTCCCACTGTACAGTAACCATATCGGCCCAACATACCTCCCACAGTACAGGAACCATCATACCCCGACATACCTCCCACTGTACAGTAATCATCACGGACCGACATACCTCCCACTGTACAGTTACTATCACGGACTGACATACCTCCCACTGTACAGTAACCATCACAGTCTGACATACCTCCCACTGTACAATAACCATCACAGCCCCAAATACCTCTCACTGTAGAATAACCATCATGGCCTGACATACCCTCCACTGTACAATAACCATCACGGCCCGACATACCTCCCATTGTACAGTAACCATCACGGCCTGACATACCTCCCACTGTACAGTAACCATCACAGTCTGACATACCTCCCACTGTACAATAACCATCACAGCCCCAAATACCTCTCGCTGTACAATAACCATCATGGCCCGACATACCCTCCATTGTAAAGTAACCATCATGGCCTGACATACCTCCCACTGTACAATAACCATCACGGCCCGACATACCTCCCATTGTACAGTAACCATCACGGCCCGACATACCTCACACTGTACAGTAACCATCACACCCCGACATACCTCCCACTGTACAGTAGCCATCACGGCCAGACTTACCTCCCACTGTACAGTAACCATCACGGCTTGACATACCTCCCACTGTACAGTAACCATCATGGCCCGACATACCTCCCACTGTACAGTAACCATCACGGTCTGACATAGATCCCACTGTACAATAACCATCACGGCCCGAAATTCCTCACACTGTACATTAACCATCACACTCCGACATACCTCCTACTGGACAGTAACCATCACAGCCCGACATACCTCCCACTGTACAGTATCCATCACACCCTGACATACCTCCCACTGTACAGTAACCATCACGTACTGACATACCACCCACTGTACAGTAACCCATCTCGGCCTGACATACTCTCCACTGTACAGTCAACATCACACCCCGACATACCTCACACTGTACAGTAACCATCCTGGCCTGACATACCTCACACTGTTCAGTTACCATCACGGCCCGACGTACCTCCCACTGTAATGTAACCATCACACCCCGACATACCTCACACTGTACAGTAACCATCCTGGCCTGACATACCTCACACTGTTCAGTTACCATCACGGCCCGACATACCTCCCACTGTAATGTAACCATCACGGCCAGACTTACCTCTCATTGTACAGTAACCACCATGGCCCGACTTTCTCCCACTGTACAGTAACCGTCACGGCCTGACATACCTCCTACTGTACAGTAACCATCACACCCCGACATACCTCCCACTGTACAGTAACCATCACGGCCTGACATACCCTCCACTGTGCAGTATCCATCACACCCCGACATACCTCCCACTGTACAGTATCCATCACACCCCGACATACCTCCCACTGTACAGTATCCATCACAGCCCGACATACCACCCACTGTACAGTAACGCATCATGGCCTGACATACTCTCCACTGTACAGTCAACATCACACCCCGACATACCTCACACTGTACAGTAACCATCCTGGCCTGACATACCTCACACTGTTCAGTTACCATCACGGCCCGACGTACCTCCCACTGTACAGTAACCATCACGGCCTGACATACCCTCCACTATAGAGTAACCATCACAGTCTAACATATCTCCCACTGTGCAGTATCCATCACACCCCGACATACCTCCCACTGTACAGTATCCATCACACCCCGACATACCTCCCACTGTGCAGTATCCATCACACCCCGACATACCTCCCACTGTACAGTATCCATCACACCCCGACATACCTCCCACTGTACAGTATCCATCACAGCCCGACATACCTCCCATTGTACAGTAACCATCACACCTCGACTTACCTACCACTGTACAGTAACCATCACACCCCGACATACCACCCACTGTACAGTAACCCATCACGGCCTGACATACTCTCCACTGTACAGTCAACATCACACCCCGACATACCTCACACTGTACAGTAACCATCCTGGCCTGACATACCTCACACTGTTCAGTTACCATCACGGCCCGACGTACCTCCCACTGTAGAGTAACCATCACAGCCAGACTTACCTCCCATTGTACAGTAACCACCAAGGCCCGACAGACCTCCCACTGTACAGTATCTATCACCCACCGACATACCTCCCACTGTACAGTAACCATCACGGCCCGACAGACCTCCCACTGTACAGTATCTATCACCCACCGACATACCTCCCACTCTATAGTAACCATCACGGCCAGACTTACCTCCCACTGTACAGTAACCATCACGGCCCGACATACCCCCCACTGTACAGTAACCATCACACCCCGACATATCTCCCACTGTACAGTAACCATCACACCCCGACATACCCCCCACTGTACAGTAACCATCACACCCCGACATACCCCCCACTGTACAGTCACCATCACGGTCCGACATACCTCCCACTATACAGTAACCATCATGGCCCAGCATACCCCCCACTGTACAGTCACCATCAAGATCTCAGTGCTTTGCACTGCTTCCTCACCTAAGTCCTAGGTTCCATTCTGGCCTTGGGTGTCTGTCTTTGTGGAGTTTTCACATTTACCCTGTGTCTGCATGGATTTCATCCGGGTGCTCCTGTTTCCTCCAGACAGTCCAAAGATGTGCAAATCAGGTGAATTGGCCATTCTAAACTGCCCATAGTGTTTCATGCATTAGTTAGGGTTCAATATCGTGCAGGGGAATGGGTCTGGGTGGGTTACTCTTCTGAGGGTTGATGTAGACTGGTTGGGCTGAAGGGCCTATTTCCACACTGTAGGGAATCTAATCTAATCTCCAAGGTTCAAGTCAGGAATGTGATGGAATTAACACTTGTCTGAATGAGTGCAGCTTCAACAGTATTCTAGTATGGACTTACTAGCAACAGGCAACACAGTTTTGTGGGGAATATCCTGTCTTACAAACTTGATTATTTTGGGGAAGTGAGACAATTGATTGATGAGGGCATGGGGCTGGATGTTGGCCGTTTAGGACATTAGCAAGGCCTTTGATATGGTTCCTTATGGCAGGCTCATACAGAAGGTGAAGTGAAATGGGATCAGCGGTCAGTTAGTAAGATGGATAGAGAACTGCTTCGTCATAGAAGACAGAGTAGTGATGGAACAGTGTTTTTGTGACTGGAGATCTGTAAATAGATTGGCGCAGTTGCAGGTTGTGAGGATGATTGCCAGAGAATACAGCGGGATATAGGTCAGCTGCAGACTTGGACAGAGAAAACACAGATATCACTTTATCTGGACAGTTGCAACGTGATGCGTTTTAGAAGGTCGAATGCAGGAGAGAAGTACAAAGTGGAACGAAAAACTACTGATTGCATCAACATCCGAAGGGATCTTGGTGTACAGCTCCACAGTTCCCGGAAAGTGGTAACACGGGTGGAGAGGGTGATCAAGAAGACGGACGGCAAACTTGCAGACAGGCATCGGAGCATGCAGTATGAACATTACCAGGTCACATTGCAGCTGTAGAGAAACTTAGTTCGGGTACATTTAGAATATTGTGTACAGTACTGGTTGCCACACCAGCAGAACGATGTGGAAGTGTTGGTGAGGGTTTGGAAATGTTTTGCCAGGATGTTGTCTGGTTTGGAGGGTATTAGCCAGAAGGAGAAATTGAACACACATGGTTTGTGTGCAGCTGGGCATCATTGGCTATGGGGCTACGTGATAGATATTTACAAAATTATCAGAGACATAGAGAGAAGGACAGTTAAAGACTTTCCCAGAGTAGAAATATCAATTACTCAGGACCGTAGGTTTTAGGTAAAGGAGAAAGTTCAGGAGATATACTCGGCAAGTTTTTTTATTGCTTTTCCAGATAGAATGTGAAAGTGACTGGAATAGACTGATAAGAGGGGAAGAAGCTAACATAGCAAGGTTTAAGAGGCATCTTGTCATAGAGAAGAGACAGCAACAAATAGAATTACATAGAATGTGTCGAAGCAAAAATCTATGTTTTAACTTTAGAAGGGCATCATGTGTCAGTGCAGGCTTGCTGGGCTGAAGGGCCTGTTCATGTACTGGACTGTTCGTTGAGTCAAGATTTGTATGCAGCAGTGGCGAGATGCTCACTGAATGATTACTGATGATCAATAACCACATTATTGTTGATCTCTCGTCATCAACTTGCAGGTTCATGTCCTCCCTTCCACTGTCGGGGAACTCAATATGGAGAATTTGACGTGAAAGTCTGAGCTGTTAACTGGTAACTCCATCTCGCCCCTCGCTCCTACGGCCTTCTATCTTGGACACCAATGTCTCAGGGGACACTGCACTAACAGAAGCTGCACGTATGCCACATCCCCGTCGTTGGCATCTGTCACATGCCAGCCTCACCATGCCATCTCAGCACATCTCTGACCCACTGATAGTACACGTGTACTTCAATGCTGCAGTTCATGGTGCACTGACAACTCTCATTGCAATGCTGCTGCAAGGACACTGTGCTCAGGGACCCACACCCAGCTCATGGTCTGCCCCTCTGGGCCTGCTCACTCCGTGTTTGTACACAGTCAATGCTGTTGCAATGACACTGTGCTCAGGGACACACCCCCAGCTCATGGGCTGCTCAGTTCTTGTTCGTACACATTCACTTTGAGCTGACTTGAATGCTCAAAGAATTATTGCCTTGCCTGACCCTGCCCTCAGCGGTGTTTCTCCTCAGCCAGAGCTACCAGGCTCACACGCCTGCTGTATTGTCATGGTGTGTAGCACAGACACAAACCAGGAAGCTTGATATCATTGTCCACAGTCAGTTACGGTGCCCCGCACAGTGAGGTGGGGGAGTCTCAGATCCCAGTCTGGGAGCTTGGACGTGGTCAGTCACAGTGCCCAGCACAGTGTGTCAGGGGAAGTCCCAGATCCCAGTCCGGGAGCTTGGACACGGTCAGTCAGCCTCTCGTGGTTGTTAGTGTCAGGATCCTTCCCCTGCGATGGGGTGAGGAGATGAATGTTGGAGAACCCTGAATCATCTTGGCTCTTTCTCTCCTCTTGTGGGATGGTTCCATCTGGAATGTGAAAATTAGCAAGAGATATTAAGGGAGATGGAAAAGGTTGGTACAGCTGTTAGTGCTGGGACAGCTGAGGGAAAGGTGGGGAGGTGCCCTGAGTGAGTGAGTGGGCAGCACTGACACCAGGCAGAGTTGGGGAGAGGGACTGAGAAGAGGTTAGAGAGAGACCGAGAGAAGGTGCTGCATTTAGGGAGAGTGGGAGAACATGCACCTTGGTGGGAGGTGGGTGCAGTAACAGAGAGAGAGTAAGGGAGAGGGCACGAAGTGCAGATGGTTTCACGTACCCTGGTGGAGGGGAGGTCACTGACCTCCTTCCTACACTGCTGGGCATTCACCCAGAAGGCTGGCACCTTACTGACCCAGGGGTCAGCCTCGGACCAAGCCGGCAGGGTGTGGTGTTGTGGCCTCCCCTGCCAGTCCTGGAGGAAGATAATGTCCCTCTCCTGCACCATGCAATCGACCAGAGCCTCAGGGGCTTGGGCACAAAGTGGGGCCCCAGGTTTACCGTGTCTGCCATGTCGAGGCCAGTTTTGGCTTGCCAATCTAAGATTGTACTGTCATTTTAATAATGGGCCCTGGAGCAGGGAGGCCGGTGCATTCTGGGATATCCAGGCAGTGGGCAGTTGTTATGATGAAGGGGACAATCATCGTGTTCGTGTCAGTTGAGAAGATAACCACGCAGGCAGGGAGGGTCGTTCATGAGGCAGATTGGGGATGGTATCATGAGAAAATGCACTTCACCTTGTGGAGAGAAACCCTCCATGAAACTGGACTAAAATGAGACTTGGGGAAAACCTTTGATTATCCAGTTCTCAGTCGTGGTCACACTGCAGCCACATCTCCACAATCCCAGTTCCATCTGACCTAGCTATTTAAAGCTACAATTTCACTGGCCTTGTTGACAAGTTCCCAGCTTCATTCTTGCCTTATTGAAGGCTGCTCTCAGTCAACTAATGTTTCTCACTCTCAATTATTGCATATCATTCTCTCCCATCATACTGAACTTTACAAAAGAAAAATGATCGCTGCACCCCAAAACGTTCCCCGACTGACACTGGATCCACTTGCCCCACCTCTTTCCCAAGGACCAGGTCCAACAGTACATGCTGTCTTGGGCTGAACACATCCTCCTGAAGTGAGCTCTCCTCCATATAATCCAGGGATACTGGCCCCTCATGACACTGCACCACAATAACCCAGTCAATATTTGGATAAATTAAGTTTCTCAGTATAACTAATCGGTAGTATTATCATCGCTGTCAAATGACCCTGCATATTTATTCTCTCCATCCTTTCCAATGGTGGCTGGCTGATACACTGTACCTCACAGTGTAAGTGTACAGTTTTTGTTCTGTAGCTCCAGCCAAATTCATTCTGTCCTTGGACAGATCCTCTTTCTCTTGGACCCCTTAACTAATGCTAATCTCAACCAGTACTTCTACCTTCATCCTTTCTCTTCCCTTCCATCATTTTGAAATCCTTTATCCCCAGCAATATTTAACACCCAGTCCTGCTATTACTTGAGCCAGCTCTTGGTGATCAGTCCATCAGATTTCCACACACCAAACTTCACCTGGAACTTCCCACACTCCAAGTATTCATGTCTATGCAGAATACCTCAAATTAAGGCTTTCTGTCTTACTCCATCTTCCACTGATAAACTTGTTGTTGTAAATTAGTACCAACTGTATCTCCCATTATTTTGAGAATCCTGGTAGTCTCCTCCACTATTCCTTTTTGGATCCCATACACACACCAAGTTAGTTTCAATTCCACCCACACACCCCAGAAGGAATTCAGTCCCAGCTCTGTCACATGTTAGCCCATCCAGTTTGTCCAGTTGCTGCCTTCAGTCCCAATGACCCAGGAATCTGAAGCCCTTCCTGCTGCACCATCGTTCCAGTCACACTCTCATCTACCTAAAACTCTGAGTCCTCTTCTCACTTGGACACGCCCTGGGAGTATTCCAGGGATTGATACATTTGATTTCCCATTTGCTAACCATCCACCGAGCTCCCTAAATTCTGATTCCCAGACCACTTCACTCTTCCTACCCATGCCATCCCTACCAACGTGGACATGATCTTTGACTGCTCACTGGCCACCAGACGAGTATCGTGCAGACACAGTAACATTCTTAACCCCACTATCCTGGAATTACAGACATGCTGACACCTTCTTCACTTTCCTGACTCCCCTGTGCCTATTGCTCCTCCTTCCTTCTCCCTCCACTCCTATACAGTTAGACTGTTTGTGGGGCCACAGACATGGCTCTGACTGCACCTTCATCAGCTTCCGAAATGGGAAACTGAATTGGGAGGGAGACGTCAGGCTATACCTGGATTCCCTGGCTGTTTCTCTTTGATTGCCTAGACCCCATCCCTTACTTATTCCAGGCTGTCAAGTCTGCAGGGTGGTCTGTTCTGTGTGTGTGCTATCCCCATAACTCTCAGCATGACAGAGTGTCTCGTCACTGTTTGAGCTCCACAACCCAGTGTTCAGAGGACATGAGCAGGTGCTCTGACTTCCCAATGTAATAGAACACAGTTTCCATTTGACAAACATGCCTTGCCATGTCTTAAAATGCAACATGTCTAGAGTAATTTACTTAATTACTTAGAATTAAGTTAACATCAGGGACATCATAATATGTTAAGTCCCTTATTACACTGTGGCTTACTGAGCGTAATTTATTATACTGGCTCAGAATTTTACATCCCCCTCATATTTCTGAGATCAATCTTTACTTCAGAAGTTAAAAAATAAATTTGCTGACTTACAGCAATTAGCTGACAGTCACTAATAATGGTGTATTTATTAGCCAATGAACATACAGCCTTTTCTGTGATGGCTCTTTGCACTTCATTCAAACTCGGTGCAGGCATGTCCCAGCAGCAGAAGGTTTTCTCCGTGACTCCCAGATCCGTGCAATCCTTCAGCTCCCACTCCACTCTGCTCCCTCACAGGGTCACCGTCTCTGTGACTCGCAGGGGCTGCAATCCTCCAGCTCCCCCTCCAGT
Organism: Chiloscyllium punctatum; assembly: GCF_047496795.1. NCBI lineage: Eukaryota > Metazoa > Chordata > Chondrichthyes > Orectolobiformes > Hemiscylliidae > Chiloscyllium > Chiloscyllium punctatum. Next base: position 66,913,655 of record NC_092772.1, on the reverse strand, counting down.
CTGCTCCCTCACAGCGTCACAATCTCTGTGACTCACAGGGGCGTGCAATCCTCCAGCTCCCCCTCCACCCTGCTCCCTCACAGGGTCACCGTCTCTGTGACTCCCAGATCCGTGTAATCCTCCAGCTCCCCCTCCACTCTGCTCCCTCACAACGTCACCGTCTCTGTGACTCCCAGGTACGTGTAATCCTCCAGCTCCCACTCCACTCTGCTTCCTCACAGGGTCACCGTCTCTGTGAACTCCCAGGGACGTGTAATCCTCCAGCTCCCCCTCCACTCTGCTCCCTCACAGCGTCACCATCTCTGTGACTCCCAGGGACGTGTAATCCTCCAGCTCCCCCTCCACTCTGCTCCCTCACAGGGTCACCATCTCTGTGACTCCCAGGGATGTGTAATCCTCCCGCTCCCACTACACTCTGTTCCCTCACAGGGTCACCGTCTCTGTGAATCCCAGGCATGACTAGGCCTCGATCCTCAGTGCTGATTTATATCGTCCCATATTGGTGCATTCACCTCCTAGACCTGAGTGAGCCTCAAGCTCCGGCTCCATGTTGCTCCCTCACATGGTCACTCCTTCTGTGACTCGGTATTGATTTCAAGCCTCCTGCTCTGCTGTTTCTCCAACTCCAAGTCCCAGTTGGCCTTGATCCTCACTGCTGATTAATATTCTACAGCTCGCTCTCAGGGTCTCTCCCCTTGTGACTCAGAGGTCATGGTAGGCCTCAAGCCTCAGCTGAGATTTATAACAGCCCGTTCCGCACTGCTCTCTTACAGGATCGCTGTTGTGCTGGAAGACAGTGGAAAAAAGGAGGATTAGACAGAGCAGAGGATGTTAAAGTAATTGAGCGAGCTGTATGGGATGGAACAGGTTATCGGGGAGCTAGGGAGACCTGCAGCAACTAAAGAGGTTTACTGGAATATAGTGTGAGAGTTGAATACACAGAAGGCGGCAAAGGTAAGAGAAAGATAGTGGCTTGTTCATGATGGAGCTTTGTGGAGTCTAAAGGCTTTTTCTGAGCTGCTTACAGAGATGTGTAGACTTCAACAAATGCAAATTGATAGCCAGCAAGTGTTGTATGGTACTGGAGACTGTTGGATGTTACAGAGTTAGAAGACTTGCAGTAACCGGGCGGAATATAAACATTCAAGCACTGGTGTGTTCAAGGACCCTCAGGACATGAGGAGGTGCAGAGAATGGAAGCATTCCAAATAGTGGGATTGTGGGGGCTGGAAGTCATAAGATGGATAAGGAGGACGAAAAGTGCCAATTTAGCGCAGGCTACCATTGTAACAATAGAGATTTAGGAAGGGGATCTGTGCTGTCATTGATTACAGTTATATGGAGTGTTCCAGAAGCTGGAGGGGTGACAAATTTTAAAAGGGAGAGATTTTAGGTGATCAGAATTTCCAACGACTGGGGAAGTGGCTCAGGAAGGCAGCTCACCACCTTCTCAGAAACAACACAAAATCAACAAGAACTGCTGACTCCGCCATCAAAGTTCATGTCCGTGAATGAATGAAGGAATAAAAGATCTACAAGTCGCACTGAGGTCACTCAGGCAGGCCCTTTCAACAGGCCTTCACAAACCAGGAACCACTATACCCTGGAAGGACAGGAGCTCCGGGTGCACGGAAACACCAACATTTCCAAGGTGCCCTCCAAGCCATGCTCCATCCTCCCAGCACTGTGTCTGTCCCTACACCCAAAGGACTGCAATGGGTCAGGAAGGCAGCTCCCCACCACCTTCTCCAGGGAATTACAGATGGGAAGGTAATGGGGAAACTCTGCTGTTGACAGCCAGACAGAAAAATAAATCCAGCAGTGGTTGTGAAATGAAATTTCCCTGTCACAACAACATGCTGAGCATGGATAGAGGATTTGTCTGATTGGCACAAGGCAGAGAGTGTGAAGAAAAGAGTCTTTTCACGATGGGAACTGGTGATGGGGGGAGCTCCGCAGGGGTCAGTGTTGGGACTACACTCTACACGTTATTCATTAAGAGTCTGGACAAAGGATGTGAAGGGGTACGAGAAATGGGTTTCCAAGAAAGATCTCAGGGATGAAATTCATGTCATATGAGGAGCAGGTGAAGTCTCTGGGTCTGCACTTGATGAAGTTTCAGAGGCAGCAGGAGAATATCATTCAAACTTACAGAATACGGAGGGGCCTGGAAGGTGTGGGCAAGATGTTTCCAAGAGCAGGAGAGAACAGGTGCCAAGGGCACAGCTTCAGAGTGAAGGGAATACCCTTTAGAATAGAGATGTGGAGGAATTTATTCAGCCAGAGGGTGATGGATCCATTGAACTCACTACCTCATGGGTCTGTGGGTGCTAAGTGATTGAACATATCTAACTCAGAGATAGCCAGGATCTTGATGAGTAAGGAGATCAATGGTTACAGGGAGTAAGTGAGAGAATGGGGTTGAGAAACAATTCAGCCATAATCAAATAGTGGAATAGACCCGATGGACCGAATGGCCTAATTCTACTCCTATAAATGGACTGCACTTTTCCACAGGTTTTTAACTGTCCAGTTATCATTTCTGGCAGATCGTTTACCACACATTCCAGTACTTTCCTGATTATTGCAGTCACCTCTTGGTTTCAGATCAACTGCAGAAAGCTACACCACGGAGTAACGTGGGAATCCTGGTGGATAAATCTCAGAAAGGTGGCAAACAGGGCCAGCAGGACATAGAGAAGGTGAATGGAATGCTGGCATTGATTTCAAAGGGAATGGAGAAATAAATTAGGAAGGCTTGTAACAACTATAGAGGACTCCAATCAGCCCACACTGAGAATACTGTGAAGAGGTTTGGTCCCCTATCTGGTGTGAAAATGCCCTTGCATTGGAGGCAGCCCAGAGAAGGTTCACCAGGCTGGTCTTCAAAATGGAGGGATATTGATGAGAAGAGGTGGAGAAGGTTGAACTTGCAGTCGTTAAAATTTAGAAAATGACGCAAATTTATTGATACACCAAGGATTCTTGTGTTCTTACAGATTCGGTACTGAGATATTGTTTCCCTGAGCAAGGATCTGTCACCAGAGATAAAGGGGAATACAGACACCAGAGAAGCTAACAGAGAAAAGCTGGGCTGTAGAGACTGGAGGATGTTACAGAGTTTGGATGGTTTGACATCACTGTTGGTGGTTAGAGCTCAGGTAGGTTGTCATGCTGAAAGATGTCAGGGAGAGTTACAGGGTTATCAGTCCTGAAGGAGTTACAGAGATCAGGAGGAATATAGGGACTAGAGATTACACAGATGGGATGGTCATTGGTGCTACAGGAGATACATAGAGGGGGGATTGTCAGGTCTGGAGATTACAGAGATATTGGTGGTAGTTGGAGCTACAGGACTTTATAAAGACTGGGAGGATTGGACGGACTGGAGATTACACTGATTTGGGTGGTAGTTGGAGCTGCAGGAGTTTATTGAGACCGGGAGGATTGTTGGTGCTGGGAATTACACTGACATGGACAATAGTTGGAGCTGCAGGAGTAAGATAGGGAGGGTTGAAGAAGTTGGTTCAGTTCACACAGCCAGGGAGAAGTGTCAGGATTGGAGGAGCCAGAGATGCTGAGGGTTCTCGGGCTGCAGTCGATCAGAGAGCTAGAGAGGACTGTGAAGGCAGGTTTGCAGCATTCCCATCAGTTACACAGAGATGTGGAGTGCTGTTCTGGAGGAGGATACAGAAATCGACAGGGTTGCAGTTACTGGAAGATATTACAAAGACAGTGAGCTGTAGTATTTGAGGATGTTACAGCAACAGGAGATATTGAGGAGTTGGAGGCTGTTACAGGTGTTAAACATGCTGCAAGGGATAAATAACCTTACATCGATCAGGGGGATTGGAAGCTCGGAGACACAGAATGAGAATTGGAGTAACTGAAGAATATCACAGAGATGGGGAGTAAAATATGAGTTAGAGGAGTTATAACATGAGATGGGCTGTATTCAACGGAGGTAAAAACAATGACTGCAGATGCTGAAAATCAAATACTGGATTAGTGGTGCTGGAAGAGCACAGCAGTTCAGGCAGCATCCAACGAGCAGCGAAATCAACGTTTCGGGCAAAAGCCCTTCATCAGGAATAAAGGCAGTGAGCCTGAAGCATGCTTCAGGCTCACTGCCTTTATTCCTGATGAAGGGCTTTTGCCCGAAACGTTGATTTCGCTGCTCGTTGGATGCTGCCTGAACTGCTGTGCTCTTCCAGCACCACTAATCCAGTATATGTATTCAACGGAGTCAGGAAAGATACAGGGAGATCCAAAGAGACTACAGGTGATTAAAATGACAGTGAGGCTTCACAGGGTAGGATTGGGGTAGTTTACACAGACAGGGAGTATTTTATGCAATGTTGCTATTTACAGAGATTATGAAGTTGTATGGAATTGAGGAACAAACAAAGATATGGAAGGGTCTAGTTAATGAAAACACTTGCTGATGTCAGATGCTGAGGTTCTGGAAATTATATGGACCGAAAAGCTGGACAATCTGTCAGAGCTTACAGAGACAGGAACAGCAATACAGCCCGGAGACACTAATACAGATAGGGAGCATTGCACGCACTGCTTTAGGGATGGTAGTAAGGGAGTGTAACGTTTACACAGATAGGGGTGTAAGCGCTGGAGAAGGTTATGGAGATGATTAGATTGATGGAGAGACTAGAGGAGCTTACATTGACAGGGCTGGTGATAGCGACGGCAGAATGTTACATAGATAGTAAGTCTTGTAGAAACTGATTGGGAGAGTCACAAGCATTGGAGTTGGTTTCACGGATCGGGGGTGTTGCGGGGACCTGAGAGGATTACGCAGTTAAGGAGGATTGTAGGATGCCCATATTTTCAGAGTGTTTCAGGACTGGAAAAGGTTACACGGTTAAGGGGGGATCTTGGAGCTGTGGGCGTTCACAGAGACTTGGAGGTTTTAAGGGTTTGGGGCTGTTAATGGATAGAGGGATACATTTAGGGAAAGTAAAATGGAACGCAGAGGGAGAGTTTAGATTAGATTCCTTACAGCATGGGAACAGGTACTTCGGCTCAACAAGGCCACACCGACTCTCCAAAGGGTAACACACCCAGACCCACTTCTCGCTGACAATGCACCTAACACTATGGGCAATTTAGAATGACCAATCCACCTGACCTGCACATCTTTGGACTGTGGGAGAAAACCGGAGCACCCAGAGGAAACCCACGCAGACATAGGGAGAATGTGAAAACTCCACACAGACAGTCACCCAATTCTGGAATCGAAGCTGGGTTCCCTGGCACTGTGAGGCACCATTGCTCACCACTGAGCCACCGTGCTCCCCCAGATTGCAGAATTACATGAAGAGATATTGTTTGAGGTGCTGGGAGCGCTATCGGGAGTGGAGGAGCGAACAGAGATGTGGAATGCTGTTGCGGCTTAAAAAGGATCTGGAGGTGTTAATACAGATAAGGAGGTCTGTAGGGATGGGAGAAGTTTACTGAGGTCGTGTGGTGCTATGGGCCAGGAGTGCTTTAGTGCCTGCAGAAGGTTACAGTGATATCATGTTTTCTTGGGGATTAACGAAGGTACACAGGTGGTACTTTGATCCAGGTTGGAGGATTTTACAGTGACGGGGGCACTGTAAGTATTGTGCAAGATTACAGAAATTGGGATTATTGTACAGAGATTAGTGAGATTGGGCATGTTATCGACACTGGAGCAATTTACACATAGGGAGAGTCATCAGCATTGGAATAGGTTTCAAATATACAGCGGGAATATGGGAGGGGCAGAGGTTACAGAAATAGGAAAATTTCTGGGAATAACAAGCATTCAAGACAACAAGTTAGACCAAAAGGCATTTTTCCATGCTGTATAACTGCATCACACGACAAGAGACAGTGTGAGAGAGGGAATATAGAACAGAAAGATCCCAGGTTTCAATACCATCTCATTGAGGGAGGCCTGCTTTCCCCTGTTGAACTGATCCTCACTAAGACAGCACAGGCCTGGACTGATAACTGTCAACTTCCTATATTGTCAGAGGAAGGCTCAGTACAGCAGAGATGAAAATTAACAAGACGGTGGGGATTGAGCCTGGGACCATCATGCTCTGTGTTCATTCTTCAACACCGTATCTATGTCATGTCTTCTGGACCAAAGTTCGATCCCTTAAATACACTCTGCTCTGTCCACTGTGAGTGATCTTACCTCACTGCAGGGTTTATTGAAGGCTTCAGATCTCTCTCTCTCCATCTCTCTGGCTGTCCGACTGTCTTCAATGTGGTGATGAAGGAAACAGGAATTGGGAGTTCTGCTGAGTGAGGAGCATCCTGAGTACCTACAGGAGTCAGAGAAATGAACAGAATGGGAAATTAGACTGGTGCAGTCAGGATTACACATGGAGAATGGCACTGAGTACAACAGAGATCTGGAATATTTCAGTCTCCATCCGTGGCTTGCGCTGCCCGTCTCCCTGGAGTGGACAATTCTGTTGCCTCAGGATCTGGAGTAGCTGCAAAAGGTGCAGTCACCGGCTTCAATTAGACCCTCACAGTGAGGGATACCACATGGAGAGAGACTGTGTGATAGCACCAGAGTGCAGAAAGGCATCAGGATCAAACCACGGTAAAGAAGAATGTGCACTTGGAGCAGTACTCAGGGATGAGGGAGCTATCAGTGGGCCTGGCAATGGCCTAGTGTTACTATCACTCGACCCTTCATCCAGAATTTATTGCCTGTAGCAGGGATACCCATCCGACTGCTTAATACCTTTTAAGTAAGGAAATCTGTTATGTGCTGCCGGTCTGGGCTACGTATGAATCCAGGCCCAGAGCAAGGAGGTTGATTCTCAACTGCCCACTGGAATGATCTGCAAGCCACTAAGCTCAAGGGCAGCTCGGTGTGGGCATGAAAGGCTGGCCAGCCAGAGACAGCAACATCCCACGAGTGAAATAATAACAACACTGCAGGGAGCAGTGTCCTGACCAATCATGTCGGTAGGTTTATGGACAGGGCTTTAAACTGACAGAGAGGATGCAGGGACAGGGTTCAGGTGAAAGAAGCTTTCCAAATCCAAAGAGAAAGGTGAAGCATCAGAACAGCATAAGGATGTGACTGAATACAAGCAGAAGGGAACGGGAATGGGTCAAAGTTTAACTAAAACTGCAAACTAGTGAATTAGGCTGTGACAGCAATTTCTGGGAAAAAGTCAATTACAGTTTTTTTTGGAATTGTCAAAGTATCAGCAATAACTTGTGACACAGGAATAAATAAGAGTTGGTCACCAGAAATATTTTTTACAAGAGAAACTGTGCTGTGTTCTAAACAGGGAGGCTTACAGGAAGAAGTTTCAGGAGGCTGAAGAGGATGAGATCTGAACGAATAGACACAATTAGGAAGATTTGCTCGAAGTGCCAGAGGTAACAGAAACACCAATGTCCTGATCTGAAACAGATGGCCCAGACTGGGATGGGTGTGGAGATTGGAGATGGTTTCACAGGGAGGGTTTGGGGGCGGGCGGGGTGCTCTGTTGGAGGCGGGCGGAGGGTGATGCTGGATGAGTTTGGGGGCGGACGGGGTGCTCTGTTAGAGGCGGGCGGAGGGTGATGTTGGATGAGTTTGGGGGCGGACGGGGTGCTCTGTTAGAGGCGGGCGGAGGGTGATGTTGGATGGGTTTTGGGATGGGTGGGGTGGAATGTGGAGGGTTGCGTTGTACGGTTTTGGAGGCAGGGTGGTGTGGGTCGGTGTTGGATGGATTTGGGGTTGGGGGTGAACTGCTGGAGTCGGGTGAAGGGTGAAATTGGATGGGTTTGGGACGGGCGGGGTGCTCTGTTGGAGGCGGGCGGGGAGGTGATGTTGGATGGGTTTGTTGTTGGCGGGGTGCTCTGTAGAAGGTGGCAGAGGGTAGTGTTGGATGGGTTTGGGGCGGGGGGTGCTCTGTTGGAGGCTGGCGGACGGTGATATTGGATGTGTTTAGGGGTGGGTGGGGTGCTCTGTTGGAGGTGGGCGTAGGGTAATGATTGATGGGTTTGGGGGTGGGGTGGGTGGCAAGTGGAGGGTGGTGTTGGACGGCTTTGGAGGCGGGTGCGGCGTGGGCCGGTGTTGGATTGGTTTGGGGTTGGGGTGAACTGTTGGAGGCAGGCGGAGGGTGAAGTTGGATGGGTTTGGGGGCGGGTTGGGTGGCAAGTGGAGGGTGGCGGTGGGCGGTTTTTGTGGCGGAAGGCTGGCGTGGGTTGGTGTTGGAAGGGTTTGAGAAAGGGTGGGAGGCGATGTTGAGGTGTGGGTGGGGGCGTTGTTGGAAGGGTTTGGGGCCGAGCAGCGGGGTGTTTTCGGGAGTTGGCGGTGCATGAGGGCTCACGCATGGTTTGCTGCTGCCTAGTCACCTCAACGGGGATTAGACATTACCAAAAACGCCGAGCCCCAGAGGAAAGGCATGGAATCAATTAATCGAATAACCAATTATCTGAATGTACTATTGCCCGCCCATCTTGTTCAGATAAGCAAGGTTCCTGTGGAAACATCTGGATGTTAACCTGGTGTTATGTGATTTATACCTTCACCCAATCAACCCCTGCTCGATCCTTCTGAATGGCCCCAATGTTGACCCTGTTCCAGTTTAAGACCTGAATCTGTGGACCTGTCTGATCTTTTTCCATAACTATGTTAAAATGAAGACAGTTGTGGTCACTGGACCCAAAGTGCTCTCTGACTGATACTTCAGTCACTTGCCCGACTTCGGTTTCTGAGGGGAGGTCCAGTGTTGCATCCACCTGAGTAGCATGGAACCCTGTACATCTTGATTTAGGAAACATTCTTAGACATATTTGACAAATTCCACCCCGTACGGTCCTTTTACAATCTGGGTGACCCAGTCAATCCATGGGAAGCTAAAATCTCCATCCAATACTACTCTATTATTTTTACAGGTACCGGCAATCTCACTACGCATTTTCCCCTCTTGTGCCCACTGGCTATTTGGGGGACTAGAACACCATCCCAGCAGACTGACCATCCCCTTTTTGTTTCTAACTTTTAAAAAATACGGCCTCATTTGATGACCACTTAACAATATTGTCTCTCAGCACTGTTTTTCTGTCCTCCCTAATCAAAGGGACAACTTCCCCTCCTCAATTACTTGTCCTTCTGTCACGCCTGTAGCTTCTGTATCCTGGAACACTGAGCTGCAAGTCCTGCCCTTCTCTCAGCCATGTTTCTGTTATGGCTATAATATCCCAGTCCCCAGAGCTAATCCATGGTCTGAACTTGTCTGCCTTACCAGTCAGACCTCGTGCGTTGAAATTAATGCCTTTTAAACCAGAAGTCTTTTCCCTCCCTAGACTGTGCCCCGGATATCCTGGATAGGAAATTTGCTCTCGATGGCTCATGTATTTTCCCCTGTCTTATTCAGAGTCTCAACTCCCTGCCAAACTAGTTTAACTCCTGCTGGGTAACACTAGCAAATATCTTCCCAGTGATACTGGTGGCTCTCTGCTTCCAGTGCAACCCATCCCCCGGTACACGTCCCCTCTACCCCAGAAGAGATCCCAATGACCTAAGAACTGAAAACCCTACCCCCTATACCAGCGCCTCAGCCACACATCCATCTGGGCGATCTTTCTAATTCTATCCTCACTGGCACGTGGCATGGGAGTAATCTGGAGATCATTAACCTCAATATCCTGTTTTTTAACTTCTTACCTAACTCCCTGTATTTATTTCACAGGGGCCCATCCCTTTGTCTACCTCTGTCACGTGGGCCGATGTGCACAATGACCTCTGGATGTTCACCCTCTCCTTCAGAATGTTCAGTCACCGCTCAGAGACATCCTTGACCCTGGTACCCGGGAGGTAGCACACCATCCTGTGGTCTCTTCTGCAGCCACACAGTCTCCTGTCTGTTCACCTCACAACTGAGTCCCTGATCAGTATTGCGATCATTAGAGAGGATCTGGCAAACAGAGACAGGGAGGAACTCCCTGCAGTTGGGTTGATATTAGGAAGGTGGAGTATTTAAAGGTGATGCTGTGAAAACTCGGGGCCAGTGTGTTCCTTGAAGAGTGAATAGTAAAGGCAGCAAATCCAGGGAATACTGATCAAGCAATATCATGAGTTTGATAAAGAAAATACAGTTCAATAAAATCACGAGAAGCCATTCACAAGTATAGAGAGGGCAAGGGGATTGTAGAAAATGAGGGACAAACAATGGTCATGAAGTACATTTGGCAGATACAACTGAGGAAAAACCACAAGGTGTTTCATCACCATCGTTAGCATAAGAGGCTTCCCAGCGAAAGAGTGAGGCCTGTTAGAAACCAAAGGGAAAATCTGTGCAAGGAGCCAGAGGATGTAGGTGAGGTCTTCATTGAATACTTCCCATCTGTATTCACACAGGAGAAAGGCATTGTCGCCGGGGATTTCAGTCGTGATGGTGAAGTTCTAGAACATGGTAAGATCAATAAGGAGGGGGTATTAAATGCTTTCACAAGCATAAATAGGTGGAGAAATTCAGGAGGTGCTGAAGGCTTTCAAACACATTAAAATTAGAAATGTATCCCACGCAGCTATGGGAGGTAAGGGAGGAGGTTTCTGGGGCCCTGGTGGATATATTTAATACTTTGCTGGCCACAGATGATGTGCTGCATGACTGGAGGATCGCTAATGTGGTTCCTTTGTTCAAGAAGGGCAGCAGGGATAGGCCAGGTAATTACAGAGCAGATAGTCTGACAGCAGGGGGAGGGAAATTATTGGAAACAATTCTGAGGGACAGTTTGAATTCATAACTGGAAAGGCAGGGATTGATTAGGGTTAGTCAGCACGGATTTGATACAGGAAGATTTATCTGGTGAAATCAGTTCAGTTTTTTGAAATGGTGTCTGAAAATATTGATGAAGGCAGTGCAGATGATGTGGGTTCCATGGAGTTCATTAAGGCCTTTGACATGGTCCCACATGGAAGGCTGGTCCAAAAGGGATGGGCCCATGGGATCCAAGGCAAGTTGGCAATTTGGATCCACAATTGCTGGAGCGTTGGTTTTGTGATTGAAAACCATTGCCCAGCGAGTGTACCACAGAGTCCTGTGCCTTTGCTGTTCCTTAGGGGCATTAATCACTCGGATATGAAAACAGAAGGTATCATTATTAGGTTTGCAGATGACATGAAAGGTGAGGGTGTGGTCCACGGTGAGGGGGATGGACTCAGGCTACAGTCTGAAGGTTGAGGCTGGGACAGAATTTCAACAGAGTAATTTCAATTGATAATCAGGCTAGAGCACAGCAGGCAATGAGGGAAAACTGATGAATTAAGTTGCATTTATTTTGATGTAAAATGCCTGACAGGTCAGGCAGATGAACGCACGGCAGAGATGGGAACATGGGACTGGGAAATGACAGGAATTACAGAAACACAGCTGAGGGAGGGACAGGGCTCACAGATCATTGTTCCAGAGGACAGATTCAATAGGAAGGATAGAAGGGGAGGCAAGGGAGGAGGGGGAGTGGAGTTTTTGATCAGTGAAAACATCACTGCAGCACTGAGAGAGGATATTCCTGGGCATCGCCGAGTGAAGCTGTTATGGAACTGAGAAATAAGAATGAATAATCAGTTTGATATGACTGTACTACAAGCCCGCAGTCGTCAGCGGGAAATTGAGCAGCAAATATGTCGGAGATCTCAGATATCTGTAAGAAGTATAGGGATGTTAATGGTCGGGGATTTAAACTTTCCAAACCTAGACTGGGACTGCCATAATGTTTACAGGTTGGATGGGAGGGATTTGTTCAGTGTGTTCAAGAAAACTGTCTCAATCAGGACGTAACTGGCCCGACAGCAGAAAAGGATAAAACCTGACCTCCCTTCGGGAAACAAGGTAGAGAAAAGCGCTGAAGAGTTTGTGGGGGAGCACTTTTTTTTTCTCTCTCTTCACAAAAAGAGCGGGAGCAGCAGAGGAAGTAACGGCAAACAGAGGGGCAGCCGGGAAGGAGAACTGAGTATAAATACTCACCCTTTAATCACCAACGGTCATTTGAGTGGGAGCAGCGGCCGAGGAAAAGCGAACCCGGGAGACTACAGCTAAGGTAAGACAGTTTGTTTCAAAATTACTTACCTGTAGCGGGCAGCGGAAGTGAGGTTGGAGCGCATAGCTGGGCGGGAAGGTAAGTGATTAGTATTTGAGTGGGTGTGTTCTAGACCCCAGGTCCTACTTTCGTAGGGCCTCCCTCCCACCCTCCTCCTCTAACCTAACTTTAAAGTCCACAGGTAAGTGACTCAGTGTTATTGACTCAGTGTTCTTGTTTTTGGAGACAAAGTGTACAGTCATGGCAGCGCAGGCGGTGGAATGTTCCTCCTGCAGGATGTTTGAGGTAGGGGTGACCACCGATACTCCTGCCGACTTCGTCTGCAGGAAATACAGTCAGATCCTGATCCTCACCGAACGAGTTAGGGAACTGGGACTGGAGCTGGATGAGCTGAGGATTATTCGAGAGGCTGAGAGGGTGATCGATAGAAGCTACAGGGACATAGTTACGCCGGAGAACAGAGGTAGCTGGGTAACAGTTAGAGGTGGGAAGGGGAAGAAGCAGGCAGTGCAGGGTTCCCCTGTGGTCGTTCCCCTAAAAAATAAGTATGCAGCTTTGGAAACTGTTGGGGGGGACAGCCTTGCAGGTGTAAGCTGCAGTGAAGGGGTCTGTGGCTCTGAGACTCAGAAGGGAAAGGGGGAGAGGAGGAGAGCGCTAGTTATGGGGGACTCTCTAGTTAGAGGGACGGATAGGCGGTTCTGTGGACATGGGCGAGACTCTCGGATGGTTTTGTTGCCTCCCGGGTGCTAGGGTCTGAGACGTCTTGGACCGTGTCTTCAGAATCCTTAAGGGGGAGGGTGTGCAGCCAGAAGTCGTGGTACACATTGGCACCAACGACACAGGTAGGAAGAGGGGTGGGGAGGTCATTCAAGAGCTCAAGGAGTTAGGCTGGAAGCTAAAAGCTAGGACAGACAGTGTCATCATCTCTAGGTTGTTGCCGGTGCCACGTGACAGTGAGGCAAAGAATAGGGAGAGAGTGCAGTTGAACACGTGGCTGCAAGGATGGTGTAGGAGGTAGGGCTTCAGATATTTGGACAATTGGACTGCATTCTGGGGAAGGTGGGACCTGTACAAACAGGACGGGTTGCACCTGAACCAGAAGGGCACCAATAACCTGGGGGGTAGGTTTGCTTGCACTCTTCGGGGGGGTTTAAACTAATTTGGCAGGGGGATGGGATCCGGACTTGTAAACCAGCAAGTAAGCTAGCTGTGTGTCAGGATGCCCAAGACTGTAGGGAGGCTGTGGAGAAGGTAGCACTGACAGGGACTACTTGCGGACACAGAGATGGGCTCAAGTGCGTATACGTCAACGCAAGGAGTATCAGAAATAAGGTGGGTGAACTTAAGGCGTGGATCGGTACCTGGGACTACGATGTTGTGGCCATCACGGAAACATGGATAGATGAGGGACAGGAATGGCTGTTGGAGGTTCCTGGTTACAGATGTTTCAGTAAGATTAGGGAGGGTGGTAAAAAAGGAGGGGGGGTGGTATTGCTAATTAGAAATGGTATAACGGCTGCAGAAAGGAAGTTTGAGGGGGATCTGCCCCTGGAGGTAGTATGGGCTGAAGTCAGAAATAGGAAAGGTGCAGTCACCTTGGTGGGTGTTTATTATAGGCCCCCCAGTAGCAGCAGAGATATGGAGAAACAGATTGGGAAACAGATTTTGGAAAGGTGCAGAAGCCACAGGGTCGTAGTCATGGGCGACTTCAACTTCCCAAATATTGATTGGAAGCTCTTTAGATCAAGTAGATTGGATGGGGCGGTGTTTGTGCAGTGTGTCCAGGAAGCTTTTGTAACGCAGTATGTAGAGTGTCCAACCAGAGGGGAGGCCATATTGGATTTGGTACTCGGTAATGAACCGGGACAAGTGGTGGGCTTGTTAGTGGGTGAACATTTTGGTGATGGTGACCACAATTCTGTGACTTTCACCGTGGTTATGGAGAGAGATAGGTGCGCACAACAAGGTAGATTTTACAATTGGGGGAAGGAAAATTACGATGCTGTAAGACAGGATTTGAGGAGCATACGTTGGGAGCATAGGCTGTCAGGGAAGGATGTGGTGGAAATGTGGAACTTTATCAAGGAGCAGATACGACATGTCCTTGATATGTATGTACCTATCAGGCAGGAAAGAAATGGTCGTGTGAGGGAGCCTTGGTTGACGAGGGAGGTTGAATGTCTAGTAAAGAGGAAGAAGGAGGCTTACATAAGGTTGAGGAAACAGGGTTCAGACAGAGCAGTGGAGGGATACAGGATAGCCAGAAGGGACCTGAAGAAAGGGATTAGGAGAGCTAAGAGAGGGCATGAAAAATCCTTGGCGGATAGGATTAAGGATAACCCCAAGGCATTTTATGCGTATGTGAGAAACCTGAGAATGACGAGAACGAGGGTAGGTCCGATCAAGGACAGTAGTGGGAGACTGTGTATTGAGTCGGAAGAGATAGGAGAGGTCTTGAACAAGTACTTCTCTTCAGTATTTACGAACGAGAGGGACCGTATTGTTGAAGAGGAGTGTGAAACGGACTGATAAGCTCGGAGAGATACCTGTTAGGAAGGAAGATGTGTTGGACATTTTGAACAACTTGAGGATAGACAAGTCCCCCGGGCCTGACAGGATATATCCTAGGATTATGTGGGAAGCAAGAGAGGAAATTGCAGTCCCGTTGGCAATGATCTTCTCGTCTTCACTGGCAATGGGGGTGGTACCAGGGGACTGGAGAGTAGCGAATGTTGTGCCCCTGTTCAAAAAAGGGAATAGGGATAACACCGGGGATTACAGGCCAGTTAGTCTTACTTCTGTGATAGGCAAAGTAATGGAAAGGGTACTGAGGGATAGGATTTACGAGTATCTGGAAAGACACTGCTTGATTAGGGACAGCCAGCACGGATTTGTGAAGGGTAGGTCTTGCCTTACAAGTCTTATTGAATTCTTCGAGGAGATGACCAAGCATGTGGATGAGGGTAGAGCAGTGGATGTAGTGTACATGGATTTTAGTAAGGCATTTGATAAGGTTCCCCATGGTAGGCTTATGCGGAAAGTCAGGAGGCATGGGATAGAGGGAAATTTGGCCAATTGGATACAAAACTGGCTAACCGGTCGAAGGCAGTAAGTGGTGGTAGATGGTAAATATTCAGCCTGGAGCCCAGTTACAAGTGGAGTTCCGCAGGGATCAGTTCTGGGTTTTCTGCTGTTTGTAATTTTTATTAATGACTTAGATGAGGGAGTCGAAGGGTGGGTCAGTAAATTTGCAGATGATACGAAGATAGGTGGAGTTGTGGACAGTGAGGAGGGCATTTGTCGGCTGCAGAGGGACTTAGATATGATGCAGAGCTGGGCTGAGGAGTGGCAGATGTAGTTCAACCCTGCCAAGTGTGAGGTTGTCCATTTTGGAAGAACAAATAAGAATGCGGAATACAGGGTTAATGGTAGGGTTCTGGGTCAGGTGGAGGAACAGAGGGATCTTGGGGTCTATGTACATAGATCTTTGAAGGTTGCCAATCAGGTGGATAGATTTTGTAAGAAGGCCTATGGAGTATTATCGTTCATTAGCAGAGGGATTGAATTCAAGTGTCGTGAAGTGATGTTGCAGCTGTACAGGACTTTGGTTAGGCCACAGTTGGAGTACTGTGTGCAGTTCTGGTCGCCTCACTTTAGGAAAGATGTGGAAGCTTTGGAGAGGGTGCAGAGAAGATTTACCAGGATGTTGCCTGGAATGGAGAGTAGGTCGTACGAGGATAGGTTGAGAGTTCTCGGCCTTTTCTCGTTGGAACGGCGAAGGATGAGGGGTGACTTGATAGAGGTTTATAAGATGATCAGAGGAATAGAGAGAGTAGACAGCCAGAAACTTTTTCCCCGGGTACAACAGTGTGTTACAAGGGGACATAAATTTAAGGTGAAGGGTGGAAGGTATAGGGGAGATATCAGGGGTGGGTTCTTTACCCAGAGAGTGGTGGGGGCATGGAATGCGCTGCCCGTGGGAGTGGTAGAGTCAGAATCATTGGTGAGCTTTAAGCGGCATTTGGATAGGTACATGGATGGGTGCTTAATCTAGGTTAGATGTTCGGCACAACATCGTGGGCCGAAGGGCCTGTTCTGTGCTGTATTGTTCTATGTTCTATGTTCTAAAAGTGGGCTTCCCCCGTCCAGAAGGTATTAGGCAAGACTGTCCAAAAATGGATTTGTGAAGGCTATTTGCAAGTAAAGGAATGTCGGGCAAGTGGGACTCATTCAAAAGAGAAATAAATTAATATTTCAGGGCCAGCATATTCGTGTTAGTGTGAAGAACAATGCTGACACAATTGGGACACACTGGATGACTGGGGATATTGAGGCTCTGGTCAAGACAAAAGGGGGCACATGTCCTATATAGCCAGCTGGATTAAGTCAATCCCTTGAAGAACATTGTGGGTGTAGTAATACTCTTAAGAGGGAAACCATGAGGACGTAAAGGGGAACTGACAGAGCTTTGGCACAGAAGGTACAGGAAAATCGAGAGAGATTCTACAAGTATATTAACAACAGAAGATTAACCCGGGACAGAATGCGACCCCTTAAAGTCATCTATGTGTGAACCCACAGGAAATGGGTGAGATTCAAAACAAACACTTCACGTCAGAACTTCCTGTGGAAAACACTTCACGTCAGAACTTCCTGTGGAAAACACACTGGGGAAGCAGGGAAATAAACAGTGATATTTTCAAACGAGTCCACATTGGAGAACAGGAGGTGCTGAAGGCTTTCAAACACATTAAAATTAGACAAGTCCCTGGGAACTAATCAAGTATATCGCAGGACATTGGGGTAAGTTAGGGAAGAAAATTACAATGATATTTCTATCACTGACAGCCACAGGTGGTGAGCTCAGAGCCTGGAGGTTGCCTAATGTTGGGCCAGTATTTAGGATTGGCTGCGACGGAAAGCTGGGGACATAAACACCAATTAGCTTGATGTCAGTGGTGCAAATGTTGTTGGAAGCAATTCCGCGGGACAGGACTTGCATACATTTGGAAAGGCAACGATTGATTAGGGAGAGTCAGCACAGCTTTGTGCATACAAAGTCGTGTCTCTCAAATTTGATAGTTTGTTGAAGACGTGACCAAGAAAATGGATGAAGGCAGAGCAGTAGACGTTGTCTCAGCATGCTCCTGCCCCACTGAACTCATCTCTACCTACCTTGACACTGTCCTATCCCCCTAGTCCAGGAACTCCCCACATACGTTCGAGACACCACCCACACCCACCACATCCTCCAAGACTTCCGTTTCCCCGGCCCCCAATGCCTTATCTTCACCATGGATATCCAATCCCTCGACACCTCCATTCGCCATGACCAGGGCCTCCTTCTTCCTCTCCAGACGTCCCCAATAGTACCCTTCCACTGACACTCTCATTCGTTTGGCCGAACTGGTCCTCACCCTTAACAATTTCTCCTCTGAATCCTCCCACTTCCTCCAGACCAAAGGCGTAGCCATGGGCACACGTATGGGCCCCAGCTATGCCTGTCTCTTTGTTGGCTATGTAGAACAGTTGATCTTCCGTAATTACACCGGCACCACTCCCCACCTCTTCCTCCGCTACATTGATGACTGCATTGGCGCCACCTCGTGCTCCCGCGAGAAGGTTGAGCAATTCATCTACTTCACCAACACATTCCACCCTGACCTTAAATTTACCTGGACTATCTCTGACACCTCGCTCCCCTTCCTGGACCTCTCCATCTCCATTAGTGACGACCGACTTGACACTGACATTTTTTACAAACCCACTGACTCTCATAGCTACCTGGATTACACCTCTTCCCAACCTATCTCTTGCAAAAATGCCATCCCGTATTCCCAATTTCTCTGCCTCCGCCGTATCTGCTCCCAGGAGGACCAGTTCCACCACAGAACACACCAGATGGCCTCCTTCTTTAGAGACCGCAATTTCCCTTCCCATATGGTTAAAGATGCCCTCCAACGCATCTCGTCCACATCCCGCACCTCCGCCCTCAGACCCCACCCTTCCAACCGTAACAAGGACAGAACGCCCCTGGTGCTCACCTTCCACCCTACAAACCTTCGCATCAACCAAATCATCCACCGACATTTCCGCCACCTCCAAAAAGACCCCACCACCAGGGATATATTTCCCTCCCCACCCCTTTCCGCCTTCTGCAAAGACCGTTCCCTCCGTGACTACCTGGTCAGGTCCACACCCCCCTACGACCCACCCTCCCATTCTGGCACTTTCCCCTGCCACCGCAGGAACTGTAAAACCTGTGCTCACACCTCCTCCCTCACCTCTATCCAAGGCACTAAAGGAGCCTTCCACATCCATCAAAGTTTCACCTGCACATCCACCAATATCATTTATTGTATCCGTTGCTCCCGATGTGGTCTCCTCTACATTGGGGAGACTGGACGCCTCCTAGCAGAGCGCTTTAGGGAACATCTCCGGGACACCCGCACCAATCAACCAAACCGCCCCGTGGCCCAACATTTCAACTCCCCCTCCCACTCTGCCGAGGACATGGAGGTCCTGGGCCTCCTTCACCGCCGCTCCCTCACCACCAGACACCTGGAGGAAGAACGCCTCATCTTCTGCCTCGGAACACTTCAACCCCAGTGCATCAATGTGGACTTCAACAGCTTCCTCATTTCCCCTTCCCCCACCTCATCCTAGTTTCAAACTTCCAACTCAGTTACTGTCTCCTTGACTTGTCCTACCTGCCTATCTTCTTTTCCACCTATCCACTCCACCCCCTCCTCCTTGACCTATCACCTTCATCCCCTTCCCCACTCACCCATTGTACACTATGCTACTCTCTCCCCACCCCCACCCTCCTCTAGTTTATCTCTCCATGCTTCAGGCTCACTGCCTTTATTCCTGATGAAGGGCTTTTGCCCGAAACGTTGATTTCGCTGCTTTTTGGATGCTGCCTGAACTGCTGTGCTCTTCCAGCACCACTGATCCAGTATTTGGTTTTCAGCATCTGCAGTCATTGTTTTTACCTTGTTGTCTATCCTGACTTCAGCAAGGCCTGAGACAGGGTTTATCGTCGTTCACTTGTTAGTAAGGTTAGATCACATGGGATCAGGGAGAGCAAGACAAACAGACACAAAATGGGCTTGACAGTAGGAGACAGGATGGTGGGAGAGGGTTGTTGTGCAGACTGGGGGCCTCTGACCAGCGGTGTGCCATCAGCATTGGTGCTGGAGTCACGCATGTGTATTATTGACATAAACAAGCATATATAAATTATTGTTAAGTTTGTGGATAGTAAAATAAGTGTTATATTGGGCAGTGAATACAGTTATCAAAAGTGCTCTTAACCAACTGAGCCAGTGGGTCAAGAAATTAAAGATGGAGCAGAATTCAGGTATTGGATTTTGTTAAGATAACCCAGGGACGATGAACACAATTAATGGCAGAGCTCTAGACAGTGTTGTCTAACAGAGAGAGACCAAGGGCTGCATTTACATTGTTCCTTGGAAGTGGTGTCACAGGTGGGCAGGATAGGGAAAACAACAGTTGGCACACTGGCCCTCATGGGTCACAGCATTGAGTACATGGGTTGGTCCATCATGATCCGGCTGTATCAGACATTGCTGGGACTCCAGTTGGAATACTGTGGAGAATTCTGATCTGCCTGCTTCAGGAAGCATATTCTGAAACTGTAAATGGAGCAAAGGTTGACGAAGATGTTACTGATACTGGAGCATTTGACAGAAACAGAGGGGCTGGATAAGCTGGAAAACAACATGGGTGGAATGAGATAGAGTTGGCAGATAAGGTTAAGGAGAATCCAAAGAGATTCTACAGCACACAAGTACAAAAAATCTACTAGAGAGATAATGGGGCCCCTCAAAAATCAATAAGGCCATCCATGCCTGGAAACACAGGAAATGGGAGCGACCTGAAATCAATTTTACATGTCAGAACGTACTATTGACAAAGACTAGGAAACAAACGGAAATAAATAGTGATGTCTTGAAAAGAGTCCCCATTACAGAAGAGGTGGTGCTGGAGGTCTTAGAACACAAAGGTAGAGAAAGCCCTAGGTCCTGAACAAGTGTATCCCAGAACATTGAGGCAAAGTCGCAGTGGGGACCGTGGCAGAGATATTTGTATCAATATCCTTCATATTTCCATTGGGTGTAGGTGGCTGAGGGCTGACTTTATAAAGGTTTATAAAAACATGAGAGCTTTACATAGGTTTAACATTGAAGGTCTCGACAGCAGGGTAGGGGAATCCATACCTCGAGGGCAAAAATATGAGGTGGGAGAGGAAATACTTAAAAGCAACCAATGGAGAACATTTCTACACAGAGAATGGTGCACATATTGAATGAGCTGCCGCTGAAGTGGTAGAGAAAAGTACAATTCCATCATGGAAAAGACATTTGGGCAGGTAAATGGAGAGGAGAAGGTTTGACGAGACCGGGACTAAACTCAGGCAAATGTGACTCGTTCAGGAACCGTGGTCAGCATGGACTAGTTGGATCGAAGGAATCGTTTCTGTTCTGCATGGCTCTTTCTCCAGTTATTGGAGGAGGAGACGACTGAGATAAGGCACGTTGTAGGCACTGAAGCAAGTTCCAGCAATGGATATGGTAGTATGGAATGCAGTATATTTCAAATCTGTGGAGGGACTATCAGGAAGGGAGGAGGTTACAGGGACAGGAACTGTTATAGGAGTTAAAAATTATTGAAGACACTGGTCCACGAGACATTGTATATGTACTGTTGGGGAACACAGAGCAGAAAGATCCCAGGCAGCATTCCCTCACACTCATGAGAAACTTGCTTTCCCCTCTGTCATACTGATGATCGCAAAGACATCACAGGCCTGGATTGATAATTGTGACAGTCCCGATGCTGTTTCAATGCAACAAAACTTACAGTAGGGCTGGTGATTGACCTGGGGTGTGTCTGTACTGTGCTCCCCCTCCAGAACTGTATCTAAGTAATGTCTTGTTAGCCGATGTTTGGAGCCCTCTCATTGCTCTCTGCTCTGTTCACTGTGAGTGATCTTATCTCACTGCAGGATTTATTGAAGATTCCAGATTTCCCTGCCCTTTGTCTGTCTGGCTGACCGACCACCTTCAGTGTGGTGATGGACGAGACATCCTGTAGTTGGGAAGTCGATTGAGTAAGGAACTTCCTGATTCCCTGCAGGAGACAGAGAAATAGACAGGATGGGAAATTAGACTGATGTAGTGAAGATTACACATGGAGAATGGCAGTAATTCCCACAGAGATCTGGAAAATTCCCGTCTCCATTCCTGGTCTGTGCTGCTGTGTCCCTCTGGAGTGGAGAATTCTGTTGGTTCAGGATCTGGAGCAGCTGCAAGAGTGAGAGACACTGACAGAGGCATGAATTGGACACCCACAATGAGGGATACCACATGGAGAGATACTGAGTGACATCACAAGAGTGCAGGAAAGTATCAGGATCAAACAATCATGAAAGAGAAACAGGTTTGTCTCCATGATGCACTGGTATCAGTGTTCAGGGATGAATAGCCTGTAAGCAGGTGAAGTGAAAGCCTAGTGGTGTTATTGTTAGAGCATGTATCGAAATCCTCAGCTAATGTTCAGGGGAGGAAGGTTTGAACACCACCATCTGAAATGGTGGAATTTGAAATAGATTATTTTAAAACAGTAATTGTCAATCCATCAATACCATTACTGATGTACAATAAATCCAAAAACTTCGCCTTTCAAGAAAGACATCTGCCCTTCCTCACGTGGTCTGCACGACATACCCACAACAAAGTGTTTGCCTCTCAATAACCCTCTGAAATGGTCGAGCAGGTTACTCAGCTCAGGGGCAGCTAGGGCTGGGCAAGAAAGTTTGGTCAGCCAGTGACACCCATAACCCATACTTGATTTTTTTAAAAAATCCATTCCGATGGTCCCACTGGAGCTGTGCTGGGATCAGTGTCCTGGCCAATCATGTCGGTAGGTTTATGGACAGGGCTTGAAACTGACAGAGAGGATGCAGGGACAATGTTCAAGTGAAATGAGCTTTCCAAATCCAAAGAGAAAAGGTGACGCGTCAGAACAGCATGGGAATGTGGCCGGAGACAAGCAGAAAGGAAAGATCAGTGCAACGTCGAGGGCCGAAGGGCCTGCACTGCGCTGTACTGCTCTATATTCTAAATAAGGAGGCTCACAATGGCACAAAGGGGTTTCAAAAAGCTGGAGAGATGGGATCTGAATGAAGAGACACAAACAGGAAGGTGTGCTAGGATTGTCAGGATATAACAGACAGCAATGGCCTGATCTGGAGCAGACGACCCAGACTGGGAGGGGTGTGAGGACTGGAGGTGGTTTCACAGGGAGGGAGGACCAGAGAGCCACAAGGTGTTACAGAAATGTGGAAAGCTGTAGGGTTTACAGGAGTTCATGGAGATGGGGAGGTGGGGAGGGATGCAGCAGTTACAGGCATAAGGATGTTGGTAGGATGGGGTGGTTTGCACAGACAGGAATGTCTTAGGTGAATGGAGCAGATTACAGAAATCTAGACAGTTTTATAAATGAAAAGAACAAGCAGATATGTGGAGGGCAGTCGTGACTGAAGATGTTTATAGTTATTGAAAGGCTTAGGTTCTGGGGGTTATTTAGGTATAGAGGGGGTGGTGTCTGACAATTTGACCGGGAGATAAGGACATCCATTTTGGTTGGAGACAGTTTCCCAGATAAGGGAGCATTAGTAACTCCTGCAGTTTGGTCAAAGTGGAAATTTTGAAGGGGAAGGTGACATTTACACAGATAGGGGTGTAAGGGGTGGAGAAGGTTATGGAGATGAGTAGATGATGGACAGACTGGAAGACCTGACATTGACAGGATGGGTGATATGCAAGGGAGGATGTTACACAGATAGGGAGTCTTTTCGGAACTGGATCAGATAGTCACAGGCATTGCAGTGAGTTCTACAGATCAGGAGTGCTGCAGGGACCTGAGATTGATCATGTCTTTAGGACTGGAAAAAGATATGAATAGTTTAAACTCTATGTATGCTGTTTTCTTTTTCCTGAACAGAGCCTCAATATCCCTCATCAGCCAGGGATCCCTTAACCTGCCAGATTTTCCCTTCACTCTAACAGGGACATACTGGCCCTGGACTCTTGAGATCACACTTTTAAAAGCTTCCCGTTTGCCAGTCATTCATTTTCCTTCAAACAGACTCGCTCAGTTGATGGCAGTCATAATGTAGAGGAGCCGGTGTTGGAATGGAATGAACAACACTAAAAATCACACAACACCAGCCTACAGCCCAGCAGGTTTATCTGGAGGTACTAGGTTTTGGAGCGCTACTTCATCAGGGGGTTGTGGAGCACGATCATAAGGCTCAGAATTTATAGCAACAGGATAGCAGTGTCATGGAATGTAATATCAAACACATTTAGTTTAAGCCTTTCATCTTTTAGGATGATCACCTGTGCTTCGAAAGCTAGTGCTTCAAATTAAACCTGTTGGACTATAACCTGGTGTTGTGTGATTTTTAATTCACCCAGTCGACCTCGCTCGATCCTGCCTCATGGCCCCAAATCTGATCCTGCTCCAGTTTCACACTTTAATCTGTCAGCCTGTCTGATCTTTTTTCCATAACAATGTGAAAACAAAGACAGTTGTAGTCACTGGACCCAAAGGAAAGGCCAGGTAATTACAGAGCAGAAAGTCTGACAGCAGTGGGAGGGAAATTATTGGGAACAATTCTGAGGGACAGTTTGAATCAATAACTGGAAAGGCAGGAAACAATTCGGGGTAGTCAGCACGGATTTGGTAAAGGAAGATCCTGTCTGATGGATTCAGCTGAGCTTTCTTTGAAATTACGATTGAAAATGTTGATGAGGTCAGTGCAGATGATGTGGGTTCCAGGGAGTTCATTAAGGTCTTTGACAAGGTCCCACATGGAAGGCTGGTCCAAAAGGGAAGAGCCACTGGGATCCAATGCAAGTTGGCAAATTGGATCCAAAGCTGGTGGAGGGTTGTTTCTGTGATGAGAAGCCTTTCACCAGCAGATGTACCACAGGGATCTGTGCAGGAACCATCGCTGTTTATTATGGACATTAATGAGTTGGATGTGATAGCAGAAGGTTTACAGATGACATGAAGGGTGAGGGTGTTATCCACAGTGAGGGGATGGTCTCAGGCTACAGTCTGAAGGTTGAAGTTGGGACTGAATTTCAAAGAGTCATTTCAATTGATAAGGCAGACAAGAGCAGAGCAGGCAATGAGGGAAAACCGATCAATTAAACTGCACTTACTTTGATGTAAAAGGCCTGGCAGATAAGGCAGATGAGCGCATGGCATAGGATGGGAACATGGGACTGAAATATCACAGGTATTACAGAACAACAGCTGAGGGAGGGACAGGACCGGCAGCTCAAGGTTCCAGGGACAGATGCTATAGGAAGGACAGAACAGGAAGCAAAAGTGGAGGGAGAGTGGAGTTCTTGATTAGTGAAAAAAATCACTGCAGCACTTAGAGAGGATATGCCTGGGGATCGCAGTGAAATTCTCTTAGTGGAACTGAGAAAAAAGAATGAGTCATCACTTTGATATGACTGTATTACAGGCCCCCAATAGTCAACGGGAAATAGAGCAGTAAATATATCAGGAGATCTCAGATATCTAACAATAATAGGGCTTTAATGGTTGGAGATTTTAACTTTCCATACCCAGACTGGGACTGCCATAATGTATACGGCTTGGATGGGAGGAATTCATTCAGTATGATCAAGAAAACTGTCTCAGTCAATATGGAAATGGCCTGACTGCAGTAAGGGATAAAACCCGACCGCCCCTTGGGAAACAAAAGTAGGGAAAGGGACTAAAGTGTTTGTAGGGGAGCACTTTGGCAAAATCCCCATACTTCTATTAGTTTGAACATAAATGTCATGTCAGGACTTACTGTGGAGAAACTCCGGGGAAGTCAGGGAAATAAACAGTGATGTCTTCACAAGAGTCCCCATTGGTGAACAGGAGGTGCTGAAGGTTTTAAATCGCATAAAAAGTAGACAACTCTCTCGGAACTAATCAGGTGGATCCCATGGCATTCTGTGGGGGGGGGGGGGGGGGGGAGGGAAGAGTTAGGGAAGAAATTGCGGGGTACCTTAGAGAGATATTTCTATCAAAGACAGCTACAGGTAATGAGCTTGGAGTCTGGAGAGTGACTAATGCTGTGCCAGTATTTAAGAAAGGCTGTGAGGGAAAGCCAGGGACCTAAAGACCAATTAACTTGATGTAAGTTGTGCGAATGTTGTTGCAAGCGATTCTGCGGGACAGCAGTTACATGCATTTGGAAAGGTAATGATTGATCAAGGATCGTCAGCACAGCTTTGTGCATACAAGGTAGTGTCTCACAAACTTGACTGAGTTTGTCAAAGAGGTGATTAAGAAGATAGACGAAGACAGAGCAGTAGACATTGTCTATCCTGACTTCAGCAAGGCCTTTGACAGGGTTTATCGTGGTGCACTGGTTAGTAAGGTTAGATCACATGGGATCAGGGAGAGCGAGACAAACGGACACAAAATGGGCTTGACAGTAGGAGACAGAGGGTAATGGGAGAGGTTTGTTGTGTGGACTGGAGGCTCTGACCAGCGGTGTGCCATAAGGATTGGTGCTGGGGCCACATGTGCATTATTTACATAAATAAGAATGTAGGAATCATTGTTAGTAAGCTAAATAAGTGTTACAGTGAGGAGTGAAGACAGTTATCGAAGAGGCTCTTGATCAACTGGACAAGTGGGTCAAGGAATGAAAGATGGATTTTAATTAATGGATTTAGTTAAGACAAAACAGGGACGACTAACACTGTTAATGGTAGGGCCCTGTTCAATGCTGTCGAACAGACAGTGAGACCAAGGAGTGCAGTGACATTGTTCCTTGTAAGCGGTGTCACGGGTGGACAGGGTGGTGAAAGCGGATGAGGCACACTTGCCATCATGGGTCAGAGCATTGAATACCTGAGTTGGTCCATCATGATACGGCTGGACAAGACACTGCTGGGTCCCCAGTTGGAGTACTGTGGAGAATTCTGATCATCCCGATTTAGGAAGCATTTTCTGAAACTGTACACGGAGCAAAGATTGACGAAGATGTTATTGATACTGGAGGGTTTGACTTACACGGATAAGGTGGATAAGCTGGAATGCACAAGTGGGAATGAGATAGCTTTGGCAGATAAGGTTAAGGAGAATGCAAGGAAATTCTACAGCATACAAGCACAAAAAAAGCAACGAGAGAGACAATAAGGCTGCTCAGGTGTGGAACCACAGGAGATGGGCGAGACCCTAAATGAATATTTCATGTCAGAACATACTGTGGACAAAGACTAGGAAACAAAGGGAGAGAAACAGTGATGTCTTGTAAAGAGTCCCCATTACAGGAGAGGTGGTGTTGGATGTCGAAGAACTCAAAAGTAGAAAAAGCCTGAAGGTCCTGAACAACTGTATCCCAGAACATTATAGCAAAGTAGTGGCAGGGAAACGAGCAGAAATATTTATATCATTGTCATGCGTATTTCCATTTGGCATAGGTGGCTGAGGGGTGACCTTAAAAAGCTTTATAAACCATGAGGGGTACAGGTAACGTGAATAGTGAAGGTCTCTACCCCAGGGTAGGGGAGTCCATAACTGGAGGGCAGAAATATGAGGTGGGAGAGGGAAGACTTAAAAGGGATCAGAGAAGGACATTTTTCACAGAGACCATGGTGCACATATTGAATAAGTTGCCAGGGGAAGTGATGGAGAGAAGCACAATGACAACATGGAAAAGACATTTTAGGTAGATACATGGAGAGGAGAAGGCTTGAAGGGATATGAGCCAATTGCAAAGAAAGGTGACCCGTTCAGGAACCATCTTCAGCATCGACTAGTTGGATCAAAGTAAAGGTTCTGTTTCTGTTCTGCATGACTCTGTCATTGGAGGAAGAGACTACAGAGATAAGGCACACTGTAGACACTGAAGCAAATTACAGTGATAGGGATGATAGTCTGGAATGCAATACATTTCAAATCTGTGGAGGGACAATAGGGAAGAGAGGAGGCTACAGGGACAGGAACTGTTACAGGAGTTAAAAATTATTGAAGACATCGGTCTTCACCATGCCATAGATACAGTGTTGGAGAGGGAAATACAGAACAGAAAGATCCCAGGCAGCATTCCCACTCTCTCTTGGGAAGCCTGCTTTCCCTTCTGTTGTACTGATGCTCACTAAGACAGCACAGGCCTGGATTGATAACTGTGACACCCCGATGCGGTCTCTGTACAACAAAACTTACAGCAGGGGTGGTGATTGAGACTGAGGTGTGTCTGTACTCTGCTCCCCCTCCAGAACTGTATCTATATCATGTCTTGATAGCCGATGTTTGGAGCCCTCTCATTGCTCTCTGCACTGAGTGATCTTACCTCACTGCAGGATTTATTGAAGGCTCCAGATCTCCCTGCCCTTTGTCTCTCTGGCTGACCAACCATCTTCAATGTGATGATGGACGAGACACCCAGCAGTTGGGAAGTCTATTGAGTCAGGATCTTCCTGAGCACCTACAGGAGACAGACAAATAGACAGAATGGGAATTTATACTGATGTAGTGAGAGTTACACATGGAAAATGGTCCTGAGTAAAACAGAGATCTGTAAAATCCCAGATTCCGTCCCTGGCCTGTGCTGCTGCATCTCTCTGGGGTGGAGAATTCTGTTGATTCAGGATCTGGAGTGGCTATAAGAGCGAGGGGCATTGACAGAGGCAGCAATTAGTCCCATACAGTGAGGGATACCATATGGGGAGATACTGAGTGATATCACCAGAGTGCTGGAAGGTATCAGGCTCAAACAATCATGTCAGAAGGTTTTAGAATCAAACAATTGTGTAGGAAGAAGGGGTTCTGCTTCATGACGGTATAACTGGTCAGGAATGAGCAACCAGTGAGCAGGTGAAGTGATGGCCTAGTGACATTATTGCTAGAGCATGTATCCAAAACCTCAGCTAATGTTCACGGGAGACAAGTTTGAATCACACCATCAGAAATCAATAATTTTAAAGATAATAATTAATAATCCATAAATAACTATGAGACAATTGCCAATGAACAAAAAATCCAAACATTTGTCATTTCGAGAAGAACATCTGCTATTCTCACGTGGTCTACACGACATACCAACAGCAAAGCGTTTGCCTCTTAATTACCCTCTAAAATGGCCAAGCAAGTTACTCAGCCCAAGGGCAGCTAGGACTGGGCAAGAGAGGCTGGTCAGCCAGAGACACTAACATCCCACGAGTTAATAAAAGCAATCCCGTTACACTGGGCCCCACTGGAACCACGATGGGACCAGTGTCCTGGCCAATCATGTCGGTAGGTTTATGGACAGGGCTGTAAACTGACAGAGAGGATGCAGGGGCAGGGTCCAGGTGAAAGGAGCTTTCCAAATCCAAAGAGAAAAGGTGACGCATCAGAACAGCGTGGGAATGTGACTGAAGACAAGCAGAAAAGGAACGGGAAAGTTTAGTTAAAACTGTACATCAGTGAATCGGGTTGTGACAGGAAATTGTGAGAAAGAGTAAATTATGTTTTGTTTGGAATGGACAAAGTCTCTGCAATAAGGTCGATGGATTTGTGACACAGAGATAAAAGGGATTTAGACAGCAATGAGACATGGTTACAGGGCGAACAGAAGGTGGAGCATAAATATTCAATGGTTCACAAGCTTGTGGAAACTCAGGCAAAATGGGTAACACTAACAATAATGGATACCAAAGGCATTACAGAGAAAGCATTTGGCATCAGATTTTGAAGTAGAGTAAAGTCTGAATGTAAATTCTGGCTACTACTTGCCAAGGACACAAGCAGCAGAACAGTTTTAGCCACCGAACAGCATTTCATTGTTCATCACTGCAATAAACAGGAATCAATTAGAATTTTTAATAAAAGCATTGTGATAACTTAGGGAAACATCAATATTCCCAAAATCTAGGACATTCACACTGACAAGAGTGATATTGGAAGAAGAGTTCAGAGAATTTTTTTTCAGTGTTTCTTTGAATAACACATTGTGCAACTGACTAGGGACGTAACTATTTCAGAGCGACTGTTGTGTGATGTAACTTAGTGAATGAGTAATGTCACCTGGAGAGATCCTCTGGGAAATTGTGAGAAAGTGCAGTTTAAATAAACATAAAGTTTTAGAGTGAATCACAGAAAGGACAAGCTACAACTAGAAACAAAAATAGTCAATTACATGAGTTTGAGAGAACTGACCAAGGTGAACACGCTAAACAGAGTGAAACATGTGTCTGTAAATGGACAGTGGAAAACATTTAAAGGAACAGTATAAAACACTCAACAAAAGGACACTCCATTGAAACAGTAAAAACCTCAGCAAGAAATCCCCACTAGTCCCTCACTCAGGACAAAAGGGATCATACTTGATTATGAGGCTGAGAAGATCACCATAAAATACTTAAATCCTGAAGTGAGAGTGCGCTTTCGGAGTAAATGTTAAATGGAGTGCAAAGGGTCTGCTCGCAGGAGGAGGGCTGTGGGAAGAGGAATCATTGTCAAGGTTTAATGACACAATAGGAACAGGGAGAGGTGAAGGTGCTGGAGGTGGTGAGAGTGTTACAGAGAATGCTCAGGGCCTGAATGGTGTTACAAAGCCAGTACGGATTTCTGCAGCTGGAGGGGTTTGCAGAGGTACGGAGGGACATATGTATTTTTTATTTATTCATTCATGGGATGTAGGTGTCACTGATTGCAACAACATTCTTTGACCCTACTGCTAATTACCCAGAGGGTAGCTCAGAGTCAGCCATATTGCTGTGGATCTGGAGTCACATGTCGACCAGACCAGGTTAGAATGTCAGATGTCCTTCACTAAATGAGGCAAGTGAACCAGGTGTGTTCTTCCTACTGAACAACAATGTTTTTATGATAGCCCCACCAATGTCTTTCCTACTCTCAATGCTCTGCTAATGAAGATAACCATCCCAAAGTCCTGCTTCACCAGCCTATCGCCCTGGGTCACTGACTGACAACACTACCCAGGGCCCGAACATTAAATGTACAAGTCCCACCCAGGTGTGTTTCACCAAAATGGAACACTTCACCTTTATCTAATTAAACTCCATCTGCTATTCTTCAGCTCACTATCCCAGCAGTACTGTTCATCCTGTTGGATCATATAATCTTCTCCACTAACCACTTTACCACCAATGTCAGTGACACCCAAGAAGCTTACTTACCAGGAAACCAATATTCCCATCCAATCCATTTATCCAAATGACAAACAACAGTGGACCCACTACACCGCTGGTCACATGTCTCCAGTCAGATAAACATGTCTCCCATCACCCTCTGTCTCCTACTATCAAGCCCAATTTTGTATCCAGGTGACTAGCTCCTCCTGAATGCCATATCCTTTTTACATTGATCTGAGCTTATTACCCAGTTTACCAGACAGAACGTAGAACACAGAACAGTACAGAACAAAACCCTTCGGCTATGATGCTATGACAACTTTATATCCGACTGTAAGATCAAACTAACCTACATACCGTTCATTTTACTATTATCCATGTGTCTGTCCAAGAGTCTATGAAATGTCCCAGATGTGTCTAATTTTACTACCACCATTGGCAGTCCATCCGACCACCTACCATTCTCTATCCTCTTATCCATCCTCCATTCATCTTAAAATTACGCCCCCTTGTAATAGCCATTTACGTGATAGGAGGAAACGTCTCTCACTATTCACTCACTCTGTGCCTCTCATCACCTTGTTCCCCTCTCCCCAGGTCGCCCCGCCCCCTTCTTCAATCCCAATGAGAAAAGCCTCAGCTCCCCCAACCTTTCTCCATAAGGACTGCCCTCCATTCCAGGCAGCATCCTGGGAAATCTCCTGTGTCCCCTCTCTAAAATTTACACATCCTTCCTGTAAAGAGGGGACCAGAACTGAACACAATATTCCACGGGTGGTCTCACCAGGACGCTATAAAGATGCAGTAAAACCTCATGACACTTCAAATCGATCCCCTTGCTAAGGAAAGCCAACACAACATATGACGTTTTAACAACCCTATCAACGTGCGTGGCAACTTGAGGGATCTATGGACACGGACACCATGATCTCTCTGTTCCTCCGCACTGCCAAGTACTCTGCTGTTCACCCTGTATTCTGTAATCAAGTTCGACCTTCCAGAATGAATCACTTCACACTTTTCCGGATTGGACTCCATCTGCCACTTCCACCCCAGCTCTGTGTCCTGTCAATGTCCCATTGCAATCTACAACAGCCCTCCACATTCCCCACCACTCAACCAACCTTCGCATGATTGGCAAACTTACTAACCCACTCTCCAACATCCACATCCAAGTCATTTACAAAAATCACAGAGAGCAGAGTCCCAGAGCCGATTGTTACAGAACCCCACTGGTCACTGAGCTCCAGGCTCAATACTGTCCATCTGCTGCCACCCTCTGTCTTCTCTGAGCCATCCAATCCTGTATCCAGACAGACAGATTTCCCTGTATCCCAATTTTCCTTCTTTTTTGAATGAGCCATCAACATATTCTGTCATATCCTCAAAGAATTTAATAAGGTTTGTGAGGCATGACCAGCCCCTCATAGTCATGCTGACTGTCTCTGATTTAACTATGGTTTTCCAAGTAGTCATAAATCCTGTCTTTCGAGTCCTCGCCAATAATCTGCACTTCACAGACATAAGACCAAATCTGTAAATCCCAGAATTCTACCTCCGTAATATGGTCCAGACGCGACAAATCTTCTCTCCTCTGCCATGTTCCCCAGAATGACACTGGAGGGTGGTGGGGGTTACAGAGATAGGGAGGGATATCAGGACACGAGGATTTTGTAGACATTAGGAGGGTTGCAGTGCCAAAAGGAGGTTTCAGTAATTGTGAGGTTTCATGGTGATGAAGGCATTTGAGGAGGGAGGGAGGGAGGATTGTAGGGAAATGAGAGGTTTCAAAGTTTCAGTGTTTTGTTAGGACTGCAAGAGGTTACTGAGATGGGGAGGGTGTAAGCACTGGTGAATATTACAGAAACATGTGGTTTTGGTTGCAATTAAGGAAGAGGATTCAGGAAGCTGGAGAGTATGGGGTCTGAACGAGGTTACACAAATGGGAAGAGTTGTCAGGAGTGGAGGTGTTTACAGAGACAGCAATGGTCTGATCTGGAGCAGAGCACCCAGATTGGGAGGGACGTGGGGACTGGAGGTCGTTTCACAGGGAGGGAGGACCATAGACCCACAGGAGGTTACAGAAATGTGGAGAGCCGTAGGGCTGTCAGGGGTTCATGGAGATGGGAATGTTGGGAGGGATGGAGAAGTTTACAGGGATAAGGATGTTTGTAGGACAGGGCTGGATCACAGACAGGGACTGTTTTAAGGAACTGAGCAGATTACAGAGATAAAGATGTTTGTATCGACTGGAAGAACAAACTGAGATATGCAGGGGAGTCGTGACTGAAGATGGTTATCGACATAGGAAGGCTTAGGTTCTGGGGGTTATGGAGGCTGTGGAACCTGGATTTCTTTTCAGAGACTGGGATAACAATTTCGGTCAGAAACAGTTTCACAGATAAGGGAGTATAGCACAAACAGGAGGAAGTTGTAGGGGAGGGTGACATTTAAACAGATAGTGGTGTAAGAGCTGGACAAGGTTATGGAGATGGGTAGATGGTGGAGACACAGGAGGAGCTTACATTGACATGGGGCTGATAGTGACAGGATGATGTTAAATAGATAGTGGGTTTTGTAGGGACTGGATTGGGAGAGGCACAGGCATGAAGTGAGTTCGACAGATCAGGATTACTGCAGAGACCTGAGAGGATTACACTGATAGGGATGGTGGTCGGGTCTCCACACACTGTTGGTGTTTAGGGAATGGAAGAGATTTGGTAGATAGGGAGGGATGTAAGAGCTGCAGGAGCTTATGGAGAGATGAAGAGTTGGAGCAATTTGCAGAGGTAGGTTTCTCAGACAGGAGTAGGTTATAGATAGTGAGGGTTGTGGGGTCTGAGCAAGTCAAAAAGAGCAGAGTTTTCACGTCTGGAAGAGGTTACACTGACAGGGACAGTTGAAGAGACTGAAGCAAAAATGCATGGAGAAGGTTACGCAGATAGGGAGGTAAGTAGGGACTGAAGGTGAATACACAGACATGGAGGGTTGTATTGTTAGACGGAGCTGAGAGGGATAGGGACCGGTGTAGGGATTTACACAGATAGGGAAGGTTGTGTTTTTGGAGAAGGTTACACTGATACAGACAGTGTTAGGGAGTGTTTAGTGGACTACAGAGGAGCTCAGACAGAATGTATTATGGGGAGTGGAGGAGATTACAGACACAGAGATGGCTGTCGGGTTGAAAAGACCTTCTCCAGATCCTCAGTGCTGTAAGGCTGGAGGGATATTATAACAGTGAGTGTTGCCAAGACTTAACTACTTCACTGATATAGAGCAGGTCTCAGCACGTAACTGTCAAAGGGAAGTTGAGACAGTCCAGATGAGTTTTCAGAGATAAAAATGTTTATGGGAGTTTCAAGAGGGAACAATGATTGGGAGTGCTGTACCAAATGGTAATAGTTATAGGGAGGGTTCTAAAAGCAGGAAGAGGTGACAGACATATCGATCTTTGAACGACTGGAGAAGGTTAAATTGACAAGGAATGTTTTCGAGTCTGGAGGAGATTACAGGTTAAGGAGAATATTGGGGATAAGGCAGGGTGTAAGAAATGGGGATGGTTGACAGGGCTGGACAATAACCTGAATAGAATCGCCATCGTGTCCAACCAGGCCATACACGCAGACACACAGTGAGGGAAGGACATGCACATACACACACAGTGAGGGGGATACACGCAGACACACAGCGAGGGAGGGACACACACAGCGAGGGAGGGACACGCACACACGCAGCGAGGGAGGGACACACACAGCGAGGGAGGGACACGCACACACGCAGCGAGGGAGGGACACGCACACACGCAGCGAGGGAGGGACACGCACACACGCAGCGAGGGAGGGACACGCACACACGCAGCGAGGGAGGGACACGCACACATGCAGCGAGGGAGGGACACGCACACACGCAGCGAGGGAGGGACACACACACACATACAATGAGGGAGGGACACGGACACACACAGCGAAGTGGGGGACATGCATCCGCACACACACACAGACACAGTGAGGGAAGGACACACACATACAGTGAGGGGAGGACATGCACACACACAGTGAGGGAGGGACACGCACACACACAGACCGGGACACACATGCAGACAGCGAGGAAGGGACAAGCACACACACAGCAAGGGAGGGACTCACACCCACACACAGCGAGGGAGGGACACACACGCACACACCGAGGCAGGGACACACACGCACACACAGCGAGGGAGGGACAAGCACACTCACAGCGAGGGAGGGACACGCACACACACAGCGAAGGGGGGGACATGCATCCACACACACACACACACACACACACACACACAGCGAGGGAAGGACACACACACACACACACAGTGAGGGGAGGACACGCACACACATAGCAAGGGGGGACGCGCACACACACACAAAGCGAGGGAGGGACACACGCACACACCGAGGGAGGGACACACACGCACACACAGTGAGGGAGGGACACGCAAAGAGATGCAGCGAAGGGACACACACACACACACACACACACACACACACACACACACACACACACACACACACAGCAAGAAAGGGATACGCACACACAACGAGGAAGAGACATGCACACACACAGCGAGGGAGGGACACGCACA
Source organism: Chiloscyllium punctatum (assembly GCF_047496795.1). Lineage (NCBI taxonomy): Eukaryota > Metazoa > Chordata > Chondrichthyes > Orectolobiformes > Hemiscylliidae > Chiloscyllium > Chiloscyllium punctatum. The sequence continues at coordinate 66,878,801 of NC_092772.1, read as the reverse complement.
CAGCGAGAGAGAGGCTCACACACACGCATACACAAAGCGCGGGAGGGACACGCACAGACACGCAGCGAAGGGAGATACACACACAGACACAATGAGCGAAAGACATGCACACACAGCGAGGGAGGGACACGCTGAGACACGCAGTGAGGGAGGGGACATGCACATACACAGCATGGGAGGGACACGCACACACACAGCAAGGGAGGGACACGCGCACACACAGCGAGGGAGGGACATGCGCACACACAGCGAGGGAGGGACATGCACACACACAGTGAGGGAGGGACACGCACACACACAGTGAGGGAGGGACACACAGCAAAGGAGTGAGGGACACGCAAACACACACACAGTGAGGGGAATACAGACAGACACACGGCGAGGGAGGGACACAAACACAGCGAGGGAAGGATGCGCACATACACACAGCGAGGGACGGGGACACACACACGTAAAGCGAAGGAGGGACACGCACACATACACACACACACACACACACACACACCCAGAGAAAGGGAGAGACGCGCACAAACAGCCAGGAAGGGACAAACACACACACTTATGGTGAGGGGAATACACGCAGACACACAGCGAGGGAGGGACACGCACATACACTGCAAGGGAGGGACACGCACACACCGCGAAGGAGGGACAAGCACACACATGTCGAGGGGGAGGGCATGTGCACAGAAATTGAGAGGGGGCACACACAGACATGGCAAGGGTGGGACACATGCACACATCAAGCTGGTCACAAACTCACACACAAAGCGAGGGACGGACACGCACACATACACACACACACACACACACACACACACACAAAGCGAGGGAGGGACACGCACAGATACACACACAGAGCAAGGGAGGGACACGTGTACGCACAGCGTGGGAGGGATACACGCACTACACACAGTGAGGGGGTTACCCGCAGACACACAGCAAGGGAGGGACACACACACACACACACGCACAGCAAGGGAGGGACACATACACATACACGCAGCGAGTGAGAGACACACACAAAGTGAGGGAGGGACATGCACACATACACACACACACCGAGGGAGGGACAGGCGAGCTCGCACGCGCGCACGCGCACGCACACACACACACACACGCACACACACAGTGAGGGAGGGAAGGACATACACACACAGCGTGGCAGGGGCACGCAAACACAGCGAGGGAAGGACATGCTCACACAGCGAGGGAAGGACATGCACATACACAGCGAGGGAGGGATATACACAAACACACAGAGCGAGAGAGGAACACGTACATAAACAGCAAGGGAGGGACACGCACACCCACAGGGAAGGATGGACAAGCAGACACACAACGGGGGGAGGGCATGTGCACAGAATTTGAGAGGGGGCACGCACACACAGCGAGAGGGGACACACACAGACACGGCAAGGGAGGGACACATGCACACACAGCAAGGGAGGACAGGCACTCACACGGTGAGGGGTGATGCGGTCACACAATGGTGGGGATATACACAAAGAGCAAGGGAGGGACACACGCACAGAGTGAGGGAGTGACACGTGCACACACAGCAAGAGGCGCACACACACACACGCACGCACAAAGCAAGGGAGGGACACATACACAGACACACACACATATACACAGCCAGTGAGGGACATGGACACACACAAACATACACACAGCAAGAGAGGGACACGTGCACACACAGAGAGGGGGGACACACATGCTTATACAACGAGGGAGGGCCAAACACACACACACACACACACACACACACACACACACAGAGCAAGGGGGGAAACTCACGCATACACAGCAAGGGAGGGACACGCACACAGTGTGGGATTGACACGCAGACACATACACACACACACGCAGCGAGGGAAGGACACTCACATACACTGTAAAAGGTTCACACATACTCACAGCAAGAGGGGACATGTACATACAGCGAGGGATGGACACGGTCATGCTCACGCACCCAAACACAGACAGACAGCGAGAGAGGGGCACGCACACACACAGTGAGGGAGGGCCATACACACACAAACACACACACAGCAAGAGAGGGACACGCGCACAAACAGAGAGGGGGGAGACACATGCACACACTGCGAGGGAGGGCCACAAACACACACACACACATGCAGAGCAAGAGGGACACACACACACACACACATACAGCAAGGGAGGGACACACTCTGTCTCACACACACACACACACACAGAGCAAAGGAGGGACACACACACACCCAGTGAGGAGGGACACACACACACACAGCAAGGGGGGAATGCACGCGCGCGCATACACACACACACACACACGCACACAGTGAGGAGGGACACACACACAATGGTGGGGATATGCACAAAGAGCAAGGGAGGGACACACGCACAGAGCGAGGGATTGACATGTGCACACACAGCAAGAGGCGCACACACACACACACACACGCACAAAGCAAGGGAGGGACACCCACACACACAGTAAGGGGGCACGTATACACATGCACAGCGAGGAAGGGACACACACACACAGCAACGGAGGGACACGCAACGAAGTGACACACATACACAGACACAGCGAGGGAAGGACATGCACACACAGTGAGGGAAGGACATGCACGTGCACATACACAGAGGGACACACGCACAGAGAGGGGGAGGGACACGCTGAAACACGCAGCGAGGGAGGGAGCATGGACACACACAGCGTGGGAAGGACACGCGCACACACACATCAAGGGAGTGACATGCACACACATAGCGAGGGCATGACACACAGCGAAGGAGGGACAAGCACACACACACACACAGCAAGTAGGGGAAACTCACACATACACAGAGAGGGAGGGACACACACAGACAGCGAGGGTGGGACCAAACACACACACACAGAGTGAGGGAGGGACATACACAGACAGACACACACACACACACACACAGACAGACACACACAGCGAGGGAGGGACACACACACACACACACGGAGGGAGGGACACACACAGATACAGCGAAGGGGGATATGCGCACACACAGCGAGGGGGACCCGCACACTCACAGCATGGGAGGGAGACACAATTACACACACACACACAGAGGACACGCACGTAAACACACGCGCAGAGTGAGTGAGGGATACGCACACATACAGCGAGAGAGAGAAACATACACACAATGCGATGGAGTGACACAAACAGCGAGTGAGGGACACGCAGTGAAGGGGGGACACATAAACAAATACAGTGAGGATGTGACACATACACACACACACACACACACACACACAAAACGAGGGAGGGACACTCACATACACTGCAAGAGGGACACACATCCTCACAGCAAGAGGGGGACACGCACACACAACAAGGCAGGGACACACGCATGCGCAAGTGGACAAACACAGGCACACAGTGAGAGAGGGACACACAAATACACGGCAAGGGAGGGACACACACACACACAAAGACAGCGAGGATGCGAACACACACACACACACACAGAGCGAGGGAGACACACACACACATACACATAGTGAAGGGGCAACACATGCACACACAGCGAGGAGGGCCACGCGCACACACACACGCAGCAAGAGGGACACGCACACATACACACAGTTAAGGGGATACACGCAGACACACAGTGAAGGAGTGACACTCACATACACATCAAGAGGGACACATACTCACAGCAAGAGGGGGACACGTGCACACACACACACAGAGCAAGGGAGAGAAGGACACGCACACACAGCAAGGGGAGACATGCACTCACACACGCACAGCAAGAGGGACACACACACACACAGGACCTGACACATACACAGCAAGGGACACGCACACACACAGAGCGAGGGAGGGACACACACACACACAGACAGCGAGGGTGAGACCACACACACACACACACACACACACATACACAGCGAGGGAGAGGCACACACACACACACACACACACACACACACACACACACACACACAGAGCGAGGGTGAGACATGCACACAACAAGAGAGACACATACACACAAACAGCGAGTGAAGGTCACGCAGTGAAGGGGGACACAAATACATACTGTGACGGTGTGACTCGTACACACACAACGAGGAAGGGACACGCGCGCAGACACACATACACACACACACACACACACACAAACACACACAGACAGCGAGCGAGGGACACACACACAGCAAGCAAGAGGCTTGCTGAGACACGCAGCGAGGTAGGGATACACACATGCACAGCGAGGGAGTGACACGCTCCCACACAGCGAGGGGGGACACGCCCAAACAGTGAGGGAGGGACACGCCCACACGCAGCGAGGGAGGGACACGCCCACACACACACACACACACACACACTCACACACTGAGGGAGGGACACACAGACATACAGTGAGTGAGTAATACGCATACACACACATACAGAGCGAGTGGAGGACACCCTCACAGACTGCAAGAGGGGCACACACACACACACACACACAGCGAGGGTGGGACATTCACACAAACAGCGAGGTTGAGACATGCAGACACAGCGAGGGTGGGACATGTGTTCAGAAAGCGAGAGGGGACACACACACACACAGCGAGGGGACACACACACACACAAAGTGAGGGAGTGTGACAAGCAGACATACACACACAGAAACACACACACACACACACACACAGAGGGAGGGACACGCACACACACTGAGGGATGGACATGATCACACACAGCGAGGGAGGGACAAACATACACAGTGAGGAGAGTTACACACACACAGCGAGGGAAGGGGACATACACGCATACACACACACACAAACACAGAACAATGGAGGGACTCGTGCACACACAGGGATGTGCGTCCTCGGACGTGTAATCGTCCAGCTCTCACTCCAGTGTGCTCCCTCACAGGGTCACCGTCTCTGTGACTCCCAGACGTGTAATCGTCCAGCTCTCACTCCACTCTGCTCCCTCGCAGGGTCACCGTCTCTGTGACTCCCAGACGTGTAATTATTGTGGTTCTGTTCACAGAGTTGGGAATTTGTGTTGCAGACGTTTCGTCCCCTGTCTAGGGGACATCCTCAGGGAGCCTCCTGTGAAGCGCTTCTATGATCTTTCCTTCGCCATTTATAGTGATTTGTATCTGCCGCTTGCGGTTGTCAGTTCCAGATGTCTGCTGCAGTGGTCGATATATCGGGTCCAGGTCGATGTGCTTATTGATTGAATCTGTGGATGAGTGCCATGCCTCGAGGAATTCCCTGGCTATTCTCTGTTTGGCTTGTCCTATAATAGTAGTGTTGTCCCAGTCGAACTCACGTTACTTGTCGTCTGCGTGTGTGGCTACTAAGGATACCTGGTCGTGTCGTTTCGTGGCTAGTTGGTGTTCATGGATGTGGATCGTTAGTTGTCTTCCTGTTTGTCCTATGTCGTGTTTTGTGCAGTCCTTGCATGGGATTTTGTACACGACATTGGTTTTGCTCATGCTGGGTATCGGGTCCTTCGTCCTGGTGAGTTGTTGTCTGAGAGTGGCTGTTGGTTTGTGTGCTGTTATGAGTCCTAGTAGTCGCAGTAGTCTGGCTGTCAGTTCAGAAATGTTCTTGATGTATGGCAGTATGGCTAGTCCTTTGGGTCGTGGCATGTCTTCGTTCCGCTGTCTTTCCCTGAGGCATCTGTGGATGAAATTGTGTGGAGTTTGACCCCACCCCGCAGCTCACCAACAGGATAAACAAGACACTGAGAAACCTACAATAAAAACGGACAGATAACCATGTTTGACCTACAGAGAATGAAAACTGAAAGCAACAACATCCCCAGATTCTATGGACTACCTAATGTGCACAAACCAGACATCCCACTCAGACTCATATTATCACTACCAGGGACACCATCACACAAACTGGCTAAAGAACTACAGCAGAAACTGAAACACCTGATCAGCGGATCCAGACACTCTGTACAATCGACACAGGAATTCTTGGACATCATCAGAAATATACACATAGAAAAGGAAGAAACCATGGTCTCATTCGATGTAATGGCACTGATCACCTCCATCGACAAAACCCTAGCCAGAGAAACAATAGCCAACCTGCTGGACATACAGAACAGACAACAGGACGGTGAACCTATCAACAAAGACGGCATACTCAAACTACTGGACCTGGGCCTCACAACACACTTCACATTCAACAACCAAATATATGAACAAATCAACAGCACCCCCATGGGCTCACCCATCTCTGCACTCATAGCAGAAGCGGTAATGCAAAGATTAGAACAAACAGTCTTACCACAAATTCAACCCAAACTCTGGGTCAGATACATGGATGACACCTTTGTAATCATTAAAAACACAGAAATAGAGAACACACACCGGATCATCAATGCCACAATCACAGGAATCCGATTCATGAGAGAGGAAGAAAAGGACAACCAACTCCCATTCTTAGACGTGATGGTACAGAGAACAACTAACGGAGAATTCACCACAAAGGTTTACAGGAAAGCCACACACACAGACCAAATCCTAAACTACTAAAGCAACCACCCCAACACACACAAACGAAGTTGCATCAAGACACTGTTCAAAAGGGCCACAACACACTGCAGTACACCAGAACTACAAAAAGAGGAAGAAGAACACCTATACAATGTATTCGCCAAAAACGGATACCCCCACAATTTCATTCGGGATTGTCTGGTTGGATTTGCTCGACGACTGTCCTCTGATATTGATCAGGGCAGTGCAGATGATGTGGTTTATATGGAGTTCATTAAGGTCTTTGACGAGGTCCCACACGGAAGGCTGGTCCAAAAGGGAAGATCCCATTGGATTTAAGGTAAGTTGGTAAATTGGGTCCACAATTGGTGGAGGGTTGGTTTTGGGATTGAAAGCCTTTGCCCAGCGGGTGTACCACAGGGATCTGTGCTGGAACCATTGCTGTTCAACATGGACATTAATCACTCGGATGTGAAAGCAGAAGGTAACATTAGTAGGTTTGCAGATAACCTGAAAGGTGAGGGTGTTGTCCACAGTGAGGGGGATGGACTCAGGCTGCAGTCTGATATCGATCAGATGATAAACTGAGCAGAGTAATGACAGACAGAGTTTACTTCTGATCACTGTGAGGTAATGCACTGTGGGAAGTCTAATAAACGAATGATATACATCATGAATGGTAGGTTCTCCTGGAGAACTGAGGAACACAGGGACCTTGGTGGGCAAGTCCCTGGATGTCTGAAGGTGTCAGCACAGGTAGACAGGGTGGGGAATACACATGAACTGGGAGCAGGAGGGGGACCCACATCTGGTGGGGAACGTTTCTGGAGCTGCTCGAGAGGATTTAAACTCGTCTGGCAGGGCTGGGTGACCCCAAAGGGTCGTAAGGCCAGAAAGAAAGTTGAAGCTGGTACAAATGTTCAAGAGAGGAATATAAGGAGACAAGGGAGGGCAAGGACATAGCAGACAATGAGGGAAAACTGGTGGATTAAACTGCAGTTATTTCAATTCAAAGGGCCAGACAGATAAGGCAGATGAACCCAGAACATGGATGGGAACATGGGATTGGGATCCCATAGATATTACAGAAACACAGCTGAGGGAGCAACAGGAGCAGCAGCTCAATGTTCTGGAGACAGATACTACAGGAAGGATAGAACAGGAGGGAAAACAGGAGGAGAGCTGGTGGGTTTGATTGGGGGAAAACATCCCAGCAGTACCTAGAGGGAGGATTCATGTAGGATCGCCCAGTTAAACGATATTAGTGGAACTGAGAAATAAAAATTGGTCGTTAGTTTTCTACGGTCAGACTACAGCGATAGGCAATGGGAGATGGAGGAGCAAATATGTCAGGAGATTTCAGATATCTCTTAGAATAATAGGGTTGTAATGATAGGGGATCTTAACCGTTCCAAACCTGGACTGGGATTGTTACTAATTTAAACATTTGGTTAGAAGGAATTTGTTAAGTGTGTTCCGAAAATGTCCAGTCATTATGTAAGTGGCCCAACTGGAGAATGGGGCTAAACCTGACCTCCCCAAGGTCGGGAACGGGACTGAGGTGTTAGTGGGGGAGCACTTTGGAAACTTACCACAACTGTATTAGTTTGAAAATAGCGATGGAAAAGGACAGGCCTGGTCCACAAGTTAAAGTTATTCAATGGAGCAAGATAGTATTAGACATGAATTTTTAAAGTAGATCTGGGGAGGCTATTTGCAGATAAAGGGAAGTCTGGCAAGTAGGAATATTTTAAAACCGAGATAAAAGGAGCGTTCAGCGATAGCATGTTCCTGTTAGTGTGCAGCTCAATGCTGACTGAATTAGGAAACACTGGCTGAGTTTCAAGGCTGTGGTCAAGAAAAAGGAGTCACATGTCAGATATAACTGGCTGACTCAAGTGAATCCCTTCGGGAGCATCGGGGCTGTAGAAGTACACTTAGGATGGAAATCAGGAATGTAAAAAGGGGACATGAGATAGCTTTGGCAGAGAAAGTCAAGGAGAATCCAAAGAGACTCTACAAGTGTATTAAGAGCAAAAGAAGAGCTCGGGACAAACCCGGTCTCCTTAATGATCAATGAAGGCAACGATGTGTGAAACTACAAGATCCAAAACAAATATTTCCCTTTGGAACTTACTGTGGATAAAGACTGGGGCGCTCAGGGAAGTAAACAGTGTTTGGCCTGACCACTATTGGAATACTGTGTGTAATTCTGGTCTCAATGCCATCGGAAGGATGTCGTGGAACATGAAAGGGTTCAGAAGAAATGACCAAAGATGTTGCCAGGGTTGGAGGGTTTGTGCTTCAGGGAAAAGCCTGAATAGGCTGGGGCTGTTTTCACTTGAACATGGGAGGCTGAGGAGTGAACCGATAAAGGGTGTTTAAAATCATGGTGGGCATCGACAGGGTCAATAGACAAGGTCATTTCCCCAGGCGAGGGAAACTTTTCAAAGGGGTCTAAAGGACAACTGGCTCCCACAGAGTGGATGGAATAAGCTGCCAGAGCAAATAGTGGAGGCTGATAGAAATACATTTAAAAGGCATGTGGATGGGTGTATGAATAGCAAAGGGTTCAGAGGGATATTGGGAAAATTGTGGCAAATGTGACTAGAAACGTCATGCAGGAGTTGGTCCGAAGGGCCTGTTTCTGTGCTGTACATCTCTATGACTCAATGTCTTGAAATGAAGTCCACATTATAGAAAAGGAGGTGCTGGAGGTTTTAAAACACAAAGGTAGATAAATCCCCAGGACCTGATCAAATGGAGCTCAGGACATTGTGGGAAGCTGGTGAAGAAATTGTAGGGCCCCTAGCAGAGATATTTGTACCATAGAGAGCTATGTGTGATAGGCTGTTAGACTGGAGGGTGGCATTGTGGACAGTGAAGAAGGTTTTCTGAGATTACTAAGGGATCCTGATGAAATGTGTGAATGGCTGAAAAACTGTAGATGGATTTCAATCTGAATAAATGCGAGGTAATGCATTTGGTACAACAAACACAGGCAGGGCTTATACAATTAATGGCAAGACCTTCAGTAGTGTTGTAGAACAGAGGGACCTCAGGGTTCAGCTACATAATTCTTTGAAGTTTGCAACATGGAGAGACAGGATAGTTTAAAAAAAGGTGCTTGCCTCACTTGCTTTCATTGCTCAGTCCTTTGGATATAGGAGTTGGGAAGTCACATTGAGATTATACAGGCCATTGGTGAGTCCTCTTCTGGAATACTGTGTCCAGTTCTGGTCGCCCAGTTATAGGAAGGATATTATTCAGCTGGAAAGGGTTGGGAGGAGATTTAAGCCAGGGAACTACAGACTGATGAGCGAGACATCAGTGTGGGTCAGTTGTTGGGGTCATTCTGAGAGGTAGGCTGTCCATGCATTTGGAAAGATAAGGCCTGATTACGAACAGCCAGCATGGCTTTGTGCGTGGGAAAACATGTCCCACAATCTTGACTGGAGTTTGCTCAAGATGTGACCAAAAAGATAGACGAAGGTAGAGCAACAGACGTTGTTTCTGGCTTCTGCAAACCCTTGGTCAGGGTGTAGCATGATACATTGGTTAGTAAGGGTAGATCACAAGGGATCAGGGAGAGCTAGCCAACTGGATACAAAATGGGATGACAGTGGGAGACAGAGGGTGGGGGGAGAGGGTTGTTGTCCAGACTGGGGCCTCTGACCAGCAGTGTGCTGGAAGGATTGGTGCTGGGACCACTGTTGTGCACTACTTACATAAACAATTTTCTGAAAATATAGGAGTCCCTGTTAGTATGTTTGTGGATACCAAGATTAGTGGAAGAGTGGGCAGGGAATATAGTTATCGAAGGGGATGGTAATCAACTGGGCCAAGGAATGAAAGATGGAATTTAATTCAGGTATTGGATTTAGTTAAGACAAACCAGGGAGGACGAACACGGGTAATGGTTGGGCTCTGGACAGTGTTGTAGAAAAGAGAGAGACCAAGGGGTGTAATTACATTGTTCCTTGGACTGGCATCACAGGGCAACAGGGTGTTGAAAGCGGCAGTTGGCACACTTGTACTCAATGCTCTGATCAATGAAGACATGAGTTGCTGATATTGGTAACTCTGTCGTCAATATTTCTCCTGGGCAGAGGAGGCCACGGGGTGACCTTTGACCATGTCGGGTCGATGTAAGGTGAATTGCCAAGGGTAGGTGAATCCAAAGCTAGAGGCATAAACGTGAGGTGAGAGAGCAAGGATTTAAAGAGGGAGCTGAGGGGCAACATTATCCACAGAGGATGGTGCATAGACAGAATGAACTGCCAGAGGAGAAAGTTTGAAGGGATATGGGCCAAACACAGGCAAACGTGACTCATTCCATTTCGGAAACCTTGGCCGAAGAGTCATGCCGCACAGAAAAAGACCATGTGTCTCCAGTTATTGGAGGAGGAGATATCGAGACAAGGCATGTTGTAGAGACTGAAGCAAGTTACAGCGATACGGATGGTCATCTGGACTGGAGGCTTCAAATATGTGAAATAATTGGTGAGGGGGAGGAGATGACAGAGATAGGAACTGTTATAGGAGTTAGAATGATTGAAGACACTGGTCCTCAATACAAGCCATTGATACAGTGTTGGAGAGGGAATAGGGAACAGAAAGATCACAGGCAGCATTACCACCCTCTCGTGGGAGGCCTGCTTTCTCCCCAGTTGTTCTGATGCTCACTAAGAAAGCACAGGCCTGGACTGATAACTGGCAAATCCCGATGCTGTCTCATTACAACAAAACTTGCAGCAGGCGTGGTGATTGAGCCTGGGGTGTGTCTGTACTGTGCTCCCCCTCCAGCACTTTCTCGATGTCATGTCTTGTTAGCTGATGTTTGGATCCCCCTTATTACTGTCTGCTCTGTGCACTGGAATGATCTTACCTGGCAGCAGGATTTATTGAAGACTCCCGACCTCCCTGACTTTGTCTTTCTGACTGACCAACCATCGTCCCAATCAGCAGTGGGCAAGTCTATTGAGTCAGGAACTCCATGAGTACCTGTAGAAGACACAGAAATAGGCAGTATGGGCAATTAGACGAATGCTTTGAGGGTTACACATATAGAATGGCACTGACCCCACAGAGATCTGGAAAATCCCATTCTCCATTCCTGACCTGTGCTGCCTCATCTCTCTGGAGTGGAGAATTCTGTTGGCTCAGGATGTGGAGTAGCTTCAAAAGTGAGAGACGCTGACAGAGGCAGCAATTAGACCCACACAGTGAGGGATACCACATGGAGAGGTACTGAGTCACATCACCAGAGTGCCGGGTCAAACAATTGTGCAGAAAGAAAGGGTTTTGATTCATGTTGCTCTGGGATATACAAACTGTGAGCAGGTGAGGTGATGGCCTAGTGGCATTATTGTGTGACAATTTATCCAGAAACTCAGCAAGTGTTCTCTGGACACAGGTTCAAATCCCACCATTGCAAATGATAGAATGTGAAGTAAATGCTTCAAAAACGATGCAATTAAAAACCTGTAAGTGAGTATTAAACAATTGCTGATGTTAAGAAAAAGTCATCGGGTGAATTCCTGTCTTTAGTGAAGTAATCTAAGATGGGACTGGGATATCACAGGTATTACAGAAACAACAGCTGAGGGAGGGACAGGACAGGCAGCTCAATGTTCCAGGGGACAGATGCTGCAGGAAGGACAGAAGGGGAGCTGAGAGAGGAGGAGAGCTGCTGGTTCTGATGGGGTGAAACATCCCAGCAGGACTGAGAGAGGATATTCCTGCAGGATCGCCCAGTGAAGCTGTGTTCGTGGAATTAATCAATAACAATGGGTCTGCCCTTTCCTCTGATTGTTCTACAGACTCCGAGAGCCCCGCCCTCCTGCTCCTTGACCGTCTCAAGATGGCGGCCATTAGCGCTCACTCTTCCCTCAAACAAATGGCGGCCGTGACCCTGGGCCGCTTCCCTGATCAGAGACCGCCACCTCCTTACACGGGCCTGGAGGGTCTTCTACGAGTTTTTTTTAACCTTTATCCAGGACTTGTGAATTCTCTCCGCTCCTTTCTCCCAGCGAGGCTCCCACACACGGGCTCTGTGCGCCGCTTTCTGAAGCTGATCGCAGCCGCTGCCGGAGAAAGCAGCTCCATGTCTCTCTCTCTCTGTGCCCTGACCAATGTGACACTGCGCATGCTCTGCATAGAAACAAAACTGCGCGTGCGTCTGAGGTTATCAGTGAGTTCATAGAGAATATTCATATCTGCACAGACTGATGGGTAAAATATTAGTCATTAACAATTGCTTTGTCGAGTTATAATCATGGAGATGTATAACATGCAAACCGTCTGGTCCAAATCAACCATACCGGCCAGGTATGTAAATTACCAATCGTACTGGGAGTTTGAAAATAAGTTTCTTACTCGAGTCGTGTAAATCGATCGGAAATATGTACGTTATCAGATTTACATTTAAACTACAGTATTTTTTAAAACCTCACATTGATTTATGAGAGACGTTTAATGCTCCACTATGTCGTGAGAATGATCAATCCTGTAAATAGTTTGCTCTCTGACCAATGAAGCGTTCACTCCCGAGAATACTTTGGCTCCTCTTCCTCATTCACTATGGTTAAAGGACCGGCCACTCCTCGGTCCTCCTGTTCCGCCCCTTCCTCCCAATTGCAGAGTTGATTCAGGTGTGACTGACCAGGCAAGGGACAAAGGAAGTTCGAGTTGATGTTTTGTGACGCGGTGAAAATATCCCGAATCTTGGACCGAGAGGCCTGGGTTCAATTCACAGCTTGTGCAGATGTATGCAATAACAACTTTTAGCAGGTTCATCAGGAAAACCAAGGCAAGTCAGGAGCAGAGTGAAAACAAGAGAAAATGCATGCAATGTGGTGGGGCTCTCAATGCTCAGATGATTTGACTCTTTACCAAGCGTTTCAGGGTCCCAGTACAGACTGTTGCACTGCTCTTAGTGCACAGCCAGATACCACGATTGTAGGGCAAAGTGGTGGGATATAGAGGTTTAGCTGCATTGAACTCCATTTGCCACCATTCAGCCCAATTCTGCAGTTTATCCAAGTCCCCCTGCAACCTGCAACATTCTTCCACACTATCCACTACTCCACTGACTTTCGTGTCGTCTGCAAATTTACTAATCCATCCATCTATGCCTGCATCTAAGACTTTTATAAAAATGACAAACAGCAGTGATCCCAAAACAGATCCTTGTGGCACACCACTAATAACTGCACTGGAGGCTGATTATTTTCCATCATCCACCACTCGCTGCCTTTTTCAGAAAGCCAGTTTCTAATCCAAACTGCTAAATCACACTCAATTCCATGTCGCTGCATTTTATCTAACAGCCTACCATGTGGAACCTTATCAAAGGCTTTACTGAAGTCCATGTATACCACGTCAACTGCCCTACCCTCATCTATATGCTTGGTCACCATCTCAAAAATACTCAATGAGGTTTGCGAGACACGACCTGTCCTTGACGAAACCATATTGACGATCTGAACTCATATTGTTGTTTGCCAGATGATTACAAATGGTGTCTCTTATAATCCTTTCCAAAACCTTTCCTACAACAGAAGTAAGGCTCACTGGTATATAATTACCTGGGTCATCTCTACCGCCCTTCTTGATCAAGGGCATAACATTTGCAATCATCCAGTCCTCTGGTACTGAACTTGTAGGCAATGACAACTCAATATCAAAGCTGAAGTCTTTGCTATCTCCTCCCGAGCTTCCCAGACAATCTACAGATAAATCCCATCTAGCCCAGAGGACTTGTCTACTTTCAATCCTTCTAGAATTGATAACATCTGTTCGTAACTAACCTCGATCCTTTCTAGTCTAACATCTTCTACCTCATTATTATCTACAATATTCTAATTTTCCTGAGTGAAAACCAATGAGAAATGTTTGTTTAGCACCTCTCCGATTTCCACAGTGTCCACACTCAACTTCCCACTTCTGTCTTTGATTGGCCATATTCCTACTCTATCGTTTATTCCTCACATACCTATAGAAAGCTTTAGGGTTCTCCTTTATTCTATTTGCTAAAGACTGCTCATGTCCTCTCTTTGCTCTTCTTAACTCTCTTTAAATCCTTCCTAGCTGATCTGTAAGTCTCCATCGCCTCATCTGTACCATTTGTCTCATCAACACATAAGCCTCCTACTTCTTCTTAACAAGAGATGCAATTTCTGTAAACCATGGTTCCCTTACCTTATCACTTCCTCCCTGCCTGACAGGGACATACCTATCAAGGACATGCAATATCTGTTCCTTAAACCAGCTCCACATTTCCATTGTCTGCATCCACTGCATTTCGCTACTCCATCCTATGCATCCTAATTCTTGCATAATCGCATTATAATTGCCACTGCCCCATCGATAAGTCTTCACCTGTGGCATGTACCTATCCCTTTTCATCGCTAAACTAAACATAACTGAATTATGATCACTCTCTCCAAAGTGCTCACCTACACGTAAATCAAACACCGAGTCTGGTTCATGACCAAGCACCAGATCCAATGTGGCCTCCCCTCTTGTCAGCCCTTCGACATCCTGTGTCAGGAAACCCTCCTGTACACATTGGACAAAAACTGATCTATCCGACATACTAGAGTTATAGCATTTCCAGTCAATGCTGGGGAAGTTGAAATCCCCCATAATGACCACCATGTTACTTTCACTCCTACCCAGAGTAATTTTTCTAATCCTCTCTTCCCCCTCCCTGGAACTCTGCGGCGGCCTATAAAAAATCCAAGCAGTGTGACCTCCCCTCTCCTGTTTCTAACCTCAGCCCACACTACGTCAGTAGACAAGTCCTCATCAAAAGTTCCCTCAGCCACCGTTATACTATCCTTGACTAACATGACATCCATGGGCCCATTGCGGTGCTTCAAATTCCATGAGGCAGCCATACTGTCTATGACAGACAGACTCAGTCTGGAACCTCCTCTATCCTTAAGACCTTACGCACTGCCTACGCTCCTCCATTTCCCCTTTGCACGTTCCCTTTTCAACCCACCCCATCCCACCCCACCTGCATCACTCCACAATTGGAGCTGTCAAGGGCAGAAGTGTGTAGAAAACCCTCCAGAAACTTCTCTATCCTCTTTTAAGATGTATTTTAAAATCATTCTCCTTAATCAATGTTTTGATCATCCATGAAACACCTTCGGAGATTTGCCATTATGAAAGAGTCCATACAAAGCAAGTAGTTGTTGTTATTGCTGTACATTAGGGGAAACAGAAATGATGCTTTCAAAATTCTAACAAGAAAGTCACTGATAGGCACAGTGTGTCGGCCAAATAATAACATCACATTGGGATGGACAATAAACAAAGAAATAACTAATGCCTGTAAAAATGGCATGTCTATTACCTTGGGTGATTTTAATCTACATGTAGATTGGTCGAACCAGCTCAGTCAGGGTAGCCTTGAGGAGTTCATTAAGTGTATACATGATAGTTTTTTTGAACAGTATGAAATGTAACCGACAAGGAGCCAGCTATCCAACATCTGGCCCCCGTGCAATGAGACAGGAATAGTTAATGACCTCAGAGTTAGGGATCCTCTTGGAAGAAGTGATCACTGTATGGTTGAAGTTACAATACATATGGAGAGTGTGAAGATAAATTACCTGCCCTTGATCTCTTCATAGCCAACTGCCACTGTGACATTAACCACCTCAACTTCTCCACCCCTCTCACCCACTTCAACCTCTCACCCTCGGGTCGTGCATCCCTCCACTCCATCCGTTTCAACCCCAACCTCACTATCAAACGGGCAGACAAGGGAGGCGCGGTAGTAGTTTGGCGCACCGACCTTTACACCGCTGAGGCGAAACGCCAGCTCGTGGACACCTCCTCCTACTGCCCCCTTGACCATGACCCCACCTCTCACCACCAAACCATCATCTCCCAGACCATCCATAACCTCATCACCTCAGGGGAGCTCCCAAGCACCGCCTCCAACCTCATAGTCCCTCAACCCCACACCGCCAGTTTCTACCTCCTACCCAAAATCCACAAACGTGACTGTCACGGCCGACTGATTGTCTCAGCCTGATCCTGCCCCACCAAACTCATCTCTGCATACCTCGACACAGTCCTGTCCCCCTTAGTCCAAAAACTTCCCACCTACATTCGGGACACCACCCACGCCCTCCACCTTCTCCATGATTTTCGTTTCCCCGGCCCCCAACGCCTTACCTTCACCAGTCCCTATACACCTCCATCCCCCATCACGAAGAACTCAAAGCCCTCCGCTTCTTCCTTTCCCGCCGTACCAACCAGTACCCTTCCACTGACACCCTCCTTCGACTGACTGAACTGGTCCTCACCCTGAACAACTTCTTTCCAATCCTCCCACTTCCTCCAAACCAAAGGAGTAGCCAGGGGCACCCGCATGGGCCCCAGCTATGCCTGCTTCTTTGTAGGATATGTGGAACATCTTCCGCAACTACACTGGCACCACCCCCCACCTTTTCCTCCGCTACATCGATGAATGTATTGGCGCTGCCTCATGCTATCACGAGGAGGTTGAACAGTTTATCCACTTCACCAACACCTTCCACCCCGACCTCAAATTCATCTGGACCGTCTCAGACTCCTCCCCCCCTCTTCCTAGATCTTTCCATTTCTATCTCGGGCGACCGAATCAACACGGACATTTACTATAAACCTACCGGCTCCCACAGCTACCTAGACTACACCTCCTCCCACCCTGCCCCCTGTAAAAAACGCCATCCCATATTCCAAATTCCTTCGTCTCCGCCGCATCTGCTCCCAGGAGGACCAGTTCCAATACCGTACAACCCAGATTGCCTCGTTCTTCAAAGACCGCAATTTCCCCCAGACGTGGTCGACGATGCCCTCCACCGCATCTCCTCCACTTCCCGCTCCTCCACCCTTGAGCCCCGCCCCTCCAACCGCCACGAGGACAGAACCCCACTGGTCCTCACCTACCACCCCACTAAACACCATATACAGGGTATCATCCATCGTCATTTCAGCCACCTCCAAATGGACCCCACCACAAGGGATATATTTCCCTCCCCTCCCCTATCAGTGTTCCGAAAAGACCACTCCCTCCGTGACTCCCTCGTCAGATCCACATCCCCCACCAACCCAACCTCCATTCCCGGCACCTTCCCCTGCAACCGCAAGAAATGCAAAACTTGCGCCCACACCTTCCCCCTTACTTCCCTCCAAGGCCCCAAGGGATACTTCCATATCCACCACAAATTCACCTGCATCTCCACACACATCATTTATTGCATCCGCTGCACCCGATGTGGCCTCCTCTATATTGGGGAGACAGGCCGCCTACTTGTGGAACGTTTCAGAAAACACTTCTGGGACACCTGGACCAACCAACCCAACCACCCCGTGGCTCAAAACTTCAACTCCCCCTCCCACTCCACCAAGGACATGCAGGTCCTTGGACTCCTCCATCGTCAGACCATAGCAACGCGACAGTTGGAGGAAGAGCGCCCCATCTTGCGCCTAGGAACCCTCCAACCACAAGGGATGAATTCAGATTTCTCCAGTTTCCTCATTTCCCCTACCCCCACCTTGTCTCAGTCAAATCCCTCGAACTCAGCTCCGCCTTCCTAACCTGCAAACTTTTTCCTGACCTCTCCGCCCCCACCCCCACTCCGGCCTATCACTCTTACTTTGACGTCCTTCCACCTATCGCATTTCCAACGCCCCTCCCCCAAATCCCTCCTCCCTACCTTTTATCTTAGCCTGCTGGACACACTTTCCTCATTCCTGAAGAAGGGCTTATGCCCGAAACGTCGATTCTCCTGTTCCTTGGATGCTGCCTGTCCTGCTGCGCTTTTCGAGCAACACATTTTCAGCTCTGATCTCCAGCATCTGCAGTCCTCACTTTCTCCTCCAGTGCGAAGATAAAATCTAATACCTTGGTCCTGTGCTTGAACACGGGGAACTAAAATAGAATGAGGCAGAACCTGGATAAGGTAGACTGGAAACAAACATTTTATGGTGGAACAGTTGATGAGCAGTGAAAGATTTTCAAAGACATTTTAGGAAGTGCTCAGCAAAGGCATATTCCAGTGAAAAGGAAGGACTGTAAGAAAAGGCGGTGGACAAAAGATACGGAATTTTACACCAGTTAGTTTATTCTCTGTAGTTGGAAAGATGTTTGGGTCTATTATCAAGGAAGAAATAACAGGGAATCCCGATACAAATTGTCCCATTGGGCAGAGAGAGCATGGATTCACAAAGGGCAGGTCATGCTTGACAAATCATTTTGTATTCTATGAAGACATTTCGAACAAGGTGGACAACGGGGACCCAGTGGATGCGATGTACCTGGATTTCCAAAAGGCCTTCAACAAGGTGCCACGCAAATGGCTGTTGCATTATATAAGGGTGCATGGGATAGAGTATTAGCATGGGTAGAAGATTGGTTGACTAACAGGAAGCAAAGAGTGGGGATAAATAAGCTGGTTTATTCTGGCTGGCAATCAGTAACTAGTAGCGTGCCTCGAGGATCAGTGTTGGGACTGCAATTATTTAGAATTGATACAGATGATTTGGAGTTGGGGACCACATGTAGGGTGTCAAAGTTTGCATATTAGACTAAGATGAGTAGCAGAACAAAGTGTGTGGAGGACTGGGAAACTTTGCAGGGGAACATAGATACATTGAGTGAGTGGGCAATGGTTTGGCAAGTGGAATATTATGTTCATAAATGTAAAGTCATACTCTTTGGTTGGAGTAACATTAATAAAAAGATTATTACTTGAATTTTTAAAAAGTTACATAATTTGCTATGCAGAGGCACCTGAACATCCTTCTGCAGGAGGGTTAGTCACCAGGTATAACAATCAATTCAGAAGGCAAATGGAATTTTATCCTTCATTGCTGAAGGGATTGTGTTTAAAAGCAGAGGTTATGTTCTCGCTACAGTGGGTGCTGGTGAGGCCACACCTGGAGTACTGCATGCAGTTTTTACCTCCGTGCGTGCTCAAGGATGCACTGGCCCTGGAGGGGGTGCAGAGGAGGTTAACTATGTTGATTCCGGAGGTGAAGGGTTTGACTTAACAGAGACTGAGTAGATTGGGATTATATTCATTGGAATTCAGAAGAATGGATAGATATAAAATAATGAATGGAAGAAATAAAATAGAAGTAGAGAGGATGTATCCACTGGCAGACGAAGCTCGGACAAGAGGGCATCACCACAAGGTTAGAGGCAGCAAATTTAGGAGTGAATTGAGAAGGAACGTCTTGACCTCGATAGGAGTGCATTACCCAGGGAAGTAGTTGATGCTAGTTCAATGAACGGTTTTAAAGCTAAGTTAATTTTTTTAAAAAGAAATAATTAATTAAGGAATATGGTGCGAACGTGGGTAAATGGTTCTGCATCCACAAAATGATCAGCCATGATCTTATTGAATGGAAGAGCAGGCTCGAAGGGCAGGACGGCCTTCTCTTTTTCCTTGATCTTTTGTTCTTATATTATGCATGCCTCCATCACTCGTGACTTGGAGGGGCTGGTGTTGGATTAGGATGGACAAAATTAAAATTCACAGAACACCAGGTTATAGTCCAACCGGTTTATTTGGAAACACTACTTTGCCGGTCCTTCATCAGATGGTTGTGGGATTTTAACTTTGTCCCTCACTCTTGTAATTGAGAAACAGCAACAAAAGCCACGAAGCAGTGCACAAGCTTCAGCCAACAGTTGGTTTGTGGACAATGAAGAAGGTTATCTCAGAATACAATGGGATATTGATCAGATGGGCCAATGGGCTGAGGACAGGCAGATAGGAATTAATATAGATAGATTAGGTTAGGATATCTGGTTGGCATCGACAGGTGTGATTGATGTCAGCGGCGGACCAATGGAAAGGCAGGGGCGGAGCTGGAGGACCTGGCGGGGCAGTTGGTCCTCCGGCCAATCAGGGAATAAGGACGGGACTAGACTATACCACGTGATCATCCTCGCGGTGGGCGCGGATGTTCAGTGTGTGTGTGTGCGGAGAGCTGTCGGTAAGGAAAGAAATAAACAGCAGGAAGCGGGAGGGAAATGGTGTTGGTATGGTCTGAGAGGTTTTACAATCATTTGCTGCACATCGGAAAATATAAATTTGAAACTTACAGTTCCGTTTTTGCAGCAAACGGGAATATGCCTCGTTGAGTAATCGGCCCGAGTGAGCGCCGCCATCTTTATTCGGGGCAATGATTCACTGGACACGTGCGCGGCCGCCAGCTTTGTAGGGGGCAAAGTTCAGAGGGATGTATGTACAGCCTTCCCTGGTAAAAAGAGTCATAGGGCAGGATTTACACAGAGCACATTCAAACCCAGAGAAATGGACTTTTTTCTGGATTTGTTTCGTCATTCATTTAAATGATTTGGATGTGAATAGAGGCCGTATAGTTAGTAAGTTTGCAGGTGACACCAAAATTGGAGGTATTGTGGACAATGAAGAAGGTTATCTCAGAGTACAGTGGGATATTGATCAGATGGGCCAATGGGCTGAGGAGTGCCAAAAAGGGTTTCATTTAGGTAGATTAGGTTAGGCTATCTGGTTGGCATAGGTTGGACCGAAGAAGTCTGTTTCTGTGTTAGACATCTTTGACTGTGGGATCATAAAAGTGAACTCTGCTCTGGTTCACCTCTGGGTTCTCTGATTATCTAGCTTCTTCAGTCTCTCGTGGGTATATTTTTGCTCTGTATAGTATTTTACTATTACTTTCACAGCTGCTTTGTAAATGAATTGAAAAATGTAGAGCTGGAAAAACACAGCAGCGCAGGCAGCATCCGAGGAGCAGGAGTATCAACGATTCGGCATAAGCCCTTCTTCAGGAATGCAAATGAATTGTCCACTGCTGCCCGGCTCCTGACCGTATGATGTTCCATTATCAGTTTATCTTTTCCACAATATCTTTGACGGTCAAGAATTCTTTTTTCCAATAAGTGAGTGCATTTTCCTTCAATTTTCTGACAGTCAAATACTGCACCATTTTCATTCCCTGTAATTCATATTGCACTCCCTGAAACATCAACTGTGTATTTCTCCTTCCACAGAAACCAGTGATCAATGCCAAAGCCTTGTTGCCTGTGGAGAGGGTGATGTTTGACTTCCTTGTACTGCTGCAGTTTGTGTGGTGAAGGTGCTCCCACAACGTGGTTGGGTAAGAGACATTACAGATTATTCACTCAGCGATATTGAAGAGTAGAAGATATCTGTACAAATCATCATGGTTTTAATTTCACAAAAATATTATTGAGAACTTTTGACATAAGGCTACAGATGGAGAATATTGTGTCCAGTGACCAAAACCATTGCCAAATAAGCAGTTTTTCAAGAATGCCTTAAAGGAAGAAAGTAGATCTTAGAGAGTTAGAGTGGGGATTCCAGACCATGTTCCCTTGGAGTCTATAGAAACAGTCACACAGGTGAACTCAAAACTAAACACATCATTGAGAGTCTGAACTAAAATGAGTTATTGAGATATGAAAAGGTGTGTGGTGCAGGGAGATAGGAATAATTACAGCCAGCAATTAATTCAAAGGTGCGAAAGTAAATTGTTGTCACTTATAAATGGGAGTCTTTTGATTGATCAGCAAGTTTTGGTACAAGTGAGCACTTCGGCAGTCGAGTTTTCAATATTCTTGAGATTATCGGGAGGGTGACTGTGGGATGCTGGCCAGGAGTGGGTTTAGACAATGAAATCGAGTGTTAACAAAAGGAATGAATGAGAGTTTCAGCAAATGAGCTGAGACTGTGGTGAGGTCAGGTGATATCACTGAAGTCGAAATAGTGGACTTGGAGGGGGTCCGGCCTGTCATCCTCACCTCATTCAGCTGTTTGTCAGTTTGTGAATCAAGTGTGTAACAAGCTCAGGAACTGAGTGGCCCTGGCAGAACCCAAAATGGGCATCACTGAGCAGCTGCGTGACAGCACTGTTGATGACACCTTCCATCACGTCACTGCTGAGCGAGTGTGGACTGATGGAGGGGAATTGGCTGAGTTGGATCTGCCCTGTTTTTTTGTGTTGGAACATCCCTGAGCAATGTTCCACAAAGTCGGTAGGTGCCAGTGTTGGAGCAGTACTTGCCTTGGTGGGCAGCAAGTTCTGGAGCACAGACAACATTATTATTGCCAGAATATTGGCAGGGCCCATACCTTTACACTGCTTATCCATTTCTTGATCTGATTTGAAATGAGTTTTCAACCAAGTCGATTCATATCTGTGATGTCAGGGACCAATGGAGAAGGCTCATCCACTTGGCACTGCTGGCTGAAAATCGCTGCTAATGCTGTCCTCTTATCTGTTGCATGAATGTGTGAGACCCCTCCATCAGTAAGGGTGGGGATATCTGTGATGCTTCCACCAGTGAGTTGTTTAATTGTCCATCACTATTCTTGACTAGGTGTGGCAGAACTGCAGAGCTCAGATCTAATCTATTGGCTATGGGATCACTTAGTTCTATTTAGTGTTGCTTGTGGTGTTTGGCATGCAGGTTTGGTAGCTGCACCAGGTTGGCCCTTTATTTTTAGGTATGCCTGGTACTGTTCCTGACATGCTCTCCTGCATTCACCATTGAACCAGGGTTGATTCCCCTGGCTTGATGTTAATGGTTAAGTGGGGGATATCAGGCCATGAGATTTCAGATTGGGCTGGAGTACAGTTCTGCTGCTGTTGTTGGCCCACAGTGAGGCAGAAGTTGCAGGGTCAAGAGGGCTGATTGTGTGGTTGTATTTTCCAGTGCATTGGTAGATGTAATGTGGTCCATCCAGTTTCATTCCTTTGTTGAAACTGTGCAGTGATTAATACAATGAGTGACTTGATGGTCCACTGTCGGGTTTCTTTCCCTCAAGGACATTGTCAATAGCAGAAAAACATCCCCAATGGTTCCATGGCAAACAGTAGATTCTTCATTCCAGTTAATTTTTTCTTGACTTCAGAGCCACCCTCTACCAATTTGGGATTCAAACCTGAACTTCAGTTGTATATTTTAATATTCTTGATAAATACGACAGGTTTGTTCACTTATTTTTAGAATCACTATCACAGGTTTGTTTTTATTTCCAAAACAATAAACAAATGTCCATTATCCTGTCTCCTCCATCCAACAACAAGAGTGAGGAGCACATGGAGTTTCTCTGTCAATAACATTGAAACAATCCGATCAGCTGCCTCTGCTTCTTTCCTCCCTCTCCACAAGCCCACCAAGCCATTCTGCCTCACAAGGATGCTCCTAAGTCCTAAACTTGCATTTCCTAGAGTCCCTTGTCAAGCCTTATTTGAGGTCATCTTGGCCATTTACCCGAGTGTAGCTAAATCATGGACATTCCAAATCTCTGTCTCATCCTCCTGCTTGTCACCGTCATTTCTGCCTGCACCTCCCCCCCACCCCCCGCCTTGCAATTCACAGATATTGTTCCATGAGCTGTCTGTCTGTCTTTTCTGGTTATGTCCTTCTCTCCAATTCTGCTAAAACCTAATATTTGACCTCACCATCATTGGAAAATCCTGCTCCATCTCCACTCTCCCTTTCTGAATTCATTGTATTTGGTGTCCCTCCAGGATCTATCCTTAGTCCGTCCTGTTTCTCACCTACATACTGCCACGAGGTAACATCGCCCAAAAGCACTGTGTTAGGTTTCACATGTACACTGACAATGTCCAGCTCTCCCTCCCCATCATCCCTCTCCATTACTCCACTATTACTCAGTTGTCAAACTGCTTACCACGCTTCGATTAGCTGCAATTCACTCCAATGAAACACCGCAATTGTTAAACCCATTGCCTTCAGATGCTATTCCAAATTCATTTCCCTTACTGCTGTGCCCCTCCCTCTCACTGGGAAGTGTCTACACTCTTCACAATATTGCTTTCATATCTGACCCCAAGGTGTCCTTCTGATCAGACATCTACACAATCACAAACACCAGGAATTCCAATCTCTAAAATGCTGCTTGTCTCCTTCTCACCCCAGCTTCATTGCGACTGAAACCCTAACCTGTGTCGGTGTTGCCTTTAACTTAACAAATCTGAAACAGAATCCTTGATTCCGCGACTGACCCAGAATCTGGTTCAAGACTCACCCGTAATGGGACACATCCTCTCCATATTTACCCTGTCAAACCTCGACAGCATTCTGTATGTTTCAAAGAGATCATCTCTCATTCTTCCAAAGTCCAGTGAGTATATTCCCAACTTATTCAGCCTTTGCTTACAGGATAATCCCTTCAAAACAGGGATCATCCCAATGGATCTTCTCTGAAATGCCTCCAATAAACTGCTCTATTTCATGAACTAAAGTGACCAAATCTGTTCACGTTACTCCAGATGTGGTCTCAGTTGCCATTTGTTTAGTTGCCCGAAGGTATATACTCCAAACTCTTATATTGCAAACTCTTTGAAATAAGGGACAGCATTCCATTCCCCTTCCTGATTCCATGTTGTAACTGTGTGCTCGCTTTCTGTGTTTCCTGCTCATTTTCCCCCAGTCCCCTTGTGGTGCAGCTTTCTACAGTTTATCCCAAGTTATACTCTATTTGCCAACTTGTTGCCCAGGTTTCCTGTGAATATCTCTCTGTAAACTGTTTATAATCCTTTTGGAACTTTCCTGTTATGCTTTTTCTCGGAGATTTCCCCCCTCATTATTCGAAACATGTACTGTGAGCACTGGGCAGTGGGAAGCATGCTCAGTTGCTATCTTTCAGGGATACTCTGTTTCATGACTGGTAGGACCTTGTTGCCCATTGGTCAGAATGGAGACAACTTGCCCATCAAGGTGCATGAGCCTTCCACACCCCCATGTCTTATTGATGAGGCACAGCGGCAGAACGGAAGGAAAGAAAAGGAAGGAAATCCTGCTCTCCACATCTCACTGAATCTTGGGACATTCTGTCTCATGTTCAGTCACATGAAGTCCCAAGGTGGAAACTCATCAATACCCACATAGATTTGCCCTTGAAGTTCCTGCTAACCTCCGCCAGGGGTAATGTGTACAGTCCTCCTGGGCCAGGAGGAGGGGATTGTATGAGTTTCAAACTTGAACTGACAGTGACGGATTTTATAAACTTGTATTACAGGCAGATATTCAGATGGTAATCTCCGTCACTCTAACGCCAAACTCTGACAGAATTACTCCATTCATCAGGACCTGGATATTCATATTGTGTGAGAGTATTGTGTTCCAGATCAATACCATTTGCTGAATAAAAGATCTCCTTTGAATCAAACCATCCTCTCAATAGATCTTCCCAAATCTTCAACATGTGTCCTGTAACCCTTGTATAATGAGCTGATGGGTCTAAGGTTTATTATTACAACGTGTAACTTTTGTAAACCACTTTGTCACAGCTCGCCAAATTTCCTTTGCTACAAGGAGAACTCCTCAGTTTCCCCAAACCCCTGATTCCCCAATGTCTGTTTTCTCTCTATAAGGTACACATCAGGATTGTGTTGGAACATTCTCCACTTGCCTGCATCAGTGCACCCCCCCCGCCCCAACAATATTAAAGAAAGTGAACATCCTCCAGGGTAAAGCACTGTACCTGAGTGGTTTCCCATCCACCACCTTCAGCATTCCCTTTCCCCACCCTCGAGGGACAGTGGCATCACTGTGTAAAAGACCAAGTCAGCATTGTCCTACCCGACCATAGGACTGCTCTCTCATTATAGAGAGATATCTGGTAGTGGTTAACCTGAATATTACCACAGCACATGCAAGGGGAGAGGTTGAAAAGGAGAGTCCATTAATTGCGGATGGTTATTCTTGATGTGTATTAGCAACACACATGTCACGTGAACAATTAGTGTTAAAAAAGCCCCACAAATTCTGCAACTAAAATCCCCCATTCCTTGAACCATCCTGGTAAATCTCCTGTGCCCCGTCTCAGGGACCCTGCCATCCTTCACAATGTGTGGGCGATCTCTGGTTCGCACAGACCCAGCTGCTCTGAACCCTGTGGGTGATAGCATAGAGCAACAGTTGCACTAAACCTCACTGTCTGGAAGAGAGTGAGAGACAGAAATCCCGAAGGCATTTAAAATCTATTTAGGAACACACTTGCAATGCCAAGGCTGACAGGTCTATGGGCTCTGTGCTGGAAAATGGAATTAAAATAGTTAGCTGGGAGATTTCTTTACAGCATAAACCCAATGGACCACAAAACCGTTTTCCATCCTGTAGACCACAGACGCGTAATATAGGAATATGACAAGCCACAAATAGCAACCGGGTCAGAGAAGGTGATATTAGAATAGGTGATACGTGATTGATTAATGTTTTTTGGAGGAAAATGTGACAGAGGTTAAGCGGGACATTGTGGAGCTCAGGGTGCAGGAATCTGAAATAGAAATGGGTTATCCTGAAGGCTGGAATTAAAGAAAGGCACATCACAGAGATTTGTGAGGGTGGAAAAGATTAAAGATAGAAAGTGTGTTGAGACTGGAGGAGATTAGAGGTTGGAGGATGTTGCAGAGATTGAGATGTTTTTGATCCCAGAGATAGTGATAGTTCTGAGGCTAGAGAGGAATTACAGAGATAACGATGAGTTGTTCGCTTTCCCAACACTACCTCTTTACTGATAATGATTGTTTCTCTGTCATCATCTGCCACATCCTCCATAGGCCTGCGACAATGAGAGTACACAGACAGTATGTTCCTGTTAAGGCCAAGGCTGGGAGGCGTCGAGAATGCTGCATGACCTGAGAAATTGAGGCTCTGGTCAAGAAAATGAAGGAAGGATATGGCAGGTACAGACCCCACTGTGTTTGTGTGAATCCATAGAGGACGATAAGGGCAGTCGGAGTATACTCACGGGAAACCAGGAGGCAAAAAAGGGGACATGAGATAGCTTTGGGAAATAGGTTTAAGGAGAATCCAAAGAGATTCTACAAATACACTAAAGAGAAAAGAATAACTAGGCAGAGAATAGCCACCCTCAAAGATCAACAAGACTGTCTATGGAACAGCAGGAGGTGGGAGAGATTTTAAGTATTTGATGTCAGATTTTAATGAAAGGGGATATGAAAGTTAGAGAAGTTGGACAAATAAATAGTGATAACTTGGCAAGTGTACATATTACAGAGGAGGAGGTACTGGATGTCTTAAAATGCATAAAGGTGGATAAATCCCTGGAATCTGATCAGGTGTATCCCAGAACTTTGTGGGTAAATAGGGAAGCTTTTGCCGGGCCCCTCGCTGCGATATTTGTATCATCGATCGCCACAGGTGAGGTGCTGGAAGATGGGTGCCAGTATTTGAGAAAGGTGGTAAGGAAAAGCCAGGGAACTATAGACCGGTGAGCCTGAAGTCAGTGGCAGAGAAGTTGTTGGAAGGGATTCTCAGGGACAGGATTTACATGTCATTGGAAAGGCAAGAAATGATTCGGGAGAGTCAGTATGGCTTTGTGCATTGAAATCAGTACCTTGGACTTGAGAAAGACACAAGGTTTCACATAACACACTGGTTAGCAGGTTCAATACCATAGAATTCTGGCGGAACTAGCTGTTTGAATACGGAATTGGCTGGAAGGTCAACGAGTCAGAGATGGACAGCACAGAAACAGAGACCCGTCGGTCCAACCAGTACATGCTGATCAGATATCCCAATGTAATCTAGTCCCCCCTGTCAGCACCCGGCCCATATCCTTCCTATTCATATACACATGAAGATGCCTTTTAAATGTTGCAATCGTAATGGCCTCCACCACTTCCTCTGACAGCTCATTCCATACACGTCCCACCCTCTGTGTGAAAACGTTGCCTCTCAAGTCTCTTTAAAGTCTTTCCCCTCATACCATAAACCTATGCCCTCTTGTGCTGGAATCCCCGACGCCAGGGAAAAGACTTTTTCTATTTATCCTACACATGCACCTCATGTTTTTATATACATCGATAAGATCACCTCTCGGCCTCCGACGCTGCAGGGAAAACAGCCCCAGTCTATTCAACCTCTATTTAACCCCCCAGCCTATCTCAAATCCTCCAACCCTGGCAACATTCTTGTAAATCTTTTCTGAACCCTTTCAAGTTTCACAACATCCTTCCAATAGGAGGGTGACCAGATTTGTACGCAACATTCCAAAAGTGGCCTAACCAATGTCCTGTACAGCTGCAACATGATCTCATAACTCCTGTACTCAATACTTAGTCCGATAAAGGCAAGCATTCCAAATGCCGCCTTCACTATCCTATCTACCTGCACTCCAAGGTCTCTTTGTTCAGTAACACTCCTCAGGACCTTACCATTAAGTGTATAAGTCCTACTAAAATTTGTTTTCCCAAAATGCCACTCCTCAGCCCATTCACCCATCTGATCAAGATCCCATTGTACTCTGAGGTAATCTTTTTCACTGTCCACTACACCTCCAGTTTTGGTGTCAACTCACTAACTTTACCTCCTATGTTCACATTCGAAGTCATTGATATAAATGACGAAAGGTAGTGGATCCAGCAGTGATCCTTGTAACACTCCACTCGTCACAGGCCTCCAGTCTGAAAAGCGACCCTCCATCACCACCCTCTGTCTTCTGCCTTTGAGCCAGTTCTGTATCCAAATTGTTAGTTCTCCCTGTATGCCATGAGCTCTAACCTTGCTGAGCAGTCAGTGTCATAGTGGAGGGTACTTTTTGGACTGGAAGCCTGTGATGAGCAATATGCTGTCAGGCTGGGTGCTGGGTCCACTGCTTTTTGCCATTTATATAAATGATTTCTATGTGAATATAGGAGCTATGGTTAGTAGGTTTACAATAGACGCCAAAATTGGAGGTGCAGTGGACAGCAAAGTTACCTGAGAGTACAATGAGACTCCGATCAAATGGGCTGAGGAGTGGCAGATGCAGTTTAATTTAGATAAATGTGAGGTTCTTCATTTTGGAAAAGCAAATCAGGGCAGGACTTCTACACTTAATGGGAAGGTCCTGGGGAGTGTTGCTGAACAAAGAGATCTTGGAGTGCAGGTTCATAATTCCTTGAAAGTGGAATCATAGATAGGCAGGGTAATGAAGAAAGTGTTTGGTGTACGTGCCTTTATTGGTCAGTGCATTGCGTACAGGAGTTGTGACGTCATTTTGCAGCTGTACAGGACATTCATTCAGCCACTTCTGGAATTCTGCTTTCAGTCCTGGTCTCCCCGCTATTGGAATGATATTGTGAAACTTGAAAGGATTCAGAAAAGATGCAAAGGTGTTGCCAGGGTTGAGGGATTGAGCTATAGGGAGAGGCTGAATAGACTGAGGCTGTTTTCACTGGAGAATCGGATGCTGAGAGGTGACCATAGAGGTTGATAAAATCATTAAGGGCAAACAGCCAGGATCTTATTCCTGTTTAGGTGAGTCCAAAACTAGAAAGCACAGGCATGAGGGAAAAGATTGAAAAGGGATATTAGGGGCAAAGTTTCAAGCTGAACGTGGCACGTGTATGGAATGAGCTGCCAGAGAAAGTGTGGAGGCCGGTACAGTTACAACATTTAAAAGGCATCTCATTGGATATGTGATTGGGAAAGGTTTAGAAGGTTATGGGCCAAGGGCTGGCATATGGGACGAGATTAATTTAGGATATCTGGTCGGCATGGACAAGTTGAACTGAAGGGTCTGTATCTGTGCTGTACATCTCTATGATGCTAATAAATTAAAATTAAGATAGGTTTCTCTTTTATGGAGAGTTACCAGAAGGCCAGACAATTCTCCTTAGAGCTGAGAAGGTTAAGCAGTGATTTTGACCAGGAGTTGATTTGTTTCCAGGGTATTTCATTTACAGAGAGACAGAGTGAGAAATTTTTAACGTCACAATTTTTAGTAACTATTTTCAGGTGACTGGCAAATAATGCAAAGAAAAATGTCAAGATTTTTTTACTCAGTAAGTTCTGAGCATCTGGAACAGTTTGACCAACAGCTGGATGCAGATTCAGTAGCTATTGTCAAAACAATTTTGAAATTTAACATTTTTAAGGAAGGATTTGGAGGGCTATGTCCAAATGGGAGGTGAGTTGTGATAGACTGGCACCATCTCCAGAGGAAGAGAGTACAGCCCCAATGGGCTGAATAGCCTCCAGTCCCTGTGCTCTGTGATACTGACCCATTCACTGTGAATGATGAAGCTCATCGCAGGGCAGAGCCGTAGAGATGTACAGCATGAAAATAAACCCTTTGGTTAAACTGGTCCATGCTGACCAGATATCCCAACCTAATCTAGACCCATTTGCCAACACTTGGCACATATCACTCTACACCCTTCCTATTCATATTACCATCCAGATGCCAAATCGTTTAATTGTACCAACATCCTCCACTTCCTGACAGAAGATTCCATACACGCACCAACCTCAGTGGGGAAAAATATTGTCCCTCAGATCCATTTTAAATTCTTCCCCTCTCATCTTAAACCTACACCCTCTCATTCTCGACTCCCCGACCCCGGGGAAATGACCTTGTCTATTTATCCTACCCAGGCCCCTCATGGTTTTATAAACCTCTATGAGGTCACCCCTCAGCCTCTGATGCACCTGGGAGGATCCCACCACTCGGGTCACAATGGGGCCTGGCTGATTGACACAGCTTCAAACCAATAGGAGAGTTGGCATGATCCTCCAGCCAATGGGAGTGAATGAGGGGTGGGTCCAGCAGGCCAACACATGACCATCAGCTTTGCAGGCGCAGTGTCACTGTGAGGGGGGACTGAATGTGAAGGAGTGGGAGAGACAGCAGATACTGGGAGAGAGATGGAGTTAGTGTGGACTGGGAAGGTTGATAAACACTGTTTCAGTCTGCTGGACCTGAATTAGATACTCCGGGTAAATTAGAACCACAAGAACTTCGGATGCTGTAAATCACACACAACAACCAGAAGGTACTGGAAAAGCTCAGCAGATCTGGCAGCATCTGTGAAAAGAAATCAGTTCGCATTTTCGATCCAGTGATGCTTCCTCAGGAACTGATGTTACTGAGAAAAAAAGAGTCTGTTTTTACGCAGAAGGTAGGGATTAAGGAGTAAATGATAAGCGTGGATAGAGTCCAAAGAGAGAGATAGGAGCAGTTGGACAGAGGAGTGAATAACGATCGGACGGGGGGGAGAGTGAATAGCTGTTTATGGGGACTGTTAGTGGCTAACCATAGGTAGTGTGTAATGGCAGGCTACGTAATAACAAGGCCTGGTATGTGGGGTAGGGGGCAAAGACACTAGG
Source organism: Chiloscyllium punctatum (assembly GCF_047496795.1). Classification (NCBI taxonomy): domain Eukaryota; kingdom Metazoa; phylum Chordata; class Chondrichthyes; order Orectolobiformes; family Hemiscylliidae; genus Chiloscyllium; species Chiloscyllium punctatum. The sequence continues at coordinate 66,847,147 of NC_092772.1, read as the reverse complement.
ACGTGGGAGAGTTCAGGACCTAAAATTATTGAATTTGATGTTGAAGCCAGAGGGTTGCAGGGTTCCCGATTGGGAGATGAGGTGTTGTTCTTCCAGTTAGTGTTAAAATGTGGTGCTGGAAAAGCACAGCAGGTCAGGCAGCATCCAAGGAGCAGGAGAATTGATGTATTGGGCATGTCAGCACTTCATCAGAAATGTGGGTGGGGGAATACGGCTGAGAGATAAATAGGGAGGGGTGTTTGGGGTTGGGGGAAGCAAGCTAGGGAGGCAATAGGTGGTTGTAGATGGAGGGTAGTGGTGAGAGGGTGGAATGGATAATTGGAAAGGAAGATAGACAGGTGGGACTGTTCAAGAGGCCAGTGCCGAGTTGGAGGGTTGAATCTGAGATCAGGTGGGGGGTGGGGGATGGGAGATGAGGAAACCTTCATGCTGTGTGGTTGAAACTTCCCAAGATGGAAGATCAGGTGTTCTTCCTCCAGGTGTCGGGTGGCTCGGATTTGGGGATGGAGGACTTGCATGTCCTTGGCAGCGTGGTGACGGAGGGGGTGGGGGGGAAACCAAAGTGGTCGACTACAGGGCGGTGGGGTTGGTTGGTGCATGTGTCCCAGAAATGTTCCATGGAATATTCCACAATTTGGCGTCCTGAGAGCAAGGGACACAATCGGTGAGGTGTTTGGGTGGGCAGGGAAATCTCTGCTGGATGTAGGAGGATCCAGTGGTGTCTTGGATGGAGTTAAAGGGAAGGTGTGGGCACAGGTTTTCCACCTCTTGCAGTGGCAAGCGAAGGTGCTTAGAGTGGAGTGTGGGTTGGTGGGGAGTGTGGATCTAACGTGGAAGTCACAGAAGGTATGGTCTCTGTGGAATGCTGAAAGGGGTGGGGAGGGAAATATATCTCAGGGGGTTGGATCTGATGGTGGAAAGAGCAGAGGATGATGGGTTGTATCTGGGTGGAAGGTGAGGATGGTGGGATTCCATCTTTGTTGCATTTGAAGGGGTGGGGTTCAAGGGCAGTGGTGTGGGAAGTGGAGGAGATACACTGGAGGGCATTGTTGACCACATGGGAGGGGAAATTGCAGTCCTTGAAATAGGAAGCCATTTGGTATGTTCTGAAGTGTTCTTCCAGCTTGCATCAAACTTCACTGGAACACTGCAGTAAGCATGAGACAGAGATGTTGGACAGGGAACAGTCTTGTGTGTTAATGAGCAGGCAACTGGAAGCTCAGGGTCTTTTTTGCAGCACAATGTAGATCATCAGCCACCATTTCCACCACCGCCACTGAGATGCGAGAAGGTTCCTGTCTCCTCCATTAACAGCTTTCCACCTTCCCACTCCTTTGTCTTTCCAAATGTTCCTGTGTCTCTTTGGGCTCTGTCCCCACCTATTATTTACTCTTTAACCCCTATCTCCTGTAGCCCAAAGATCTGTAGGTTCGGTGAATTGGCCCAGCTAAGGTTCCCGTAGGGTTCAGGGATGTGCATTAGTTCGGGGGAAATGGAGAGTAATAGAGTAGGAGAATGGGTCTGGGTGGGATAAACTTCGGAGGGTGGGTGTGGAATTGTTGGGCCAAAGGGCCCGTTTCCTGAAGGGATTCTAATTTTCCCAGCTGTCATCGGTTCTGAGGAAGGGTCACTGGACCCATGATGACCCATGGTGTGTGTAGAAGGCGGAAAGGGGAAAGTGGCAGCAGAAACCGGATGAAATGTATCAGTGTAGACTGGGAGGGTTTAGTTACACTCTGGGCAGGTAGTTAGTCTGAATTAGAAACTCTTGGTCCCACGTTTGCAGCAAAGGGGAAGATGGCTTGGGCCTCAGGTAGTGAGAAGTCCTGGGTTATGGCCACCATCTTTATTTGGGGCAAGGTACAGCAAGGAGCATGAATGTGTCCTCTTCCTGGGTGGGGGCGGGGTGATTTGAAGAGGAGCATTTACACATCAAACACATACCAAGAGAAGTGTTTGTCTTCACTATTTATCTTGCACTGACTGAGCTTTGTTTTGTGAATTCATTTTATAGGATATTAATTGAGGATAATTGAGACTGGGATCTCAATAAACAAGTTTCTCCAGATAGCAGAGTCCTCAGGATCTGAATATCATTGGGATTTAACTGTGGAACGAGAAAGGTTTGTCTGTTCTGTCTGTGGGAAAATATATCTTCAATATTTTTGTCAAGCCAAAAGCAGAACGATGTTCAAGTTCATGGTTGGATCATCCTTTGGGTATGTGTTCAATTCTTGGCCCTCTAGCTGTGGAAGGAGGTATTGGCCTGAGAGAGAGCACAGATTTATCCAAATTACACCTCGTCTTTTTGCAGGAGCTGTCAGATTTAGTCTCACTCATCCACTTTATAATGTTAATCTGTAAACTCCCGACTTCCAATTCTCTGCAAATTTCTCGTGGACTCAAATTCCAGCACCATTTCAGGTGGAACGTTCCAGATTCTGACAACTGTCTGTTCATTCAGAAACTGCTGAAGTCCATTTTGACTCTGGGGTTACAAAGGGCTGAATTGAAAGATGCAATGCTGGTCTGAGCTCCCATTGAGATGCATTGGAACAGTACAGGCGGCTGAGGGAAGTGTAGGTGTGAGCAGACAATGAAAATGACAGGGCTGCACTGTGAGGGCTGCTTGGCTCAATGAGAGTGTTCTGGAGTTGGGTGTAAATAGTGAGGTGAGACAGGGAGAAGGTGAAGCTGAAACTCAGTTTTAGTTCAGGCCGTTCAGGAATTCACAGTCCCAATGGAAACAGCCAGTTTGTCAGTGATACCTGTGGAGTATTTAAGTTTTTAAAGTATGACATATCAGCTTAAGTAAAGATATTTTTTTGTTATTATAATGGACATGTTTGAAGTGAAGGAAGGTTACTCACTCATTTAAATTCTCTTAATGGGAATAACTAGATGAATGTAGAGAGACGTTGTGACAGGAGCCCTCAGACCTGTGGTGTGCTCCTCTTGTACAATGTGGGAAATAAGGGCCGCTTCCAGTGTCCCTGACGGCTATGTGTGCAGGAAGGGTTCCCATCTGCAGTTACTGGGAAACTGCTTTTCAAAGCTGGAGCTGAGAGTAGACTCACTGTGGAGCATCTGCAATACTGAGTATGTTATGGACAGCACGTTTAGTGAGTTAGTCACACTGCAGGTGAGGGTTACACAGGCAGAAAGGGAATGGGTGAACATCAGATCGAGTAAAAGGCTCAGGAAGTGAGTACAGGAGTCCCCTGTTGTTATCCCCTTCTCATACAGATACTGTATACCGCTTGGGATTCTGTAAGGGCAGGAATGGGTGGGGTGGCTTCTTGGGAAATCAGCATCAGCCAGGTTCATGACACCACCGAGAGCTCTGCTGATGAGACCAAGAGGAATGATAGTGGCAGGGTTATAATGACAGGGGATTCAATAATCAGGGGTACAGCCTGGCACTTCTGTGCCCACAGACATGAATCCAGGATGGGATGTAATCTCCCTGGTGCCAAGATCCATGATATCATGGAGTGGCTGCAGGACGTTCTGGAGCTGGAGGGTAAACAGCCCATGGTGGTGCAACACACAGATACCAACGACATCGCTAAACAGAGGGATGAGGGCCTGAAAGCTGGATATAGGGAGAGCAGAGATACATTAAAATGTAGCTCCTGAAATGTAATAATGTCAGACTTACTCCCAGTGCCATGTGCTAATGAGAGCAGGAATGAGAAGGTAGATCAGCTGGATGTGTGGCTGGGGTAATGGTGTAACCAGAGAAGGGTTATGATTCTTCAGGCACTGGGACCGTTTCGGGGACGGACCTGTACCAGCCTGACCGGTTACCCCCGGGCAGAGCTGAGACACATCCGTTGGGACTTTTACCAGTTCTATTGGTGAGTTTGTAACTAGTCTGGCAGGGGAATGGGAACTAAAGTGTAGGCTTAGATGGGTCAGATTCAGGACAGGGAATGGGAGGTAGAATATTAGTGATTTTTAGATTAGATTAGATTACTTGCAGTGTGGAAACAGGCCCTTCGGCCCAACAAGTCCACACCGCCCCGCCGAAGCGTAACCCACCCATACCCCTACATCTACATCTACCCCTTACCTAACACTACGGGCAATTTAGCATGGCCAATTCACCTGACCTGCACATCTTTGTGACTGTGGGAGGAAACTGGAGCACCCGGAGGAAACCCACGCAGACACAGGGAGAACGTGCAAACTCCACACAGTCAGTCACCTGAGGCGAGAAATGAACACGGGTCTCTGGTGCTGTGAGGCAGCAGTGCTAACCACTGTGCCGCCCACTAATGTAGTTAGCGGCTCAGAAAGCCAAAGGAAAGGAGGATTAAACGAAGATTGAGTCCCTCTTCATCCATCAGTCCTGACATCCCAGGAAGGTGAGTCAACAAAATCTGGAGCTTTGTACATGTCGATGACTCTGTGCTTCAGCAAAATGGTGGAAATCTGCAATAAAAACAAAAAGCGCTGGAGATCCTCAGCAAGTCTATCAGCATCTGAAATGGTGACAGATGCAGGAAACATTGCAGCTTTGAAGTGTTTAGATGATCACACCAAGCACTACAATATTGGTTACATGCTGAGTGCCAGAACGTGGAACTAGCATAAATAGGTGCTTGATGACCAGCATGAATACGATGGGGCTGGAAAGGTGACGTTTCGGGTCAGGGCTATTTATCAAGACTGACAAAGGGTCCTGACCCAAAACATCAACCTTCCTTCTCCTCTGATGCTGCCTGACCTGCTGCACCTCCCCAGGTCCACTTTGTACAGACTCTGACTTCCAGCATCTGCAGTCCTTAACTATCTTCCCATCCCAGGACTCATCTGGTGATCCTCCTTTACACACTCTCAATAACCAGGAGAGCCTTCCTTGGAAAAGGGGAACAAAGGTGTATACAGTACTCCAGGTGTGGTCTCACCAAGGCCCTTCCAGAAAGGGATCCCTGTCCCCATCTTATCCATAATGGTCATCAAGCACACATGCCTGGTGTGATCATCTCAACACTTCTTCAAGGCTGCAATGTTTCCTGCATCTGTCACCATTTCAGATGCTGCCAGACCTGCTGAGGATCTCCAGCGCTTTCTGTTTTCTCTGTTATAGAGTATTGAAAGGGGGGATTTGCAGTTGAGAAATTCAAATTGAACTTCATGTTACTTGATCCGTGCCGATCTGAATATCATTGGCCTTTTCATCTGGAAGGAAAGGTGTGTATTCTGTCCGTGGGTGAATATTTCAAATGTCAGTGTGACTGGAAAAGTACTGAGACAGCGAAGTCCATGTTAGTGTGGGGTCTTGGTTTTTGAAAGTCTAAAAAATCATGGCACATTTCCCTGGAATAGTCAAGCCACAGATTGGTTTTGTATGAGGACAATTAGCCATGAAACCAGAAAGACCAAAGGATTCCTGCATCATGGAAAAATCTATGAAAATGGGATTGTTGTAATGGAGTGAATTATGTAATCCATTGGTGTTGTCACATCGGTTCCAGCGCCGTAGGGAAACACGGGAAATGTGATGAATGCAGTGTAGGTTTCAGTTATTCAACTGGAAAGGTGAAGAAGAAATTTACAAGGATGATGCCAGGTCTCAGGAGTCTGAGGTACAGGGAGAGGTTGGACAAGTGAGGACTTTTTTGTTTAGAGCAGAGGACACTGTGGGGGAATATTTTATAGAAGTGTATAAGACCATGAGAGGCATGGGTAAGGTGAATGAACTCGGTCTTTTTCCCAGGGACTCAAGTGTTGGAGGGCATCAGGTTAAAGTTAGAGGAGAAAGAATACATGGGAAACTGAGGGGCAACTGTTCTACACAAAGGTGGTATGTATATGGAATGAGCTGCCAGTGGAAGTGGTTGAGGTGGGTATATTAACAACAAGTGAAAGACATTTGGACAAATACATGGATAGGAAAATTTCAGAAGCAGATGGGCCAAGTGCAGGGAAATGGGGTTAGTGTGGATGGACATTCTGATTGGCATGGGCCAGTTTGGGCCAAAGGGCCTGTCTCTGCTGCAGGATGCTATAACTCTAAGTGCATTTGCTATTTCTCCCCCTAATTCTGTTGGTATCATGGTATGTATTCTATCAGGGCAAGGAGACTTGTTTACCTTTAGCTCCATTAGCTTGCCCAGCTCTAACTCTTTCACGATCATGGTTATTATCTAGGTCCTCACCTTCCTCAGTCTCCTTATCAATTACTGGCATGTTCTTCGTATCCTCCACTGTGAAGCCTGACTGCTGTGTGCTCATATTCCTGAACCCTGCTGGATAGGAATAACCAGGCACAGAACTCTGAGAGGTCTTCTTTGAGTCTTTTATTGATGAAACATGGCAGTTACATGGATAGTGTACATGCAAAACACCTCCAGGCAGCATCAGGTAACTCCCCGCCTGTCGGATGTGCCACTCCCATTCTTAAACCTTTGTGGTTTGGGACCTTGAATAGAGACTGTCTCTCAGTATTATCTCCATGGCAACGGCAGTTAGAAAGTCGAGGTCAGTTCAGCACTTTGTGGTTAACCACCCCCGCCCCCCCAACGCCCCCGTGGCTCCCTCAAGTACCTGACAGGCAGTTCAGTTTCCGTGGGGCTCTCTATCAGGATGCTGATGTGCAGGAGCCAGGGTTGGGGTGGGGTGGACAAAGTTAAAAATCACGCAACACCAGGTTCTAGTCCAACAGGTTTATTTGGAAGTACAAGCTTTTGGAGTGTGCTGTGATTTTTAACTTGATCAGGATTATCTCTATGGTAACAGTTAAGTGCTTCAACAATTACAGAGGCCATGTGTTCCCCACACAATAGGTTCCCCTCGAGCAGTGTAAACTGCTATTCTGTCCCTGGGGATAGCTACTCATCACTTTTTATCCCCAAATCCATCATGCTTTCTGTTGATCTTTGAGGTTTTAAAATCTCTGAATTTATCCTTGGTCTTTGCCAATTTGTATGCCTTCTACTTCAATTTCATAGACTCCCTTATTGCCTTAGACATGGCAGATTACTCCTTTTCCTACAGTCCTTCCTTTTCACTGATATATACTTTTGCTGAGAAATTTGAAAAATTACTTTGATATTCCTCCACTGTCTGAGAACTGTCCCACAGTAAAGTCTTTGCTTCCAGTCTGCATTAGCCAACTCCTGCCTCATCCTATTGTAGTCTCCTTCGTTTAAGCACAGGATCTTGGGATTGGATTTAATCTTCCCGCTTTCCATCTGTGTTCTAAATTCTATCAGACTTATCACAAGTCTTTTTATCAGATTATGAGGTGAGACGATGTTTCCTGGGAGTTTTGGGTTTCATTGTCAGCGACCACCTTGGCTTTGTAATAAAGTACAGGATAGATATTCACAACACAAGGTCTAAAATCATAAATCACTGTCTCCCCTCAGTTTAAAATTGCAAAATCATTATCTCCTACACGCTTCCTCACTATCTAAGTTTGGAACACTAATCCACCTGACTATCCTGCTGTTTCTGAAGATCTCCTTTGGTGAAGATGGTGAGTTTTGGATTCATCTTTCTGGTTATTACTGTAAGAAGATAAGCACTGGGCACAGGAGAGGCAATGCAGCCCTTCGAACCAGCTCCACCATTTAATACAGTGATGATTGAGCTCACCTCTGTCTCAACTGGATTTTCCTGCCAGCTCTCTCTCACCCTTCAACCCATTGTAAATTCAACAACTGTATCTCTTCATTAAATTGGCTCATTGTCCTGGCATCCACCGCATTTTGAAAAGGGAATTCCACAGATTCACAACACATCGAGATAAGTACATTCTTCCTCATGAGGATAGAATAGAGTCCCTATAGTGCAGAAACAGGGTATTCATCCATCGATTCCACACCAACCCTATGATGAGCATCCCATTCAGACCCACCCATTCCCTGTAACCCTGCATTTCCCGTGGCTAATTGCCTAACCAGCACATGCATGGACCCTGTGAGCAATTTGGCCTGACCAATCCACCTAACCTGCACATCTTTGGACTGTGGGAGGAAACTGGAGCACCGAACAAAACCATGCAGACATGGGAAGAATGTGTAAACTCCACACAGTTGCCTAACGCTGGAATCAAACCCGGGTCCCTGACGCTGTGAGGCAGCAGTGCTCGCCACTGAGCCACCTCTGCTTAAAATCTGCTGCCCATTATTACCCTCCCCACCCCACAATTGGCTGAATGTATATTCCTTACGTCAGAAGTCCGGGTGTCTAAGTGGATGTCTCAGTAAATCCCAGTGACAGCCCACATGTCCTGTGTGTCTGAATAGATATCCTATAGACAACACCCTCCAGCCCACACTTTCTTTCACTTTCCAGGGGCAGGTCCCCAGAGGCTTCATGGGGACTACAACTCCCACAAGCCCTGAGGCAGGGACCACACGTGTGTGGGGAAACCCAGCCATGTACATGGACAGAATGTGGACGGGTTTTGGAGCATGTTCTTTGGGGTAACTAGCAGAAAGCATTTCACACTGTGAATGGCTGGAGAAGGGACGCATCTGCCTATAATATTGATCTGTTGGGGGGGTCAAAGTGACACTACGCCTAGATGGGACCAAGTTCCATTCGCAACTTGTCATAACAGTGGGAATTGACCAATGGGAAACAAGGAAGAATCTGACCCATTCTCCCAGCCTGAAGGTTCCTCTTCTGTCCAGGATCTGCCACCTCCCTTTCTGTTTCCTTTTGTTTCATTCTGCTGTTACATTATTGACTTGCAGCAACTGAAGTGAAAGGAAGTGAACCCAGAAAGTGTGCAGACTCTAACCAGGCACGGGAAGTGGTGGCAGAGACCTGTTTATCAACAACTCCATGAGAATGGGGAGGGTGTACTTTAGGGGGTAGCAGAGTCAGAATGGTAGGAGAGAGTAAGTGGGCTGGAGGGTTACAGCTTTGGGGGGAGAAAGGGGAAAAAGATATTCCAGAGAAACTAGAATTGTCTGTTCTGAATTTCTAAACTGTACATATTCCTTTATACAGGGTGCTAGATAGTGAAGATTTGCAGACTGAAATCTCAAAATCACATGCAGATTGTGATTAAGTTAACCAGTATTTGATGAACCAAAGATGGAGAATCACTCGGCCAAAATCCTGCAACACTCTCTCTCCCAGCATTGTCGGTCTATCTGCGCCAAATGGACTGTGAATGGTTCAAGACAGGAGCTCACTACCATCTTCTGAAGGGTAACGAGAGATGGGGAATAAATGCTGGCTGAGCCAGTGATGCCCATATCCTGGAAATGGGTTCTATCTCTAGTTGCTGAAACCCAATTGATGTTACTGCAGGATGATGAGGGAGGCTGAGTGCATCCTCCAGGAGGCAGCACCATCACATTACCACTGCCTACACCCACACAGTAACACCACAACGCCAATGGAACAAAAGGCAGTGAGGCTAAAGGAGGACTGAAATATAGTTCTTCAAGGTAAAGTCATGAAAGGGGATTGGAACACAGCAGGAACAGGAGACTGAGCTGGATGGTCAGCTGTTTCCCATTGAATGGTGGAGCAGGAGTGAAAGGCTGAATGGTCTCCTCCTGCTGCTATCTCCCAGGTATGTATATAGTCATGGAGCACGGGTAGGAAGGAGTGGGCAGGGATTCTCCAGGAGATTGCACTTCCACATCAGTTTTCAGTGAGGGATGGTTTGATGGATTTTATTTAACATTTATCTTTAACACAAGGTTTCTAAATTTTGGCTTTAAAATGTTGCAAAAGCTTTTTGCACCGCAAATAAAATTAAAGAAAATAACGTAAACTGTCTGAATATAACAGTTTTAACGCTTTCAACCTCCTGTAAAACAAAATCCTGTCTATTCCCAGACACCATCACTTTCCAGCTACTCAAACTCCAGGGAAATATTCCCTCCCTGTCTGAACCTTTGGTTTGATTTAACTGCTTTTCAGTTGTCATTCTGTGAGGTGTGAAGCGTTCTTTTTCCCCATTTCTCTGACCCAGAAATGTGAGTACAGCAACCTTCCCACCATCAAAATTATCATTCTGCCATTGTGCTTTTGGTTAACCTATAATCTCCAGCAGTGCAAAAGTGAGGACTGCAGATGCTGGAAACCAGAGCCTTGATTAGAGTGGTGCTGGAAAAGGCCTCTCGCCAAAACGTTGATTTTCCAGCTCCTCGGATCCTGCCTGACCTGCTGTCCTTTTCCAGCACCACTCTAATCTACACATATAATCACCAGCAGTAAACCATTTGTGTAACCAATTGAATATTTCCAAACAAAGCCTATTACGGGTCAAGCAAACCATTACAAGTGACAGAGTGAGAAGGGACTAAATCAAAGTAGAGTTGTGGGAAGGGGGTAGCGGTGGAGATAAAGCACTATATCCCCTGCGGTGCCCATCGAGAGCATTGATCCACACTACATGCTCCTTCTCCAAGGACACCCTGCTGTGTAGCCTTTATCCTCAATCATCGAATAAAATCCCTACAGTGTGGAAGGAGAGCAGTGGCCCATCAGACCCCACCGACCATCCGAAGAACATCACGCCCAGAGCACTCTAACAGTGTAACACTGCATTTCCCATGATGCACCTATTCTGCACAATCCTGGACACTGGACAATTTAGCACAACTGATCCACCTAACCTGCACATCTTTGGACTGTGGGGAAACCAGAGCACCTGGAGGGGACCCACACTATCACGGGGAGAATGTGGGGACTCCACACAGGCCGTTGACCAAGGCTGGACTCCAACCTTGTACCTGGTGCTGTGAAGTAGCCGTGCTACAATCACAATTTAAATCAAAACGGATGATCCCTGCTCATTGTCGCATTGCTGTTTGTGGAGACTTACTGCTCAGAGAGACATCCTGAGGTTCAGAAAGTGGCAATGTAAGTTCAGTCACCTCCAGCCCAGTTAATGTGGTTAACAACGACATCAATACTCCAACAGTGTCATCATGTACAAGGTCCACTCCTGACTCTGATGGACAGTAACATCAGAATCAGAGTCCTGCAGTCCACATGGAGCAGGTGGATGACCACGTCCCTGTGAGCACTCACTGGGCTCTCAATCGTGTTGAAGATGCAGCAAATCCCGTGTCACACAGAGGGGTGAACAGCTCCTACCCAGTGTGAACACGCTGGGGTCTCAGTGGGGCAGGATGAATCACTGAATCCCCTCTCCCACACTGACCATCTGAATGTCCTCTCCCCCTGTGTGGGCTCACTGGGGATTCCGCAGGTGCTGCATTTGAGTGAATCTCCCCCCACACTGGGAACAAGTGAATGACCTTTCCCCAGAGTGAGCTCGCTGGTGTTTAAGCAGATCAGAGGACTGAGTGAATCCTTTCCCACACACTGAGTAGGTGAAAGGCCTCTCCCCAGTGGGAATGCACTAATGTCTCCGCTGGTGAGAGATTTGAATGAATCCTTTCTCACACATGGAGCAGGTGAAGGGTCTAAATCCACTGTGCTATCTCTGGTGCCTCAGCAGATTGTAAGATCGAGTAAATCCCTTCCCATACGTGGGGCAGGTGAACAGCCTCTCCGCAGTGTGACTGTGTCGGTGGGTGTCCCACTGGTAGGGGTAAGAGAATTCCTAATTCTAATTGAGTACGTCCTCCTGTTTTCTCGTTTGTTATCGACAATCGCATTCCCCTCGCACCAGAGCCTGTTCCAGTGTTACAGAAACAACAGAATGGTCAGCTACAGCTGGTCACCTGACTGATCACTGGACACGAACGGTTCACTCTCCACAGATGCTGCCAGACCTACTGAATTTTTCTAGCAATTTCTGATTTCCCAGCATTTGCAGATGTTTAGTTTTCCAAAACTCATCTTGTGTGTTTCAGAGGAGTTTATTGATGAAATTAGACGGTTTTGAAAGTTGTACATTAGGTCACACATCAGCTATGATCATCATGAATGGCAGAGCAGAGTTAAGGGGCTGAATGGCCTCCTCCTGTTCCAATGAAAGTTACCCATCGGCAGCTTGTTGTTACATTTCCCCTCACTGCTCACTTCACCTCCATGTCTAACACACTGTTACTGACTGAACAAACCTGCTCATGTTCAGTGGCTCCCTCTCCTGCCACCCGAGTTTAACTCTCATCATGGAATGCTGTCTTGTATTACTGCAGGAATGCCCACAAGGACTAATCCTGGATGTTCAACGTTTGGGAGAAGACTTGTAGCTTGGGTGCTCATTGTTGTGGTTCTGTGTGCCGAGCTGGGAATTTGTCTTGCAAACGTTTCGTCCCCTGTTGAGGTGACATCCTCAGTGCTTGGGAGCCTCCTGTGAAGTGCTTCTGTGCCGTTTCCTCCGGCATTTATAGTGGCCTGTCTCTGCTGCTTCCGGTTGTCAGTTCCAGCTGTCCGCTGTAGTGGCTGGTATATTGGGTCCAGGTCGATGTGTTTGTTCATAGAGTCTGTGGATGAGTGCCATGCCTCTAGGAATTCCCTGGCTGTTCTCTGTTTGGCTTGCCCTATAATGGTAGTGTTGTCCCAGTCGAATTCATGTTGCTTGTCATTTGTGTGTGTGGCTACTAAAGATAGCTGGTCGTGTCGTTTCGTGGCTAGTTGGTGTTCATGGATACGGATCGTTAGCTGTCTTCCTGTTTGTCCTATGTAGTGTTTTGTGCAGTACTTGTCCCATGCAATGATCACGCAGTTTTGTCAATTTGTATTTTAAAGAATTGTCATGAGATTCCTGTTTATTTAACAGTATTATTCATTTATTCTATTCTTATTTTAAAATATTGTTTAATTTCCAGTTCATTACACACAGAAACTACCTAATTAATTCCCATTCAAATTACAACAATAAACAGCTGATTAGTTTTCATTTGAGAAACTACAATGAGACACAATATTGCAGTCCTACCGTCCTGAGTGGGAACATTATGAAAGGAGCTTATGGAGCTGTGGTAGTATCTCTATTACTAAACCCAAGGGAAGGTTTCAACTCACACCTCCAACAGAAATATACCAAGAGCTGCTCTGAATGTTGATGAGAGAGTACCTGAGCACAGACTGAATTGCTATTCAATACAACATTAGATCTGCTTTTATCTATTATATCAATAATCACAAAATCTGATACTTATCAGATTGCCAGGTTACCAAGAAATATGTGTTGGAAAATTCGCTTTAGCCACTTTGCTTTTACAAAAGACTTTCATCTATCCCTGTTTTCTCTAAGTGAAAGAAATCTGAAGAAGATTTTCACTTTTACGAAAAAAGGGGACATGTTTCCCATATAAATTAATGCTTCTTCGACTAACGCCTTTTCAGATTATGTAAGGTTTCATAATAATGCTTTAATTTCGGATAGTGGGGATATCTGTATCGAATTCTGTCGCTTATAAATTCCTGGAGAATATTTGAAACTGTTGCAGAATTCAAGATTACGATGTCTAAGTAATTAGATTGATTTTTTTTTGTTACAAAGGGGCAAGTCCAAACAATTGAAACACATTAAACATTGTTCTCTCATGCTATAAATTTGAAATAAAGTTGATACCTTCTTCAGTAAACTAACAAACTCTACCATCTATTACTTGTCAGTCAGCTGATTGCCTACTTTGTAACTAAATGTTGTGATTCATCTAAATATTACTCTGTCCTTTGATCAAAGTGAATTTGTAATTGTTGTTCAGTTTATGAATTGTCAGATACTTGTGTTTATTTTTCCATTCACCTGTTCATTTTGACCGTAAGATTGAAATGCTTTGAAAATATTGGAGTTTATCATTTAAAAATAAGGTTTGCACATCTCTCACATATCTCATTTCTTGTATTATGATTCAAGAATGTTTTCTGGTGGAATTCAAGTAAATTCCAGACATTTGTTCACTTCAAATAAGGTCTTTAACACCCAGTTATCAATCTGATGTTAATGTTTCAGCTGGTTACATTGACATTGATTAGGTACTCATTCAGAGAGATCAACTGACAATTATAAACTATTTGCAGGATTATTGAATTGAAAGAAAGATTCAGACGTGCAAACATTTTTTGGAAGGAATTGCTTTTTCATTCAAATGTGTAGGCTTTTCAAGAATTCTATATCGCCTTTCACTGGTTTTCTTGAAGAGAAATCAAATTTATAATTCATGTGAATGCAAATGTGTTCGTATTTTGAAATTTGCATCAGATTTAAGAAGAAAAAGAGGAAGAATTAACATGAAAACTTCAGTGAATAGAAAGCACAGTAAATTAAATTGACAGAGGCAACTTTTAGTATTATCTCTGAATATTCAGTCAAATATTTCTAATGTCAAAAGAGAGTGGTGCCGGAAAAGCACAGCAGGTCAGGCAGCATTCGAGGAGAAGCAGAATCGACGTTTTGGGAATGAGCCCTTCATCAGGAATCTTTTCTGATGATGGTCTAATGCCTGACAGGTTGATACTCCTGCTCTTTGGATGTGCCTGCCCTTTTCCAATGCTACAGCTTTCCTCACTTTCTCCAAATATGTTAAATGAACACGAACTGAAAATGTTCGCGTCAGCAGTTGAACAAGACCAAATTAACACATTTTTTGCAATATTTATAGTGAAAACCTGTTTGAGAACATGCAACAAATCAGATCAAACAACATCTCTTGCCGTTAGAACCCTTGACCATTCATAATAAAGTATAACCATGCTTTGAACAACCAGTATGGTGTATAACTACTGAACTGAAATACCAGAGGACAACAATTGCATTTATTGGAGGGAATGATAACCAGATCTTTTATGTGATAATGGTGATTGATCTCAGAAACAATAACATTTTACTGTGATTATTCCACTGAACAGTACTTAGATGGTCATGAAGAGCTTTGTGCGGCTTTATGTGCAGTGTTTTGTGTGAACGTTGATTTCAGTAACATTGAGATATTTTACAAGATTGACAATTGACAGTTAAAGATAAGTTTTAAATGCAACATTTTAAAAAATTGTCAGTTTTGTTTAGCAAAACACAATTCTAAGTTTATGGAATCCCTACTGTGTGGAAACAGGCCATTTGGCCCAACAAATCTACACTGACGTTCCAAAGAATAATCCACTCAGCACCATTCTGCTCTCCGATTACTGGACATTTACCCCTGACTAATGCACATAACCTACACATCCCTGAACAGAACATGCAGCTTAGCATGGTCAATGTACCTAACCTGCATATCTTTGGATTGTGGGAGTTAACCAGAACATGCAAACTCCACAAAAACATGTGGCCGAGGATGGAATCAAACCCAAGTGCATAACACTGTAAGACACGAGTGCTAACCACTGATCCTCTGTTCTCAATGCCTAACCCCATGCAAGAAGTGAGATAAGTGAGAGACGTGCAAAGTCAAATTTCAAATGAACACTCTCTGATGTTGCCAAAGCGTATCAATCTTACATTCAATATGTATAGGTGAATCGAAAACAAAAAATAGAAATCCCTGACAAATCATGAATGAACAATAATTAGAAAATTAATATGATCAAAGGGAACAACAATATTCAGGTGAATTGCATTGTTTAAATACAAATTTGGGAATGAGCTAACTAATGAATAACGGGAAGTGACATTTGTTTATTTCACTGATGACGAAATTGACTTGCTTTTCATCTTTGTAACACTGCAGAATAACAATTTATGTGCCTGAAATGTTTGAATTAAGCTCTTCCCAATAAAAGAAATCAGTACAATCACATTGACTTCTTCATCTTTAAGACTGCAACAATATCAAATACTTTCCAGGAATTTAGAACTAGCAGAATTAGTTAATTTGGTTTCTTGGGAACTCAAAGAGAATAAACAGCAGATTCTGTGAATTAGTCATTCAATGTGATTATTCAGCTGAAGACAACATCCCATCTTTGCAAAAATGCTCAACTTTGAAAAATTCAAAATCCATTGTCATTGTTTAATGAAACAATACAGAAATGTTAATTCTTTTTCATTTGACTTAACAAAACGCAGGAATTATACATGATTTTGTGTCATGAAAAATACTTCAATCTTATGATGATTAGAAATACAGTAAATGTTCGCATCAAAGTGAAATATATTTAAATGAATTCAATTATGTTTCTGCGGGTAAAATAAGAATTAATATTAACAATGATTGAGAGATTGCACACTATATTAGTTATTCATGTAAAGACCCATAATTCCACATTCACAGCACGTACTGGATTGAATAATTATTAGGTATGAGCAACAACTGAATTATAAAATTCGATCAATGAATTTAGAAATAATGAGAAATCTCGTTTTGCTATGTGACTGAGGAATATGTGCAAACAAACAGGAATTATTGCAATGAAAAGTAATTGCAGGTCTGTGAATTTAAATTCTGTGATTACGGAGATCATTCAAATAAGCAAACATCAGACATTCACAATTAATGTTGGATGGGAAGTCCTTAGATCCACTGTGGGAAACTTGACCTGAAAATAAAGTTTCATATTGCAATGTTGGTACTCAGAAACAATTGGTTAAATTAAAATGTGAATCTCACTTTACTTGTTCAAAAGACTTTCTTAAATAATTGCACGATTATTACCATGACAATGACTTGATAATGTTGCTATATGAGCAATTAAAATGATTCAATATTTCAAAATATTTGCTGTTATGTTGATTGGATATTTATTAAAATTGGTAAATTGTGGAATAAAATATAGTAACTAGCTTTATGAATTGAAGAAAAAATGAGCCATTCAGTGATTATAGAAATTTTTTTCTTTCTTTACTAAAAACTGAAGGTAACACAAGAAATATAAATTTCTATCAAATGGTTTCATCATAGAGACATGTTATTTTAATTTAGATGATAAATATTATGGTCAGAATTCAGACATTTTTGCCAGAATTTGGAAGAAAGTTAATAGATAATGAAAGTGAGCATGAAAGTGAACAAATGATACAGTCAATGACATTTGGTACATAAAGGAATTATAATAATTGTTCATTATTGTACAGTGATGAATAATGTTGGAATAGAAAAGACAAAGAATTAACATGTTCAAAACAGTTCTTTTCTTACAATTAAATGAAACCAATAATCATTTTGCAAAGCACGTGATTTGGAAAAAAAAACCCAGTCATTTACTGTGTTATATAAACTGAAAACTACTTCCATTTTGCAAAAATGGAAACTTTCCCAAATTCAAAACTTAGGTTTGCTGAATTATACAACAAAAACGGTTGTAATTTGAAATATCTCTTGCACACAAATTTAAAATAAGTAATCTTAAAGATTTTTAGAATGACAAAACGTTTGTTGTTTGCATGATTGTATTACAGTCAATATCCGTGATAAAGTAGAAGCATTGTTTTAAACAACATAAATCATCTTTAAGTACTGAACTGAAATAGAAGATATCAGTTCCACTTGTTGCATGGAATAGTAAACAAATGCTTACTGTTGTCATTGGTTTCAGGAGCAATAAGGTACTTACTCAGGTTATTCTACTGAACAATAATCAGATGGTGATGGAAGTCTTTGTGTTGCTTTATGTGTATTGTTCAGTGTGAACATTGGGTTCGATAAAATTGAGGTATTTGCATGAATTAGGAACAGAGTGATAATTGGGTGCGAATGATCTGATTTAAAATCAGACAGTTTTTGATATTTACGAGGATTGCTGAATGAAACGTTCTTAAACCATCATGCAATCAATGGCATAAGTGAGAGATATGCAAATTGAACTTTCAAGTGAACACACCCTGATATTTTCACACCATTTCAATGTCACATTCAATATAAATAGATGACTGGAAAGCTAAAAACAAATCTCACACAATTCATAAACTGACCAGTAATTAAAAATTGATAAATAATAGCAAGTGACATTTGTTTATTTTACTGAAGAAGTAATTGATCTTTTCTCATATTTATAGCACTGGAACATAAAATTCTGTGTTGTTTTAACTAAGATCTACAGAACAAGAGAAAATTAATGACTATCATGACTTTGTATATTTCAGCTTTATGACTGCAACATTCTCAAATATTTTCTGAGGAATATTGATTGAGTGGAATTAGATACATTTTGCTATGTGTAACTAGAAGAAAGTATATAGCAGATACTGTGATTATTGGAATGGACGATGAGACCTCCAAATAATCTACTGATATTGTGATTGGATATACAGTAAGTGTCAGAATCAAAGTAAATTATAATCAAATCAATTCAAAAATGTTTCCAAGTTTAAAATAAATACAATATTCACAATGATTGAGAGATTGTACATTGTAATGTCCTTGCAGTATTTATTGTACAGAAGCATAATTCCACATTTGTAGCCATTACTGGATTGCACAATTATTAGATATAAGATATATTAGCAACAAACGGATTTTAAAAATATATATTCGTGAATTTGAGAATAATGAGATATCTCATCTTGATATTAGACTGAGTGATATGTAGAAATGAAGAGTAATATTGCAGGGAAAAGGAATTGGAGTTCTCTGAATTTCAAAGGCTGAGATAATTGTTATATTTCACCTGAGCAAAAATCAGACATTTACAAAGAATTTTGCAAGGGATATTATTGGTCGTTTGGTATGTACATGGGCCTGAACAAATAGGTATTAATATAGTAGCATTGACAACAAGAAATAATGAATGGAATTTTCAAAAAAACACTGCATTTTTACCAAGTCTATGTTAAATTGCTGTGCAATTATTGTAATTGATAATTGCTTTTAGAATCCTGACAGATAAATTGAATTAATATTTTGAAAACACTTTGCTCTGAAGTTGATTGGATATTCATTAAGATTAAGGAACTGAAACTTAAAGCATAAAACTTAGCTGGATGGTGTGAAAAAATCATTCAGCAGCAATTGAATAAAATGATTTTGTTTAAAAATGCAGGCAATGCAAGATTTATATGCTTCCAATAGTTTTCTTGAAGAGTCATGTCAATTTTGTTGATGTAATTTTTACCACAATAAATGTTCTGATATTTATTTTAGAATCAGGAGGAAAAGAATTAGGCCATGAAAGTGACTATTATTGTGAACAAAATACAGGGTCACTGACATTTGATACGGAAAGGAATTCTCATAATTGTGTGATTATTGTTCACTGACATCTAATATGGGAGGAAAAGGAGAATTGTCAACATTTCCAAGCAATTTTTTTCTTATTATGAAATGAAAATAAAAATAATTTTGTAGGGCAATTTGTTTGAAAAAAGGAAAGAGTCATTTCATATGAAATTTGAGCTGAAGACTCGTTCACGTTTCCCCCATTGTAGTCTTCACAATAATTTAAAGCTTAGTGTTGGTTGAACAAAAGAACAAACGGATATAATTGAAATGTTTTCTTGTACACCAAAAAATAGTAAATGTAAAGCAATTTTATCATGAAAATTATATCGCTCTGAATGTAATCATTTCAAACACAATAAATGTATGTGTTGAATTGAAATGTCATCATAGCTGTAGAATTGTTTTCACTGGCAGGAAATGAGGACTCAGGAATCTGAGCTCAGCCATGTGGAAGATGTTTACCCATGCAGCAATCAGTTAATGAAGGGATCATCCCCGGAAGCCCATCTCGGAAGGGAGATCCATAACACACTGTAACATGTACAGTAAAAAGCAGCATTTTTATGGACTTTCTGCATCACAATGGCCACATGCAATGTGGTTACAGCCCTTCCCTCCTCATCCAGCCACCCAATTGAAACACATAATCGCAGATGGGCATTCTAATGGACATCCCCAGATTCCTATTGGGATCTTTCCATGTATCTTATTGACTTAGATTCCAAAGCTATTCCTGAACTCCCTCGGGCCTCTCAGGATACCTTATCAGCTGGGACATTTTGAGTTCTGCTATTCATTATATTTTATTTTATCAAAACCAATTACTCCTCATATTGTTCACTGTCTTAGTTATATATGTACAAAGAAATCGAAAAGACAGTTAATTTTAGCCTACTTGCTATAATATTAGTAATATGACTTGTGTTATAAAGTTCGTTATATTGTGTAAAATTATACAGCTACTCGTTCTTTCAGGACTTTATAATTAATGAGCAATCAACATCATACCGTGAAGTTAATTCCTAAAACTAGCTAACTTCAAATCTCGTTCTAAATGCTTTGCTATAATGTTTTTAGTCGGCATTGGTTACATATATCAAACTTACATTGCAAATTTCCCCTATTATTCTCAAGAATCTGTAATTAGAACCTATGTTTAATATTCTGAGTTACTGTAAAATAATAACTATATCTGACAAATGAACTCTTCTGTTGTCATGATAGCTGCTTCGTGAGTTAACTGGGCTGCACCCTACAGCTGCTGTTTAGTCATTTACTGGGACAATTATCCTTTCATTTATGAAGATCAGGATTGGTCATTTGTCTGTATGTCGGCATGCTCTTATTAAGAAATGTCAGGAATGCTGTCGTCCTGGCATTGGAGTAGGTCCATTGGTAGTGTGCTTTCTTTTAATTTAAGGCTGGAACAGAATGTTAGTCTAGTTTATCACCCCCTGACACCTTGTGTTTTAGTTCTAAGGTAGGCTGCCTGTTTTTGATTGTCAGGCATTTTGTACGAGCCAATTTGGACCATTCTATTCCAGGTGGGGCAGGCCATGCCCAGAACAGTAAATCAACTAAGATTCAAGTATTGAAATAAAAATCACCATTCGCTACCATTGGTTTCTGTACAATGCAATACGTTTACGTTACTGAGCCTTATTTTCACACTTAAAGCTAGATATACTGGATTTGATCAATTCTTAAATATTAGATATAAGTAACAATTAATCTTAAAAACATTTCATAGCAACACTTAAAAATGTTTAGAAATCTCATATAGCTGCCCTTCATGTGTAAAAATGAGCAGCATTTATTGGATGTAAAATAATCAGACGTCTCTTAATATGTAAGGCCGAATATTAATCCAATGATTTCTGTGAACATTCAAATGAGAAGGGAACAGATATTATCTGTGAGTGTTGGATAAGGAATCATTAATTAGTTTGTGTTTGTGTTATCCTGGAATAAGAGAACTATTATTATTCTTTTAATATTGACACTAAGAAATAATGGATAAAATTAACATGTGAATTTGACGAAGTTTGTTACAAAACCTAAACTGAATTACTATGTGATTTTTGGAATGGCAATGAATTGATAATTAATTTTAGAACTTTGGCAAAGTAAATGATTCAATATTTCCAAATGGATTTGCTCTGATGTTGACTAGATATTTCTTCATCTGTCAGCTGAGAATGAAAATTCTGGCATGATGACATGGAAAGACATTAGACATTCAGTGAACGTTGATCAGAAATGGTTTGTCATTCACAATTCTCAGATCTTCAAGATTTCTATCCTTGGTTTCTCTACTTTTCTTCTGGAGAAATATAATATATAATAAGAACAAATTCTGCATTGTATTTAATTCATGCAATTTTTCATATCATCAATATTTAGACATTTGAGTCAGAATTATAATGAAAATAAGTCAATAAGGAAGATTTATTTTCAAAGAAACATACAGTCAACAGCATTTATCAACGTATTTGTTTCAATATTGTCTCTGAATAAACAGTTAAATACGTTTAATGGGGATCTGTTGACAATGTAATCAACCACAATATCATTTTTATCATAATTTTTGGATTGGAAATCTATCAGAAAAAAAATCCTATATTCAGGACTTGCTTCATCTCGATACATGTTGCACGTAGTATCCTCAGGCATAAGTAATAAGGTGTTATCAATAATCTGGGAAAGACGTAGTGTGTAAATTATAATAAGGTGTCTCTTACATATGTTTGGATCTGGTGAGACTGTGATGTTTGCTATGATTATTCATCCTGAGAACAATAAGGTACGTACAAAGTGTTTTTCACCGAACAGTAATTAGGTGGTCATGAAGACCATTACAAGTACTTTGATTTCAATAATGTTGAGCTGATTTCCATGATCTGGGAAATGTTTCACAACATTTACCAAAATTCTGGATTCTAAGCATTCAATGGGTTTCGTGCAAACACCCTTCACTTGTCGTCATTCTCAAGTGAGGTGTCTGATGCTCAGCCACTGGCTGGAAGTCAAGGTGCCAGGAAGTCTGCTTCAACCTCTCCAAAACACAGCTCTTGGGCTGGTTGTAACAGGATCTCCCGAACCTTTGTGAGCTCTTTGACCGGGCTTTCCACTGTTTTCTGGAGCTGGTTACTTTGTCTACTGTTTCCTTTAGTTTGACCTTTTTTTTTAGCTCTGCTTTCCCCAGCTGTAGGAATATTTAGAATGTTCAATTATGGGCCACTGGTCACTTGACCTTAGCGGACAGATAAAATATGGTTCACTTATTGTTGTAATAACGAATTGAGAATGAATCTTTGCATTTTAATAAATAAAATGTTTCAATTTTATCAGTGGTTTACATTGACATTGATTAGATAGTCATTAAGAGAGATCAACTGACAATTATAAGCTATTTGCAGGATTATTGAATTGAAAAAGGATACAGACGGACAGAGATTTTTTTGGAAGGCATTGCTTTTTCATTCTAATATCTTTGTTGTTCAAGAGGTCTATGTAGCTGTTCATTGGTTCTCTTGTCCAGATGCTAGTTTATAATTCATATTGCTTTTATTGTGCCCGGAGTTTTGAGATTTGTATCAGATTAAGAAGAAAACGAGGAGCTATTAAAATGAGAACTTGAGTGAATAGAAAGCACAGTAAATTTAAATTGCAGAGGAAACAGAGAGTATTTGTTTCAAATAAGCAAATATTTTTTATGTCGAAAGTGTGGTGGTGGAAAAGCACAGCAGACCAGGCAGCATCCATGGAGCCGGAGATTCCCGATGAAGGCTTATTCCTGAAACATGGTTCCTCCTGCTCCTCAGATGCTGCCTGACATTCTGTGCTATTCCGGCACCACATTCTTGACTCTGATCTCCAGCATCTACTTTCCTCACTTTCTCCAAATATTTGTAATGGACATGAACTGAAAATGATCGCCTCGGCAGTTGAACAAAACCAAATTTACACTTTTTTGTGCAATATTTGGACTGAAAATTGTTTGTGATCATGCAACACATTAGGACATATGAACACCTCTTCTGTTAGAATCCTTTGCCATTTATAATAAAGAATAACCACTGCTTTGAACAACCAGTATCGTGTGTAATTACTGAACTGAAATACCAGAGGACAACTTCTGCATTTATTGGAGGGAATGATAACCAGATCCTTACTGTGGCAGTGGAGATTGATCTCAGGAACAATCAGATAGTTATTCTCATTATTCCACTGAACAGTAATTAGATGGTCATGAAGACCTTTGTGTGGCCTCATGTTTAGTGTTTTGTGTGAGCAATGATTTAAAAAAACATTGAGATATTTTACAAGATTTAGGAACACTGATAATCAAGTGTTCAAGGTATTAACTAAAGTCAACTTTAAAAAAGTTAGAATTGCTTAGAGAAACACAATTAAACTATTGTAGAATCCCTGTTAGCACAGTGTGGTAACAGGTCATTTCGTTGAAAAAAATGACCCTCCAAAGAGTAACCCAGCCAAACACTTTCCCAACCATATTCCTCTACATTTACTGCTGACTAACATGCACATCCCTGAACACAATGTGCAATTTAACATGGCCAGCTGACCTAACCTGCACATATTTGGATTGTTGCAGGAAACCACAGCAAAGTCACATAGACTTGGAGAGAATGGATAAAGTACACAAAGACAGTCACCGAGGATGGGATCAAACCGAGATCCCTGGCACTGTGAGGCAGCAGTGTATATGCAAAGACAAATTTCAAATAAACACCCTCCGCTATTGTCAAAGCATGTAAAATTTACATTCAATACGAATAGATGAATGGAAAACAAAAAAAACTCCAACAATTCATGAATGAAAAATAATTAGATATTTAATTTGATCAAAGGTCATTCCAATATTTAGATGAATTGCAATTTTTAATAACAAATGTAGGTAATTAGCTGACTAATGAATAATTGGAAGTGGCATATGTTTACTTTACAGACGAAGAAAGTGACTTGGTTTCCCCCCTTGTAACACAGCAGAATAACAATGTGAATGTCCGAAATGTTTGAATCAAGCTCTTTCGAACAAAATACTGATCACTTACGATCACTTAGCTTTTCACTTTTAAGACCGCAACATTCTCAAATATTTTTTCAGGAATTTAGAACCAGCAGAACTATTTAATTTCTTTTCTTGGGAACCCGAAGAAGAGAATAAACAGCACATACTGTGAAAAAGTCATTCAATGCG
The DNA here is from genome assembly GCF_047496795.1 of Chiloscyllium punctatum. Lineage (NCBI taxonomy): Eukaryota > Metazoa > Chordata > Chondrichthyes > Orectolobiformes > Hemiscylliidae > Chiloscyllium > Chiloscyllium punctatum. Next base: position 66,822,922 of record NC_092772.1, on the reverse strand, counting down.
AACATTCAACTGAAGACAATATTCCTTCTTTCAAAATATGTTCAACTTCCAAAAATTCAAAATTTATTGTCATTGTTGAATGAAACAATAAAGAGATGCTGATGCTTTTTCATTGGATTTTGTTGCATGAAAAATGCTTAAGTCTTAAGTGTTAGCATTGAAGTGAAATATATTTACATTAATACAACTATGTTTCAACAGGTAAAATAAAAATTAGTTGTTACAATGAATGAGAGATTGTACACTGCAATACATATGAAGAATTAACATGATTCAATATTTCAAAAGCACTTTACTGTGATGTCGATTGTATATTTACTAAGATCAGTGAACTAAGGAATAAAACATAGTAGCTAGCTTTACGTATTAAAGAAAAAATGAGACATTCAGTCATTATTGAACAAAATTCTTTTCTGAACTCCAAAATATATGCAATATACAAATTGTGAATTTCTTTCCACTGGATTCCTTGTAGAGATGGTACGTTGATTAATATTATAATCAAAGTGTCAGAATTAGGAAGAGAATTAATAGATCATGAAAATGAGCATGAAACTAAACAAACAATGAAGTCACTGCTGGGTGGTATATAAAGCAATTGTAATAATTGTGTCATTATTGTACAATGATGAATAATGTTGGAATTGAAACAACAAAAAAAATCAACACTTCTTTCTTACAATGCAATGAAAGCAATAATCATTTTGTAGCATGCATGTTTGGAAAAAGCAGTCTTTTAATATGAAATACAGTGAAGACTAACCTTTTTGCAAAATTGTAAGAAGTTCATAAATTCAAAATGTAGCGTTTGTTGAATTTGCAACAAAAATTGTTATAATTTGAATTGTCTCTTGCACACACACAACAGAAGAGGAGCTTAAAGATTGTTAGAATAGTTAAAAAAAAATGTTTCCAGTGTTCTTGTATTACAGTCAATATCCATGATAAATTAGAATAATTGTTTTAAACAACATAAATCGTCGTTAACAACTGAACTGAAATATAAGATATCAAATGCACTTACTGCATGGACGAGTAAACAAATGCTTACTGTTGTCATTAGTCTCAGGAACAATAAGATACTCAGGTTATTCCACTGAACAGTAATCAGCTGATGATGAATATCTTTGTGTCGCTTTATGTGCACTGTTTTGTGTGAACATTGACTTCAAGAAAATTGAGATATTTACATGAATTAGGAATAGATTGGTAATTGGGTGTTAAGGATCTTATTTAAGATTAGACTTTTTAAATAGTTGATAGAATTGCTGAGCAAAACACACTTCAGACATCATGCAATAAATGAGATAAGTGATTGTGAGAAACGAAGTTCAGTCACTTCAATAACTTCAGTCCGGAACAAGACCTGAATCAGTAGTATCGTTTATTACGCTGTTGCAAGAGGGGTGTGGTGTCCACTGTCCACAAGGCACACGCACACACTGAATTTAACGAGTACACAATATTTATGTAATTCGTTTCTCTTCCCTCCTCCTATTGCTCCTCCCCTGTTTACAACTATTTCTAATCTAAACTGGCTGTTTATCTCTGAATTCATCCAGCCTGGTCCCTGACAAAATGTTTATCTCTGGCCTCACAAGGCCGTTTGACCACCTCCCTCTGTGGTCTTATTGTTATTTATCCTTCTTCACTGCCATCTATTTCCATGCTAACCAAAGCATAATTTCTTTTTATTCTTTATTTACACCGAGCCTTATGACCTTTTGATGGTGTTATTTTGTTCCTGCTGAAGCGGGAAACAGATGCTTGTAACTGTTTGTACAGGCATATCTAGCTTAACCTACACCCCTCCCCTCACAGCACCTTAACTATTTGTCTATAACATCTCCCATTATGTGCAGACACATTTCAATCTTGTATGCACATTTTAGCTAATACAAAAACAATAATATATTTCCTTCACATAGTTTTCATTCTTGTTAACTCAGCTCTTGGCTGAAACAATTATACACTGGTGCGAGTTCATTTACCTTGAATAAACAATTATGATTGCAGAAGTAACACTGCTTTACATATATCCCACAGTGATAAATATGCAAAGTCAAATTTCAAATGAATGCACTTGGATATTTTCACAGCAGTTCAATCTCACATTCAATATAAATAGGTGAGTGGAAAATGAAAAACAAATTTCACACAATTCATAAACATCAATAATTAAAAATTGATAAATAAAAAGAATTGGCATTTGTTTATTTGACTGAACAAGAAATGTATTTTTTCTCCTCATTTTTATAGCACTGGAGCATCAAGTTCTATGTACTGTTTGAACTCAGCTCTTCAGAACAAAAGAAAATAAATTAATATCATTACTTTGTATATTTCATCTGTATGACTGCAACATTCTCAAATATTTTCCAACGAATATTGATTGAGTGGAATTAGATACATTCTGTTATTAGTGACCTGAAGAAAATTAATAGCAAATATTGGAATGAACAACAGATGGAAGCATATCTAATATTAAATTGAAAGGCAATTCATTTGATTCTTAGATATTTTCTAACCAACATTCAGAGCTGCTCTGGCACAACTCTGTGCAAGGTGGGAATTGAAACTGTACCTCCTGGTCTGGTAACAGAGACACTATCAGAGCTGCACAACATTCCTTCATAATGTTCCCAACTAGGCTGGGCAGGTCTATAATAACATGCTCACTGTGGTTACTCAAGTGAAAAATAATCAGATGTTTATTGTGATAATTGGATTGTAATTAAATGGATGGATCCTGTGTGTAATGTACTTAAAATTAAATAGTAATTTACAATAATGATGGGAGTTAACAGATGTCTTAATTAAATATGATTTTTATGATAATTTGTGGAATAACAACTTGACAGATGTGTGATTACTGTAAATTGATAAATAAAAATGAATACAATCATTCTACATGTTCATAATAGTTTCTCATTTTATAAAATGCAACATAAATTTTGTTTGTTCTACACGTAAATTGGAACAAAATGATGACTTGGTCAGTCAATGTTACTATTCAGCTGAAGACAACTTTCATTGATTCTGAAAATGTCTGGTTTCTAAGAAGTCACCATTTCCCGTGAGTGTTTAATGAAACAAGAAAGATGTCAATCCTTTTTTTGTGTACTTCAAAAAAATTCATCGGAATTTAAATAATTTTGCACAAGAAAAATATTCAACTATTATTGTGATTAGAAGCACAATAAATGTTAACATTGAAGTGAATTAAAACCAAATCATTTCAGGAGTGTTTCCAAGTTTAAAATGAAAAGCAATATTCACAATGATTGAGAGATTCTACATTGATAAGTTCTTGCAATAGCTATTATATGGAACCATAATTCCACACTTACATCCTTCGCCAAATTGAACAATTATTTGATATTAGCAACAAATTGATTTTAAAACTACTATTAATGAATTTAAGAATAATGAGGTATCTCATCTTACTATTCCACTGAGTAATGTGCAGAAATGAAGAGAAATATTGCAGTGTAAAGTAACTGGTGTTCTCTGAATATCAATGCCTGAGATGACTGTGATCTTTCAAATGAGCAAAAGTCAGATATTTACAAAGGATGTCGCAAGGGCAGTTATTGGTCTTTTCTGGGTGTATTGGCCCGACCAAACAGGTTTTTATATTGTAGCATTCACAATACGAAATATGGAAAATATTAATAACATGCTAACTTAGACTTCGTAACAAGCACAAAGTGCTGTGTAATTATTGTAATTGTTAATTGTTTCTAGAATATTGATAGATAAACTAACTTAATATTTTGAAAGCACTTTGTTCTGACATCAATTGCGTCATAATTAAGATTGATAAACAGGAAATTAATGTATAAAAAGTCGCTTTAATAATTATAAAAAATACTCAAACAATTGACACCGTTCAACATTGGGTTTTTTTGTTGAGTCATGTTTATTTTTTTTAATTTTTATCATGATAAATGTTTAGACATCTATGACAGAATAAGGAAGAAAATAATTAGACCAGGAAAGTGAGTACTATTGTGAACAAAAGGTCAAATAAATGACATTTGGTACAGAAAATTATTTTGCACAAAATGACTGATAATTACGTGATTATTGTTCATTGACAACTAATGCTGGAAGTAAAAGGAACAGATTCTAACATTTCCAAAGCTGGTTTTTTTTCTTATAATGAAATTAAAATACAAATCATTTTGTATCGATTTGAAAAAAGTGTCATTTAATGTGATATTTGAGATGAAGAATCGTTCTTTTTCCCCCAGTGTAGTCTTTTCAATAATTTAAAATTTAGTGTTATTTGAGCTAATGAACAAATGGGTGTACCTTCATTGTTTTCTTGCGTACAAAAGAAGCACAGTCAACAACATTTTTAAGTTTCGTAGAGTTAATTAGCAAAATGCATTGAAGCTATCATGCATGAAGTGAGATAAGTGAGAGAGAGAGACAAATTAAATGTTCAAATGAACACGTCGATATTTTGAAAGCATATCAATCTTATGAATTATGAATTGGTGGATGGAAAATAAAAACAAATTCCTGACAATTCAAGAATGAATAGTGATAAGAAATTTAATTTGTTCAAAGCACATAACAATATTTAGATGAATTGCAATATTTAGTTACAATTGTAGGTGATCAACTGACCAATGAATAATATGAAGTTGCATTTGGTTATTTTGCTGAAGAGGAATTTTGACTGTTTATTTTTTCATCTTTATAACACTAGAGAATAAGGATTTATGTGCTTGAAATGTCTGAACTAGGTTCTTTCAAACAGAGAAAAAAAAAATCAGTGAGTATCATTTCTTAGACTCTTCCAACTTTAAGATTGCAACATTCTCAATTACTTTTTCAAGGAATGTTGAACTAGCAGATATGATACGTTTTATTAGTGACCTGAAGAAAATAAGTAGTAGATATGGTGATGATTGAAATGCACTGCAGATTGAAGTATATTTCATGTTGTTTTGAAAAGCAGTTCAATCTCTGCCAGGTATTTTCTCATGAATATTTGGAGCTGCTCTGACACGTCTCTGCTGAAGGTGGGAATTGAAATCATTCCTCCTGATCTTGTCGTAGAGACACTGTTAGAGCTCCACAAGGACCCTTCATAATGTCCCCACCCCCGGAAGGGTAGGACCATAGTCACATGCTAACTGTGGCATCACAAATGAAAACAAATCAGATGTTTATTGTAATAATTTGTATGGGAATTAATTACATATTTCCTGTGTGTAATGAACTGACAAAATGAATTAGTAATTTATAGTAAAGTTGTAACAAAGCAATAATGACTTTAATTAAATATGAATCTCATGAAGATCCATGAGAGGAAAAGAAGCCTAATCATTTGATCATTGTACACTGATGAACAAAAATCAATCAAATAGTTCCATATGTTCAAAGCAAGTTTTCACAGAATAAAAAGAAAATTAAAATGCTTTTGCAACATAAATGAATATGAAAATAAATGAATTTGTCACACAATATGATTATTCATCCGAAGACAACTTCCCTTCTTTCCCAAAATGTTCAAATTCCCAAAGTTCAAAATGTACTGTGACTATTTCATGGAACAATAGAGATATTAGCTCCTTTTGTTGAACTTCAAAACGTCACAAGAACTTTAAATTATTTTGTTCCATGAAAAATGATTAACTTGTATCGTGTTTATAAATACAGTAAATGTTAACATGTAAGCGAAACATAATTAAATCAATTCAACTTTTGTTAGGGTTAAAATAAAAATTGATATTTACAACACACACTGCAAATCTTTACATTATTTCATGCATGAGCCATAATTCCACAGATATACCCTGAACTATATTGAACAATGATTAGATAATAGCAGCAATTGGATTGTCAAAATTCTATTAAATTCTAATTTAAGAATACTGAGAAATCTTAGTTGATTATTTCACTGAACAATGCGGAGAAACGACCAGGAATTATTCTAATGAAAAGTCATTACAGTTTTCTGAACGCGTCAGGCTGAGATTACCGTGATCATTCAAATGAGCAATCATCAAATATTTACAATGAGGCATCGAATGGGAAGTCATTGGTTCCATTATGGGATCGTTCAGCTGAACAGTAAATTGATTTTTATATTGTAGGGTTCATACTCAGAAACAATTGATGCAATTAAAATGCGATTCTCACTATATTTGTTAGAAAGATTAACTCCAATAATTGTGCAATTATCATAATGGCAGTGACTGGAAAAATAACATTATAATCTGAAAAAATAAATTGATTTAATATTCTAAAAGCACTTTGCTGTGATGATTATTGGATATTCATTAAGATCGGTAAACTGAGGAATACAATATAATGGCTAGCTTTATGGATTCACAAAAATGAGCATTTCAGTTATTATTCAGCAGAATTGTTTTTGGGTCAAACATGCAGGATTACAAGAATGACATGTTACCATCCATTGGTTTGCTTCTTGAGACGTACTTTTAATTTATATACTTTTGATCATGACCAATGTTTCGATATTCCTGTCAGAAGTAGGATGTTAATAAGTAGATAGTGAAAGTACGTATGACAGTGAACGTAAGATACAGGGAACTTCCATAATTTTGTGATGATTGTACATTGATAAATAACTTTGGAGTAAAAAAAGTAAATCACCATGTTCAAAGCAGTTTTTTTGCTCATAACAAATTGAAAATTTAAAAAAATCATTCTACAGTGCACATGATTTGAAAACGCATCAGTCACCAGTCACAAAAAATATCGGCGCGAGACAATAAGACCCTTATGAAGGGGATTCTACTCAACAGGAATTCGAGGACCTTGAACATCTTCATGTCGTTCTTGCAAAGAACACTCTTATTATTCCTAAAGTTTTATTATCGTAAATATTTCAACATTTGTATCAGAACTAGGAAGAAAATGAGAAGCGATTCACATGAGTATTTTCATGAGTGAAAGTCAAAATAAAATTACAGTGCCATCTTTCATTATTTTCTCTGAATAAGCAGATAAAGATTTTAAAGGTGCAAGCTCAAAATGTTTTCACCTACAGGTTGTACTAAGCCAAAATACATCATTTTATTTTGCGATACTTCAACTGGATTGGAAATCTGCTATGTATGCTGACGTTAGCGTCCTCGCTCATTTGTAATAAAGCATTGTTATTGGTTTTAGTGAAATATTTCATGTGCAATTACTGAAGTGATATGTAAGAAATCAAGTGCATTTATTGGATGAAACTGCTCACCAAATGTTTATTGTGGTTCTTGTTCTCAGAAACAATAAGATACTTACTCAGGTTTAACTCTGGAGCAGTAATTAGATGACCAGGAAGACATTTGTGCAGCTGTGTGTGCCGTGGTCAGTGAGCATTTTTTTCAATTGCAACTATATTTTAAGAATATAGGAAGGGATTAATAATCGTGTGTTAAAGATCTTAATTAAAGTCATATTTTCTTTTAAAAATTACGAGAATTCCTTTGTGCAACAACAATTTGCAGATCTCAGTATTGGACTAGGGTGGACAAAGTTAAAAATCACATGACACCAGGTTATAGTCCAACAGGTTTATTTGGAAGCACTAGCTTTCAAGGCTATGGCTCTGCATCTGGTGATCTGGTCTTTTAGGAGAGACACTACTAGAGATACACAAGTGCCTTTCATTATCGTCCCAACAAGGAAGGTTGGGATTATAATCAATGGGATTACTCAAATGAAAACTAACCAGTGTTCATTCCGATAATTGGGCTGGGAATTAATTCGACTGTTTCTGTGTAATGGACTGAGAATGAAATAGTAATTCACTATAATAATGGTACTAAGCACATATGCTCTTACTTACAAATTAATATCAGAATAATTGGAAGCAAGATAAATCGGCATGAGCTTATTGTAAATTTATAAAAAATACAACTGCTGAATATGTTTAAAGCAGTTTTTCTTATAAAGAAAAAGATACAACAGAGTGTTACAAGGTGATATAAATTTAAGGTGATGGGTGGAAGGTATAGGGGAGATGCCAGGGGTGGGTTCTTTACCCAGAGAGTGGTGGGGGCATGGAATGCGCTGCCCGTGGGAGTGGTAGAGTCAGAATCATTGGCGACCTTTAAACAGCATTTGGATAGGTACATGGATGGGTGCTTAATCTAGGTTAGAAGTTCGGCACAACATCGTGGGCCGAAGGGCCTGTTCTGTGCTGTATTGTTCTATGTTCTATGTTCTATGTTCTATAATGAGAATGTTTAGCAGTCGGATGGAATCGGAAGAAAATGTCATTCACTGTAACTATTTAGCTGCAGACATCTTCTCTTCCTTCCACAAATGTATAACTTGCAACAATTCCAAATGTATTCTAATTGATAAAGGAAAGAGCAAACACCTGTAAATTCTATTTTTTGTTTACAAAAAAGTCACAAATTTAAATAAGCTTACTGTGATCAGAATTACAATAAATCTTTGTGTTGAAGAAAAATATAATCAAATCAAATCAAAATATACATCGATATTCACAATAATCAGTTTATGTACTGAGCCATATTTCCACTTTTCTATCCCTGACTGGATTGATCAATGGTTAGATATTAGCAATAACTAAATTATTAATATGCTGTCAGTGAACTGAATATTAATGAGAAACTTCACATTGCCGTTTGAACGAGCAATGTGACAAAATAAACAAAATAAACAAAATTGGTGAAATGTCATTAGATATCTCTTAATCGATGAGGCTGTGATTACTTTGATTGTTGAAATGAGTAGTATTCCAATATTTCCAATGAGCATTGGATGGGAAATTGATGCTTTTTGGTGTAGAGCTGAAATTTTTTTTATTGTAGTATTGGCGGTAATAATCAATGGATTAAATTATGATGCGCATCACACCTTACTGAATATTTTCAAGTTTTCTAACAGGTTTCTAGGCCAATCTTCAATTTAAAAAGGGTAATTTTGGCTCAGCACATCAATAACTGCAAATATTTTCAACACATCTCCAAAGTTATTAATCTTATAATTTAAAAAAATCAAAAAAATTACCTCTGTAAATGTCATTGACTCTATCTTTAGATTATCGTCAAGTTTGTTCTCTACTTATTTTCTTCCTATTTCTGACACCAGTGGCTAAATATTGATTAGATTAAAATGTCGTATGAGTGAGGTATTAGATTTCTCTGAAAGATCTGTGCAGCACAGGAATGGGTCCTTTGGCCCGTAACGTTGTGCTGAATATAATGCAAAAGAAACTCATCCCTTCTGCCTATCCTTGGTCCATATCCGTCCAAATTATCTAAATGAACATTAAATAGCCTTAATGTATCTGCCTCCACCACCAACCCTTGAAGTTCATTCCAGACACCTACCACTCCCTGTGTAAAAAGTAAATGCCCCTCACATGCCCCTTGAACTCCCCCCCCCCACCCCCCGCAACCTTAAATGCATGCCTCATAGTTTTGACGTTTCAACTCTGGGGAGAAACTTCCTGACTGACAACGCTACCTATGTATCTCCTGATTGCATAGACTTCAATCAATTCTTCCCCTCAGCCACCACCACTCCACAAAAAAGCAGCCTCTCCAAATCCAGGCAACATCCTGGTAAACGCCCTCTGTGCCATCTCCAAAGCCTCCATACCCTTCCTGAAATGTGGCGAACAGAAGTGAATACAATACTTTAAGTATGCCTTAACCAAAGTCTTACAAAGTTGCAAAATGATATCCTGACTCTTGTAACCAGTTCCCTGACGAATAAAGGCAAGCATGCCATTTCTCTTCCTTACCACCCTATCTACTTGCATGGACACTTTCAGGGAGCCATGGTCTTCAAAACCAACATCCCTTTGAACAACAAAGCTGTTCAGGGTCCTGCCATTAACTATCTACTTTTCCTTAATATTTGAGCTCCCAAAGTGTGACACCTCATACTTGTATGGATTAAGCTTTACCTTTAATTTCTCTGCCCATAGCTGCAGTTTATCTTTTTCCTGCTGCATTCTTTGACAACCTTCTATATTATTCACAACTGCACTGAACTTTGTATCATCTGCAAGCTTATTAACTCACCCAATTAGGTTTTAATTCATGTCACTTCTATATATTTGTATCGTAACCAGAAGGGTTCCAGTACAGATCCCTGTGGAAAAAAGACAGAAAATGAGGGAAATTTCTTGAATAAATGAGGTTTTTTCAATGACAAAACAATTCTGATGAATAATCTCTGAAGTTGTGATTTTTGTTTTAAATTAACCCAATATTTTAATTCTCAGTTTACTGATCTTAATGAATATCCAGTACAACCTGCTTTGAATATATTGAATCATTTTAAGTGTTGAGTTCTAACATTAATTATTATTTGATTGTCATTTCAATTCTCACACCATCATGAGATTCACATTTTAGTTGAATCCATTATTTCTTAGTGCCAGTATCATAATGAAATATTAACATTCTTTTCAGGTCAACACACCTGCAATCAACCAGAGTTTTCTCACCCAACACTCATAGTAACTATCTCATTCTCTTTCATTTGAATTCTTGTATTAATGGAAGGATTATTAATCAGCCTTATCAATTAAGAGATGGCTAATTATTTTTCACTTCAATATTTCAGTTTTTTCAGATATACTGCACAATTACATTGCAATAAGGATTTTCTTATCAACCTTAAATTTGGTTGCAGCCATTTTAAAACTAATTATTGCTAATGTCTAACTGGTAATCATTGTTTAAATGCAATATATCCAGCTGTCGATGTGGAACAATGACTCAATACATCAACTGACAAACAATATTGCACTCTACAATCTCGTAATCTTAGCAAAATAATTTTCAGTGCAGAAGCTTAGTTGGATTGAATTGGCTGTGAGCAAAAATACATTCTGAGGAAGGGTCACTGGACCCAAAGTATTAACACTGAATGTTTCCCACAGATGCTGCCAGACCTGCTGTGTTGTTTTCCAGCAATTACTGATTTTGTTTCTGAGTTCCAGCATCCACAGTTTTTTGCGTTCTTGTACTGATTGTATTTCACTTCAATGCTAACATTTCTATATTTCTGATTATTACAAAAGAGCTAACTATTTTTCACATTAAACATTATTTAAATTTCATGTGTTTCTTGTGTACACAAACCAGAATTAACAAATGTTTGATCTATTCTTTTACAATAAATCTTGAATTCTTAGAAATCACAATTTTGTGAAACTGAGGAAAGTTGTCTTTCGCTGAGTAGTCACGTTGAATGGCGAATGCTTTGTTTCCAAATCATGTGAGTTACAAAGCAGGTCAATGTTAATTTATGTGTATGAATAACTGCAACAAACATATTGAATTATTTGATTATCATGAGACTTATATTTATTTAAGATCATTGTCGCTTCGTTCCATCATTATTAGAAATTAGGAATTCTTTTTATCCATAACACACTGGAAGTGTCTAATATAATCCTAGTCCAATTATCACGATAAATATCTGAGCAGTTTTCCCTGTGAGTAACCACAGAAAGTATGTGATTATAGTCCTGCCCTTCCTGCATGGGAACATTATGGAGGGTTCTGGTAATGTCTGTACTAATAGATCAGGAGGCAGGCGTTCAATTCCTACCTTAAAGAGAGATGTGTCAAAGCACCTCAGAGTTGATTAGAAAATATCTAAGTGTCAATTGAATTACTTTTCAATCCAACATTTTCTCAACTGTTGTTGATTATAATGGTCACAATATCTTGAATTTATTTGCTTCAGGTCACTGATTAAAGTATAAATGTTATTAAGGTAAGGGGGAAAGTTTTAAAAGGCATCTGAGGGGCAACTCTTTTCACAATGTGTGTTTGGCATATTGAGATGAGATGTGAGAGGAAAGTCAGCGGCTGGTACAATTACAACATCTAAAAGACTTTCGGACAGTTACATGGACAGAAAACATCCAGAGGGATATGGGACAAACACAGGAAAATGGTACTAGTTTAGTTTTGGAAACCTGGCCGGAATGCCAATTTGGGCTGAATGGCCTGTTTCCGTGCTGTATCAGTCTAACTTTCTACAATTCAAACTTGACTGTGATATGTAAGGGAAAGCAAAAACGGGTATTAATTCTAGTTTGTGTCCATAAAAAAGTGACATGAATTTTAAATAATTGTGTCACATGAAATAGTTCACTCTCATTGTGATTAGAAATACAATGAATGCGAGCATTAAAGTGAAATTTAATTGAATTAATTCAACTGTGTTTCCATGGTTAAAACAAAAATTGATTTTCACAATGATTGTGAGTTTGTACACTGCAATATATTCACATCAGTTCACGTACTGAGCTATTATTGCACATTTATACCCCTTACTGAACTGAACAATAGTTACATATTAGCAACACATAGATTTTTGAAAATATATCAGTACACTTCAAAGAAGGAGATATTTAATGTTGCTATGTGACTGTGCAATGTGTAGACATGAACAGCAATCATTGCATTGAAAAGTAATTACAGTTCTCTGAACTTATAAGGCTGAGATTACTGTGATTATTCAAACGAGCAAAAGTCAGTTTTCGAAGCATGTTGGATGCAAAATCATTGGTTCCATTGTGGGATACTTGACCTGAAAACAATAGTATTGTTACAATGGATTAAATGAAACAATGGATTAAATTAAAATATGGATCTGACTATACATGTTAAAAAGACAAACAAATTATTCTGTAATTATTATAATGATATTGAATTCATAATAAATGTTGTAATCAGAACAAATAAATTGACTCAACATTTTAAAAGCACTTTGCTCTAATGTTGATTAGACATCATTAAGATCGGTAAACTGAAGACTAAAATCTAACAGCTGGATTGATGGATTGAGGACAATAAATGAGCCATTCGGTAATGATTGAAAAGAAATGACTTTTGCTCAAAATGCAGACAATACAGAAGGAATGTATTTCATTCAATTAGTTTACATGTAGAAACGTATGTTTTTAAATTATTTAATTTTATCCTGATTGATGTTCAAACGTTTGTGTCTGAATTTGGAAGAAAATAAGGTGATAACGAAATTTAATATCAGAGTGACCACAAGATACAGTCCATGACATTTGATAGAAAAAGGAATTTGCATAATTTTGTAATTATTGAACATTGATAACCAATTAACTCCTCAGGTACTGAAGCAGTCCAACCCCAAGAACAACAAGATCTGGACAATATCCAGGTTTGGGCTGACAAGGGGCAAGTAACATACATCCCACACAAATGCAGGCTGTGACCATCACGTATAAGAAATGACCTAACCCCCATCACTTGACATTCAATGCTGTTACCATCACTGAACACCCACTATCAACATTATCCTGGGGATAATCATTGATCAGAAACTGAATTGGTCTCACTACACAAACACAGTGGCTACAAGAGTAATTCAACTCCTGGCTCCTGAAAGCTTACCCAACAGCTACCAGGCACAAGTCAGGAGTGTGATGGAATACTCCCCACTTGCCTGGATTAGTGCCGCCCTAACAACACTCAAGGAACACATGGCCACTTCCATCTCGAAGGACAAAGGCAGCAGCTAGATGGAAATACAACTACCTTCAAGTTCCCCTCCAAGGTACTAACGCACCCTGACTTGGGAATATATGGCCATTCCTTCACTGTCGGTGGGTGAATGTCCTGGAAATCCCCACCCCAATGGCATCGTGGGTCAACCCACAGCAGGTAGACTGCAGCGGTTCAAGAAGACATCTCAGCACCAATTTCTCAAGGGTAACTAGGGACAGGCAAGAAATGCTGGGCCCAGCCAGTGACAACCAAATAACATCAAATAAATATTAAAATAATGTCTGCAAGATCAAAATAGCTCCAACTCTGTCCTAGCTACAATCTCTACCTCTTCTTATTGACAATGATAAAAGGTTACCTTGCTCCACTTTCTCCTCAGTACAGTATTCCCCCCAGCCCTCTCTTATACCAACCAGCAGCATTTCCATCACCAGCAGCAACTCCGCTTCAAATATTTTGTCAGTAACTTTTCATTAACTGGTTACTTCAATTACAATGCAATCTCTACAAACAGACCAAGTACCTTTTAGGCAACAACAAATTTTCTAACAACTTTTCTTGATCTCTCTCTGCCATTCTTTTTGGTTATATGAGGTAGGGAGGGATTGGATCACCACAGTGATGTAAGATATATGGAACACAGTGAGACAGGAAAGCTAGTATGGCTACGTTGACTCTTAGACCCCACACAGTGGAACAACACATTCACTGCATAATAAACACAACACAACATTTCAACCCGGCGTGACAGTAATAAAATGTGGATCGGTTGGACAGGCTGGATTTGTTTCAGCCGGAGTTTGGGAGAGTGAGGGGTGACATGACTGAAGTGACTAAGATCCTGAATGGTTTGTTAAGGAGGATGTGGAAAGGATGTTTCCTCTTGTGGGTCATACGTGAACTCGAGAGAACTGCTTTAAAATTAGATTCACCCTTTCAGGACAGAGATGAGGAGATTTATTTCCTCTCAGAGGGCTGTGCAACTTTGGAACTCTCTGCCCCAGAAGGTGGGCTCAATGAATATTTTTAAGACACTGGTTGATAGGTTCTTGTTAAGGGATGTTGGGGGAAGATGGAACACAAATCACTAACAGATCAGGCCTGGCCTTATTGAATGATGGAGTGGACTTGAGGGGCTGAAACTGCTTCTTTCTCACATGACACAGGACTAAGAGCTTTGTTGAAAATTCCTTCACTGGATGTAGGTGCCACCGGCTATGGGCAGCAGTTATTACCCAGAGGGCAGGTAAGAGTCAACCACATTGCTGTGGGTCAGGGGTCACATGTAGACGAGATCAGGTAAGGATGGCAGCTTCCTTCCCTAAAGGACATCAGTGACCGAGATGGGTTTTTCCTGACAATCGAGAATAATTTCATCAATAGACTCATAATTCTAGATGATTATTGAATTCAAACTGCTGAAACTGACTGACCATGTGGCTGGCAGTGAATCCAACACAAGTGAATGAAAACATTGCTCAGAGTCTGGTTCTGGAACATTCAATACAACCAGGAAATGGAAAGTGAATACTTAATTGAAAACAAGGCCACTGCTCTGTTAGAGAAAAAAATCAATGTTCAGTTACTGAACATTATTGACTCACAGAATATGCGAACCTGCAGAATCACAGTAAAAGGGAAAAGTAAACAACATTCTTGGCAAAGCCAGAATGAACCAACTGCTTGTATGAAAACAGCTCAGAACAAAGGGGCTGAATCCCCCACAAACTGACAAATCAGATTTGTAGATAGAGATTGGAAATCTTTAGAAAAAACTCTTTCCTGCTGATGGTGTGTGCTAGAAACAATTCTCAGTGTGAACTGCCACTTATTTCTCCTCACAAAAGGAGGTGTGTTGCTCACTTACAGACTGACTTACAGACAAAGGAAACCTGATCAGGAACTCGCAGGTTAATTAAGCTATTAGTGACAGACCATTGCACACAACAAGAGCTTAGACCACAACAGATTCTAGTGAAACCAACAGTGCAAAGAAAATGGCGAATTAGTATTTATAATCATGCAGCCTCTCTCAATTAAAATAATCCCAGTAAACTTCTCAACATTTTAAAACTATTAATATCAATAAATATGTATTTATTTCCATTCCTAATTTCCTCCAAAAAATGTATCTGATTATTCTCTTCAAAATATATTTTAAATGGTGTATTCCAAATCACAATTAATTTCCAATTATTCTTAGAGCAAAACAACTTGCAAACTAAGATAGTTTTCATGTCAATAATGACACTGGAAACTTTGTTATGTAGTTCAACCATATTTCCAAATATTGTTTTGGTTCATTATTGCAGTGAAGCTAAAATTAAAGTCTATTTATTTTCTCTGATATCCTTCCATTACTTTATTCCCTAAAAACAATGCCCATGGTGAAATGGGTGACAAACATTAAATAAAATTGAATTTTCATTGCAAGAACTTGTACAAAATATCACATATTATTCAGTTCATTCATTGTCGTTGATTATCTGTTATTTTCATTATTTGATCACGTCAAATTCACTTAAATAATCAAACTGGAATTTTCACCTCTATAAATATGTAAAGTGAATGTCAAATTATTAATATTTCAAGTAAAACCAAATTCACATTTTGCTCTGTTTTATTCCAGGAATGACAGGATGTGTTAATTATTATGGGAAACAGGAACAAGTGAAGATGGTGGCTCTCAGACGTGAGGCCTTAAAGCCAAAAGGCCAGGTGGTAGTTACAGTGGGGGAGGTACCTAGTGCCCCGCTCTCCTCAGAAGGCAGTGAGGATGGTGACACTGACTGGAACGGGTTAGATGGTGAAGCACCCACGTATGGACAGAGGGACAGCAATGGGTGGGATGACCCACCGCCCTATAAGGTCCAGAAGGCCGTGTCTGTGGCACCACTGGGCATCAAAGCTCAACTTAGACAGTAGGGAGCAACAAAGGGAACTGACAGAAACCAAACCTGAACCGTTCACCCGCTGAATAACAGATGTTGGTGAATGAACACCCAGCCTGATAGAGAAATGGCAATAATGCGCCTTATTGGGACAATATGGATGAATTAGTAGAGGTACACAGTCTCACCGAAGATGATGCACGGACCCTCCCTCGGCCTAAGATGCCCTGAAGTGTACAGCAGAAACTGTCCCTGTAATGAGAGGATGGGGTGTGAGCCGGTTCCCCCCCAGAGTACAGCTGATCAGTGGCTCCAGGCATTTACAGATATTACAGGGACACACTGGGGAGGGGACAGGCTGAATGGGCTAAAATAACCTTGGTGACTCAGGGAGCCAAGGGTAATATCGAGGATCATACAGAGAGGAAGCCTGAAGTGTGTAACAACCACGGGGATCACCAAACCCCAAACTGTGATGATGAATTTAATGATGTGTTTGATGTATTTAAAAGATGACATGGGACCCTATTTAACTGTAATTATAAATATGGGACTGCCAGTGGGAGATCATTCTAACCACATTCTGAATTGGGCCATGAGAGCTGAGGCAAACACAGAAACACAGGGGAATAGCTGCAGTACAGGGAGGGGAATCAGACCCACAATGTTACAAGGGAAGCAGGAAAGGGCACATAGACAAGGAACGGAGGCACAGAGAGGGAGGTTGTTCATATTGTGAGTGGCCTGTGTTCATGTAGGTATATGCATAGCCCGTGAATATTCATTGACGTGCTGTTAAGGGGCCAACACTTGCATGATTCTAACACCGGAGCATCTTTGTCAGTTACTGATAAGGATTTACTCCTCCCCCCCTCAATTACTAAAATGAGAGCAGTCGGAGAGGGAACCTGGGAAGGTGGATGAAGCAAACCTATCCCGATGTAGACCGGGAGTATGACAAAACGTATTCAGATATGGAGGTGTGAAACTCAAGAAGGGACCATTCTGGGAGTTGCTCCTATTTATTCTAAAATGGCAACTATTGACGTCAACACCCGAATTTAAACATGGGGATGCTCCAGCCAGGACTGGGACAGAAGGAAAAGGAGAGGCAACCTCTCCGGAGTAGCTACATTGCAGGGAGACTGGGAGAGTCAGAGAATCTGGTGGGTTATAGCTCAGACCCACTCAGTGGTGTGCGTAACTCAAACAGGAAAGTGGGTTGTTATCTATCGACCCTGGAGAGATTGAGGGCCCTCTCACTCCCCACACAAACGGGATCTCATCAAAGCTGGGGCTGAAGAGGCAGTAATTGTGACAGTGATAGATTGACAGAAACTGGAAATAGTCTTGGTCCATACCTGTGGACATTAAATGGCAGAAGAGAGTGGTGTTTACTGACCGAGGAGAACAGTCCGCCAGGATATATTACCTCAGGGATCCCGCAATATTCCAGTATATCCCACCGATGTGTGTTTGCTGGATTTAGTCACACTGATCTTACCAAGACCTCATCACCTCAAGCAGTGAGAAAGAAAATATCCAGATATTATACAGAGTATTGGATCAGGTTAGCCAGGCCAGGCTGAAAATTAACGCACAGAGAGTGCAACTGGGAAGGTAGGGAGAGACGGAACTGGGACATCATATTGGGGAGATCAAATCAGGAAGGGAGGGGGGACAGTCCCATCGGGAACAAAAACTATGGTTATAAAAATATCTACCCACATCAGGCAAACTTTAGGATTGTTTAATTATTGTGGGAATTTTGTTTTGGAATTATCCAGAAATAGAGAACCATCAGGAGCCCTGGCAGAAGCGCGGACATTAACCAGGGGTGAGGGAGGCAAAATGTACACGGACAGTCAGCATGCCTTTGGTATAGTTCATGACTGGGCTGGGTGAAGGTACATCACCCTGTCTGTGGGCCACATTGAGCATAAAGAACAGGGCAGAGAGTTAGTGGAAGCAGCTAACTTTCCCAGTGAAGCAGCAATAATGAAGATTAGAGCTCACATGAAAGTAGAAACGCCACACCAACGGGGTAATTGGTGAGCATGGGTGAGCATACTTACTGAAACAGTGCAGACATTTGAGGAGGATGCAGTGGCAGTAGCTACAGAAGCGAGAAAGGAAAGTTTAAAGACATTTGCAGAAACAGTCCCACAGCAGGAGAAACAGGAATGGGAAAAGGGTGGGGCAGTAATAGGACATCCAGCAGTGCCACTGTTTCAGACAAACATTATGAAAAACATATCATGGGATGGCCCATATTAAGCAGGATAAAATGCAATATTGGATGATCACTTACAGGGGTGTTCTGGAACAAGAAGGTTTTGTCGAAGGGGTGTAGTCTGTACACAGTGTGAGCCAGGGAAAACAATCAAGATAAAATGGAGGCAGCAGCAGGGACCCTGGGGCTCACGGGAACAATTACAGATGGATTTTACATACACCCCCATCCCAATCCCAGGGAAGGAAATCCTGCTGGGTCTTAATAAACAGGTTTACTCAGTGGGTGGAAACATTCCCCTGCAGGTTCTGACCAAGGGACACATGCGACAGGAATCGAAGTTAAGCAGCTCTGTGGCTTGTTTGGTACTGAGCAGAAATACCATCTCACATACCACCCCCAGAGCTCAGGGACAGGAGAAGGAATGAAGCAGACAATGAAAGCTAGTCTGACTAAGGCCCTGACAGAGACAGGCCGGGATGGGTTAGTGTACTCCCCACAATCCTAATGAAACTGACATCAACCCCAGCAAAGGGAACTGAGCAATCCCCCTTTGAATTAGTGACCGGATGGACTATGGTAGTGGGAGGGCAGGGGATGTATAATGGCAGGGATAGGGTGAAACAATTTGTGAAAGAACTGACAAAGCAACTGCATGAGCTGAGAGGGGAAGTTGCAGACGGACAGAGAATCAGAGACTGGGAAAGGGAGTTCATAAATATCCGAGCTGACATCCCGAACCCAGGAGATCGGGTCAGGGGGGGAAATATGAGTGGAATGTATGAAAGAAACACATCCAAATGCTGGACATGGCTGGGGGATCCACAGAATTCCAGAGAAGGAGCTCTGAATAAACATTGGTCGTGCTGCTCAGCACAGAACTCAAGGCTCCTCTTTGATACTTCTCCCAGTAACAGTTGTGCAGGGGGATGTTGCTGGCTGGAGGTCTGTGAGCAGTGCCTCTGTTCCACAAGGGTCAGAGCTGGGACAACTGTTGTTTGTAATATATATAAATGATTAGCCTGAAAATGTAAAAGATTTAATTAGCAAGTTTGTAGATGGCACAAAGTGAAGAAGTTGTGAATCGTGAAGAATGTTGTCAAAGGAAACATCAAGGACGAGATCAGTTGGAAGGTTATGCGGAGAAATTGCAGATAGATTTTAATTCAGACAAGTGTGATGTGATGCGTTTTGGGCGGCTCATTGTAAGAAGAATGTATACACTAAAAGGAAGTGCCCTGAGCAGCATTGATATACAGAGGGATCTTCAGGTGCAAGTTCACAGCTCCCTGAATGTGGTGAAGGAGGTGGATGGCAGGCTTGCCTTCTTCTGTCAGGGGAGTGAATATAAAACTGTCATTAGGCCCCCCTTTGGGGGATTGTGGGCTGTGTTGGGCACTGCATTATAAGGAGGATGTGGAGGCTTTGGAGAGGGTGGAAATGGGTTTACCAGGATGTTGCCTGGATTGGGAGAGGTTGGAAAATCTTGGATTGTTGTCTTTGGAAAGTGAGTGGCTGTGGAGTGATCCGAGAGGCACAGAGAGAGTGAATAATCTGAATCGTTTTCCAAGTGGAAATTACCAATTCCACAGGCCATAGATTTAATGGGAGAGGGGGCAAGTTTAAAGGAAATGAAAACCGAAAGAACAGCAGATGGTGTAAACCAGAAAGAAAAACAGAAGTTTCTGAAAAAGCTCAGCAGTTCTAGCAGCATCTGTGAAGAGAAATTAGATAACATTTCTGAGGAAGGGGGACCGGACCCGAAACTTTAATGGATTTTCCTTCACAGATGCTGCATGACCTGCTGAGCATTTTCAACAACATCTGTGCAAGTTAAAAGGGAGTTGTGTCAGACAAGTTTCTTCTGCAGGAAGTGGTCAGTGACTAGAATGTACTTGCCTGAGAGATGGTAAAAGCAGAAACAATCACAATGTTTAAGAGGCATTTGGACAGACAGATAAGCAGGTATGGGTTGGCAGGGATACGGATCATGTAGAGGCAGATGGAATCATGATCCACACAGACATGGTGGGCCGATTATTCCGGTGCTGCACTGTTCTGTTTTCCAGAGGGGAGAATGTGTGGAGCGAGAGATAATATTTTGAGTATAATATGTCTCTTCTTTAGAACACACAGTAAGTTGATGCATTTTGAGAGAAGCAATGTCGAAAGGGAATATATATTTGAATGGCACAGACATAGAGAGCAGGACAGCAGGAATGGGGGATAATGTGTACAAATCCTTAAAGGAGAGAAAACATAAAGTGTATTGAATAAACTTATAGGATGCTGGGCTTCATTAATGCAGGGAATGATAACATACTCATGGAAAAGATGCTGACCATTGACAAAGTTCTAGTTAGGTCATAGTCAATCATTGCATCCAATTGTGGTCAACAGATTCCTGGTCAGGATGAGGAAGTTAAAATACCACAGAGGGGCCTGTTCCATACTTTGCTTCTCTTTCAGAATGCATTGGCGACTCAAGGGTTAAACATTCTCCTGCCAAAGGTCTTCCTGCCGTAATGTAAGAGTACAAGGCCTGTACTCTTCCAATACAGACTGAACACCTCAGTAGGGGTGAGGCAGACTGTATCTTCGAAATAGACCCTCTTGGAGCCACACATGTGGATTCCACCATAACCCCAGATAGAGCAATTTGCCCTTTCCAGACAAGACGGAGAGCCCTGGGCACAACCCTGTTAAACTGCCTCCTGCTCCCATTGTCTTACCTCCCCTCCATATTAGCATAGGTAAGTGAATCTCCCATTTACTGAAGGAAGAACCCTTCTGCCTTCATCTCTTCCCATCAACACACAATCATGGACAATACGATAATCAGTTTCTGTAATCCATCACACATTATCACAGGACATTGGCATTCATCAAGCTTTGTAAATTCATAATTACCAGCTTTAAACTATGTAATGGCAATCGCCCATGTGACTGATATGACTTTGTCTAATTCTTATTAAATATACTGTCTCTGTGGGTAAGGCAGAGATTCGTGAAGATGAGTCTGTACAAGTAGACACTCGGTTACTTTAGAGATGCTTTGAAATTCTTTCCAGCTGTCCAATAATAAAGCTACTGCTGTTGTACAGAAAACTTGTGTCGCCTGGATTTGTGGAACAAAACAGACATTAACAAGGAAGGATATGAGTGATCTTCAGGATGTGGGGTACAGACTTACTGGAATGGTTCACTGATGAGGAAAATACAGTCACTGGATTGATTTGAAGAGATTGCTACTTTCTTTGAAATAAACAAGTTAAATTTATTTTTGAAAAAGCCGCATAAGATTATAACAGACCTAGATATAGCAGACAAAAATATGTGTGTTTGATAGGTGATGGCACAAGAGTTAAGGTCAGATGTAAGGTTTTGAGACAGCGGGAGATGATCAAGTGTTTCTGCTGACTGTATTGGCTGGAAATATGCAGAACATGCTGCCTATTACAGTGGTGCAAGTAGAGAAGATCAATGATTGATAAAAACAATTAGATCAGTTCTGAGGGAACTAAACTTGCAGAGTTTGGGGTATGTAGGGGGAATGAGAATATGGGATTCTGCTACAGAGAGCCAGCTTGGATTTGATGGGCCTCTTTCTGTGCTATAATGCATTATATTTGGACTTGCTTAACTTGCTCTGGTCACCGATTAAGTTGTCATTGAGGTAAATCTGCTCAGTGTTCCTACACAGACCAATACAGGCTGTCCCTCCACAGCAGGAGGTAATGTTTACTGCGTTATACTGGGTTCTTGGGGGTGGGGGGGGGGGCTAACGGTGTGTGTAACAGTCTGCTAGCTTATCTGAAATGGCAAAACATCAGTTTAGCCACACTAGGGATCGACGCTGGAAATGTGGGGAATGCCAGAAGGGAATTCTTTACCCATCCCACCTGGAAACTGGCCAAACCAGTCAGACTGGGGAGAAGCTGTTCACCTGCTGTGTGTTTGTGTGAGTGTGTGTGTGTTTGGGGGGGGGGGGCGGGGGGGAGGAGGGATTCACTCAGGCATCCACCCTGCTGAGACACCAGTCAATTTACTGATAGCCACAGTTGAAGGATTTTTTTTCTCTCTTATTCACACGAAGTAATGATCAATGGTTTTGGCAGCTCATAAAGTTGTGCACATTGAGATCTTAGCTTTGGAAATGTTAACATTGTTGAACATGTACAGATTCACACTGGGTAGAGACTTTTATTTTCCTTTGTTCATTCACAGGATGAGGGTGTCGCTGGCCCGGCAGCATTTACTGCCCATCCCTAATTGCCCAGAGGGCAGGTAAGAGTTAACCACATTGCTGTGGGTCTGAGGTCACAATGTAGGTCACACCAGGGAAGGATGGCAGCTTCCTTCCTGAAAGGCCATTAGTGATCCAGATGGGCTTTTCTGACAATCGATTAATGGTCATCATTAGATTCTTAAATTCCAGAGTTTTTTTAATTGAATTCAAATCCCCCCCATCTGCTGCAGCAGGCTTTGAACCCAGGTCTCCAGAACACTATCTGGGGTTTTAGATTAACTGTCTCACGACAATACCACTAGACCAATACTTCCCCACATCGCTGTCCATCCGCACAGAGTGAACAGGGATTTTCTAGTTCATTAGAACTGGGTAATCACACATACGTTTGCTCAATGATTGCAGGAGTTGGATGTTAATTGGCTATTGACACCCATCTCTGAACCATGTATTCTAGGGTTTGTTTCTATTGTCTTGTTATCTTTTGGGGATAAAAACAGTTTCAATTAGCTTTCTGTTAAATGCATGGCAATCAATTCTTTCTCACAACTCTCAGGCAGATTAGTTTCTTTTGAAGGGCTCTCCATCTCCCCAACCTCCTCCATCCTCACCCCCAACAGTACAATAATCTCACAGAGTCTCTTTGTGACTATGAATAAGACAATCTGATCAGCTGCTTCTTTCCCTACTCCTATGTCAAGTTGGATCTTAAACTCTCCTTACTGCAGTTGTGATCCTGCATCATTGTACAGTGCTGCTCGTATTTCATGTCTTGGCCTATCAGTGTTCATGATACTGCATGTAGTATATGGGGCCAACAGTGTAAGAGTTTAGCCATTTCCTTCCAACAGCAGCAGTAGAATTGTACTCCAACAAAACTTACAGAATCACGGCCCAGCATATTCCCCAATTTACCTTTTACCATCAAACCAGAGGATCAATCCTCATTCAACTGAGAGAACTCAGGAGGGCATGCCAGGAACAGCAGCATGAATACCTAAAAATGAGGCGTTACCCTGATGAAGTTCCCAAAGAGGACTACTTGTGTGACAAACAGCATAAGCAGCAAGTGATAGACAGAGTGAAGCAATCCGGGAAACAACAGAACAGATCTAAGATCTGCAGTCCAACCAAATCCAGTTGTGAATGAAGTCAGAGCACAGCTGGAGTTCTGAGGACAGTTCTCTTCAAGATATTAACCAAGAAGAATGTCAGACTGGATTAATGATCATCAAACTCAAGTCCGTTTGTCATTCATATATTTACAATCAGTGTTCAATTCACCAAATGTAGCTGAAGGTAAAGATAATCTTCAAGTGATTGTAACAGTGGAGACATCTGAATACTTGATCAGCAACTTAAAGCCTGTTGTGTTTAGATAGTAGTAATTTTAAAGAGATTTTTAAAAAGTAAGGTAACTTGGGTGTAACGGAAGAAGTTGATTGGTAGGTAGCTGATAATCTTGTTTTAATCTGAAGTCAATTTAGGTTTAGTTAACAAATAGACACATGGTAGGGAATCCCAGCCCCATGGAGTGCACATCCAGGTCCAAGTGGGAAAAACAGGACACTTCTTGTGTGAGCGACAACCACAAGAACACGGAGGTGACATGGGAAATGTCAGGAACACTCGTTTGACTGCGGTTAAAGTACTGCACACACTACTGATCCCCTTATTCCAGGGTTAATGTGATCACACCAGAGGGTACAGAGGAGATTGATCAGAATATTTCTACAATTGGAACATTTCTGCTCTGAGGAAAGGTTGGATAGACTGGGGGATGATTTCCGAGGAGGATGAGCTGAGATTTAATTGAAGTGATAAAATGCTGAGGAATCCAGATCGAGTGGATAGGAAGGAGCTATTCATTAACTGAGAGGTCAGAAACTGGAGGATTTAGATTGAAACTAATTCCCAGAAAGAAGGGGAGAGGAGAATTCATTTCACTCAGAGATGGTGGGGAGCAGGAACTCACTGATGGGGTGGCAGAGGGAGCAACCAGCATCACATTAGAATAAAAGGACATGGATGTAACTGAGATGCTGGAACATGCAGGGCTGCGGACTAAAGTCTGCAGAATGGGATCATTGTGATTGATTTGACATTTCTCCAGAATATTAAACTCAAGTCCAATTTGAGAATTTATGAACATCATCCGACCTGAATTCCAAATGTCAGAATAAATTTATCAGAAAGTTACAGCACAGATCGAGGCCACTTGGCCGATCCTGCATGTGTTGGCTATAATAGAATGATCCAGGCTTTACAGCGTTCTGTACTCACCAATGAGAGCAACAATTTCAGACTGTGTACTCTGCCCTCAATGTGGTTATAATCTGTTTTTTCAATGTATTTCTTTGACAGCTGCTCACCTTGTTTCCTGGTTTCTTTCCCAGCCCTAACTCCATTCCCCATGGCCTTGAGGGACTACCATTTCTGCAATTCAATCTCTCCTGCCTTCCCCCGTGTGACAGACTGTCTTTTTGTCCTTGTCTCACTCCCACCTTGCTCACAACCTGTTACATTTCTGATGGTTCCCAGATCTCTGTGACTTCACTGCGCCCCCTGGGTCAGTGGCACGAGTTTTGAATTCTCTTCCTCATGAGATAATCGGAAATCTTTCTGGCTGCAGTTTCCCCCAGATTTTATTTTGAAAAAGAAAGAGGATTTGCGTCAGAGTCAAGTATTTGTGAGCCTTCATCCACAATCCTGAGCACTTAGACATAATATGTGACTCTCCCACAGATGTGCCAGTTTGATGGATTGGCCGTGCTAACATGGCCTGTAGTGTGTAGGTTAGATGGGTTGGGTTAGCCATGCTAAATGTGGGGTTATGGAGGTAGGGTGGGACAGCAGATCATTGCAGACTCGATGGACCGAATAGTCTCTTTGTGCGCCTAAGGGATTCTGTAATTCTAACTAGTTAGGAAAATGTGACAACAATCACAAGTCCAGGTTCATTCAACTCAGGTACACATGCTGCCTTTTGTGTTTCTGTGTGTGCCCGTAGTGTTAGGTAAGGGGTAAATGTAGGGGTATGGGTGGGTTGCGCTTCAGCGGTCGGTGTGGACTTGTCCACAGTCTCCAGGATTGTGCAGACTCAGTGGATCAGCCATGGGAAATGCAGTGTTACAGAGGTGGAGTGCTCCAGGTGGGATGCTCTTTGGATGGTTGGTGTGGTTTGATGGGCCAATGCTCTCCTGCCACACAGTTGGGATGCTATTCGATGATTGAGGATAAAGCAGCGTGTCCTTGGAGAGGAGCATGTGGTATGTATCAATGCTCTTGATGCCTTTAGATAGAGGTGGGCATCGCAGGGGATACAGTGCTTTATCTCCACTGCTGCCCCCTCACCCCTAACTCTACTTTGATTTGGTCCCTTCCCACTCTGTCATTTGTAATGGTTTGCTTTGCCCGTAATGGGCTTTGTTTGTAAATATTCAATTGGTTACACGGGTGGTTTACTGCTTGTGATTATATATTAACAAAACCTAAAATGGTGAAATGATGAACGTGGGAAGGTTGCTCAGCTGTGTGAGATAACACGTCTGGGTCGGAGAAATGGGGGAAAATGAACACTTCACAGCTCAAAGAAGGAGAACTGAAAAGCAGTTAAATCAAACCAAAGGTTCAGACAGGGAGGGAATATTTCCCTGGAGTTTGAGTAACTGGAAAGAGATGGTGTCCGGGAATAGACAGGATTTTGTTTTACAGGGCGTTTGAAAATTTTAAAAACTATTAGTTTCATTTCTTTTAGTTTTATTTATTGAGGAATAAATAGCTACAATATTTTAAAACCAAATTCATAAACCTTGTGTTAAAGATAAATGTTAAATAAAATCCATCAAACCATCCCTCACTGAAAACTGTTGTGGAGGTGCAATCTCCTGGAGAATCCCTGCCCCCTTCTTCCATGGTTATATACATACCTGGGAGATAGCAGCAGGAGACCATTCAGCCTTTCAATCCTGCTCCACCATTCAATGGGAAACAGCTGACCATCCAGCTCAGTCTCCTGTTCCTGCTCTGTTCCAATCCCCTTTCATGACTTTACCTTGAAGAACTATATTTCAGTCCTCCTTGGGCTTCACTGCCTTTTGTTCCAGTGACGTTGTTGTGTGGGTGTAGGCAGGGGTAATGTGATGGTGCTGCCTCCTGGAGGATACACTCAGTATCCCTCATCATCCTGCAGTAACATCAATTGGGTTTCAGCAACGAGAGATAGAACCCATTACCAGGATATGGGCATCACTGGCTCAGCCAGCATTTATTCCCCATCTCTCGTTACCCTTGAGAAGATGGTCGTGAGCTGCTGTCTTGAACCATTCGCCGTCCATTTGGCGCAGATAGACCGACAATGATGGGAGGGAGAGAGAGTTGCAGGATTCTGGCCCAGTGATTCTCCATCTTTGGTTCTTCTAATTCTGGTTAACTTTATCATGATCGGCAAATGATGTTGAGAGTTCAGTCTGCAAATCTTCACCACCTAGCACCCTGTATAAAGGAATATGTACAGTTTAGAAATTCAGAGCAGACAATTCTAGTTTCTCTGGAATATCTTTTCCCCCTTTCTTCCCCCAAAGCTGTAACCTTCCAGCCCACTTACTCTCTCCCACCATTCTAACTCTACTACCTACTAATGTACACCCTCCCCATTCTCATGGAGTTACTGATAAACAGGTCTATGCCACCACTTCCCGTCCCTGGTTAAAGTCTGCACCCTTTCTGGGTTCACTTCCTTTCCCTTCAGTTGCTGCAAGTCAATAATGTAACAGCAGAATGAAACAAAAGGAAACAGAAAGGGAGGTGGCAGATCCTGGACAGAAGAGGAACCTTCAGTCTGAGAGAATGGGTCAGATCCTTCCTTGTTTCTCATTGGTCGATTCCAGTGTTATGACAAGTTAGGAATGGAACTTGGTCCCATGTGGGTGTGGTGACACTTTGACCCTCCAACAGATCAATACTACAAGCAAATACGTTCCTCCTCCAGACAGAATATGAAATACTTTCCACTAGTTACCCCAAAGCACATGCTCCAAAACTCATCCACATTCTGTACTTGTGCAGTGCCAGGTTTGCCCACAGACGTGTGGTCCCTGCCTCGGAATTTGGGAGTTGCAGTCCTCATGCAGCCACTGGAGCCCTGTCTCTGGAACGTGAATGAAAACTGTGGGATGGAGGATGTTCTCTATAGGATCCCCATTCAGACACATGGGACATGTGGGCTGTCACTGGGATTTCCTGAGACATCAGCTTAGACAACCTGATTTCTGACGTAAGGATCATAGATTCAGCCAATTGGGGGATAGGGAGGTTAATAAGGCACAGTAGGTTTTAAGCAGAGATGGCTCAGTGGCTAGCACTGCTGCCTCACAGCGTCAGGGACCTTAGGCGACTGTGTGGAGTTTACACATTCTCCCCATGTCTGCATGGTTTCGTGCAGTTCTCCAGTTTCCTCACACAGTCCAAAGATGTGCAGTTTGGGTGGACTGCCCATGCTAAATTGCTGACAGTGTCCATGCACGTGTCGGTTAGACAATTAGCCATGGGAAATGCAATGTTACAGGGAATGGGTGGGTCTGAATGGGATGTTCATCATAGGGTTGGTGTGGACTCGATGGATGAATACCCTGTTTCTGCACTATAGGGACTCTATTCTATTCTCATGTGGAAGAAGGTCCTTGTCTCAATGTGTTGTGAATCTGTGGAATTTCCTATTCAAAATGCGGTGGATGCCAGGACAATGAGCGAATGTAATGAAGAGATACAGATGCTGAATTTGCAATGAGTTGAAGGGTGAGAGAGAGAGCAGGTGGGAAAATCCAGCTGAGACCGAGGTGAGCTCAATCATCACTGTATTACATGGTGGGGCTGGTTCTCCTGTGCCCAGTACTTATCTTCTTACGGTAATAACTGGAAAGCTGAATCCAAAATTCACCTCCTTCACCAAAGGAGATTTTCGGAAAATGACAGATAGTCAGGTGGATTAGCATTCCAATCTTAGATAGTGAGGAAGTGTGTAGGAGATAATGATTTTGCAATTTTAAACTGAAGGGAGACAGTGATTTATGGTTTTAGATTGTGTTGTACGTTCGCAGTGTCCAGAATACTCTGTTGTGAATATCTATCCTGCACTTTATTACAAAGACAAGGTCTCTGACAATGAAAACCAAAACACCCAGGAAAGATCGTCTCACCTCGTAATCTGATAAAAGAATTCTGAGAAGTCTGGTTGAACTTAGAACACAGATGGAAAGCTGAAAGATTAGATCCACTCCCACGATCCAGTGCTTAAAACAAAAGGAGAATACAATAGGATGAGGCAGGAGTTGGCTAATGTAGACTGGAAGCAAAGACTTTATGGTGGGAAAGTTGACGCACATTGGGGGAATATCAAAGCAATTTTTTGAAATTCTCAGCAAAAGTATATATCAGGGAAAAGGAAGGACGGTAGGAAAAGGAGTAATCTGCTGTGGGTGGCTCAGGAAATAAGGGAGTTTATCAAACTGAAATAGAATGCACACAGATTGGCAAAGACCATGGAGATTAGGAAAACTTCAAAGATCAACAGAAAGCGAGATGGGATTGGGGGAGAAAAGTGATGAGTAGCTATCCCCAGGGTCAGAATAGTAGTTTACCCTGCTAGAGGGGAACCTATTGTGTGGGGAACATATGGCCTCTGTAATTGTTGAAGCACTTAACTGTTACCATAGAGATAATCCTGATCAAGTTAAAAACCACAGCACACCCCAAAAGCTTGTACTTCCAAATAAACCTGTTGGACTATAACCTGGTGTTGTGTGGTTTTTAACTTTGTTCACCCCACCACCGGCTCCTCCATATCAGAATCCCGATAGACAGCCCCACTGAAACTGAAGTGCCTGTCAGATACTTGACGGAGCCACAGGGGTGTGGGGGAGGGGTGTGTGGTTTAACCACAAAGTGCTGAACTGAACTAGACTTTCTAACTGCCGTTGCCATGGAGATAATACTGAGAGACAGTCTCTATTCAAAGTCCCAAACCACCAAGGTATAAGAATGGGAGCCGTACATCGGACAGGTGGGGAGTTACCTGATGCTGCCTGGAGGTGTTCTGCATGTACACTATCCATGTAACTGCCGTGTCTCATCAATAAAGACTCAAAGAAGACCTCTCAGAGTTCTGTGCCCAGTTATTCCTATCCAGCAGGGTTCAGGAATATGAGTACACAGCAGTCAGTCTTCACAGTGGAGGATACGAAGAACATGCCAGTAATTGATAAGGAAACTGAGGAAGGTGAAGACCTCGATAATAACCATGATCGTGAAAGAGTTAGAGCTGGGCAAGCTAATGGAGCTAAAGGTAGATAAGTCTCATTGCCCTGATGGAATACATCCCAGGATACCAACAGAGTTAGTGGGAGAAATAGCAAATGCACTTAGGAGTTGTAGAATCCTACAGCAGAGACAGGCCCTTTGGCCCAAACTGGCCCATGCCAATCAGAAAGTCCATCCACGCTAACTCCATTTCCCTGCACTTGGCTCATTTGCTTCTGACCCTTTCCTATCCATGTATTTGTCCAAATGTCTTTTACCTGTAGAGAGTGTTCCTACCTGAACCACTTCCACTGCCAGCTCATGCCATATAAACACCACCCTCTGTGTAAAACAGTTGCCCCTCAGCTTCCCTTTTATTCTTTCTCCTCTAACCTTAAACTGATCCAATCAAGCCGTCTAATCCTCGAGTTCCTGGGAAAAAGACTGAGTGCATTCACCTTATCCATGCCTCTCATGGTCTTATACCCTTCTAGAAAAGAACCCCCTCAGTCTCCTCTTCTTTTAACATAAAATCCTCACTTGTCCAACCTCTCCCTATAACTCAGACCCCTGAGCCCTGGCAACATCCTTGTAAATTGTTCTGCACTTTTTACAGTTTAATAACTGAAACCTACATTACATTCCTCATATTTCCAGTGTTTCCCCGCGGGGCTGGAACCGACGGGACAATGCCAATGGATTACAATCCATGATCGAGAATGAACTCCTTTACAACAATCCCGTTGTTTCTGATTTACATCTTCCGCAGTTCTTTTGGTTTTAATTTCCCGGGAGTTTGTAATTCAGGTCCCACAGCCTCTGCCCCAGTCTCTGCTGTCTCTCCCAACCCCAAACAGTGACACTGCACCTACACAGCTCATGGACATGTGTTGTCTTGCTGGCCACACCCCTCATTCAATCCCATTGGCTGCAGGACCACACAGATTCTCCTCCCATTGGTCTGGAGCTGCCGTCAATCAGCCGGGCACCATTGTGATGAGAGTGGAGGGCTAATCCCTCTCTCTGCCCTGGGATGAGCTTCATCATTCACAGTGAATGGGGCAGTATCACAGAGCACAGGGCCTGGGGACTATTCAGCCCATTGGGGCTGTATTCTCTCCCTCTGAAGATGCTGCAAATCTGTCCCAAGTCCCCTCCCATGTGCCCAAAGCCCCTCAAATCTTTCCTTAAAAAGTAAAATTCTAAGTCTGTTTCAGAATACCTGCTGAATCTGTGTCGTTCAGACTGTTCCAGATGCTCAGAACTTACTGAATAAAATAGTGTTCACATCTTCACCTTGTATTATTTGCCAATTACTTGAAAGTAGTTACTAAAAATTGTGACAGTGTGAACAATTCCTCTCTCTCTCTCTGCAAATTCAAGACCTTGGAACCAAATCTGCACCAGATCGAAATCACTGCTTCACCTTCTCAGCTCCAAGGATAATTATCTGTGCTTCAGCTAGCTCTCCACAAAAGAGAGGAATGCATCTTAATTTATTAAGATCAAAGAAACAGACCTTCAGTCCAATTCGTCCGTGCCAACAAGGAGTCCTAAACTAATGGATTCCCATTTACCAGCTATTGGCCTGTATCCATCAAAACCCTTCCTATTCATGTCCCCAATTAGAAGCCTTTTAAATGTTGTGATTTTATCAGCCTTCACTACTTCATCTGGTAGCCCCTCCCATACACACACCACACTCAGCTTGAAAACGTTGCCATTTCGATCCCTTTTTAATTGTTTGCCCTCTCAACTTAAACCCAGGTGCTCTAGTTTTGGACCCACCTAACCTGAGGAAATAGGACCCCGGCTGCTCACCTTATTCACACCCCTCGTGATTTTATAAATCTCCATGAAGTCGCCTCTCAGTCTTTGACTCTCCAGAGAAAATAACCCCAGCTCATTCAGCCTCTCCCTGTAGGCCAAATACTCCAATCCTGGCAACGTTTTTGTAAATCTTGTCCAAACCTTTTCAAGTTTCACAACATCCTTCCCAGAACAGGAAAATTCAAACTGAAAACAGAATTCCAGAAGTGGCTTAATCAATGTCCTGTCCAGCCACAATATGACATCCCAGCTTCTGTATTCAATGCATTGACCAATAACGGAGAGCATTAATGGAGTCCCATTTGCCAGCGGTTCACCCTTATCCCTCTAAATCGTTCCTCTTCATGTACCCAATCAGATGCCTTTTAAATGCTGCAATTGTACTAGCCTCCACCCCTTCCTCTGCAGTTCACTCCATACTTGCAATGCCCTCAACATGAACACGATGCCCCTTAGATCCCTTTTAAATCTTTTCCCTCTCACCTTAAGCCTGTACCCTCTAGTTCTGGACCCACCGAACTTGGGAAAAAGTCCCTGACTGCTCACCTTATCCATGCCCTTCATGATTTTATAAGATCACCTCTCAGTCTCCAACCTTCCAGGGAAAATACTCCCAGCCTATTCAGCCTATCCCAATAGCTCAAACCGTCCAATCCTGGCAAAGTCCCTGGAAATGTTTTCTGAACCCTTTCAACTTTCTCAACATTATTCCAAGAACAGGGAGATTGGAACTGAAAACAGAATTCCAGAAGAGCTGTAATCAGCGCCCTGTACAGCCACAATATGACGTTACAACAGCTGCATTCAATGCATTGACCAATAACGAGGAGCGTACCAAATGCTGCATTCACTCCCTTACCTACCTGTGACTCTACTTTCAAGGAACTAGGAACCTGCATTCCAAGGTCCCTTTGTTCAGCAATATTCCCCACGACTTTACCATTAAGTGTATAAGTCCTGCCCTGATTTGCCTTTCCAAAATACAACAGCTCGCATTTATCTAAATTGAACCCTGTCTGCCATTCCTTGCTCCAATGGCCCATCTGATCAAGATCCTGTGGTATTCTGACCTAACCTTCTTCACTATCCACTACATCTCCAATTTTGGTGTCTTCTGTAAACCTACTGACCATACCTCACATATTCGCATCCAAGTCATTTATTTAAGGGCCCAATATCCATCCTTGCAGCACATTGCTGCTCACAGGCCTCCAGTCCGCAAAGCAACCCTCCATCATCATCCTCGGTCTCCGACCTTCAAGGCAGTTTTGTAATGGCTTGTTCTCCCTGCATTCCATGTTATCTAACCCTGCGAACCAGTCTGCTTTGTGGAACCTTGTTGAATGTCCATATAAACAACATTCACCGCCTGGCTTAATCAATTTTCTTTGTTACTTCAAAACACTCACTCAAGTTAGTGAGACCCAATTGTGCATGTACAAAGCCACATTGACTCTCCCTGATCATTCCTTACCTTTCCAAATAGATGGATATCCTGTCCCTCAGAATCCCTTCCAACGACTTGCCTGCCACTGACTTCAGGTTCACTGTTTTCTTGTTCCATGGCCTCTCCTTACCACCTTTTAAAAAATAATGGCACCTCACCTGTCACTATGAATGATACAAATACCTCAGGAGAGGCCCAACAATCACTTCCCTAGATTTCCAGAAAGTTCCAGGATACACCTGATCAGGTTCCAGGGCTTTATCCACCTTGATGCGATTTAAGACATCCAGTACCACCTCCTCTGTAACATGGACACTTTTCAAGTTATCACTGTTTATTTCTCCAAACTCTCGAACTTCCATATACTTCTCCAGTAAAAATGAAGTGAAATATTTGCATATCTTTCACACCCCCTGTGGTTCCATAGACAGCCTTGTTGACCTTTAAGGGGTCCTATTCTCTGGTCCAGTTAATCTTTTGTCTGTGATATATTTGTTTAATCTCTTTGGATCCTACTCCAGGACATCCCAGAAAGGCCGACTTCAAGGACTGTAATTTTCCTCTGACTTAATCAACAATGCCCTCCAACACATACCCTCCACTTCCCGCACCTCCGCCTTTACCCCACCCCTCCAGCCACAATAAAGAAAATAACCCTGCGGTCTTCACCTTCAACCCCACTAACCTCCAGATACAGCGCATTAACCTCTGTTATTTCTGCTACCTAAAGTCAGACCCCACCACCAGAGACATATTTCCCTCTCCACCCCTATCTACCTTCTGCAGAGACCATTCCTGCTGCACCTTCCTTGTTCGGTCCACACCCTCCAACCAACCCACGCTCCACACCCTTGACCCTCCCTTACCGCCGTGGGAGATGTAAAACGTGCGGCCACACCTCCATCTGACCTCTGTCCAAAACCCCAAAAGGATCTTTTCACATCAGGCCTGCACATCCCAAAACCTCATATACTGCATCTAGACACTATGGGAAATTTAACGTGGTTCATCCAACTAACCTACACATCTTTGGACTGTGGGAGCAAACTGGAACACCCGAAGGAAACCCTCACAAACACTGGGGAGAATGTGCCAACTCCAACACAGACAGTCACCTGAGGCTGGAAACAAACCCAGGTCCCTGGTGCTGAGGAAGCAGCGCTAACCACTGAGCGACAATTCTGTGGGATCTTTGGTGTTAATGCGCTGCCCCACTGGTACCTCAGTCACTCACCCTGCCTCATTTCCGAAGTGGCAGTGATGACGGAGTGAAATTATCGCTAGACAGTTAATCCATAGACCCAGATAACGTTCTGGGGACCCGGGTTTGAATCGCATCATGGCAGATTTTGGAACGTGAATTCAATAAATATCTAGAAAAAATAATCTAATGATGACAAGGAATCCATTGTCAATTGTTGGAAAAACCAATGTGGTTCACTCACGACCTTTAGGGAAGGAAAATGCCATCCTTACCTGGTCTGGTCTGCATGGGACTCCAGACCTATAGAAACGTGGTTGACTCTTACCTGCCCTCTGGGTAAACGCAGCAATAAATGCTGGCCGAGCCAGTGACAGCCTCATCCTGTGAATGAATAAAGAAAACAGGTCAGGTTTTGTTCCTTCTCTAGTAGGTACATCCCACCAACTGAATCTGAAATGTTCTCGTACACACTGAACAAATACCTTTCCATCCAAGCCCTTAACACTACAGCACTCCGAGGCCATGTTGGTAAAATTAAAACCACTTGTCATTGCAGCCATATTATTCTTTCAGATAACTGAGGTCTCCTGGTAAAATTGTGTCTCAATTCTCCGCTGACGATTGGGAGAGAGTCTATAATACAATCCCAGTAAGATGGTCATCCCTTTCGTATTTCTCAGTACCAACCAAATAACTTGCCTGGATGTACTCCCAGGAATATTCTCCCGAAGCCCAGCCATAATGTTATCTCTAATCAAAAACACCTCTCTCCCTGCTCTGTTGGCCCCTTTCTATCCTTGCTATAACATCTATACCCTGGGAACATTAAGCTGCTAGACCTGTCCATCCCCGAGTGATGCCTCTGTAATTGCTGTAATATTGCTGCCATATTCAAAACCATACCCTGAGCCCACCTGCCTGACCTGTCAGGTCTCTTGCACTGAAATAAATGCAGTGCAACTGGTCTGTCCCACCTCACTCTGTGACTTGCTCTTGCCTGCCTTGACAGTCTGACCGGTGAACAGTACCAGCCTCAGACTCACCTCTTTGCTCACTATCTCTTTAGGATTACCCCGACTCCCTCACTGGTTTAATGCCTCCCGAGTGGCACTAGCAAATCTCCCTGCTCGTCAGGACCCCAGGCTTTCCCCTTCCTATGCCATTGGTACCAATGTACAATGTCCTCCCACTGGTTATTTTCCCTTTTGAGAATATTCTGCTCCCTCAGAGACATCCTTGACACTGGCACCAGGGCAGCACCACCCCATTCTGATCTCTCACTGTCAGCTGCAGAAACGGCAGACTGTGCCCCTGACTAGAGAGTCCCCTATCACCATCGATCGTGTGGAACTGGATATATCTCACATTATGTTAGAAGCCAGTCTCAGTACCAGTAACTTGACTGTCAGTGCTACATTCCCCTGAAAGTCTATTACCACCTACATTTTCCAAAACAGTATACTTGTCGGAGATGGGGATAGCCACAGGATACTCCTGCAGTACCGACTTACCCCTCCTAGCTTTCCTAGCGGTAAACCATCTACCTGACTATCTGCAGTGTCCTGCATTCCTGAGACTGCCACCTATCACACCCCCCAGCTCCTCTCAATTCCTCACTGCCTTTAATGACTCCTCCACCAATCCATGCGTTCCAATAGGATTTACAATCACACTTCCTGCAGACAATCATCAGGATAATTGAAACTCTGAGGTAAAAACAATAACTGCAGATGCTGAAAACCAAATACTGGATTAGTGGTGCTGGAAGAGCACAGCAGTTCAGGCAGCATCCAAGGAGCAGCGAAATTGACGTTTCGGGCAAAAGCCTTTCATCAGGATGAAGGGCTTTTGCCCGAAACGTCGATTTCGCTGCTCCTTGGATGCTGCCTGAACTGCTGTGCTCTTCCAGCACCACTAATCCATCATTGAAACTCTCCCTAATCTCCCACATCCGACAGGAACAGCACACCACTCTACAACAGGCATCTCTCCACCTTAACAATCTACAGACCAAGACAAAGGCACAGTCTTACTGCTCAAAATATACTGCCCGAGAATAACTTAATGCTTACATTTCATATCTTAAACATTTCATCAAGAGACCCTAAGACATTAAAAAGAAATCCTCACCTTACTCATTATTGTAGATTTAATAAAATAAAACAGACTAAGATTCATATTTGAAGAGACTGAAACTCACTGAGCTGATCCCCGGCTCTGAGTACTTCCAAGGGTGAGGTCTCTCTGAGGGCAGCTGTGAAATGTCTCTGTTTCTCTTCTCTGCCCACTCCATTTCCAGAGAGGTTTTTAACTTCACAGAAAGTCAGCTCAGAGAGGTCACTGCTTGGTTTTATTCACTGGGGGTTGCTTTTGCTGCCCAGACCAGTATTTATTGGCCACCTTTACTTGTCTTGGAGAAAGTGGTGGTTAACCGCCTCCCTGAAATGCTGCAGTCCATGTACACCACAGTGATGTTTGGACAACAATCCCCTTCTGGCCCCACAACCCTCCCTGTCTCTGTAATCCCCCTCCGGCTTCAGAAATTACATGGCCGTGGCATAAGATTTTTATTTGGATTCATTTTTGTTTAATAACCCACCCCCCCCGAAAAAAAAAGTGAAATATTTCGCCCTCAAACAAATTTCTGTTGATTGACCTTTTGGAGAGGCTGACACATGGACGTTGCAGTATTTTATCTCAAATTGTACACGTAGAATGATGGAACTTTATTTTAAACATTGCTAAAAAGGGAGGCAATGGCTTGATGGTATTCCTGCCAGATGAGTGATATGTACAGTGTTCCGAGGATTAGGGTTAGAATCCCAACATGGCGGATGGCAGCATCGGAATTCAATACAATCTAGAATGAAAAGGCGAATGATAACCATGAAACTATTGTTGATTGTTAGAAAACCCATCTGGTTCACTAATGTCCTGTAGGGAAGGAAACGGTCATCCTCACCTGGTCTGGCCGACATGTGACTCCAGACCCACAGCAATGTGGTTAACTCTCAACTGCCCTCGGGAAAAGTACTTTAAAAACTGATAACAAATACTCCGCAGGTATCACTTAAAAACTGGCAGTTCCCATTGGGACTGTGAATTTCTGAAAGGCCTGGAGTGAAACTGAGTTTCAGCTTCACCTTCTCCCTGTCTCACCCCACTCTATTTACACCCAACTCCAGAACACTCTCATTGAGCCAAGCAGCCCTCACAGTGCAGCCCTGTCATTTTCATTGTCTGCTCACACCTACACTGCCCTCAGCCTCCTGGACTGTCCAAATACAACTCAATGGGAACTCAGGGAGAGCACCTCATCTTTCAATTCAGCCCTTTGTAACCCCAGAGTCAACATGGACTTCAGCAGTTTCTGAATGAACAGACAGTTGTCAGAATCTGGAACATTCCACCCGAAATGGTGCTGGAATTTTAGTCCAAAAGGATTTTTAATGGAAAGTTTAAAGGTAATTAAAAATATGAAGTTTACAGGTTAACATCATGAAGTGGGTGATTGGGTCTAAATCTGACAGTTCTTACAAAGAGACGAGGTGTAATTTGGATAAATCTGTGCTGCTCTCAGGCTCCTTCCTCAGCTGTAGGGCCCAGAACAGAGCAGATACCCAAAGGGTGACCCAATCATGAATTTGTACATCTTTCTTCTTAACAAAAATATTGGAGATATCGTCCCACAAACAGAACAGACAAACCTTTCTCCTTCCACAGTTAAATGCCAATGATATTCAGATCCTGATGGCCCCATTGACTGTAAAAACTTGCTTTTGAGATCCCAGCCCCAATTATTCTCATTTAATATCCTATGAAATGAATTCACAAAACAAAACTCAGTCAGTACAGGAAGAATATAAAGACATACTTTTTTCTTGGTATGTGCTTGATGTGTAAATGCCTCTTTTCAAGTTTCACGCCCCCCCCCCCCCCTTAGGAAGGGGACATGCACATACGCCTCACTTTACCTTACCCCCAATAAAGATGGCGGCCATATCCCAGGACCTTTCACCGCCTGAGGGCCGCAGCCATTTTCCCATCTGCTGCAAACGGGGATTAAGAGTTTCTAGTTCAGACTTTCAAACCGCACAGAGGGTAATTAAAACTTCCCAGTCTAAAGTGACTCATTATCTCCCTGTCTCTGAGGCCACTCTCCCCTTCCCTGTTTGCGTCTCCCACATTCACCGACGGCCGAGTTACGTGGCACTGCATCAGCAGAGTTACTGGTGACATGTCATCCCACGGGCCACGCCCCTCATTCACTCCCATTGTTTGGATGACCAGCTGATTCCACTTGGTCCACCAGTCCCACCACCTTTTCCTATAGGTCCGAAGCTGCCATCAATCAGCTGGACCCCATTGTGAGGTCAGTGGTGGGATCCTCCCCCTGTCTGAATCAAACCCAGAAGGTGTATGGATGGTATCAATCAGGAACAACAAGCAGAAGGTGCTGGGAAATCTCAGCAGGTCTGGCAGCATCTGGGAACAAAAATCTGTCCAGTGGCCCTTCCTCAGAACCGATGGAGCTGGGAAAATTAGAATCCTGACAGTGTGGAAACAGGCCATTCGGCCCAAAAGGTCCACAGCATCCCTCCGAAGGGTATCCCACCCAGACCCATTCACCTACCCTATTACTGTATATTTCTCCTGACTAATGCACCTAACCTACACATCCCTGAGCATTATGGGAAATTTAGCTTGGCCAATTCAACTAACCTGCAGATCATAGGGGTTAAAGAGTAAATAATAGGCAGGGACAGAACCCAAAGAGAGACTCGAACATTTGGAAAGACAAAGGAGTGGATTACCATCTGGCTTGGGGGGGGGGGGGGTGCATAGCTGTTAATGGAGGGGACAGGAACCTGTGTCTGGCAGCATCTCAGTGGAGGTGGCGGAAATGGCGACTGATGATCTACGTTCTGCTGCAAAAACAGACCCCGAGCTTCCAGCTGCCTGCCACTTTAACACACGAGTCTGTTCCCTGGCCAACATCTCTATCTCATGCTTACTGCAGTGTTCCAGTGAGGCCAGAACATACCAAATGGCCCCATATTTCAAGGACTGCAATTTCCCCTCCCATGTGGTCAATACCATCCACTATATCGCCTCCACTTCCTGCACCTCTGCCTTTGAAACCCACACCTCCAATTGCAACAAGGATAGAACACCCCCCACCCCCCCAAGTCCTTACCTTCCACCCAGATACAACACATCATCCTCTGCCATTTCCACCAGCTACAATCAGACCGCACCACCAGATTCTTAAGGGGTTTGACAGAATAAATACTGATCCGGGTGTCCTTGGAGAAGGAGCACGCGGGTGTCCACTGACACCCTGGAGTTGTGATGTGGCCACTTGTGTGTTTCCTTCCCTTCTGGAGAGATTGGACCATTTCTGTGACTGACTGCAACCGTGCAAGGACTGTTCCTGTTGCTGCTTGGGGCCTGCCTCCCTGCTGCTGCCTGGGACTTTGGAGAGGCCTGCCTCTAAGAAAAAAGAAATAAATACTGATGTGTCTGAGGGTAAATACTGAAAGGGGAGTCTGAAACCAGATTCTGAGCCAGTCACAGAATCAAGGCTTCTGCTTTGGATTCGTCAAGTTTAAAGGTAACACAGACATGGGTAAGGGTTTTTAGTAGCAATGGAGCTAGGGTGAAGAGGAGATAAGCAACGGTTTAGAGATTGGAATTCCTGGTGTTTGGGATTGTGTAGATGTCTAATAAGAAGGTCAGCTTCGCGTCAGATATAACAGCAACATTGTGAAGAGTCTAGTTCTGCTGCATAATTCCCAGTGAGAGGGAGAGGTTCAGCAGTTAGGAAAAGGAATTTGTAAGGCAATGGGTTTAACTGACAATGTTTCATTGGAGGAAATTGCACCTAATCGAGTAGTGGGAATGTGGTAAGTAATTTGATAACTGAGTAACAGTGGAGTAATGGAGAGGGATGATGGGGAGGGAGAGCTGGGCATCATCAGTGTACATGTCAAACCCAACATGGTGCTTTTGCACAATATCACCTCCTGACAGTATGTAGGCAAGATACAGGAGGGGCCAAGGATAGATCCATGAGGGACACCAAATGCATGGAATTCAGAAAGGAAAGGGAGAGTGGAGATGGAGCAGGATTTTCCAACAATGGTGAGGTCAAATATCAGTTTTTCACAGAATGGGAGAGAAGGACCATAACCAGAAAAGACAGAACAAGGAACAATGTCTGTGAATCGGTGAGGGGGACTGATGAGGTGGAGGAGAAAAGAGAGTTGGCAAGTCTATGGTTTAGTGAGATTAGGGTAAAGGGTCAAGATGAGCTCTGATAAGGCTTGACAGGAGATGAGATTGGAGAAAAATGTAGGTTTGGACAAAAACCAGGAACACCACGTGAGGCAGTTTGACTCAGTGGGCTAGTGGGGGGGGGGGAAGCAGCAGATCGGATTATCTCAGTCTTAGTGACAGAGAACCTCCATGTGCTCCAAACTCTTGTTGTTGGAGAGAAGGATGGCGGAGACAGGATGATGGACAGTGTTTCACAAAGAAACCAAACCTGGGTAAGTGATATTTAAAGTGAGTGAACAAACCTAATGTATTTAAATTTTATCCAAAATATTAAAACAAACGACTGAAGTCCTGGTTCGAATCCCATCTTGGCAGATGGTGGAATCTGAATTCAAGAAAAAATAACTGGAATTAGGAATCTCCTGATCTCCATGGAAACATTGTCAATGGCAGAAAAAACCCTCCCAACCTGACAGTGGCCCAGCCAGCTACTCACTGTATTAATCACTGCAAAGTCTTAACAAAGGAATGAAACTGGATGGACCACTCGTCATCTAAGAAGGCACTAGAAAATACAACCACAGAATCAGCCCTCTCAATGGTGCAATGTCCTCC
This sequence comes from Chiloscyllium punctatum, assembly GCF_047496795.1. Taxonomy (NCBI): domain Eukaryota; kingdom Metazoa; phylum Chordata; class Chondrichthyes; order Orectolobiformes; family Hemiscylliidae; genus Chiloscyllium; species Chiloscyllium punctatum. The sequence continues at coordinate 66,781,358 of NC_092772.1, read as the reverse complement.
AGACTAACATCTGGAGTTTGGTGCCAAATTGTGCCGAGCTGTCTCACAGACCAATCAAGGAACAGCCCGACATACTCATACTCATGAAATCAACCCTTACAGACAATGACCAGACACCACCATCACCATCCCCTTCCCAAGATATTGAGATTGTGGTGATGGAAAAGCACAACAGGTCAGGCAGCATCCGAGGAGAAGGAGAATCGACATTTCGAGCCTAAGCCCGTTATCAGCCTGACCTGCTGTGCTTTTCCAGCACCAGACTCTTGACTCTGACCTCCAGCATCTGCAGTCTTCACTTTCTCCTGAAATCTCTGGATATGTCCTGCCCCACCAGCAGGACAGACCAGGCAGAGGTCATGGCACAAGACAGGGAGGATTTGCCCTTGGAGGACTCAGCATTGACTCCGGACACCAGGAAATCTCATGGCTCCTGCTGATTACCACGTACTGTCCTCCCTTGGCTGATGGATCAGTTCTTTTTCATGTTGAACAACATTTGAAGGAAGCACTGAGGAAGTAAAATGGTGTCAAACGTACTCTGGGTACAGGATTTCAATGTCCACTATCGAGACGAGCTCTGCAACAGAATTACTGACTGAGGTGGTCAGGTCCTAAAGGGTATAGCTGCTCAACTGAGTCTACAGCGGGTGGTGAGGGAACCAACAAGAGGGAAAAACAAGAGTGATCTCATTGTTATGAATTGACCAGCTGCAGATCCATCTGTCCATGACAGTATCAGTACGAGCGACCATCACACATTCCTTTTGGAAACACAAGTCTTAGCTTAAGGTTGAGAAAAACCTCCATCGCGTTGAGTAGCACTATCACCGTTCTAAATGGGACAGACTCTGAAGAGATGTAGGATCTCAAACTCGGTATCTCTGAGGCACTGTGGGACATCAACAGCAGCAGAACTGTACTCCAGCACAATCTGTAATCTCATGGGTTTGCAAATCCCGCTCTCACCCATCACAATGGACAGGAAAGGAGGGCATGCCATGAGCAGCACCAGGCAGACTTAAAAATGAAGTGCCAAACTGGTGAATCTACCAAACAGGACCATCTGCATTTCAAACAGCATCAGCAGCAAGCAACAGAGCTAAGTGATCCTACATCCAGTGGAACCGATCGGAGCTCTGCAGTTCTGCCACACCCAGTTGTGAACGGTGATGGACAATTAAACAACTCACTGAAGGAAGCATCACAGATATCCCCACCCTTACTGATGGAGGGGCCTCACACACCCATGCACCAGATAAGACAACAGCATTTGCAGCAATCTGCATCCAGAAGTGCAAAGTGTGATGATCCATCTCAGCCTTCTCCAGTGGTTTCTAACATCACAGATGTGAGTTTAAGCCAGTTCGGTTGAGTTTGAACAACATCAAGAAATGGTTAAGTCGTGCAAAGGCTATGGGCCCTGCAAATATTCTGGCAATAATACTGATATCTTGTGCTCCTGAACTTGCCACCCACCAAGCCGAGTACCACTCCAGCACTGGCATCGACCAACAATGTGGAACATTGCCCAGGGATGTTCAACACAAAAACACAGGGCAATACAACCCAGGCAATTTCCATCTATCAGTCCACACTCGATCAGCAGTAAAGTGATGGAAAATGTTATCAACAGGGCTATCAAGCAGCAGCTACTCAGCAACAGCCAGCTGAGTGACACTCATTTTAGGCTCCACCAGGGCCACTCAGCTCCCGATTGTGTTACCGCCCTGATTCACAATCTGACAACCAGCTGAATCCCAGAGGCGAGGTGAGGGTGACAGCCCAGTCCCACTCTAAGGCCACTAAGCTGATTCCACCCTTGTCTCAGCTCATATACTCTCATCCATCTTGTCATATCTCCAGACTTCATTATCCAAACATACTCCTGGCCAGCTTCCCACATTCAACCTCCCTGTAATCTCAAGAAAAACTAAATCTCTGTTGCCCAAGTACTCCCTTGTACCAGAACTTGTTGATCCATCAAAAGGCTGCTATTCATAATCAAGAACATAGAGCTACAGCGATGTATAGCTTGGAAACAGACCCTTCAATCCAACCCGTCCATGCCGACCAGATATTCCAACCCAATCTAGTCTCACCTGCCAGCATCCGACCCACATCCTTCAATTTAAAATTCTCACCCTTGATTTAATTCCTGGTTGTGATCATCCCTAGCTCACTGCGTCACACACCCTTTGAGACCTCGACAACCCATTCTGTTCGAGACTCCCAATGATCTGTTAATTCATTACTTCACCTGTGTGGCTGCTTTCACAGTTGCCAAAGCAACACGTTCTGAAATTCACAGCCAAAACCCCTCAGGTCTGCTTTCCTCCTTTAAGACGTTTCTCAAAACCTGCTTATTTGGCAATGCTTTTGGTCACCTGACCTAATATCACCAACTCTGGCCTTATGTTTAAAATTCTAAATAATATTTTTGTGGAATTATAAGCATGATAATAAAAATACAAACTGTTGTTGATTTGGACATTATCTTCAGATCTTTACTGTTGCTGAATGAATACTCTGTAATATCTCTTACCCAACCACATTGTGGGAGCACCTTCACCACACAAACTGCAGCTGTACAAGAAAGTCAAACATCACCCTCTCCACAGGCAACAGGGCTTTGGCATTAATCACTGGTATCTGTGGAAGGAGAAACACAGTTGATGTTTCAGGGAGAGCAAAATGGATTACAGGGAATGAAAACGGTGCAGAATGAGATAGTCAGAAATGGAAGGAAAATACACTTGCTTATTGGAAAAAGGAATTCTCGACCATTAAAGATTTTCCGGAAAATATTGATAAGCAGCACATGGTCAGGGGCTGGGCGGCAGTGAAAAATTAACTTACAAAAATGTCTGTAACAATAATAGTAAAAAACCAAACAGACCAAAAATACACCCATTGTTCGAGATGGAGGAAGCTAGATTTTGACAAAGTGGTCATGAGGGAGCCCAGAGATGAAGCAGAGCAGTATAAGCTGTTATGATCCCACAGTCATAGAGATGTATAGCACCGACACAGTCCCTTCGGTCTAACTCATCCTTGCCAAACAGGTATCCGAACCTAGTCTATTCCCATTTGCCAGCACTTGGCCTATATCCCTGTAAACGCTTCCTAAACATATCATATGTCTAGTTAGATGCCTTTAACATGTTTTAATTGTACCAGCCTCCATCACTTCCTCTGGCAGCTCATTCCACCCACTGCATGAAAGAGTTGTCCTTTAGGCCCCTTTGAAATTTTCTCCGTTCACCCTAAAGCAATGCCCTCTAATTCTGGACACCACCACTCCAGGGAAAACACCTTGTTCATTTACTCTATTCATGCCCCTCATGATTGTATAAATCTCTATAACATCACTGCTCAGCCTATGGCACTCCAGGGAAAACAGCCCTAGCCTTTTATGCCTCACCCTGTAGCTCAAATCCTCCAACCCTAACAACATCCTTGTAAGTCTTTTATGAAACCTTTCAAGTTTCACAGCACCCTTCTGATAGGAGGCAGGCCAGAATTGCACACAATATTCCAAAAGTGACCTAACGAATGTCCTGTATAGTAACATGACCTCCCACATCCTATACTCAATGCTCGAATCAATAAAGGAAAATATACTAAACACCTTCTTCAGCATCCTATCCTTGACTTGCAAGGACTATGAACCTTCAGTCCAAGGTCTCTTTGTTCCGCAAACATCTCCAGGGCCTTGTCATTCAGTGTATAAGTCCTGCCCTGATTTGGTTTTCCAAAATGCAGCACCTCACATTTATCTAAATTATACCCCATCTGACCAATATCTCATTGTAATCTGAGGTAACGTTCTTGATTATCCACAACACCTCCAATTTTGTATGACCTGCAAACTCATTTACGATACCAAATCATTTAAATGAATGACGAAACAAATCCAGAAATAAACATCCATTTCTCTGAGATTGAATGTGCGCTGTGTAAATCCTGCCCAATGACTCTGTACCAGAGAAAGGCTGCACATGCACCTGGCTGCACCTTGCCCCCTACAAAGCTGGTGGCTCCGCATGTTTCCAGTGAATTCTTGCCCCAAATAAAGATGGCGGCGCGCACCCATGCCTGCAGCCACACTGAGGCAATTCCCTGTTTACTGAAAACACAAGACTGTGATGTTCAAATTTGTGTTTTCCGATGAGCACATTTTGTTTGTAAAACCTCTCCGCTCATACAGAATCTCTCTCACCTCCTGCGGTTCCACAGACAGCCTTGATTTGCGGTTACCTATTCTCTGCCTGGTTACTCATTTGTCCTTAGTGTATTTGTACAATCACTCTGGATTCTCCTTAAACCTATTTCCTAAAGCTATCTCATGTCCCCTTTTTGCCCTCCTGGTTTACCTCGAGTATACTCCTACTGCCCCTATACTCCTCTAGGGATTCACACAAACACAGCTCTCTGTACCTGCCATACGCCTACTTCATTTTCTTGACCAGGCCCTCAATTTCTTTCAACAGGCGGCATTCTCTACACCTACCAGCCTTGGCCTTAACAGAACATTCTATCTATATACTCTCATTGTCGCAGGCCTATGGAGGCAATGGCAGATGAGGATACAGAAGCAATCATTCCCAGTAAAGAGGTAATGTTGGGAAAGATAACAGCCTAAAGGTAGATGGGTATCCAGGCTCTGATGGAATGCATCCCAGGGACTAAAGGAGATGGCAGGGGGGGGGGGGGGGGGGGGGCTGAGGGGGGGGGGGGGGGGTGGAGAATAACAAATAGACTCGTGAAAATTCACTAAAAGTTGGTGGATTCTGGAATGGTTTTGACAGACTGGAAGCTGCAAATGTGGTGCCACTATTTTTCAAAAGGACCCGTTAGCTTAACATCTGTAGTGGAGAAAATGCTTGAACCTCTCAAGGAAGTAGTGGTGAGATATCTGGGTAGAAATTGTCTCATTGAGCAGACACAGCATGGATTCAGGAAAGACAGGTCATGTAGAACACATTTACTGGAATTATTTGAGGATACGACGAGTGCGTTAGACAAGGCAGACTCAGTGGATGTGGTGTACCTGGATTTCCAGAAGGTATCCGATAAGTTGCCACACAAAAAGCTGCTGAATAAGGTAAAGATGCACAGCATTATTGGTAATGTATTATCATAGATACAGGATCGGTTAACCAGCAAAAAATAAAGAATGGGGATAAATGGGTGTTTGGATTAGTGTTGGCACTACAACTGTTTGCAATTTACACAAATGTTTTGGAGTTGAGGACCAAGTGTCCGGTGTCAGAGTTCACATTTGATACAAAGATGAGGTAGAGCAATGTCTGCAGAGGCCACTGTCAGTCTGCACAGGGATACAGATAGGTTAAGTGAATGATCTGGCAGATGGAGTTCAATGTTGGGAAATGTGAGGTCATCCATTTTGGTCGTACGAACAGAAAACTGGATGATGAAATGGTGAAATCTTGCAGCATTCTGCTGTGCAGAGAGAGCTGGGTGGCCTTGTGCATGAATCTCAGGAAGTTGGTTTGCAGGTGCAGCAGGTAATTATGGCAGTGAAGGGAATATTGTCCTTCATTGCTAGAGGTATGGTTATGTTGCAGCTGTACAGGATGCTGGTGAGGCCACACCTGGAGTACTGTGTCCAGGTTTGGTCCCCTTACATTAGCAAGGATGCACTGGCACAGGAGGTTCACTAGTTTGAGTTGGGAGTTGAGAGGGTTGGTGTATGTGGAGAGATTGAGAAAACTGGTTCTATAATCATTGTAATTTAGAGGAATGGGAGGTTGGATAGGAAAAAATAAAATTATGAAGGGAGTAGATAAGATAGAAGCAGGGAGGCTATTTCCACTGGGGTCGGTTCAAACTACAGAGCATTACCTCAAAATAAGGGGGAGCAGATTTAGGACTGAGTTCAGGAGGAGCTTCTTCAGCTAAAGGGTTGTGAATCTGTGGAATTCCCTGCCGAGTGCAGCATTTGACGTTATCAACTTGAATGCTTTTAAGGCAAAATGTAGATTTGTGAACAGGAAAGGAATTAAGGGTTATGGTGAGAGAGCAGGAATGTGGAGCTGAGGCCATGAAAAGATCAGCCCTGATCTTATTGAATGGTAGAGCAGGCTTGAGGGGCCAGATGGAAGTTCTTACCTTGTGCCATCAAAATTGGCCTTTGTCCAATTCAGAACCTTAACTTTTCAATCTGGTCTATTATTTTCTGTAAATATTTTAAAAATAGAATTATCAGAGAATCCCAACAGTGTGGAAACAGGTCATTCAGCCCATCACATTGATACTGAACCTGAAAGCCTCTTAACCTGCCCCTGTAACATTGCATTTCCCAGAGCCTGCACATCCCTGAACATTACGGGCAATTCAGCCTGGATAATCCACCCAACCTGCACATCTTTGGACTGTGGGAGGAAACCAGGGGGCCCAGACGAAATCCATGCAGAAAACCCCAATAAGGTGATCATCCCATTCTCATTTCCCAGTTCCACCTAAATAACTTCACTGACCATACTCCCAGGAATATCCTCCCTAAGCAAAAACATAATGCTATTTCGAATCAAAAATGCCACTCCGCCTCCTCTCTTGTCCCCCTTCCTATCCTTGCTATAGCATCTATACCTTGGAACATTAAGCTGCCAGGCCTATCCATCCCTGAGTGATGCCTCTGTAATTGCTATAATATCCCAGTGCCATGTTCAAAACCATACCCTGAGCTCATCTGCTTTCCCTGTCAGGCATCTTCTATTGAAGTAAATGCAGTGCAACTGCTCAGTCCGTCTTCATTCTGTTCCTTGCCCTTGCCTGCCTTGACTATTTGACTTCTGAACTGTACCAGCCTCAGACATACCTCTATTCTCACTACCTTCTTGGGTTTATACCCACTCCCTCACTGGTTTAATGCCTCCCGAGTATCACCAGCCAGTCTCCCTGCCTAGATATTAGACACCTTCCAATTCAGGTACAATCCATCCTTCTTATGCAGGTCAACTCTACTCCAGAGGAGATCATAATGATCCAAAAAACGTGAATCCTTTTCCCCTGCACCAGCTCCTTAGCCACCGATCCAGCACCACCTCCTCCTCTGTAATATGGACATTTTTCAAGATGACACCATTTATTTCCCCACATTCTATATCTCCCATGTACTTCTTCACAGTAAACACTAATGCAAAATACTTGTTTCCTATCTCGCCCATCGCCTGCAGCTCCACTCAATGGCTGCCTTGCTGATCTTTGAGGGTCTCTATTTTCTCCCTAGTTAGCCTTTTTTTTTCCATGTATTTACAAAAGCCCTTCGGATTATCCTTAACCCTATTTGCCAAAGCTATCTCACGGCCCTTTTTTGCCTCCTGATTTCTCTTTTAATTATACTCCTACTGCCTTTATACTCAAAAAATTTTTTTGATTGGAATAAATGCAAAATATAACATCTTGACAAAACAAACGAGGGCAGGACTTACACTCAATAAAAGTAGAGCCTTGAGTAGTGATATGGGAACAAAGCGACCGAGGGCTTCAGGTCTTTGAAATTTGTGTTACATGTAGACAGGGTGGTTAAGAAAGTGCTTAGCACACTTACCTTCATTGTTCAGACCTTTGAGTCCAGGAGTTGGGACGTTATGTTGAGGATGTACAGGACGTTGGGGAGGCCTCTTCTGGAATACTCTGTCCAGTTCTGGTTGTGCTGTTATAGGAAGGATATTAAATTGGAGCAGGTTCAGAAGAGATTTACCAGGATGTTTCCATGAATGGAGGGATTGTGTTCTAAGGAGAGGCTGGATAGGCTGGGAATTTTTTTCACTGGCGTGCACGAGGTTGAGGGGTCACCTTATTACAGGTTTACAAAATCAGAAAGTGTTTTGCTGGGGGGGGAGGGGGGGGGATTCAAAACTGTGCTGCATTCATTTTGAGAAGAAATTAGAAAGATTTCAGAAAAGACATTAGGGTTTTTAAAAAAATTATACATGTGAAATGAACTTCCAGAGGAAGTGGTAGCTGTGAATACAATTACAATATTTAAAAGACATTCAGATAAGTACATAACTAGGAAATATTTGGATGGATGTGGACCAAGCGGAGGCAGGTACAATTAGTTCAGTTTGGAATTATGGTCGGCATGGACTGGTTGGACCACAGGGCCTGTTTCCTTGCTGTATAACATTAGGACTCTAATCCTCACTAACTCTAAATTCCTCCATCCTCACAACTCTCCCGATCACTGTCACTTCATCCAGCCTCACAACTCTTCCTGATTTATATAATTCCTCACCAGCCACAGAACGCTCCCTATCTCATGTCCTCCAGTTTCTCAGATCTCTGCGATATGTGCCTTTCTTTAGCTCCAGCCTTGAGGATGCCCTCATTCACTCCAATTGGTTGGAGGACAAACTGGTACAACCTGGTCCTCCAGTACTGCCCTCTGCCCCCTATTGGCCTGCGCTGATATCAATCATTCGGGGCCCATTGTGAGGTGAGTGGTGGGATCCTCCCTCTCTCTGCCCTGGGATGAGCTTCAACATTCACAGTCAATGGGGGCAGTATCACAGAGCACAGGGGCTGGGGCTATTCAGCACATTTGGGATGTACCCTCTTCCTCTGGAGATGCTGCAAATCTGTCTCAATTCCCTTCCCCTTTGCCCATAGCCCCCCAAATCTTCCCTTAAAAAGTAAAATTCTAAATCTGATTATGAATAACTGCTGAGTCTGTGTCCAGCTGCCATTCAGACTGTTCCAGATACTCAGAACTTACTGAATAAAATAATGTTCACATATTCACATTATTTGCCAATTACCTGAAAACAGTTACTAAAATTGTGACATTGTTAACAATTCCCCTCACTCTGCAGATTAGATATCCTAGAAACAAATTTGCACCTGGTCAAAATCACTGCTTAACCTTCTCAGCTCCAAGGACAATTATCTGTGCTTCTGCTCGCTCTCCACAAAAGAGGAACACATCTTATTTTCATTTATTAGTGTCATAGAGATGTACAGCACAGAAACAGACCTTTGGTCCAATTTGTCCATGACAACGAGGAATCCTCAACAAACGGAGCCCCATTTGCCAGCTATTGGTCCGTATCATTGGAAACTCTTCCTATTCACGTACCCAATCGGATGCCTTTCAAATGTTGTAATTGTATCAGCCTCCACTACTTCATCCGGCAGCTCATTCCACACATACACCACACACAGCTTGAAAACTTTGCCCCTTAGATCCATTTTAAATCCTTGCCCTCTCAACTTTAGTCCATGTGATCTTGTTTTGAACCCAACTAACTGGGGGGAAATGACCCTGGCTGTTCACCTTATCCATGCCCTTCATGACTTTATCGATCTCCATGAAGTCACCTCTCAGTCTTTGCCTCTCCAGGGAAATTACCCCTGGCCTATTCACCCTCTCCCTGTAGCCCAAATCCTCCAACCCGAGCAAAGTCTTTGAAAATCTTGTCTGAACTCTTTCAAGATTCACAACATCCTTTCCAGAACAGGGAATTTCGAACTTAAAACATAATTCCTGAAATGGCTTAATCAATGTCCTGTCCAACCAGAATTTGACGTCCCAGCTTCTGAACTCAATGCATTGACCAATAAATATAAGCATAACAAACACCACCTTCACTAGTCTGCCTACCTTCGACTCTACTTTCAAGGAACAATGAACCTGCACTCCATGGTCTCTATGTTCAGCAACATTCCCAAGGACTTTACCATTAAGTGTACAAGTCCTGCTCTGATTTCCTTTCCAAATTCCAACAGCTTACATTTGTCTAAATTGAGCCCAGTCTGCCATTCCTCGCCCCAATGGCCCATCTGGTCAAGATACTGTTGCATTCTGAACTAACCTGCTTCATTGTCCACTACACCTCCAATTTTGGTGTCTTCTGTAAACCCACTGATCATATCTCATACATTCACATCCAAGTCATTTATTTAAGGACCTAATACCCATTCCTGCAGGACAATGCTGCTCACAGGCCTCCAGTCCGCAAAGCAACCCTCCATCACCACCCTCTGCCTCCTACCTTCAAGCCAGTTTTGTATCCAAATGGCTAGTTCTCCCAACATTCCATGTTATCTAACTTTGCTAACGAGTCTGCTATGTGGAACATCGTTCAGTGTCCATATAGACAACGTCCACAGTCTGCCTTCATTAATCATCTTTGTCACATCTTCAAAGAAACTCAATCAAGTTAGAGAGAGAGAATTTCCCACACACAAAGCCATGTTGACGAGCCCTAATCAATCCTCGTCTTTCCAGATACATGTAAATCCAGTCCCTCAGAATCCCTTCCAACAACTTACCTACCACGGACGTTAGGTTGACTGTTCTCTTGTTCCCTGGCCTTTCCTTACCACCTTTTTAAAATAATGGCACCCATCTTCCAGCATCTCACCTGTCACAAACAATGATATAAATACCTTAGGGAGGGGCACTGCCAACACCTTCCTAGCTTTCCACAAATTTCTGGAATACACCTGATCAGGTCCCAGGGATTTATCCACCTTGCTACTGTTTAAGACATCCAGTACTTCCTCCTCTGTAATATAGACACTTTTCAAATTATCACTATTTATTTCTCCAAACTCTCTAGAATAGAATAGCATAGTATTTCTCCCACCTCCTGTTGTTCCATAGATGGTCTTGTTGATCTTTAAGGGGTCCTATTCTGTGTCTGGTTATTATTTTATCCTTAAATTATTTGTAGAATCTCTTTGGATTCTCCTTAAACTATGTCCTAGAGATATTTCAAGTCCCCTTTTTGCTCTCCTGATTACCCTCGAGTATATTCCTGTAAAAATGTGATCCTGCACTCTCAATTCCGCCGCCTCTGCCATATCTGCTCCCAGGAGAAGCAATTCCACTCCAGGACATCCCAGAAAGGTTTCCTCTTTCAAGGACCGCATTTCCCTCCCACTTGATCAACAATGCACTCCAACGCATATCCTCCACTTCCTGTACCTCCAACTTCCCCCCCCCCACCCCTCCAACAACAATAAGAATATAATCCCCCACTCCTCACCTGCCACCCACTAATCTCCAGTAACCTCTGCTATGTCCGCTACCTACAGTCAGACCCCACCACCAGGGATATATCTCCCTCCCCAGCCCTTTCTATCTTCCACAGAGACCATGGGATCTTTGGTGCTGATGTGCTGCCCCACGGATACCTCAGTCACTCACCCTGCCAAATGACCGAGTGAGATTATCACTAGATGGATAATCCAGACACCCAGATAATGTTCTGGGGCCCAGGGTTTGGATCCCATCACAGCAGACAGTGGACTGTGAATTCAATAAAAATTTGGAATTAAGAATCTATTAAAGACCATGAATCCATTGTTGATTATTGCGAAAAGCAAAACTCATCAGATTCACTAATATCCTTCAGGCAAGGAATCTGCCATCCTTACCTGGTCTGGCCTACATGTGACTCCAGACCCACAGCAATGTGGTTGACTCTTTACTGCCCTTTGGGCCCAGCCAGTGACACCCTCATCCTGTGAATGAATAGCAAAGAAGGTCAAGTCTTGGAAACAACCATACTGTTCTTACGGATAAGTGATCTCTTAGTAAATTTGCTTCTCAACTCCCTGCTGACTATTGGGGAAGTGGGGGGCAGTCAACATTACCATCCCAATAGGAGATCATCCCTTTCTTATTTCTCAGTTCCACCTGTATAACCTGCCTGGATGTACTCCCAGGAATACCCTCTTGAAGCCCAGCTGTGATGTTATCCCTAATCAAAAATACCTCTCCCCCTGCTCTGTTGCCCCCTTTCTATCTTTGCTATAGCATCTATACAGTGAAACATTAAGCTGCTGGTCCTATTCATCATTACGTCATGCCTCTGTAATTGCTATAATATCCCAGTGCGATGTTCAAAACCATACCCTGAGCTCCTCTGCCCGACCTATCGGGCCTCCTCCATTGAAATAAATGCAGTGAAACTGCTCATTCTGTGCCTTGCCCTTGTCTGCCTTGACTGTTTGACGTCTGAACTGTACCAGCGTCGGACCGAGCTCTTCCCTCACTCTCTCTCTCTCTGGGTTTACCCACATTCCTTCACTGGGTTAATGCCTCCTGAATAGCACTAGCCACTGTTCCCTTCCAGTACAATCCATCCTTCTGATGGAGGGCAATTCTACCCCACAAGAGATTCCAATGATCCAATAATGTGAACTCTTCTATTCCTATGTCATTGATACCAATAAACAACAGCCTCTCCTCAAAATGGTTATTCTCCCCTTTAAGAATATTGTGCTCCCTCTCTGAGGCATCCTTATACAAAAATTACACATTCGAATAATAAACCTTACACTCATCAGGTCATCATAAAAGGATTACAGGACACATTGAAGGTTTGGGGAGACCTTTTGAGAGAATGCGATGATTCAAAGGAGAATCTTAAAGCAGCAAATGGGATTGATCTGGAACACAATACTCACACACACAATGCGAATATCCATGTCCTGATATACTGAGTAATTCAATTAGAGTTTAGCAGAATATTTACTGAGATTACCATCTGAATGTCCACCTGTAATATCCTGTAATACAAGTTTATAAAATCTATCACTATCAGTTCAAGTTAGAAACTCACACCATCCCCTCCTCGTGGCCCAGGATTACTGTACATATTACCCTTGAGGACATCAGCAGTCAACTCAGAGGGAAATCTGTGGGTTTCTAGGAGATTCCAACTTGAGATCTCATGTGACTGAACACAGCAGTTCTTTGACACATTGGAGAAAATCATCCAAGCGTCAGGGAGATATGGGGAACAAGAATGACTTTCTTTTCTTTCATTCCGTGCTGCCGCTCTGCCTCATCAATAAGACATGGGTGTGAAAGGCTAATGCCTAACGATGGGCAAGTTGTCTCCATCCTGACCAATGGGTAGGAAGATCCTCCCAATCACTCCAAAGCGTATCCCTAAAAAGATAGCAACTCTGTCTGCTTCCCACTGCCCAGTGCTCCCAGTAAATGTTTGGAAGAATGGGAAGGGGGGATATCTCCTAGAAAAGGCATAACTGTAGAGGTCTAAGAGGGTTATGAAAATAGAGAGATGCACAGGAGAAAGAGGCAACAAATTGCCAGATGGGGTGTAACTTGGGAAAAATAGGAAATTGATCATTTTGGAGGAGATAATAAAAGAACAAAGTACTATTTAAATGGTGGAAACTGTAGAAAGCTGCACAACAAAGGGACCAGGGGTAATTGTTCAGGAAACACAGAAAGCTACCACACAGTTACAACAGGGAATCAGGAAGGGGAATCGAATGTTTTGTTTCAAAGTTTTTCAGTATTAGAGTTTGGAGTCTCTACCTGAGAGTAATGTGTGGAAGTGCTGGTGAGACCACCATATCTGCAGTAATGAGAGCAGTTTTGGTCCCTTTAGATAAGGAAATGTGTCACGTTATTGGAGGCATTTCAGGGAAGATTCAATGAGATGATCCCTGGTTTGGAGGGATTATCTTTTAAATAAAGGCTGAAAAGGTTGGGACTCTACTCACTGGATTTTGGAGAAAGAGAGGTGATCTCATTGAGACAGATGGGATTCTGAAGGGGTTTGACAGGATAAATACAGAGGGGATGTGTCTGAGGGTAAATACTGAGAGGGGAGTCTGAAACCAGATTATGAGTCACGGAATCAAGGGTTCTGTTTTGGATTCAAGTTTAAGGTGACACAGACGTGGGTAAGGGGTTTCAGTAGCAATGGAGTTGGGGTGAGCAACATTTAAGAGATTGGAGTTCCCGGTGTTGTGATTGTGTGGATGTCTGATCAGAAGGTCACCTTGAGGTCAGATATAACAGCAATATTGTGAAGAGTGTCGTTCTGCCTCAGAGTTCCCAGTGGGTGGGAGGGGCTCAGCAGAAAGGTAAAGGTAAGGCAATGGGTTTAACCATGACAATGTTTCATTGGAGGAAATTGCAGCTAATTCAGTAGTGGGAATGTGATAAGCAGTTTGATAACTGAGTAACAGTGGAGTAATGGAGAGGGATGATGGGGAGGGCGAGCTGGGCATCGTCCGTGTACATGTCAAACCTAACACAGTGTTTTTGGATGATATCACCTCCTGGCACAATGTACGTGAGATACAGGAGAGACCAAGGATAGATCGTTAAGGGACACCAAATGCAAGGAATTCAGAAAGGAAAAGGAGAGTGGAGATGGAGCAGGATTTTCCAACAATGGTGAGGTCAAATATTAGTTTTTCACAGAATGGGAGAGAAGGACATAACCAAAAAAAGACCAACAGACAGAACAAGGAACAATATCTATGAATTGGCAAAGGGGAGTGATGAGGCGGCAGCAGAGGAAAGAGAGTTGGAAAGGGAGTTTAGCGAGATTAGGGTAAAGGGTCAAGGTGAGCTCTGATAAGGCTTGACAAGACACTGGAGAAAGATGTAGGTTTCGGACAAAAACCAGGAACACCACGTGAGGCAGTTTGACTCAGTGGGCTAGTGGGAGGGAGAGAAGCAGCAGATCGGATTATCTCAGTCTTAGTGACAGAGAAACTCCATGTGCTCCTCACTCGTTGTTGGAGGGGAGGATGGAGGAGACAGGATGATGGACAGTGTTTTACAAAGAAACAAAACCAGGGTTAGTGATATTTAAAATGAGTGAACAAACCTGATGTATTTAGGTTTTATCCAGAATATTAAAACAAACGACTGAAGTCCTGATTCGAATCCCATCTTGGCAGATGGTGGAATCTGAATTCAAGAAAAAAAAACAACGTATTAGGAATCTCCTGATCTCCATGAAACAATTGTCAATGGCGAAACAAATCCTGCCAACCTGACAGCGGCCCAGCCAGCTACTCACTGTACTGATCACTGCAAAGTCTCAACACAGGAATGAAACTGGATGGACCAGTTGGCAACTAACAAGGCACCAGAAATTACAACCACAGAATCAGCCCTCTCGATGGTGCAACGTCCTCCTCACTAACATATGGTTTTTGGTGCCAAAATGTGCCGAGCTGTCTCACAGACTAGTCAAGGTACAGCCTGACATAGTCATACACATGGAATCATCCCTGACAAAGATAACCAGACACCACCATCACCATCCCTAGATATCGAGAGTGTGGTGCTGGAAAAGCACAACAGTCAGGCAGCATCCGAGGAGAAGGAGAATCGACGTTTCGAGCCTAAGCCCTTCATCAGCCTGACCTGTTGCGCTTTTCCAGCACCAGACTCTTGACTCTGATCTCCAGCATCTGCAGTCTTCACTTTCACCTGAAATCTCTGGATATGTCCTGTCCCACCGGCAGGACAGACCAGGCAGAGGTGGTGGCACAGTGGTGTACAGACAGGGAGGATTTGCCCTCGGAGCACTCAGCATTGGCTCCGGAGTCCAGGATGTCTCATGGCTCCTGTTGATTACCACGTCCCGTCCTCTCTTGGCTGATGGATCAGTTCTGCTTCATGTTGAACAACATTTGGAGGAAGCACTGAGGCAATAAAATGCAGTCAAACGTACTCTGGGTACAGGATTTCTATATCCACAATCGAGACTAGCTCTGCAACAGAATTACTGACTGAGCTGCAGGTCCTAAAGGATATAGCTGCTCAACTGAGTCTACAGCGGGTGGGGAGGGAACCAACAAGAGAGAAAAACAAGAGTGATCTCATTGTTATGAATTGACCAGCGGCAGATACATCTGGCCATGACAGTATCAGTAAGCGCGACCATCACACATTCCTTTTGGAGACACAAGACTTGGCTTAAAGTTGAGAAAAAGCTCCATTGTGTTGAATGACACTATCACCGTTCTAAATGGGACAGACTTCGAAGAGATGGACGATCTCAAACTGGGTATCTCTGAGGCACTATGGGACATCAACAGCAGCAGAACTGTAATCTGTAATCTCATGGCTTTGTAAATCCTGCACTCACCCATCACAATGTACAGGAAAGGAGGGCATGCCATGAGCAGCACCAGGCAGACCTAAAAATGAAGTGCCAACCTGTTGAAGCTATCAAACAGGACTATCTGCACATCAAACAGCATCAGCAGCAAATGATAGAGCTAAGTGATCCTACATCCAATGGAACAGATCAGAGCTCTGCAGTTCTGCCACACCCAGTTGTGAACGGTGATGGACAATTAAACAACTCACTGGAGGAAGCATCACAGATATCCCCACCCTTACTGATGGAGGGGCCTCACACACCCATGCACCAGATAAGATGACAGCATTTGCAGCAATCTTCAGCCAGAAGTGCAAAGTGGGATGATCCATCTCAGCCTTCTCCAGTGGTTTCTAACATCACAGATGTGAATTTTCAGCCAGTTCGATTCAGTTTGAATAACATCAAGAAATGGTTAAGTAGTGCAATGGTTACGGGCCCTGCAAATATTCTGGCAATAATACTGATGGCTTGTGCTCCAGAACTTGCCACCCACCAAGTCACGTACCCCTCCAGCACTGGCACCTATCTACAATGTGGAACATTGCCCAGGGATGTTCAACACAAAAACACAGGGCAATCCAACCCAGCCAATTTCCCTCTATCAGTCCACACTCGATCAGCAGTAAAGTGATGAAAGTAGTCATCAACAGGGCAACCAAGCAGCAGCTGCTCAGCAACAGCCAGCTGAGCGACACTCATTTAGGCTCCACCAGGGCCACTCAGTTCCCGATTGTGTTACCGCCCTGATTCACAATCTGGCCACCAGCTGAATCCCAGAGGCGAGGTGAGGGTGACAGCCCAGTCCCACTCCAAGATCACTAATTCTAGCTGATTCCACCCTCATCTCAGCTCATTTACTAAAACTCTCATCCACCTTGTGTTATCTCCAGACTTCATTTTCCAAACACACTCAAGGCCAGCTTCCCACATTCAACCTCACTGTAATATCAAGAAAGTCTAAATTTCTGCTTGTTGATTTATCAAAAGGCTCCTAATTATAATCAACATACAGCCATAGAGAGGTACTGCAAGGAAACAGACCCTTCGGTCCAACCCATCCATGCCGACCAGATACCCCAACCCAATCTAGTCTCACCTGGCCAATATCCCTCAATTTAAAATTCTCACCCTTGATTTAATTCCTGGCTGTGATAATCCCTAGCTCCCTGCACCACACACACTTTGAGACCTCGACAACCTATTTTCTTCGAGACTCCCAACCATTTGTTAATTCATTACTTCACCTGTGTGGCTGTTTCTACAGTTGCTGAAGCAGCATGGTCTGAAATTTGCAGCCAAAACCTCTCAGGTCTGCTTTCCACCTTTAAGACATCCCTCAAAATCTGCTTTTTGACAGTGCTTTTGGTCACCTGACCTAATATCTCCATCTCTGACGTAATGTCTAAAGTTCTCAATAACATTTTTGTGAAATTATAAGCATGATAATAAAAATACAAACTGTTGTTGATTTGGACATTATTTTCAAATCATCACTGTTGCTGAGTGAATAATCGATAATGCCACTTACCCAACCACATTGTAAGGAGCACCTTCACCACACAAACTGCAGCTGTACAAGAAAGTCAAACATCACCCTCTCCACAAGCAACAGGGCTTTGGCATTAATCACTGGTATCTGTGGAAGGAGAAACACAGTTGATGTTTCAGGGAGAGCAAAATGGATTACAGGGAATGAAAATGGTACAGAATTTGATATTCAGAAATGGAAGGAAAATACACTTGCATGTTGGAAAAAAGAATTCTTGACTGTCAAAAGTATTCAAGAAAAAAGTAATCTGATAATAGAGCAGTACATGGTCAGGGGCCGGGCTGCAGTGAAAAACTCATTTACAAAGGGTCTATAAAAGTAATAATACAGGAGTAAACAGACCAAAAATACACCCATGGTTCGAGACTGAGGAAGCTAGATCTGACAAAGTGGTTATGAGGGAGCCCAGAGGTGAATCAGAGCAGTATTGGCTGCTATGATCCCAATGACTCTGTACTAGACAAAAGGCTGCACATGCGCCTGGCTGCACCTTGCCCCCTACAAAGATGGCGGCTCCGACCGTGTCCAGTGAATCGTTGTCCCGAATAAAGATGGCGGCGCTCACTCAGACCTGCAGCCGCGCTGAGGCAACTCTCTATTTACTGCAAACACGGGACTGGGACGTTCAAATTTATGTTTTCCGTCGTGCACAATTTGTTTGTAAAACTTCTCCGCTCATAGCAACACAGTTTTTATCCCATTTCCCTGTTTATTTCTTTCCTTACCGTATCCTTTCTCTCCATAACTTCCCGAGCATTCATTACAGCGAATCTGCGCCGCGCGCAAGGGTGATCACATGGTTTAGTTTAGCTCCGCCCTTCATTCACTTTGATTGGTTGGAGGACCAACCTCCCCTAGGTCCTCCAGATCCGCCCACCGACCTTTCATTGGTCCAGTACTGACATCAATCACCCGCGGGTCATTTGTTGGCTAGAGCATGCGCAGTGCGTCCTGCTTAACTAATATGTTGGGTAATGTGATGAGTTTACTGAGGGTCAGAATTCCCTTTGTGTGAGCTCTGCAGTAGATTTCCTTTATTCATGGAGGGAATTGCCTTCCCACTCATGACTGTATA
The DNA here is from genome assembly GCF_047496795.1 of Chiloscyllium punctatum. NCBI lineage: Eukaryota > Metazoa > Chordata > Chondrichthyes > Orectolobiformes > Hemiscylliidae > Chiloscyllium > Chiloscyllium punctatum. The sequence goes on along the minus strand of NC_092772.1, from coordinate 66,762,808 downwards.
GCTGTAATTGATGAATCAATGCCATCTGAATCAGTACATAAACAACTCATTTTCACTGCTTTTCACAACATCTTCTTTAGCACATTGTATCACACTCTTCTTTGAAAACAAAAAAAACATGAAACGGAGCCTCAAGGAGCAGGCGTAGGGCATTCATTCCCTTCAGCTTGTTCCCCCATTCTATCAGATCATGGCTTGGCCAACCCAGACCTCAACACTTCTTTTATGCTTGATCCGCATAGCCCTCAACTGCTCAATATTTCAAAAGTATATCTGCCCTCTTTTAAAATAATTTGAGATAGAATCACAGATTCCCTACTATGTGGAAACAGGCCCTTCAGCCCAACAAGCCAGAACAACCCTCCAAAGAGTAACCCAACCATTCCCCTCCCACATTTAACTTTCACAAGTTTTTGGGCGAGAAAATTCTAGCCATTATCTGAGAAAAAAAATCTTTACTTTTCCTAAAATGAATGTTCCCTTATGTAATGTCCCCTGGTTTGAGACTTCACTGGTGCTAAAAGATCTAGTCAACATCTACCCTGTCAAGCTCCTCAGAATCTTGTTTCCATAAGATCACTTCTGCTTATCTATTCTTGATAGGCCAACCCTTTCGTCCTCAAAGCAGCTAAGTGAATCTTTTTTGAATGGTCTCCGATGTTAGTTTATTCTTTATTAAATATGGGAGCTAACATTGTATACAGTACTCCAAGTGAGGACTCAGCAACAGCCAGTGGAGTTAACCAATCCTCAGTCCAATCTAATACATTACCCTGATACCATGAGCTCCTAAATTGTGCAATTAACTTTTATGTAGCACCTTATCATTTACATTTTTAAAATCCAAATACAGAGCATCATTGGATTGCCCTTTATCAGTCCTGCTTGTTCTCTCCTCAATGAACTGTCATAAATTTGTCAAATATAGTTTCTCTTTCACAAAACCCAGTCTACCATGTTTAATGATAAGCTTTTCTAAATATCCTGCAATTTCTTTCTTTAATATTTGACTCTGTAGATTATTTCAGTAAATGTGCTAAGTACGATTCCCCTCTCTTAAATCCATGCAGACTCTGTCCAATCCTGTCTCTGTTCAGTAAGAAATTTGACTGTTCTCCAATATAGTTAGTAAATGTATCTGTATTTATTTTTAAAAACTGATTACTTACAAATGCTGGACCCATGCAATATCAATGAATTAGTGACTCTGAATTGGGGTTATAATTTTTTTTGTTAGTTCCTTTTCATACTGTGTTATGCAGACAGCACCAAGTGATCACTCTTAATTGTGAGGAACTTTGAAAATAATATATTTTAAAAATGACATCCCAAAATGCTGCCTCATTAGTGTGCAAGGAGGATTTGCATTCAATAGTTTGCAGATGAAATTGAACAGATTTTTGCTGCATTTTGGCCAGACTGCAGGTTACACCAAAGTGGCAACTCTGTTGTCAAATTCTTACTTGACACTGCCCGAGGCGATACTGATGGGACTTCACTTTGCCATTCTTGTTCACCAGCTTTATTTCCAGGTTTAATCGTGTAATCATTCTAGAGCTTGTAATTTTAGACAACTTCTCTTTTAGGAACATATGTAAGTATCATACTGAAATGTTGCACTGAATGGTACCAAATCTGAAATTAGTCTCTAATCTGACCCTTCTACAAATGTATTGGCATAAGTCTATGCCAGTTATTTTTCTGAAGCCTATGATTCCTGATGAAGGGCTTATGACCGAAACATCAACTCTCCTGCTTCTCGGATGCTGCCTGACTTGCTGTGCTTTTCCAGCATGACACTTTCCGACTCTAATGTCCAGCTTCTTTGGTCATCACTTTCTCCTTTGATAAACAAAAATTATTCTTGGTTTAATCTTCTCAAAAGTGCAATAGGAACCAATTCATGAAATTCAGATATCGCACATTTACCTTAACTATGTGAAGTCTAAATTATTCTAGTAATTGAAACCGTGCTGACAAACTTGTGCAGTATCAGTGCCTCACCTTTACAGTGTTCCCAGATATCACGCAGCTGCAGTATTTTGTTTTGCACTCAGCTATATGATGTTCTCACTTGTTTCTTTGTGAAAGATTACAAAATTAACTTGGATGAATGAACTTATGATTTCTTTAACCAATGTTGGGAGAAAAAAATGTCAGTATTTCAAGTGCTGATAAAGTAAAATAAACTGATAATCAGTAGAAAGGGTTTAAGATGGATATGGAACAAATGCTGACAAATGGGACTAGATTAATTTTGGATATCTGGTCAGCATGGTCAAGTTGGACTGAAGGGTCAGATTTTGTGTTGTACAACTGCGACTTCATTCTCACAATTATTCAAGAAGTTAAATACTTCGAGGAGGAAAAGGAGAATTTATGCAGAGAATGCACTTGAAATGATGATTGAGGTATATCAAACTCACATTGTTTCATGACCTTTTCCTCTGGATTCTTCAATGAACAAACTTGTTTTGTTATCTGAATAAATATGTATCATGTGATTTGTTCGCACAAAATATTTCATTAGGATCTGGTGAACTATTAAGAAGTGTTCACGTTTAAAATTTAGGTAGCGTGATTGTTAAGCAAGAAAAAGGTTGGCGTTTTACTCCCACTGAATCATTGCTCTATAAAAGGTAACAAGCTTTTTATCTGTTCTGGGCACTGAATATATGGAAGTCAATTCTGAAGGAAAAAATCCTCGTCGGTAATGTTCCCACAGATGTGGAGTAATTGCTTCTGGTCACTCTTCAGGTTATAGAGGCTCAGAAAGAAATGAGTTGGCCAAAGTTAGGAACATCATTTGGATGGACTATGCTCATTGGGGAAACTTGCAGGATCTGTCGAAGAAACACGTGTTTCAGAGTGTATGCAATAAACCTGAACATTGTTATTTTTTTCACAGAGTTTGTGACCCGACTGGAGCAGCAATGAAGCTCGTATTGTTTTTTAAATTTCCGAGCTTGCCAAATTATTGTTGGTAAATGCAGGTGACTTTATCAAAGCACATTTCACACTCCCCAGCCAGGAATTTGGTCCCAATTCTGTCAGTCCATCCATTCCTATGGATAACAGGTATTTTAAATGTGAGCACTCCATTTAACTATTTGAATTGAATACTTCAGTGGTTACATCCTCTTGGATTCTTAATTTCAAATTACTCAATGTGATTTTTTGTCCCCCCTGAATTTGCCAAGCACTGGGCAGTTCTGGAATATTGTAAAACATTTACAATAGATGCATTTACACTATTGAAGGCAACCTGGCAGATTTGAATACCATTCAGGTAGTCAACAATAATACATAAGTAACTTTATGAATTGCTTACTGTACACCAACAACACAAGCCAAGTATTAGTGAGACCACAGATTGTCTCCCAAGGATTCCCAAATCTAAACAGTGCATTCCAGATATGCTCACTAACACCATCTGGGAGCAGTCTCCCAAAGTGCTCCCAGAACTTAGAAAGCACATACACTACCCTCCAAAGATAAATCTGCTGTCACAGGCTTCACTCTTATTGAATACAATGGCATTCATTATCCAGTTCTTTAACGTGACAAATGAGCTTACAAACAATTTATAAAATACTTTAAATCCTGAAGAAATGTGATGTCAGCCCTTTGTAGAAGTGAATGGAAAGTGTGATGTTTGCTTGAACGTTGGCTCTATGTATCAGACTGATCTGAACCTTTAGCAAGATGTGGGATGTTTCCCACACACTTTGTTTAAAAAAGGAAAGATTATGCTCTGAGATTTAAATGTTCGATCAGGTTTAATAAAAACCCTTCCAAAAATTGAGTTTGACTTCAGCTCCTTTAAAGAGACATGCTCTTGGCCTTCAATTTTGTGACATGTGATCATTCTTTGGTAAAGGTGGCTGTGTGTAACACTGCAGGATGTTGTGCTGAAGTGCCTCATTGGGTGGAGGAGCTTTATTACTGGTGTAACTTGGCTAATTTTGAGATGGAATATTATTGTGAGTTAAATCTTGTTTTTAAACCGAGACGTGCTTGTGTAACTCAAGTGTAGAAACTATGCTCATGTTTGCAATGAACCTTTCACTTTTGGAGATTAGTATTTTTCCAATCTGTTTTGTAAATAAAGTTCACTATAGAAAGCACAGTGCTGGAGAACATCAGGTCCAGCAGCATCTCTGAGGGGAATAAAACATTGTAAGCTCCAAGTCTCATGACCTTTTGTCCGTTCAGATGAAGAGTCAGTGAACTTCAAATGTAACATTTTTTTCACTTCACAGATACCCTCAGAACTGCTGAGTTTCTCCAGCACTTTGTTTCTGTGGTTGAGATCTCCAGCACGTACAGTTTATTTTTTTGTTATAGATCCTGTGATTTGACTTGGGGAGCGAGGGGCTGCAACTGTGACCAACGAGGATAAAACTCCCTAACCACGGAAAACAAACTGGTTTTTTATACTTTGCAAAACACGACTGTAAATAAGAAATGCAACTTTACTAAGTGTAAGAAGGCATACCACCTGCCTTGTCTCAAACTTGCTACTCATCTTTGAGGACTAACCTGTCAGAATTGTGTTTGCTCCCTTCCTTTGAGATCACAGTCCACAAATGTCCCAGTTCCAATTCCTGGGCCGGGCCCGGTTACCACATTGCAGTGGGTTGGGGAGCTTTGTGTCAGCCTGAAGTTTTTGTTAAGAGCAACATTGCAGGTTGAAGTTGACGGTTTTGCCTAATATTGTGTAATCAAACTTGGAGGAAATCCTTCCGAATGTATTGATTAACTGGGCTGAGCTTGTTTACATGCAGCCCTGTTAGTAGTGCTGTAATATTCTCAATTAATAATCACACAACACCAGGTTATAGTCCATCAGGTTTATTTGGAAGCACACTAGCTTTCAGAGCACCGCTCCTTCATCAGGTGATTGTGGAGGGCACAATTCTAAGGCACGGAATTTGTAGCAAACATTTACAGTGTGATGTAACTGAAATTATCCATTGAAAAATACCTTGATTGTCTGTTCAGTCTTTCATTTGTTCGAATACCATGATAGTTTCACTTCTTTCATGTGTAAATTACAAATCCTTTTTTTTAAAGTTGCATTCCTGACAGTGGCCCACCAAATCACTCATTGTATTAGTCACTGCACAGACTCAACAAAGAAATGAAACTGGATGGACCACATTGTATTTTCTCGTGCACTGGAAAATACAACCACACAATCAGCCCTCTTGACCCTGCAACTTCTGTCTCACTGTGGTCCAACAGCAGCAGCAGAACTGTACTCCAGCCCAATCTGAAATCTCATGGCCTGGTATATCCCCCACTCAACCATTAACATCAAGTCAGGGGAATCAACCCTAGTTCAATGGAGAGTTCCGCAGGGCATGCCAGGAGCAATACCAGGCATACCTAAAAATGTGGTGCCAACCTGGTGAAGCTACAGTGCAAGCAACACCTAATAGAACTATGTGATCAAACAACCAATGGATCAGATCTGAGTTCTGCCACACCTAGTCAGGAATGGTGATAGACAATTAAACAACTCACTGCAGGAAGCATCACAATATCCCTACCCTTACTAATGGAGGAGCCTCACACATTCATGCAACAGATAAGACAACAGCATTTTCAGCAATCTTCAGCCAGCAGTGCCAAGTGGATGAGCCTTCTCTATTGGTCCCTGACTTCACAGATGTGAATTGAATTGGTTGAAAACTCATTTCAAATCAGATCAAGAAATTGACAAGTAGTGTAAAGGCTATGGGCCCTGCCGCATTGTGGCAATAATACTGATGGCTGTGCTCCAGAACTTGCTGTAAATGTGTAGCTGGAAAAGCACAGCAGGTCAGGCAGCATCCAAGGAGGAGGAGAATCGATGTTTTGGGCATGAGCCCTTCTTCAGGAATGAGTTCCTGAATGCTGCCTGACCTGCTGCTCTTTTCCAGCAACACATTTTCAGCTCTGATCTCCAGCACCTGCAGTCCTCACTTTCTCCTCCAGAACTTGCTGCCCACCAAGACAAGTTGTGCTCCAGCACTGGCATCTGGGAAACATTTCCAAATGTCAGTAGTGTTGTTCAACATAAAAACGCAGGACACATTCAACCCAGCCAATTTCCCTCCATCAGTCCACACTCCCTCAGCAGTGAAGTGTTGGAAGTTGTCATCGATAGTGCTGTCAAGCACATGCTTACAATAACCTGCTCAGTGACACCCAGTTTGTGTTCTGCCAGGGCCAATCAGCTTCTGAGCTTGTAACAGACTTGATTCACAAACTGACAAACAGCTGAATACCACAGCTGAGGGCAACAGCCCAGTCCCACTCCAAGACCACTATTTCGACTTCATTGATATCACCTGACCTCACCACAGTCTCAGCTCATTTACTGAAACTCTCTTTCATTATCTAAACCCACTCCTGACCAGCATCCCACAATCACCCTCCCTATAATCTTCAGAATATTGAGAACTCTACCGCCCAAGTATTCACTTGTACCTGCTGATCCATCAAAATGCTCCCATTTATAAGCAACAGCAATTTACTTTCACACCCTTGACTTAATTCCTGGCTGTAATCATTCCTATCTTCCTGCACCACACACCCTTTCACATCTCAACAACTCATTTTAGTTCAGACTCTCAATGATGTGTTTATTTTTGGGTTCAGCTGTGTGACTGTTTCTATAGATTCCAAGGCAAAATGGTCTGGAATTCCTACCATCTAAGATCTGCTTTCTTCCTTGAAGTCATTCCTGAAAAATTGCTTATTTGGTAATGGTTTTGGTCACCGGATATAATATTCTCCATCTGTGGTCTTATGTCAAAAGTTCTCAATATTTTTGTGAAATTAAAAATGTGTTGATTTGTACAGATATCTTCTACTCTTCACTATCTCTGAGTGAATAATCTGTAATATCTCCTACCCAACCACGTCGTGGGAGCACCTTCACCATACAAACTGCAGCAGTACAAATAAGTCAAACATCATCTTCTCAACAGGCAAGAGAGCTTTGGCCTTGATCACTGGTATCTGTGGAAGGAGAAATACACATCATGTTTCAGGGAGTGCAATATGATTTATAGGGAATGAAAATGGTGCAGAATTTGACTGGCAGAAATGGAAGGAAAATCCACTCACTTATTGGAAAAAAGAACTCTTGACTGTCAAAGATATTGTGGAAAAAATAACCTGATAATGGGGCATATGGTCAGGAGCCGGGCAGCAGTGGACAATTCATTTACAAAGAGGTCTGTGAACGTAATAGTAAAATACTACACAGAGCAAAAATACACACGAGAGACTGAGGAAGCTAACAAACAAGTGGACATCAAAGAGCCCAGAGATGAATCAGAGCAATGTTCACTTTTATGATCCCACAGTCAGAGATGTCCAGCACAGAAACAGACTCTTCAGTCCAACCCATCTGTGCCAACCAAGTATTCTAACCTAACGTATTCGCATTTGCCAGCACTTGGCCAACATCCCTCTGAACACTTCCTATTCAAATGCCTTTGAAATGTTACAATTTTAGTTGCCCTTTAGGCTCCTTTTAAATTCCCCTCCACCCCCCACCCTAAACCTCTATCCTCTAGTTCTATGCTCCACCAACCCTTGTCTAGTTACGGTATCCATGTCCCTCACGATTTTTGTAAGCCTCTAAAACATCACACCTCAGCCTATAACACTGCAGCGAAAATGGCCCCAGCCTATCATGCCTCTCCCTGCAACTCAAATCCTCCAACGCTGGCAACATCCTTGAAAATCAATTCTCAAACCTTTCAAGTTTCAGTGCCTCCTTCTGAAAGGAGGGAGACCAGAACCGCACACAATATTCCAAAAGTGACCTAACCAATGTCCTGTCCAGCTCCTTTACTCAATGCTCTGACCAATAATGGGAAGCATACGAAATGCCTTTTTCGCTATCCTATCGACCTGCGACGCTACTTTCAAGGAACTATGAACCTGCATTCCAAGGTCTCTTTGTTCAGCAAGACTCTCCATGACCTTACAATTCAATGTGTGAGTCCTGCTCTGATTTGCTTTTCTAAAATGCAGCACCTCACATTTATCTAAATTAAACCCTATCTGGCACTCCTAGCCCATTGTTCCATCCGATCAATATCCCATTGTACTCTGAAATACCCGTTATCACTGTCCACAATACCTCCAATTTTGGTGTCACCTGCAAACTTACTAACTATACCGCCTCTGTTCACATCCAAATCATTTAAACGAATGACAAAACAAATCCAGAAAAAAATCCATTTCTCTGGGTGTGAATATGCTCTGTGTAAATCCTGCCCTATGACTGTCTACCAGAGAAGGCTGCACATGCCTCCCGCTGAACTTTGCCCCCTACAAAGCTGGCGGCTGCACGAGTCCAGTGAATCGTTGCCCCGAATAAAGATGGTGGCGCTTACTCGAGTCAATCGCGAGATGAGGCATTGTCCCGTTTACTGCAAAAACGGGACTAAGTTTCAAATTTGTATTTTCCGATGTGCACCAAATGACTATGAACCCTCTCAACCCATACCAACACCATTTCCCTCCCGCTTGCTGCTGTTTATTTCTATCTTTACCAACGGCTCTCCGTCCACACATCCCGAACCGACCGCGAGGATGATCACGTGGTATAGTCTACTCCCGCCCCTCATTCATCCTGATTGATCGGAGGACCAACTGCCCCGCCAGGTCCTCCAGCGCCGTCCCTGCCTTTCCATTGGTCCGCCTCTGACATCAATCACCTGGGACCCATTGTTGGCTGGAGCATACGGATTGCGTCGTGGCTTTTGTTGCTGGTCATGAGTTACAAGAGTTAAAAATGACACAACAGCATCTCAAAACCACCTGATGAAGAAGCTTCCAAATAATCCTGTTGACCAATAACCTGGTGTTCTGTGAATTTTACTTTTGTCCATCCCAATCCAACACCAACACCTCCAAGTCACGAATGAGGGAGGGATGTATAACAGAAGAACTAGGAACAGGAGAAGGCCTTCCTGCCCTTCGAGCCTGCTCTGCCATTCAATAAGATCATGGCTGATCATTTCGTGGACACAGAACCATTTACCCACGTTCTCACTGTGTCCATTAATTAATTACGTTTTTAAAAATCTAACCTAGCTTTAAAAACATTTACTGAACTAGCATCAACTACTTCCCTGGGCAATGAATTCCATCGAGGTCAAGAAGTTCCTGCTCAATTCAGTCTTAAATTTGCTGCCTCTAATCTTGCGATGATGCTCTCTTGTCCTTGCTTCACCTGCCAGTGGAAACATCTCTCTATTTCTATTTTATCCATTCCATTCATTATTTTATATCTTTCCATTCTTCTGAATTCCAATGAATATAATCCCAATCTACTCAGTCTCTCTTAAGCCAGACCCCTCAACTCTGGGATCAACCTAATTAACCTCCTCTGCACCCTCTCTCGTGCCAGTACATCCTTTCTCAAGTAAGACGACAAAAACTACATGCAGTACTCCAGGGGTGGTCTCACCAGCACTCAAATACAGCTGGAACATAACCTCTGCCTTTAAACACATTCCTTTCAGCAACGAAGGACAAAATTCCATTTGCTTTCTGAACTGATTGTTGTACCTGGTGACCAACCTTCATGCAGAAGGATGCTCAGGTCACTCTGCAGAGCAAATGATGCAACTTTTTAACATTCAAGTGATTTTATTTTTAAATGTTACTACAACCAAAGAGTATAAACTTTATACTTACAAACATTCTATTTAATTTGACAGACCATTACCCACTCACTCAAATGTATCTTTGTTGCTCTGCAAAGTTTCACAGTCCTCCGCTCACTTTGTCCTGCTAATCATCTTGGTGTCACATGCAAACTTTGACACCCTACATGTAGTTCCAACTCCAAATCATCTGTATCAGTTGTAAATAATTGCAGTCCCAACACTGATCCCTGAGGCACACGACGTGTCAATGATTGTCAGCAAGAATAATACTCATTTGTCCCCAACAGTTTGCTTCCTATTAGTTTACCAATCTTCTATCCATGCTAATACTCTACCGCTAACGCCATGCACCCTTATATTGTGCAACAGCCTCTTGCACAGCACCTTGTTGATGGTCTTTTGGAAATCCAGGAACACTACATCCACTGGGTCTCCGTTGTCCACCTTGCTTGAAATGTCTTCATAGAATTCCAAAAGATTGGTCAAGCATGACCTGCCCTTCATGAACCCATACTGCATCTGTACAATGGACAATTTCTATCGAGATTCCCTGTTATTTCTTCCTTGATAATAGACCCAAGCATCTTTCCCACTACAGAGAATAAACTAACTGGTATATAATTCCCCACTTTTTGTCCACCTCCTTTTTAAAACAGTGGTGTCACTTTTGCTGTTTTCCAATCTGCTGGGACTGCCACAGAGTCCAGTGAATTTTAGAAAATTACTGCCAGTGCATTTGCTATTTTTCCTGGCATCTCTTTTCGTACCCTGGGAGGCATTCCATCAAGGTCAGGAGACTTTTCTATCATTAGCTCAATTACCTCCAAACAGTCCAAAACTAGCTGTTCCGTAATAATGATAGTTTCCAAATCCTCACCTACCTTTGTCTCTTTGCTAGTTACCGGAAAGATATTAGCATCCTCCACTGTGATATCCCATAACTAAATGCTTCTCATTTTCCAAAGGACCAACATTTACTTTAGCCATTCTTTTCTCATTATATATATTTATATAAACTTTTGCTCTCTGTCTTTATAGTCTGTGCTAGTTTATTTTTCTCATGTTCTATATTACTTTTCTTTATAGCTCTTTTGTGGCTTTCAGTTGACCTTTACCATTTTCCCAGTTCTAGTTTCATGCTGTTTTTGGCCACTTTGTACACCTTCTCTTTCAAATTTGATTTTCCAGAATAGCAACCCGATTCTCCAAGCATTTCACATACTCTTTCTTCTTGCGACAGCACTCTCGAGCTGCTTCCCTGTTTTTCATGAGGCAGATTTCACATTTATGAGTGGTTTCTTCAGCATTCTGGGACTGGCTTTGCAGGACTGGTGAAGATGCCATAACCATTCCCTGGCCAGCAGTGGAGTTAGGAGTTTTACGGATCTTATAGGTTTGGACATCTTCAGCAGCACCTCGTACAAGCACTTGGCTGCCTGGCACAGAAGGGCTTATGCCCAAAACGTCGATTCTCCTGTTCCTTGGATGCTGCCTGATTCCTGAAGAAGGGCTTATGCCCGAAACGTCGATTCTCCTGTTCCTTGGATGCTACCTGACCTGCTGCGCTTTTCCAGCAACACATTTTCAACAAAGATTTGCTGTCCATCAGGGCTCTGTGCATACTGTACAATGGCTGCTCCAACCTTGGCTGTAGCTGCGTTGGTCATTGTTAGTGTCTGGAGTCCTTGCACTCCATCTGAACCATTGCTGGCCAGCTGAATTGCTCCCCCGCTGTGTGATAGCAATGAATTGTCTGCTGATAGTCTGATAGATGGGTGTCTGCATCGTCATTGTAGTAACAGTTGAGACAGACTCTTCTTCTGATTTTTCCTCATCAATTTCTTGGTACACCAGGGGATCAGAAGAAAGTTTATTCAGGATTTTCCTGAATGAAGGCCGTCTCGATAGAATTTCTCTATGTTTCTGAGAGCCAGTTATGCTATCCACAGATTGCTTGGAGTCCTCACATTCAGATATAGTAGAGATCTGAACAGTCTGAACTGGAGGGGACTGTATGACTGAGGACTGAGCTGCTTGGATAACTCCTTGCACTTGAACAGTCTGCCCATTCGGCAAATGCACTGAAGTTACTGCTGGACATGTCGTTGATTGGATCCCAGGCATGGTTACCTGCGTGGTCATGTTATATATTAATTATCCAGATGAAGGGACTGGGGGCATTCTAGCGAAGTTTGCCAATGATACGAAGTTAGATGGACAGGCAGTTAGTACTGAGGAGAGTGGTCCAGGAAATGGCTGATGAAATTCAACGTGAACAAATGCGAGGTCTTGCACTTTGGAAAAAAGAATACAAGCATGGACTACCTTGTAAACGGTGAGAAAATTCATAAAGCCAAAGTACAAAGGGATCTGGGAGTGCTAGTCGAGGATTCTCTAAAGGTAAACATGCAGGTTGAGTCCATGATTAAGAAAGCGAATGCAATGTTGTCATTTCTCTCAAGAGGGTTGGAATATAAAAGCAGCGATGCGCTACTGAGATTTTACAAAGCTCTGGTTAGGCCCCATTTGGCGTACTGTGTCCAGTTTTGGTCCCCATACCTCAGGAAGGACATACTGGCACTGGAGCGTGTCCAGCGGAGATTCACATGGATGATCCCTGGAATGACAGGTTTAGCATATGAGGATAGGCTGAGGATCCTGGGATTGTATTCATTGGAGTTTAGAAGGTTAAGGGGAGATCTAATAGAAACTTACAAGATAATACATGTTTTGGAAAGGGTGGATGCTAGGAAATTGTTTCCGTTAGGTGAGGAGATTAGGACCGGTGGGCACAGCCTTAGAATTAGAGGGGGTAAATTCAGAAAAGTAATGTGGAGACATTTCTTCAGCCAGAGAGTTGTGGGCCTGTGGAATTCATTGCCACGGAGTGCAGTGGAGGCTGGGACGCTAAATGTCTTCAAGGCAGAGATTGATATATTCTTGATGTCACAAGGAATTAAGGGCTACGGGGAGAATGCGGGTGAGTGGAGTTGAAATGCCCATCAGCCATGATTAAATGGCGGAGTGGACTCAATGGGCCAAATGGCCTTACTTCCACTCCTATGTCTTATGTTCTTAGGGTCTAATTTGATCACTTTCCTTAGATACCCATTGCCGAGTATACCTTTTCATACAGTCCTTCCTTTTCACTGGAATATATCTTTGCTGAGCACTTTGTAAAATGTCTTTGAAAATCTTCCACTGCTCATCAACTTCCCACCATAAAATTTTTGTTTACAGTCTACATTATCCAGATTCTCTCTCATTCAATTGTAGTTCCCAGTGTTCAAGCACAGGACCCAGTTATTAGATTTTATCTTCACACTCTCCATATGTATTCTAATTCAACCATACGGTGATCGCTTCTTCCCAGGGGATCCCTAAGTCTGAAGTCATTAATTATTCCTACCTCATTGCACAGGGCCAGATCTTGGATAGCTTGCTCCCTTGTCAGTTCCATTTCATACTGTTCAAGAAAACTATCATGACACTTAGTGAACTCCTCAAGGCTACCTTGACTGAGCTGGTTTGACCAATCTACATGTAGATTAAAATCACCGACGATAATAGCTGTACCATTTGTACAGGCATTAGTTATTTATTTGTTTATTGCCCATGCCAATGTGATGTAATTATTTGGTGGCCTATACATTGCGCCTATCAGTGACTTTCTTGTTAGAATTTTGACTACATCATTCCTGTTTCTCCTAATGTATGGCAATAACAACTTCTTGCATTGTATGGAACTTTCACAATGGCAAATCTCCTAAGGTGCTTCATGGATGATCAAAACACTGATTAAAGAGAATGTTTTTAAAATACATCTTAAAAGGAAGATAGAGAAGGTTAGGGAGGCTATTCCACAGACTTCTGCCCTTGACAGCTCCAACTGTGGAATGATACAGGTGGGGTGGGTTGGAAAGGGAATGTGCAAAGGGGAAATGGAAAAGTGCAAGCAGTGCATAAAGTCTTAAGGATAGAGGAGGTTCCAGACTGAGTCTGTCATGGAGTTTGAAGCACTGCAACAGGTTCATGCATGTCATGACTATGGTGCTAAAAGAGATTTCTGCTGTCTTAAACAGAGTGACGGATCTTGTATTGTGGGCTGATGAAATGACAGTGATCTCTACCAAACATGTACGAGGTAGAGTCAGGGCAGTAATGAGATGCTGCAGCAGGAGGGGAACAAGTAACTCCATCCAAAACCCTACTCTTTCTCACCCATTTTTAACTCCAAAACCAAATGAGTTCTAGAAAAGCACCTTTATATCCCACCACAACACTTTACCCCACAATCGTGGTATATGTGCACAAGGAGGAGTGGACCAGACTGTATTGGGACCCTGAAACACTTGGTAAAGACTAAAATCATCTGACTATTGAGAGCACCACCACATTGTATGGGTTTTCTATTGTTTTTACTCGGTTCCTGACTTCCCTTATTTTCCCTCATGAACCTGTTCAAAGTTGTTTTTACACACACCTGCACTACCTGTGAATTGAACGCCGGTCTCTCAGTCCAAGATTCGGGATATTTTCCCTGCATCACAAGGCATCGACTCCAACTTCCCTTGTCCCTTAATGTTTCTGTTGCTTAACTGCACCTGAATCACCTCTGCTTTTGGAAGGAAGGGGCGGAACTGAAGGACCGAGCAGCGGCCGGTCCTCCAACCAGAGTGAGTGAGGAGCGGGCCCAATGCATTCTCTGGAGTGAACGCTTCAGGATTGGTCAGAAAGCCAACTGCTTTGCAGGATTGATCAGTGTCACGGCATAGCGGAGCATTAAACACCTCTCATAAACCAATGTGAGGTTTTAAAGAAATAGTTCAGATGTAAATCTGACAATGAACATATTTCCAATCGATTTACACAACTCGACTAACAAACTTATTTTCAAACTCCCAGAACGATTGGTAATTTACATACCTGGCTGGTATGGTTAAGTTGGACCAAACAACCTATTTGCATATTAACCATCTCAATGACTGTAACTCACAGAGCAATTGTTAATGTCGAATATTTCCCCCGTGATTCTGTGTAGATATGAATATTCTCTATGAACTCACTGACAACCTCCGACGCACGCGCAGTTTGGTTTCTATGAAGAGCATGCGCAGTGTCCCATTAACCAGGACACGGCGAGTCATGGAACAGCTTTCTCCGGGTGCGGCTACGATCGGCTTCAGAGCGAGGCGTGTGGGAGACTCACTGGGAGAAAGGAGCGGAGAGAATTCAAAAGACGCGGATATAGGTGAAAAAAATCCGAAAAAGACCCTCCAGACCCGTATAAGGAGATGATGGTCTCTGTCTGGAAAGCGGCCCAGGGTCACGGCCGCCATTTGTTTGAGGGAAAAGGGAGCGCGGGCCTCATTTTGAGAAGGTCAATGAGCAGGAGGGCGGGGCTATCGGGGTCGAGGACAATCGGAGGAAAGACCCACCTGAGATCACTTCACTAAAGACATGAATGCACCCGGTGGATTTTTCTTAACATCAGCAATTGTTTAATACTCTCAGGTTTTTAATTACATCTTTTTTTGAAGCATTTACTTCACATTCAATCATTTGCAATGGTGGGATTTGAACCTGTGTCCAGTGAACATTTGCTGAGTTTCTGGATAAATTGTCTCACAATAATACCACTAGGCCATCACTTCGCCTGCTCAGAGGTTGCGCATCCCAGTGCAACATAAATCAAAACCCTTTCTTCCTGCACAATTGTTTGATCTTGCACTCTGGTGATATCACTTTGTATCTCTCCATGTGGTATCCCTCACTGTGTGAGTCTAATCGCTGCCTCTGTCAATGTACCTCGCTCTTGCAACTACTCCAGATCATGAGCCAACAGAATTCTCCACTCCAGATAGACGATGGAGACTGGGATGTTCCAGATTTCTGTGGGACTCAGTGCCATTTGACATGTGTAGCCCTCACTGCATCAGTCTAATTTCCCATTCTGTTTATCTGTCTGTAGGTACTCAGGAAGGTCCTGATCTGATAGATTTCCCAGCTGCTGGGTGTCTCATCCATCCCTCATTGAAGATGGTTTGTCAGCCAGAGAGACACAGGGCAGGGAGATCTGGAGCCTTCAATAAATCCTGCAGTGGGGTAAGATCACTCACAGTGCACAAAGCAGAGAGCAATGAGAGGGCTCCAAACATCAGTTAACAGGACATGACTTACCTGTAGTGCTGAAGGGGGAGCACAGTATAGACACACCCCAGGTTCAGTCACCGCCTTTGTAAGTTTTGTTGTACATCGGGAGTGTCACAGTTATCAATCCAAGCCTGTGCTGTCTTAGTGAGCATCAGTACAAAAGAGGGGAAAGCAGACCTTCCACGAGAGGGTGGGAATGCTGTCTGGGAATGTTCTGTTCTGTGTTCCCTCTCCCACACTGTATCTATGGCTTGTCTTGTGGATCAGTGTCTTTAATCATTCTAATGCCAAAAACAGTTCCTATCTCTGTACTTTCCTCCCCTCTCACCAATCACTTCACACATTTGAAACCTGCTCCAGTCCAGACTACCATTCATACCTCTCTAACTTACTTCAGTCTCGACAACATGTCTTGTCACGATAGTCCACTCCCCCAATAACCCAAGACATAGGGTCTGTTTCTGTGCTGCATGACTCTTTGGCCGAAGTCATCAATGCTGTCCAGGTTTCCTGAACTGAATGAGTTGCATTTCCCTGCGTTTGGCCCATGGCCCTTCAAACCTTCTCCCCTCCACGTTCCTGCCCAAATGTCTTTTCCATGTTGTAATTGTTCTTGTTTCTCCCATGTGCCCCTGGCAGTCCATTCCGTATATGAACCGTCCTCTGTGGAAAATGTTGCCCCTCAGCTCCCTACGTGAATCTTTGCTCTCGGTCACTCCTCAGGCCTTACCCATTCTGCTGTGGGACACAACCCCTCCCCGGTACAGATTCCCCGCGGGCTTACCTATCCCGCTGTGGGAAACAATACCGCTCCAGTACTGAATCTTTCGGGCCTTACCCTTCTTGAAGTGGGACACAACACCTCCCTGGTACAGACTCCCCTTGGTACATACCCATCCTGCTGTGGGACACAACCCCTCCCCGGTGCAGACTGCCCTTTAGGCCTTAACCATCTTGAAGTGGGACACAATCCCTCACCGGTACAGATGACCCTCGGGCCGAACCCATTCTTCTGTGGGACACAACACCTCCCTGATACAGACTCCCCTTTGGCTTTACCAATCCTGCTGTGGGACTGAACTCCTTACTGGTAAAGTCTAATCTTGAGCCATGCCCATCCTGCTGTTGGACACAACCCCACTTGGGTACAGTTTTCCCTCTGGCCTTACCTATCCTGCTGTGGAACACATTCCATCCCCAGTACAGACTGTCCTCGGGCCTTACCCATCTTGCTGTGGGACCGAACTCCTCCCCGGTACAGTCTACTCTTGAGCCTTACCCATCCTACATTGGGACGCATACTCTCCCCGGTACAGATTACCCTTTGACCTTAACCATCCTGCAGTGGGACATGACCCATCCCCGATACAGACTCCCCTCGGGCGTTCCACATCCTGCTGTGGGACACAACCCCTCCCTGGTGCAGATTCCCCTCGGGCCTTACCCATCCTGCTGTGAGACACAACCCCTCCCTGGTGCAGATTCCCCTCGGGCCTTACCCATCCTGCTGTGAGACACAACCCCTCCCTGGTGCAGATTCCCCTCGGGCCTTACCCATCCTGCTGTGGGACACATCCCCTCCGTGGTACAGACTGTCCTCGGGCCTTACCCATCTTGCTGTGGGACACAACCCCTCCCCGGTACAGTCTACCCTTGAGCCTTACCTGTCCTGCTTTGGATCGCACACCCTCCTCGGTACAGACTCCCCTTGGGCCTCACCCGTCCTGCTGTGAGACACAACCCCTCCCCGGTACAGACTCTCGACTGGCCTTAACCATCCTGCTGTGGGGCACAACCCCTGCCTGGTGCAATCTCCTCTGGGGCCTTACCTATCCTGCTGTGGGACTCAACCACTCCCCACTACAGACTCCCCTTGGGCTTTCCCCATCTTGCTGTGGGACACAACCCCTCATGGTACAGAGACCCCTTGGGCCTTACCCACCCTGCTGTGGGACACAACCCATGCCTGGTGCAATGTCCTCTCGGGCCTTACCTATCCTGCTGTGGGACACAACCACTCCCCAGTACAGACTCCCCTCAGGCCTTGCTGTGGGACAGGTTGACAATTGTATTGAATAGAATCCCTCCAGTGTGGAAACAGGTCCCTGGTCCAGCAACTCCACACCGACCCATGATACATACACTGCTCAAAATAGCTTCAAAATACATAGAAACAGTGATCACTGAATTGGTTAAAAACTCCGCAGTTACATTGGGCAGTTTAAAAGTCTCGCTGTATTGGTGATATGTTCCTTTTCTTCAAACAGGTACCATTTTTATTAAAGCAGCAGATGTTCATGTGAGACTCTCTGTTAAACTAGAATCTGTTCTGTTCTCTGTGTAACAGGCTGTTGTGTGCGATGGACTGTCACTAACAGTGTAATTGACCTGTGAGTCCTTGATCAGGTTTCCTTTGTCTGTAAATCTAGTGATCAGTGAACTACACATCCGCTCTTCTCAGCGAAAACAAAGAATCATTTCTCAACGAGAAAACGGCACATCACAAAGCTATTTCATGGATTTCTGGCACACCCCACCGACCAGTATATCTGGTAAGTCTGTTTCCTGAATAGTTCTGTACTCGATCTGTAACTCTGACAGTATCTGTATTGCTTGTCAGTTGGTGGAGAATTCAGCCTCTTTGTTCTGAGCTGTTGTGATGCAGGCGGTGGCTTCATTCTGGCTCTGCCAAGCTTGTTTTCTCCCTCTGCTGTGATTCTGGGAGATTCCTTTCTGCAGATTAGAATATTCAGTGACTGAACATTGAATGATTTTGACTCTAACAGAGCAGTGGCCTTGTTTTCAGCTAATTATTCACTTTCCATTTCCTGGTTGTGTTGAATGTTACAGAAACAGGCTCTGAGCAATGTTTCCATTCACTTGTGTTGGAGTCACTGACAGCCACATGGTCAGTCAGTTTCAGGCTGATGGATCAGTTTCTCTGTCCTATTAGATGGTGGTCACTTGCTCAGTTTCCGATGGCTCACCTGAGCGTCAGTCCATCAGCTGCTGAAACTCTTCATCCACCATTTGTTCCCTCTCACTATGACTACTCCAATACAGTCCCAGCTTGTCTCCCACATTCACCTCCACATACTCATGATCACCTCGGATTCTACTGTCTGTGTCCTTACAGCAAGTCACGTAGGTCATCCAACTCCATTTCACACTGCTGTACATTACATTCAGTCCAAATGTCATTTCAGAATTCCATTCATTGTGTTTAAAAACATCCCTGATCTTGTCCTGTCCAAACATCCAGGTTCCATCAGGTAGGTGGGTGTCCGCGTGGTTAGGTTGGCGCAACAGCAGGACACTGAGGATCGTACAGGGGATAAAGATGGGGTTGAATGCTGGATATTTAAGGAGAGAGAGCTGGTGTATTGTTGGGAATAACTTCTCAGGGGAGTAGCACAGTGGTAGACAGGCCTATAGCACCAGAACTCAATGGCCTGAGTTATTGGGAGAGGTTGGAAAAGCTGGGACATTTTTCTTCGGGGCACAGGAGACATAAGGGAGATCTTCTCGAAATGTATATGATCATGAGAGGCATGGATAGTGTGAATGCATTCAGTCTTTTTCCCAGGGTTGAAGAATTGAGGACTAGAGGGCATCAGTTTAAGTTTAGAGGGGAAAGAATAAAAGGGAATGTTAGCAGCAACTTTTTTTACACAGATGCTGATTCTCATACGGAATGAGCTGTCAGTGGAAGTGGCTGAGGCAGGTACATTAACAACATTTAAAAGGCATTTGGACAAATACATGGGTAGGAAAGGATTAGAAGGATGTGGGGCATGGGTAGGGAAATGGGGTTGCCATGGATGGACATTATGGTTGCCAGAGATCAGTCTGGCACCGAGGGCCTCTCTCTGTGCTGTAGGACTCTATGACTCTGCTGTAGAACAAGGTCGGGCAAAATCCAAGGGAGCGAAAATAGGAGGAGAGCCGCTAGTTGGGGGCATAGACAGGTGTTACTGTGGCTGCGTCCGAGACTCCAGGATGGGGTGTTGTATCCCTGGTGCCTGGATCAAGGACATCTCTGAGCATTTGCATGAAATTCTGAATTGGGAGAATGGGAGGTCAGAGGTCATGGTGCACATTGCTACCAACGACATGGGTAGAAAGAGGGATGAGATCCTGAGCAGTAAGCACAGGAAGTAGGGGGAACGATTGAAAAGCAGGACCTTGAGGGTAGTAATCACTGCGTTACCACCAGTCCCATGTGCTTGTGAGATTAGGAATTGAAAGATAGCAGAGATGAATGCATGGCTGAAGAGCTGGTACAGGGGGAGTGTTTCAGGATCTTGGAACATTCGAACCTCTTCTGGAGCAGGGGTGACCTGAACTAGAGGGGAACCGATATCCTCACAGGGAGACTCACTCCTGTTACATGTGAGGGTTTAAACTAGAATGGCAAGGGCATGAGAACCACAGCAGCAGGGCAGCACATTGGGGGTGTTGTGGATGAGGAAGGAAGGAAGGAAGGAAGATGTAAAAGAGTCAATCAGAAAGGGAATACAGAGAAATGAACACCATAGTACGAATGGGCTGAAGTGTGTTAATTTCAACACAAGGAGCAACGTAGCTAAGGTAGATAAACTCCGATCCGATATTGTGGCCATTCCAGAAATGTGGTTGGGAGAAGCACAGGCCTGGCTGCTCAACACTTCAGGGTTTCATTGTTTCAGAATGAGCCTGGCCGGGTGACTGACCTTTTAGTGGGAGACCATTTTGGAAACAGTGATCACAACTTAAGTTTTTTTTTAAGGTAGCTACGAATAAGGATACGGACAGGACCCTGAGGGATGTTTCTAAATTATGGGATTGAAAATGATGGCAGTATTAGACAGGAGCTCGGCAGTGTTAACTGGGAGCAGCTGTCATCAGACCATGCCACATTGGGCACATGGAAGTTAGTTAAAGGCTTTCTGATCGGGGTTCATGACCAGCATGTTTCAGGAGGGAGGAGAAACAAGGCTGGCAATGTAAGGGCTCCTTGGATAACGAGGGAGGCTGGGAATTTAGTCAGAAGGGAGAAAAAAACAAGCCTATGCAAATTTTGGGAAGCTAGAATTGGCATGGCATGTGAGAAATGTGTAAAACAAAAGCTCAAAGGAACCCAAACAGGGAATGAGCAGAGCAAGGAGGGGCCCTGCCCTTCGCAAGTAGGGTTAAAGTGAATCCCAAATTGTTCTCGAGATAATTACCCACAAGAGGATATGAACATGGATCGTTACAGTACAGTACAGGCCTTTTGGCCCCTCAGTGTTGCACCGACCTGTGAAAATAATCTGATGCCTATCTAACCGACACCCTTCCAATATTACCCATATGGATGTCCAATGCCCATTTAAATGCCCTTTGCGTCGGCGATTCTACTACTGTTGCAGGCAGGCGTTCCACGTGCCTACTGCTCTCTGAGTGAGAAAGTACCCCTAATATCTGTCCTTAATCTATCCCCCCTCAATTTAAAGCTATGTCCTCTCATGTTAGCCTTCACCATTCGCGGAAAAATTAGCTACCCGATCTAACCCTCTGATTATCTTATACATCTCAATTAAGTCACCTCTCAACCTTCTTCTCTCCAACTAAAATAGCCTCCATTCCCTCAGCCTTTCCTTGTAAGACCTTCCTTTCATACCAGGCCATATCCCAGTAAATCTCCTCTGAACCCTTTCCACAGCTTCCACATAACTAGGAAGAAGGTCAGGCCAGTCAAGTCTAAAGGAAGGAACTTGTGCTTGAAGTCACTGGAAGTGGGCGAGATCCTAAATAATTACTTTGCATCGGCATTCACCCAGGAAAAGGATATAGAGGATACTGAGATTTGTGTGGAGCAGGCTAATGTGCTTGGGCAATTTTGAGGTCGAGAAAAAAGCGTTGGATTTCTTGAAGAGCATTAACGTGGATTAATCCCGAGGGCCAGATGGTAACTACCCCAGGTTATTGAGAGAGGCAAGACAGGAGGTTTTTGGGGCCCTGGCCAAGATTTTTGAGTCCTCGCTAGCCACTGGAAAGGTCGTCGAGGACTGGTGTTCCTCTCTTCAAGAAGGGAAATAGGGACAATCCAGGAAATTATAGCCCGGTGAGTCTCATCTCAGTGGTTGGGAAGCTTTGGACAGAATTCTTATGGATAGGATTTATGCGCATTTGGGAAAGAATGGCCTAATTGGGGACAGTCAGCGCAGCGTCATGAGATGCACAGGGTTAACGGTCAAAATGTTCTACCCAGAGCTGAAATATCTTTACTATGGAACATGCATTTAAGGTGAAAGAGGGAGAGCTCAAAGGAGATGTGAGGGCTAATATGTTTTCCTCAGAGAGTGGTAGGAATCTGGAACATGCTGCCAGGGATGGTATAGGAGGCAGATATGAGAGGGGTGTTGAAGGGGTTTTTGGGTAAGCATGTGGATATGCAAGGATGTGGAACAAAGATAGGCAGAAAGGATGAGTTTAATTTGGTGTCACATTCAGCACAACATTATGGGCTGAAGGGCCCGTTCCTGTGCTGTACTTTGTTGTGTTTCTTTTGTTACAACATGACGGTGAACCCCTCTGTTAATTAAACCAAACACCCAGAAAAGTTCACCTCACCACGTAATCTGTTAAAGTCTGAGTGACAGAAAACTCACAAATTCCACTATTTAAAGAAAATAGCATCAAATTATTTTTAACTTGAAAAGTGAATATTAAACAACTAATCATAAATCTAAGCTCCCTTTTTCTCTTCACTGTTTATTATCTGCCTCCAGCTATATAACAATATGTTATTTCAATAAGACACTTATTAAAATTACATCAACTTAATTTCAAAACTACATAGCGGCTCTTGTCTTTTGTGTCTTTCTTCGTCTGTCTGAGGATCTCCCTGGGCCGTTGTCTTCTTTTATTCTGAGTATGTTTCATATGAAAATGTACCCTTTGATTGAGAGACTTTCCTAATTTCTTGGCGAGCAAGATGTTAACTCTCCCAGACAGCAGTTACTCTCTGACAAATTTTTAAAATGTCTGCATTTTATTTGCCCCCAACAGATCATCTCATTGGCTTGATGCTGGCAAAACAATAAATACAAATTCGATTGGGTTTTGGAATCTTGGGGTATAATTTAAACTGATAGATTAAATTTGAATTATTGTCAAAACAGCAACCAACTCAGGTCTATATTTCACAGTCAAATGTTACATTTGTTTGCTTTCCCAGTGCACTCTGGGATTGCTGGCCAGTCATATACGGTACACAGGTAGTTATAAGCTCTCAGTTCAGAAGAGTGTTCTCTCCCTCTTAAAGATACAGTACACACCTTCAACTTTATAACACTTTGAGCATTATCTTATCAGCAAGTTCATTTATTAAAGTGACAAGCAGCAGATTGTTTACATGACGTTTTTGGCTTCACATTTCAATTTCAACATAGAACAATGGCTTGTGTTTGTGAGAAGATCATGTTGCTGTGTGCAACAGACTATCACTAATAAGATTATGCTCCCGATAACACAGATTTCCTTTGTCTGTAAATTCTGCATGAAGTGATTTGAACACCTGGAAAGGGATTTGGTTTTCCAATGTGATTTCCATCAATGCACTTATTGGAACCTCAGGCAGACAGACGGACACAGATGGTTGCAAATTTGTTTTCCTCACTGAAGGAAGCACACATTGCCATCAGAGTGTTTGTAACAGAGGGGCACCGGCTTATTCCTGGTTCTGGAGATTGTTGACTAAGTGGGTGAGATTCAGAGATCCTGTACTGCATGTGATAAGAGGTGTTTTCATTGAACTGGACATTATGACCAAAGAGATTGGCAGGATTGATGTTGGCAGCTGTCTCTGCTGATAGGAATCTAGAACAATGGGTCACAGTCTCCGAAATGGAGAGCAGCCTGAGTGACTGAGATAAGGAGAAATGACTTCACTCAAACACCCGGGAATCTGTGATCATTTCCACTTCAAGAACGGAATCACTGACTACATTCCAGAGAATAATTTGCAATGTTTGCAATACAAAGTGGATCAAAAGATGTTGCAGAAACTGGGTGAGTTCTGAAAAGTTAACGATGATGCTACTAAAATGAACACAAATGCTGTGGCTGCTGAAAATTTGAAACAGACTGGCAGGTAATGTAGAGAGAGAGAAGCAGAGTTAATGTTTTCCATTTGATAAGATTAGATTATTTACAGTATGGAAACAGGCCCTTCGTCCCAACAAGTCCACACTGACCCATCGAAGCGCAACCCACCCAGACCCATTCTCCTACATCTAACACGACAGCTAATTCAGCATGGCCAATTCAGCTAACCTGCACATCTTTGTGACTGTGGGAAGAAACCTGAGCACCTGGAGGAAACCCATGCAGACACAGGGAGAATGTGCAAACTCCACCCAGTCAGTCGCCTGAGGCGGGAAATGAACCCAGGTCTCTGGCACTGTGAGGCAGCAGTGCTAACCACTGTGCCACCGTGCTGCCTACAAACTTTTAATCAGAACAAAAAATGTTATTAAGCTGCAGTCAGGCTCCTGGGGCTTAATGGTATCGTCTGTCTGTGTTGCTAAAGGTTTTTTTGGGAGAAACAATCCTCTCATTTGCTTGACTGTGGCGCTGTGATTGTGCTATTGAAACAGCAAGGACTATTTTTCTATGTCTCATTGATGTCTGGGTGTAAATTAGGGTCCATTGTTCATCGCTGACTCTGGAGGTAGTTCTGATACGTGGGAATATTCAATTTAAAATGTTGATCTTGCAAAACAGGAATATTTTCTCCCAGACAGGGAATCAGACGTCCATTACTGATCCTCACTGACCATGACAGGACTCAAACCGAGAGATTTATTTTTGTGACTGACACAGTCAGATGTGGTATACACTAGCTCACACAGTCCTGTCCTTCCACACACCCCAGTTTCTGGACTCTGAATCAGAGGATCTCGATGGAGAAACACTTCCAGCCATTGGGACAATTCAGGACATACCCACTATACACATTCTCCCTCAGGCTGGATCCCTGAAAGGTGGTCTGTCAGGATCATAATGGATATTTCTTTAATATTTGCTCAGTGAATTCCCAGAACAGAGAGATTGATTGGAGGCCCAGATTGTCAGCTTGAAGAGTAGTCACTGCTTTGATGTAG
Organism: Chiloscyllium punctatum; assembly: GCF_047496795.1. Taxonomy (NCBI): domain Eukaryota; kingdom Metazoa; phylum Chordata; class Chondrichthyes; order Orectolobiformes; family Hemiscylliidae; genus Chiloscyllium; species Chiloscyllium punctatum. The sequence continues at coordinate 66,737,844 of NC_092772.1, read as the reverse complement.
GGAATGGAAGGGTATCATTTGGATTGTTCATTTCACCCATTTGTAGAGGAGGCTATAGCTTTCATTTGTGAGTGGGAGCTTGAGAGAAGCTGATTGGTTGTGGGGATGTTTACACAAACTTTCAGGAACGGATTAATACACCAGAGGAATGTGTCAGTGTTTCCAGGGGGATCCGAGGTGGGGGGGGAAAATGTGTCAATGTGTACAGGGGGCTCTCAGGGGCTGGGTGGGATGTACATCAATTTACAGAGGGCTCCTGTCCCCCCACCCACTCCCAACCGCGTCCAACGCTGCTCCCATCAACCACGTCTGACACCATCCCCCCAACCCCGCCCCCACAACGCCGTACCCCCAACCCCGTGCAACGACGTCCCCGCCCAACCCCGTGTAACGCCATTCGCCACAACCCCGTTCCCCCAACTCCGTACCCGCCTAAACCCGTTTCCCCCCCCAACCCCGTGCAACACTCCCCCCAACCCCGTTCCCCCAACACCGTGCAACGCCAGTCCCCCAACCCTGTGCAAACCCATTCCCCCCAACCCCGTACCAGTCCAACCCCGTGCAACGCCGTTCCTGCCCAAACCCATTCCCACAACCCCGTGCAACCCCACTCAACCCCGTCCCCAACCCTGTGCAATGCCCCTCCCCCAACTGTGTTCCCTCAACCTCGTGCAACGCCGTCCCCCAACCCGTGCAACCCCGTCCCCAACCCAAACCTGTTTCCCCTCAACCCCGTCCCCCCAACCCCGTGCAACACCGTTCCCCCTAACCCAGAGTAAAGCTGTCCCCCCAACCGTGTCCCCCCACCCAGTGCAATGCCGTTCCCTCCCCAAACCAGTCCCACGCCATTTTCCCCCAACCCCGTGCAACACCGTTCCCTCCCAAAACCGTTCCCCAAACCCATTCAACACCGTCCCCCCAACCCCGAGCAACGCCGTTCCTCCCCACCCCATGTAGCACCGTCCCCCCAACCCCGTGCAACGCGATTCCTCCAACCCCGTGCAACGCGGGTTCCCCCCCAACCCCGTGCAACGCGGGTTCCCCCCCAACCCCGTGCAACGCGGGTTCCCCCCCAACCCCGTGCAACGCGGTTCCCCCCCAACCCCGTGCAACGCCATTCGTGTGTGTGAGAGAATCCCAGAGTGTGTGTGTGTGTGTGTGTGTGTTTCCCAGAGTGTGTGAGAGAGAGCCAATCCCAGAGTGTGTGTGAGTGGGACGGAATTCCAGAGTATGCGTGCGAGTTTCCCAGAGCGTGTGTTGAGAGAGGGAATCCCAGCGCGTGTGTCAGACTTGGAATCCCAGAGAGTCCCAGAGTGTGTGAGAGAGAGTGAATACCAGAGTATGAATGAGAGAATCCCAAAGTATGCGTGCGAGTTTCCCAGAGTGTGTATGTGAGAGGGAATGCCAGAGTGAGTGTTGAGAGAGGGAATCCCAGAGTGTGTGCGGGTTTCCACTAGTGTGTGAGAGAGATGGAGTCCCAGAGAGTCCCAGAGTGTGTGTGTGAGAGAACCCCAGAGTGTGTGTGAGAGTCGAATCCCAGAGTGTGTGCGAGTTGCACAGAGTGTTTATGAGAGAGAGAATCCCAGAGTGTGTGTGAGAGAGGGCATCCCAGAGAGTCCCAGAGTGTGTGTGTGTGAGAGAATCCCAGAGTGTGTGTGTGTGAGAGAATCCCAGAGAGTTCCAGAGTGTGTGTGAGAGATGGAATCCACGAGTATGTGTGTGAGAGGGAGGCCCAGGGTGTGTGTGTGTGTGTGTGAGAGAGGGAGTCCCAGAGAGTGTGTGATAGAGGGAATCCAAGAGTGTATGAATCCGAGGGAGAGAGAAAATCTGAGGGAGTCCCAGCGCGCGTGAGAGCGTGGGAGTCCCAGCGCGCCCCAGTGTGTAAGAGAGAGAGCCAATCCCAGCACGCCCCAGAGTATGTGAGAGGGAGAGCCAATCCCAGCGCGCCCCAGAGTATGTGAGAGGGAGAGCCAATCCCAGTGAGCCCCAGAGTATGTGAGAGGGAGAGCCAATCCCAGCGAGCCCCAGAGTATGTGAGAGGGAGTCCCCGAGTGTGTGGGAGAGAAGGAATCCCAGAGAGTCCCAGAGTGTGTATCAGAGAATCCCAGAGTGTGTGTGAGAGAGGAAATCCCAGAGTGTGTGTGAGAGAATCCCAGAGTGTGCGTGAGAGAGGGCATCCCAGAGAATCCCAGAGTGTGTTTGTGTGCGAGAATCTGAGTGTGTGTGTGTGTGTGAGAGGGAATCCCAGAGAGTCACCGAGAGTGTGTGATAGAGGGAATCCAAGAGTGTGTGTGAGAGAGAGAGAATCCGAGAGAGTCCCAGAGTGTGTGAGAGAGAGGGAATCCCAGATGTGTGTGTGTGAGTGGGAATCCCAGCGTGTGTGTGTGTGTGTGAGTGGGAATCCCAGCGTGTGTGTGTGTGTGAGTGGGAATCCCAGCGTGTGTGTGTGTGTGTGAGTGGGAATCCCAGTGTGTGTGTGAGTGGCAATCCCAGGGTGTGTGTGTGTGTGTGTGTGTGTGTGTGTGAGTGGGAATCCCAGCGTGTGTGTGAGTGGGAATCCCAGCGTGTGTGTGTGTGTGTGTGTGAGAGAGAGTGGGAATCCCAGCGTGTGTGTGTGAGTGCGAATCCCAGTGTGTGTGTGTGTGAGAGTGGGAATCCCAGCATGTGCGTGTGTGTGTGTGTGAGTGGGAATCCCAGCGTGTGTGTGTGTGTGAGTGGGAATCCCAGTGTGTGTGTGAGTGGGAATCCCAGTGTGTGTGTGAGTGGGAATCCCAGTGTGTGTGTGTGAGTGGGAATCCCAGTGTGTGTGTGAGTGGGAATCCCAGGGTGTGTGTGTGTGTGTGTGTGTGTGAGTGGGAATCCCAGTGTGTGTGAGTGGGAATCCCAGTGTGTGTGAGTGGGAATCCCAGTGTGTGTGTGTGTGTGTGTGTGTGTGTGTGTGAGAGAGTGGGAATCCCAGTGTGTGTGTGTGTGTGAGAGTGGGAATCCCAGTGTGTGTGTGTGTGAGAGAGTGGGAATCCCAGCGTGTGTGTGTGTGTGTGTGTGTGTGTGTGTGAGAGTGGGAATCCCAGCGTGTGTGTGTGTGAGAGTGGGAATCCCAGTGTGTGTGTGAGTGGGAATCCCAGGGTGTGTGAGTGGGAATCCCAGTGTGTGTGAGTGGGAATCCCAGCGTGTGTGTGTGTGTGTGAGAGTGGGAATCCCAGTGTGTGTGTGTGAGAGTGGGAATCCCAGCGTGTGTTTGTGTGTGTGTGTGTGTGTGAGTGGGAATCCCAGCGTGTGTGTGTGTGTGAGTGGGAATCCCAGTGTGTGTGTGTGTGTGTGTGTGAGTGGGAATCCCAGCGTGTGTGTGTGTGAGTGGGAATCCCAGCGTGTGTGTATGTGTGTGAGTGGGAATCCCAGTGTGTGTGTGTGTGTGTGTGTGAGTGGGAATCCCAGCGTGTGTGTATGTGTGTGAGTGGGAATCCCAGCGTGTGTGTGTGTGTGTGTGTGTGTGTGTGTGTGTGAGAGTGGGAATCCCAGCGTGTGTGTGTGTGTGTGTGTGTGTGTGTGTGAGAGAGTGGGAATCCCAGCGTGTGTGTGTGTGGGAATCCCAGTGTGTGTGTGAGTGGGAATCCCAGCGTGTGTGTATGTGTGAGTGGGAATCCCAGCGTGTGTGTGTGTGAGTGGGAATCCCAGCGTGTCCCAGAGTGTAAGAGAGAGAGCCAATCCCAGAGTTTGTGATAGAGGGAATCCCAGTGTGTGTGTGTGTGTGTTTCCCAGAGTGTGTGTGACAGAGGGAATCCCAGATGTTGTGAGAGGGGGAATCCTAGAGAGTCCCAGCGAGTGTGTGAGAGAGGCAATCTCAGCGAGTGTGTGAGAGAGGGAATCCCAGAGAGTGTGTGAGAGAGAGAGGGAATCCCAGAGAGTCCCAGAATGTGTGTGTGAGCGGGTCCCAGAGTGTGTGAGAGAGAGGGAATCCCAGAGTATGAATGAGAGAATCCCAAAGTATGCATGCAAGTTTCCCAGAGTGTGTGTTAGAGAGGGAATCCCAGAGAGTCCCAGAGTGTGTATGAGAGAATCCCAGAGTGTGTGTGAGACTTTGCCGAGTGTGTGTAAGAGATGGAATCCCAGAGTGTGTGAGAAAGATGTAATCCCAGAGTGTGTGTGAGAGAGGAAACCCCAGAGTGTGTGTGAGAGTGGGAATCCCAGAGAGTCCCAGAGTGTGTGTGAGAGTGGGAATCCCAGAGAGTCCCAGAGTGTGTGTGAGAGAGGGAATCCCAGAGTGTGTAAGGAAATCCCACAGTGAGTAAGAGAGAGTCCCAGAGTAAGTGAGAGAGTCCCAGAAGCCTATGGTGTTTAAGGGAATCCCAAATGTAAGAGAGATTCCCTGAGTGTGCCAGAGTATGCGAGAGAATTCCAGTGTGTGTAAGAGAATCACAGTGTCCCAGAGTGTGTCTGTGAGTGTCCCAGATTGTGTGTGAGAGAGAGAGGGGATCCCAGAGGGTCCCAGAGTGTGTGTGAGAGTGGGAATCCCAGAGGGTGTCTGAGAGAGGGAATCCCAGATTGTGTGTGAGAGAGGGAATTCCAGCGAGTCCCTGTGTGTGAGAGGGAATCCCAGAGTATGTGTGAGAGTGTCCCAGAGTGGGAATCCCAGAGTGTGTGAGAGAGAGGGAATCCCAGAGTGTGTGTGTGAGAGGGAATTCCAGAGAGTTCCAGGTTGTGCGTGAGAGAGAGGGTATCCCAGAGTGTGTGTGATTGAGGGAATCCAAGAGTGTGTGTGAGACAGAGAGAGAATCCGAGAGAGTGGGAATCCCAGAGTGTGTGAGAGAGGAAACCCCAGAGTGTGTGTGTGAGAGTGGGAATCCCAGAGTGTGTGTGTGAGAGAGGGCATCCCAGAGTGTGTGTGAGGGAGGGCATCCCAGAGTGTGTGTGTGAGAGAGGGCATCCCAGAGAGCCCCAGAGTGTGTGTGAGAGAGGGCATCCCAGAGTGTGTGTGTGAGAGAGGGCATCCCAGAGTGTGTGTGACAGAGGGCACCCCAGAGTGTGTGTGTGAGAGAGGGCATCCCAGAGAGCCCCAGAGTGTGTGTGAGAGAGGGCACCCCAGAGTGTGTGTGTGAGAGAGGGCATTCCAGAGAGCCCCAGAGTGTGTGAGAGGGAGGGAATCCCAGAGTGTGTGTGTGAGAGCGAATCCCAGAGAGCCCCAGAGTGTGTGTGAGAGAGGGCACCCCAGAGTGTGTGTGTGAGAGAGGGAATCCCAGAGTGTGTGTGAGGGAGGGCATCCCAGAGTGTGTGTGAGGGAGGGCATCCCAGAGTGTGTGTGAGAGAGGGCACCCCAGAGAGCCCGAGAGTGTGTGTGTGAGAGCGAATCCCAGAGAGCCCCAGAGTGTGTGTGAGAGAGGGCATCCCAGAGTGTGTGTGAGAGAGGGCATCCCAGAGAGCCCGAGAGTGTGTGTGAGGGAGGGCATCCCAGAGTGTGTGTGTGAGGGAGGGCATCCCAGAGTGTGTGTGTGTGTGTGTGTGAGGGAGGGCATCCCAGAGTGTGTGTGTGTGTGTGTGAGGGAGGGCATCCCAGTGTGTGTGTGTGTGTGTGAGGGAGGGCATCCCAGAGTGTGTGTGTGTGTGTGAGGGAGGGCATCCCAGAGTGTGTGTGTGTGTGTGAGGGAGGGCATCCCAGAGTGTGTGTGTGTGTGTGAGGGAGGGCATCCCAGAGTGTGTGTGTGTGTGAGGGAGGGCATCCCAGAGTGTGTGTGTGTGTGAGGGAGGGCATCCCAGAGTGTGTGTGTGTGTGAGGGAGGGCATCCCAGAGTGTGTGTGTGTGTGAGGGAGGGCATCCCAGAGTGTGTGTGTGTGTGAGGGAGGGCATCCCAGAGTGTGTGTGTGTGTGAGGGAGGGCATCCCAGAGTGTGTGTGTGTGTGAGGGAGGGCATCCCAGAGTGTGTGTGTGTGTGAGGGAGGGCATCCCAGAGTGTGTGTGTGTGTGAGGGAGGGCATCCCAGAGTGTGTGTGTGTGTGAGGGAGGGCATCCCAGAGTGTGTGTGTGTGTGAGGGAGGGCATCCCAGAGTGTGTGTGTGTGTGAGGGAGGGCATCCCAGAGTGTGTGTGTGTGTGTGTGTGAGGGAGGGCATCCCAGAGTGTGTGTGTGTGTGAGGGAGGGCATCCCAGAGAGCCCCAGAGTGTGTGTGAGGGAGGGCATCCCAGAGAGCCCCAGAGTGTGTGTGAGGGAGGGCATCCCAGAGAGCCCCAGAGTGTGTGTGAGGGCGGGCACCCCAGGGAGTGTGTGTGTGAGGGCGGGCACCCCAGGGAGTGTGTGTGTGAGGGCGGGCACCCCAGGGAGTGTGTGTGTGAGGGCGGGCACCCCAGGGAGTGTGTTGTGATAGAAGGAATCCCCGAGTGTATGTGAGAGGGAATCCCAGAGAGTCCCCGAGAGTGTGTGCTAGAGGGAATCCAAGAGTGTGTGTGAGCGAGAGAGGATCCGAGAGAGTCCCAGATTGTGTGAGAGAGTGGGAATTCCAGTGTGTGTGCGAGTTTCCCAGAGTGTGTGTGAGAGAGGGAATCCCTGAGTGTGTGTGTGAGAGAATCCCAAAGTGTGTGAGATAGGGAATCCCATAGTATGTGAGAGAGACGGAATCCCAAAGTGTGTGTGAGAGAGGGAATCCCAAAGAGACCCAGATTGTGTTTGAGAGAATCCCAGACTGTGTGAGAGAGAGGGAATGCCAGAGTGTGTGCGTGAGCGAATCCCAGAGTATGAATGAGAGAATCCCAAGGTGTGTGTGTGAGTTTTCCAGAGTGTGTATGTGAGAGGGAATGCCAGAGTGAGTGTTGAGAGAGGGAATGCCAGAGTGAGTGTTGAGAGAGGGAATGCCAGAGAATGTGTGAGAGAGAGGGAATCCCAGAGAGTGTGAGAGAGAGAGGGAATCCCAGAGAGTGTGTGAGAGAGAGGGAATCCCAGAGTGCATGTGTGATAGTGAATCCCAGAGCGTGTGAGAGAGGGCAAATCCCAGAGCGTGTGAGAGAGAGGGAATCCCAGAGAGTCCCAGAGTGTGGGTAAGAGTGGAAATCCCAGAGTGTTTGAGGGAATTCCCAGAGTGTGTGAGAGAAACCCAGGGTGTTTGGACGAGGGTCCTAGCATCCCAGATTGTGTAAGGGAATCCCAGAGAGTCCCAGAATGTGAGAGAGGGAATTCCAGAGTGTGTGTGTGTGTGTGTGTGTGTGTGTGAGAGAGAGAGAGAATCCCAGAGTGTGTGTGTGGGTTTCCCAGAGTGTGTTTGAGAAAGGGGATCCCAGAGTGTGTGTGAGCTGAAGGGAATCTCAGAGTCCCTGAGTGTGTGTGAGAGTGGGAATCCCAAAGTGTGAGAGAAAGTTAGAATCCCTGAGTGTGTGTGAGAGAGTGGAAATCCCAGAGTGTGTGAGAGCGGGAATCCCAGAGTGTGAGAGAGAATCCCAGAGCGTGTAAGGGAATCCCACAGTGAGTAAGAGAGAGTCCCAGAGTAAGTGAGAGAGTCCCAGAAGCCTATGGTGTGTAAGGGAATCCCAAATGTAAGAGAGATTCCCTGAGTGTGCCAGAGTGTGCGAGAGAATTCCAGTGTGTGTAAGAGAATCACAGTGTCCCAGAGTGTGTCTTTGAGTGTCCCAGATTGTGTGTGAGAGAGAGAGGGGATCCCAGAGGGTCCCAGAGTGTGTGTGAGAGTGGGATTCCCAGAGGGTGTCTGAGAGAGGTAATCCCAGATTGTGCGTGAGAGAGGGAATTCCAGCGAGTCCCTGTGTGTGAGAGGGAATCCCAGAGTATGTGAGAGTGTCCCAGAGTGGGAATCCCAGAGTGTGTGAGAGAGAGGGAATTCCAGAGAGTTCCAGGTTGTGTGTGTGAGTTTTCCAGAGTATGTGTGAGAGAGGGAATCCCAGAGAGTCCCAGAGTGTGTGTGTGAGCGAATCCCAGACTCTGTGAGTGCCGGAATCCCAGAGTGTGTATGCGAGTTTCACATAGTGTGTGTGAGAGAGACTGAATCCCAGACAGTGTGTGAGAGAGGGAATCCCAGAGTGTTTGTGAGAGAGGTAGTCCCAGGGTGTGTGGGAGAGAGGGCATCCCACAGAATCCAGGAGTGTGTTTGTGTGTGAGAGAATCCCAGAATGTGTGTGTGAGAGAATCCCAGAATGTGTGTGTGAGAGGCAATCCCAGAGACCCCCAGAGTGTGTGTGAGAGAGGGAATCCCAGAGAGTGTGTGAGAGAGGGAATCCCAGAGAGTGTGTGAGAGAGGGATTCCCAGAGGGTGTGTGTGAGAGAGGGAATCCCAGAGCGTGTGAGAGAAAGGGAATCCCAGAGTATGAATGAGAGAATCCCAAAGTATGCGTGTGAGTTTCCCAGAGTGTGTATGTGAGAGGGAATTCCAGAGAGTCCCCGAGAGTGTGTGATAGAGGGACTCCAAGGGTGTGTGTAAGCGAGAGAGAATCCGGGAGAGTCCCAGATTGTGTGAGAGAGTGGGAATTCCAGTGTGTGTGCGAGTTTCCCAGAGTGTGTGTGAGAGAGGGAATCCCTGAGTGTGTGAGAGAGACGGAATCCCAGAGTGCGTGTGAGAGAGGGAATCCCAGAGAGTCCCAGAGTGTGTATGAGAGAATACCAGCATGTGTGTGAGAGTGGGAATCCCAGAATGTGTGTGAGAGAGCAGAAATCCCAAATTGTGTGTGAGAGGGAATCCCAGACTGTGTGTGAGAGTCGGAATCCCAAAGTGTGTATGAGAGGGGGAATCCCAGAGTATGAATGGGAGAATCCCAAGGCGTGTGTGCGAGTTTCCCAGAGTGTGTATGTGAGAGGGAATGCCAGAGTGAGTGTGAGAGAGAGGGAATCCCTGGGTGTGCGTGAGAGAGGGAATCCCCGGGTGTGCGTGAGAGAGGGAATCCCCGGGTGTGCGTGAGAGGGGGCATCCCCGAGTGAGCGTGAGAGGGGGCATCCCCGAGTGTGCGTGAGATTATTCCAGAGTGTGTGAGAGAGGGGGAATCCCAGAGTGTGTGAGAGAGAGAGAGAATCCAAGAGAGTCCGAGTGTGTGTGAGAGAGGGAATCCCAGAGTGTGTGTGAGAGAGGGAATCCCAGAGTGTGTGTGAGAGAGGGAATCCCAGAGTGTGTGTGAGATGGCAAATCCCAGAGTGTGTGTGAGAGAGGGAACCCCAAAGTGTGTGTGAGAGAGAGGGAGTCCCAGAGTGTGGGTAAGAGTGGCAATCCCAGAAGGTTTGAGGGAATTCCCAGAGTGTGTGAGAGAAACCCAGGGTGTGTGGGCGAGGGTCCTAGCATCCCAGATTGTGTAAGGGAATGCCAGAGAGTCCCAGAATGTGAGAGAGGGAATTCCAGTGTGTGTGTGTGTGAGAGAAAGAATCCCAGAGTGTGTGTGTGGGTTTCCCAGAGTGTGTTTGAGAGAGGGGATCCCAGAGAGTGTGTGAGCTGAAGGGAATCTCAGAGTCCCTGAGTGTGTGTGAGAGTGGGAATCCCAAAGTGAGAGAGAAAGTTAGAATCCCAGAGTGTGTGTGTGAGTTTCCCAGTGTGTTTGTGAGAGAGGGCATCCACAGAGTGTGTGTGTGAGAGGGCATCCCAGAATGTGTGTGAGAGAGGGAATCCCAGAGTGTGTGTCAGAGTGGAAATCCCAGTGTGTGTGAGAGCGGGAATCCCAGAGTGTGTAAGGAAATCCCACAGTGAGTAAGAGAGAGTCCCAGAGTAAGTGAGAGAGTCCCAGAAGCCTATGGTGTGTAAGGGTTTCCCAAATGTAAGAGAGATTCCCTGAGTGTGCCAGAGTTTGCGAGAGAATTCCAGTGTGTGTAAGAGAATCACAGTGTCCCAGAGTGTGTCTGTGAGAGTCCCAGAGTGTGTGTGAGAGAGTCAATCCCAGAGTGTGTGAGAGAAAAGGAATCCCAGATAGTCCCAGAGTGTGTGTGTAGGGAATCCCAGACATCCCAGAGTGTGTGTGAGAGAGGGAGTCCCAGATAGTCCCAGAGTGTGTGTGAGAGAGGGAATCCCAGAGTGTGTGTGAGAGAGGGAGTCCCAGAGTGTGTGTGAGAGAGGGAATCCCAGAGTGTGTGTGTGAGAGAGGGAATCCCAGATAGTCCCAGAGTGTGTGTGAGAGAGGGAGTCCCAGAGTGTGTGTGAGAGAGGGAGTCCCAGAGTGTGTGTGAGAGAGGGAATCCCAGACAGTCCCAGAGTGTGTGTGTGTGAGAGGGAATCTCAGAGAGTCCGTGCGTGAGTGTGAGAGTATCCCAGAGAGTCCGTGCGTGAGTGTGAGAGTATCCCAGAGTGAATGTGTTTGTTTCCCAGAGTGTGTGTGAGAGAGGGAATTGCAGAGTGCGTTTGAGTGAGGGAATCCCAGAGTGTGTGGGAGAGAAGGAATCCCAGAGTGCGTTTGAGTGAGGGAATCCCAGAGTGTGTGGGAGAGAAGGTGTCCCAGAGTGCGTGTGTGAGAGAATCCCAAAGTGTGTGAGAGAGGGAATCCCAGAGTATGAATTAGAGAATCCCAAAGTTTGTGTGCGAGTTTCCCAGAGTGTGTATGTGAGAGGGGATGCCAGAGTGAGTGTTGAAAGAGGGAATCCCAGAATGTGTGTGTGTGAGAGAGGGAATCCCAGAGTGTGTGAGTGAGAGAGAGAATCCCAGAGAGTCCCAGTGTGTGTGTGTGTGTGTGTGAGAGGGAATCCTAGAGTGCGTGAGAGAGAGCCAATCCTAGAGTGTGTGTGAGAGAGGGCATCCCTGAGAGTCCCAGAGTGTGTGGGATAGAGGGAGTCCCAGAGTGGGAATCGCAGAGTGTGTGTTTGTGAGGGAATCCCAGATTGTGTGTGTTTGTGAGAATCCCAGACTGTGTTTGATAGTGAATCCCAGAGTGTGTGTGAGGGAGGGAATCCCAGAGAGTCCGAGCGTGTGTGTGAGAGAATCCCAGAGTGTGTGTGTGAGTTTCCCTGATTGTGAGAGGGGCGAGCCCCAGAGTGTGTAAGAGAGGGAATCCCAGAGTGTGTGAGAGAGACGGAATCCCCAAGAGTCCCAGAGTGCGTGTGAGAGAGGGAATCCCAGGGTGCGTGTGAGAGAGGGAATCCCAGGGTGCGTGTGAGAGAGGGAATCCCAGGGTGCGTGTGAGAGAGAGCCAATCCCACAGTGTCTGTGAGAGAGGGCATCCCTGAGAGTACCATAGTGTGTGAGAGAGAATCCCAGAGTGTGTGTGTGTGTTTCCCAGCGTGTGTGAGAGAGAGGGTGTCCCCGAGTGTGGGGGAGAGAAGGAATCCCAGAGTGTGTGTGTGAGAGAGGGAATCCCAGAGTGTGAGAGAGTGGGAATCCCAGAGAGTCCCAGAGTGTGTGTGTGTGTGTGTGTGTGAGAGAGGGAATCCCAGAGAGTGTGTGAGAGAGGGAATCCCAGAGAGTGTGTGAGAGAGGGCATCCGTGAGAGTCCCAGAGTGTGTGTGTGTGTTTCCCAGAGTGTGTGAGAGAGAGGGAATCCCACAGTGTGTTTGAGAGAGGATGTCCCCGAGTGTCGGGGAAAGAAGGAATCCCAGAGTGTGTGTGTGAGAGGGAATCCCAGATAGTCCCAGAGTGTGTGTGTGTGTGTGTGTGAGAGAGAGGGAATCCTAGAGTGCGTGAGAGAGAGCCAATCCCAGAGTGTGTGTGTGAGAGGGCATCCCTGAGAGTCCCAGAATATTTGTGAGAGAATCCCAGAGTGTGTGTGTGAGAGAGGGAATCCCAGAGTGTGTGAGAGAGGGAATCCCAGGGTGAGAGTGAGAGATGGGATCTGAGTGTGTTTGCGAGTTTCCCAGAGTCTTTATGAGAGAGGGAATCCCCGCGAGTGCGTGAGAGAGGGAATCCCAGAGAGTGTGGGAGAGAGGGCATCCCTGAGAGTCCCAGAGTGTTTGTGAGAGAAACCCAGAGTGTGTGTCTGAGAGAATCCCAAAGTGTGTGAGAGAGGGAATCCCAGAGAGTGTGTGAGTGAGTGGGAATCCCAGAGAGTGTGTGCGAGAGTGGGAATCCCAGAGAGTGTGTGTGAGAGAGGGAATCCCAGAGAGTGTGTGAGAGAGAGAATCCCAGAGAGTCCTAGAGTGCGTGAGAGAGAGCCAATCCCAGAGTGTGCGTGTGAGAGGGCATCCCAGAGTGTGTGTGGAGAGGGAATCCCAGAGAGTGTGAAAGAGAGGGAATCCCAGAGTGTGTGAGAGAGAGGGAATCCCCGAGTGTGTTTGAGAGAGGGAATCCCAGAGAGTCCCAGAGTATGTGTGTGAGATAGAGGGAATCCCAGAGAGTCCAAGTGTGTGTGTGTGTGTGTGAGAGAGAGAGGGAATCCCAGAGAATCCCAGAGAGTGTGTGTGTGTTTGAGAGGGAATCCTAAAGTGTGTGTGTGAGAGAGAGAGAATCCGAGAGAGTCCCAGATTGTGTGAGAGAGTGGGAATTCCAGTGTGTTTGCGAGTTTCCCTGAGTGTGTGTGAGAGAGGGAATCCCTGAGTGTGTGTGAGAGAGGGAATCCATGAGTGTGTGTGAGAGAGGGAATCCATGAGTGTGTGTGAGAGAGGGAATCCCAGAGAGTGTGAGAGTGAGGGAATCCCAGAGAGTGTGTGAGTGAGGGAATCCCAGAGAGTGTGTGAGTGAGGGAGTCCCAGAGAGTGTGTGAGTGAGGGAGTCCCAGAGAGTGTGTGAGTGAGGGAGTCCCAGAGAGTGTGTGAGTGAGGGAGTCCCAGAGAGTGTGTGAGTGAGGGAGTCCCAGAGAGTGTGTGAGTGAGGGAGTCCCAGAGAGTGTGTGAGTGAGGGAGTCCCAGAGAGTGTGTGAGTGAGGGAGTCCCAGAGAGTGTGTGAGTGAGGGAGTCCCAGAGAGTGTGTGAGTGAGGGAGTCCCAGAGAGTGTGTGAGTGAGGGAGTCCCAGAGAGTGTGTGAGTGAGGGAGTCCCAGAGAGTGTGTGAGTGAGGGAGTCCCAGAGAGTGTGTGAGTGAGGGAGTCCCAGAGAGTGTGTGAGTGAGGGAGTCCCAGAGAGTGTGTGAGAGAGGGAGTCCCAGAGAGTGTGTGAGAGAGGGAGTCCCAGAGAGTGTGTGAGAGAGGGAGTCCCAGAGAGTGTGTGAGAGAGGGAGTCCCAGAGAGTGTGTGAGAGAGGGCATCCCAGAGAGTCCGTGCGTGTGTGAGAGTTGGAATCCCAGAGTGAGTGTGTGAGAGTTGGAATCCCAGAGTGTGTGTGCGAGTTTCACAGAGCGTTTATTAGAGAGGGAATCCCAGAGAGTCCCAGGGTGTGTGTGAGAGAGGGAATCCCAGGGTGTGTGAGGGAGAGGGAATCCCATAGTGTGTGTGAGAGAGGGCGTCCCAGAGTGTGTGTGAGGAAATCCCAGAGTGTGTGTGACAGAATTCCAGAGTTTGTGTGAGAGAGGGCAATTCCCAGAGTGTGTGAGAGAGAGAGAATCCCAGAGAGTCCCACATTGTGTGTGAGAGAGGGAATCCCAGAGTGTGTGTGTGAGAGAGAGAGAATCCGAGAGAGTCCCAGATTGTGTGAGAGAGTGGGAATTCCAGTGTGTGTGCGAATTTCCCAGGAGTGTGTGTGAGAGAGGGAATCCCAGAGTGTGTGTGAGGGAATCCCAGAGTTTGTGTGAGAGAGGGGGAATCCCAGAGTGTGTGAGAGAGAGAGAATCCCAGAGTGTGAATGAGAGAATCCCAGAGTGTGTGTGCGAGTTTCCCAGAGTGTGTGAGAGAGAGGGAATCCCCGAGTGTGTTTGAGAGAGGGAATCCCAGAGAGTCCCAGAGAGTGTGTGTGTGTGAGAGAGGGAATCCCAGAGTGTGTGTGTGAGAGAGAGGGAATCCCAGAGTGTGTGTGTGAGAGAGAGGGAATCCCAGAGTGTGTGTGTGAGAGAGGGAATCCCAGAGTGTGTGTGAGAGAGGGAATCCCAGAGTGTGTGTGAGAGATGGAATCCCAGAGTGTGTGTGAAAGTGGGAATCCCAGAGAGTCCCAGATTGTGTGTGAGAGTGTGTGTGAGAGGGAGAATCCCAGAGTGAGAGTGAGAGATGGAATCTCAGAGTGTGTTTGCGTGTTTCCCAGAGTCTTTATGAGACAGGGAATCCCAGAGAGTGTGTGAGAGAGGGCATCCCTGAGAGTCCCAGAGTGTTTGTGAGAGAATCCCAGAGTGTGTGTCTGAGAGAATCCCAGAGTGTGTGTGAGAGAGGGAATCCCAGAGTGTGTGAGAGAGATGGAATCCCAGAGAGTCCCAGATTGTGTGTCATAGTGTGTGTGAGAGAGGGAATCCCAGAGTGAGTTTGAGAGATGGAATCCCAGAGTGTGTTTGCGAGTTTCCCAGAGTCTGTGTGAGAGAGGGAATCCCAGAGAGTCCCAGATTGTGTGTGAGAGAATCCTGGCGTGAGTGTGAGAGTGGGAATCCCAGAGTGTGTGAGAGAAAAGGAATCCCAGATAGTCCCAGAGTGTGTGTGTGAGAGAATCCCAGACTCTGTGTGAGAGTTGGAATCCCAGAGTGTGTGTGCGAGTTTCACAGAGTGTTTGTGAGAGATGGAGTCCCAGGGTGTGTGTGAGAGAGGGAATCCCAGAGTGTGTGTAAGAGAGGGAATGCCAGATTATGTTTGAGATTCGGAATCCCAGAGTATGAATGAGAGAATCCCAAAGTATGCATGCGAGTTTCCCAGAGTGTGTATGTCAGTGGGAATGCCAGAGTGAGTGTGTGAGAGAGGGAATCCCAGAGCGTGCGTGAGAGAGGCAATCCCAGAGCGTGTGTCAGACTGGGAATCCCAGAGAGGCCCAGAGTGTGTGTGAGAGAGGGAATCCCAGAGTGTGTGTGTGAGAGAGAGAGAATCCGAGAGAGTCCCAGATTGTGTGAGAGAGTGGGAATTCCAGTGTGTGTGCGAGTTTCCCAGGAGTGTGTGTGAGAGAGGGAATCCCAGAGTGTGTGTGAGAGAATCCCAGAGTTTGTGTGAGAGAGGGGGAATCCCAGAGTGTTTGAGAGAGAGAGAATCCCTGAGTGTGTTTGAGAGAGGGAATCCCAGAGTGTGTAAGGAAATCCCAGTGTGTCCCCGAGTGTGTTAGGGATTCCTAGAGTGTGTGAGAGAATCCCAGAGAGTCCCAGAGCTTGTAAGGGAATCCCACAGTGAGTAAGAGAGAGTCCCAAAGTAAGTGAGAGTCCCAGAAGCCTATGGTGTGTAAGGGAATCCCAAATGTTAGAGAGATTCCCTGAGTGTGCCAGAGTGTGCGAGAGAATTCCAGTGTGTGTAAGAGAATCACAGTGTCCCAGAGTGTGTCTGTGAGTGTCCCAGACTGTGTGTGAGAGAGTCCCAGAATGTGTGTGAGAGAGAGAATCCCAGAGTGATGGTGAGAGAGAGAGGGGATCCCAGAGTGTGTGTGAGAGTGGGAATCCCAGCTTGTGCGTGAGAGAGGGAATTCCAGAGTGTGAGTGAGGGTGGGAATCCCAGAGAGTCCAGAGTGTGTGTGAGAGAGGGAATCCTAGAGTGTGTGTGAGAGAGGGCATCCCATAGTGTGTGATAGAGAGGGATTGCCAGAGAGTGTGTGATAGAGAGGGAATGCCAGAGAGTGTATGAGAGAGGGAATCCTAGAGTGTGTGAGAGAGAGCCAATCCCAGAGTGTGTGTGAGAGAGGGCATCCCTGAGAGTTCCAGAGTGTTTGTGAGAGGATCCCAGAGTGTGTGTGTGTGTGTGTGTGTGTGAGTTTCCCAGAGTGTGTGGGCAAGAGGGCATCCCAGAGAATCCAGGAGTGTGTTTGTGTGTGAGAGGGAATCCCAGAGTTGTGTGTGAGAGAGGGAATCCGAGGGAGTCCCAGAGTGTGTGTGTGTGTGTGAGAGAGGGAATCCCAGAGTGTGTGTGTGACAGAGGGAATCCCAGAGTGTGTGTGTGACAGAGGGAATCCCAGAGAGTCCCAGTGTGTGTGTGTGTGTGTGTGAGTTTCCCAGAGCGCGTGTGAGAGACCCAATCCCAGAGTGTGTTTGAGAGAGGGAATCCCAGAGTGTGTGAGAGAGAGGGAATCCCAGAGAGTCCCAGATTGTGTGTGAGAGTATCCCGGCGTGAGTGTGAGAGTGGGAATCCCAGAGTGTGTGTGCGAGTTTCACTGAGTGTTTGTGAGAGAGGGAGTGCCAGGGTGTGTCTGAGAGAGGGCATCCCAGAGTGTGTGTGTGTGTGTGTGTGTGTGTGTGTGTGTGTGTGTGTGTGTGTGAGAGGGAATCCCAGAGTTTGTGTGTGAGAGAGAGAGAGAGAATCCGAGAGAGTCCCTGATTGTGTGAGAGAGAATCCCAGTGTATGTGCGAGTTTCGCAGAGTGTGTGTGTGAGAGAGGGAATCCCAGAGTGAGTGTGAGAGGATCTTTGTGTGTGTGTTTCCCAGAGTGTGTGTGTGTGAGAGAGAATCCCAGAGTGTGTGTGAGAGAGGGAATCCCAGAGTATGAATGAGAGAATCCCAAAGGGTGTGCGCGAGTTTCCCAGAATGTGTATGTGAGAGGGAATGCTAGAGTGAGTGTTGAGAGAGGGAATCCCAGAGTGTCCCAGAATGTATGGGATAGAGGGAATCCCAGAGAGTCCCAGAGTGGGAATCGCAGAGTGTGTGTTTGTGAGGGAATCCCAGATTGTGTGTGTTTGTGAGAATCCCAGACTGTGTTTGATAGTGAATCCCGTATTGTGTGTGAGGGAGGGAATCCCAGAGAGTCCGAGCGTGTGTGTGTGTGAGTTTCCCAGATTGTGTGTGAGAGGGGCGAGTCCCAGAGTGTGTGAGAGAGACGGAATCCCCAAGAGTCCCAGATTGTGTGTGAGAGAATCCCAGAGTGCGTGTGAGAGAGTGAATGCCAGAGTGTGTGTGAAAGAGGCAATCCCAGTGTGTGTGTGTGTGTGTGTGAGAGAGAGAGAGAGAATACCAGAGTGGGAATCCCAGAGAGGGGAATCCCAGAGTGTGTGAAATAGGGGGAATCCCAGAGTGTGTGAGGGAGTCCCAGAGTGTGAGAGAGAACCCAGAGTATCCCAGAGTGTGGAACGAAATCCCACAGTGAGTGAGAGAGAGTCCCAGAGTGAGTGAGAAAGTCCCAGAGTCCCATGGTGTGTAAGGGAATCCCCGAATGTAAGAGAGATTCCCAGAGTGTGCGAGAGAATCCTAGTGAGTGTAAGAGAATCACAGTGTGCCAGAGTGTGTGGGAGAGAGTCCCAGTCTTCCAGATTGCATAAGGGAATCCCAGAGAGTCCCAGAGTGTGTGAGAGCATCCCAGCATGTCCCAGAGTGTGTTAAGGATTCCTAGAGTGTGTGACAGAATCCAAGAAAGTCCCAAAGTGTGTGAGTGAATCCAGAGAGTGTGAGAGGGAATCCCAGAGTGTGTAACGGAATCCCACAGTGAGTGAGAGAGAGTTCCAGAGTGAGTGCCAGAGTCCCAGAGTCCCATGGTGTTTAAGGATATCCCCAAATGTAAGAGAGATTACCTGAGTGTGCCAGAGTGTGCGAGAGAATTCCAGTGTGTATAAGAGAATCACAGTGTCCCAGAGTGTGTGTGAGTCCCAGAGTGTGTGTGCGCGTGTGAATCTCAGTATCCCAGAGTCAGTGTGAGAATCTGTGTCCCAGAGTGTGTGTGTGTGTGTGGGAGAGAGAGAGAGAGAGTCCCAGAGTGTGTGTGAGAGAATGAGAGTCCCTGTGTGTGTGTGTGTGTGTGAGAGAGAGAGAGAGAGAGAGAGAGAGAGAGAGAGAGAGTCCCAGCATGTGTGTGTGTGAGAGAGAGTCCCAGAGTGTGTGTCATTGAGGGAATACCAGAGTGTGTGAGAATGAGAGTCCCAGAGTGTGTGTGAGAATCAGTGTCCCAGAGTATGTGTAAAATCACAGTGTCCCAGAGTGTGTGTGTGAGAGAATGAGAGTCCGTGTGTGTGTGTGTGTGTGTGTGTGTGTGTGTGTGTGTGTGTGTGTGTGTGTGTGTGTGTGTGTGTGTGTGTGTGTGTGTGTGTGTGTGTGTGTGTGTGTGTGTGTGAGAGAGGGAGAGAGTCCCAGCGTGTGTGTCAGTGAAGGGATACCAGAGTGTGTGTGAGAGAGGGAATCCCAGAGAGTGTGAGAATGAGAGTCCCAGAGTATGTGTGAGAATCAGTGTCCCAGAGTGTGTGTGAGGCCCAGTGTGTATGTGTGTGTGTGTGTGTCCCAGAGTGTGTGTTAATTACAATGTCCCAGAGTGTGTGTGTGTGTGTGTGAGAGAATCCCAGAGTGTGAGAGAATCAGTGTCCCAGAGTGTGTGTGTGTGAGTCCCAGTGTGTGTGTGAGAATCACAGTTTCCCAGAGTGTGTGTGTTAGTCCCAGAGTGTGTGAGAATCAGTGTCCCAGAGTGTGTGAGAATCAGTGTCCCAGTGTGTGTGTGTGTTAGTCCCAGAGTGTGTGTGTGTATGAGTCCCAGAGTGTGTGACAATCACAGTGTCCCAGTGTGTGTGTGTGTGTGTGTGTGAGTCCCAGAGTGTGTGACAATCACAGTGTCCCAGAGTGTGTGAGAATCAGTGTCCTAGAGTGAGTGTTGTATGTGAGTCCCAGAGTGAGTGTGTGTGTGTCTGTGTGTGAGAATCTCAGAGTCCCAGAGTCTGTGTGAGAGATTCCCAGAGTGGGAATACTGTGTGGGAATAAACCTGTGTCCTGAGGATGTTCAATACTGTATGTGAATAACCCTGTGCCCTGAGGATGGTCAATACTGTGTGTGAAAGATCCCGTGGCTTGAGGATTGTCAATTCTTTGTGGGAATAATTCTTTTGCCTGCGGATGGTCAATACTGCATGGAAATAATTCTGCAATCTGTAAATGGTCAAGACAATGTGTCCATTAATCCTGTAGCCTTATGCTGGTCAATACTGTGTGTGAATAATCCTGTGGTCTGAGGCTAGGCCGTACTGTGAGTGAATAATCCTGTGGGCTCAGAATGTTGTATATTGTGTGTGAATACTCACATGGTCTGAGGATGGTAAATACTGTGTGTGAATAATCCTGTGGCCTGAGAATCGTCAATACTCTGTGGGAATAATCCTGTGGGTTGAGACTGTTGATTATTGTGTGTGAATACTCGTGTGACCTGAGGACGGACAATACTGTGTGTGAATAGTTCTGTGGTCTCAGGATGGTCAATACTGTATGTAAATAATATTCTGGCCTGAGAATGCCCAATACTGTGTGGGAATAGTCCTGTGGCCTGTGAATGGTCAATACTGTGTGAGAGTAATCCTTGGCCTGAGTATGATCAATACTACATGTGAACAATCCTCTGGCCTGTGAATGGTCAATACTGAATGTGAATAATCCTGTGAGCTGTAAATGGTCAAAGCAGTGTGTTTATTAATCCTGTGGCCGTATGTTCGTCAATACTGTGTGTGAATAATCCTGTGGGCTGAGAATGGTCAATACTGTGTATGAATACTCCTGTGACCTGAGGATGGACGATACTGTGTGAGAATAATTCTGTGGACTGAGGGCAGTCAATACTGTGTGGGAATAATTCTATGGCCCGTGAATCGTAAATACTGTGTGTGAATATCCCTTGGCCTAAGGATGGTCAATACACAGTGTGAATAACCCTGTGGCCTGAGGACAGTCAATACTGTGTGTGAATAATCCTGTGGCCTGTGAATTGTCAATACTGTGTGTGAATATCCCTTTGCCTCAGGATGGGCAATACTGTGTGGGAATAATCCTGTGGGCTGAGAAGGTTGAATATTGCGTGTGAGTACTCGTGTGACCTGAGGATGGTCAATGCTGTGTGTGAATAATTCTGTGGTCTGAGAATGGTCAATACTGCGTGGGGATAATCTTGTAGCCTTATGCTGGTCAATACTGTGTGTGAATAATCCAATGGCCTGAGAATCGTCAATATTGTGTGTGAATAATCCTGTGAGCTGTAAATGGTCAAAGCAGTGTGTTTATTAATCCTGTGGCCGTATGTTCGTCAATACTGTATGTGAATAATCCTGTGGGCTGAGAATGTTGAATACTGTGTGTGAATACTCCTGTGGCCTCTGTAATATGAATACAGTGTGTAAATAATCCTGTGGCCTGAGGCTGGTCAACAATGTGTGTGAATAATTTTGCTATCCAAGGATGGTCAATACTATGTGTGAGTAATCCTGTGGACGGAGGATTGTCAATACTGTGTGTGAATTAACCTGTGGCCTGAGATTTGTGAATACAGTGTGTGAATAATCCTGTGTACTGTGAATGCTCAATACTGTGTGTGAATAATCCTCTGGACTGAGGGCAGTCAATACTGTGTGCGAATAATCCTATGGCCCGTGAATCGGAAATACTGTATGTGAATAACCCTTGGCCTAAGGATAGTCAATACTGTGTGATAATAATCCTGTGGGCTGTGGATGGTCAATACTATGTGTGAATAACCGTTGTCCTGAGGATGGTCAATACTGTGTGTGAACAATAGTGTTGCCTGAGGTCGTTCAATCCCATTTATGAATAATCCTGTGGCCTGAGAATGGTCAATACAGTGTGGGAATAATCCTTTGTTTTGAGGATTGTCAATACGTTGTGTGGATAATCCATGGCCTGAGGATGGTCAATACCGTGTAGGAATAATCCTGTGACTTCAGGATGGTCAATACTGTGTGGGAATAATCCTGTGACTTCAGGATGGTCAATACTGTGTGGGAATAATCCTGTGACTTCAGGATGGTCAATACTGTGTGGGAATAATCCTGTGACTTCAGGATGGTCAATACTGTGTGGGAATAATCCTGTGACTTCAGGATGGTCAATACTGTGTGGGAATAATCCTGTGACCTGCAAATGTTGAAGACTGAGTGTTCATTAATCCTGTGGCCATGTGCTAGTCAATGCTGTGTGTGAATAATCCTGTGACGTGTAAATGAATAAGACAGTGTGTTCATTAATCCTGTGGCTGTATGGTGGTCAATACTGTGTGTGAATAATCCTGTGGACTGTGAATGGTCAATAGTGTGTCAATGTAATCCTGAACTTGAGGATGTTCAATACAGTGTGTGAATAATCCTGTGCCCTGTGGATTGTCAGTACTGTGTGGGAATATTCCTGTGACCTGTTAATTGATAAAGAGAATGTGTTCATTTATCCTGTGGCCTCAGGTTGGTCAATACAGTGTGTGAATGATCTAATGGCTTTAGCATTGTCAATACTGTATGTGAATAACTGTTGACCTGAGGATGATCAATACTGTGTGTGAGTAATCCTGCGGACGGAGGATGGTCAATACTGTGTGTGAATAATAATGTTTCCTGAGGGCAGTCAGTACTGTGTATGAATAATGCTCTGGGCTGTGAATCATCAGTAGTGTGTGTGTGTAAAACCCTTTGCCTAAGGATGGTCAATACTGTGAGTGAATAATAATGTGGCCTGTGGATGGTCAATGCTGTGTGATAATAATCCTGTGGCCTGTTGATGATCAATGCTGTGATAATAATCCTGTGGCCTGTGGATGATCAATGCTGTATGATAATAATCCTGTGGCCTGTGGATGATCAATGCTGTGTGATAATAATCCTGTGGCCTGTGGATGGTCAATGCTGTGTGATAATAATCCTGTGGCCTGTGGATGGTCAATACTGTGTGATAATAATCCTGTGGCCTGTGGATGGTCAATGCTGTGATAATAATCCTGTGGCCTGTGGATGATCAATGCTGTGATAATAATCCTGTGGGCTGTGGATGGTCAATGCTGTGATAATAATCCTGTGGCCTGTAGATGGTCAATGCTGTGTGATAGTAATCCTGTGGGTTGTGGATGGTCAATGCTGTGTGATAATAATCCTGTGGCCTGTAGATGGTCAATGCTGTGTGATAGTAATCCTGTGGGTTGTGGATGGTCAATGCTGTGATAATAATCCTGTGGCCTGTAGATGATCAATGCTGTGATAATAATCCTGTGGCCTGTGGATGGTCAATGCTGTGTGATAATAATCCTGTGGCCTGTGGATGGTCAATGCTGTGTGATAGTAATCCTGTGGGTTGTGGATGGTCAATGCTGTGATAATAATCCTGTGGCCTGTAGATGGTCAATGCTGTGTGATAATAATCCTGTGGCCTGTGGATGATCAATGCTGTGTGATAATAATCCTGTGGCCTGTAGATGGTCAATGCTGTGTGATAATAATCCTGTGGCCTGTAGATGGTCAATGCTGTGTGATAATAATCCTGTGGGCTGTGGATGGTCAATGCTGTGTTATAGTAATCCTGTGGCCTGTGGATGGTCAATGCTGTGTGATAATAATCCTGTGGCCTGTGGATGGTCAATGCTGTGATAATAATCCTGTGGCTTGTGGATGATCAATGCTGTGTGATAGTAATCCTGTGGCCTGTGGATGGTCAATGCTGTGTGATAGTAATCCTGTGACCTGTGGATGGTCAATGCTGTGTGATAGTAATCCTGTGGCTTGTGGATGGTCAATGCTGTGTGATAATAATCCTGTGGCCTGTGGATGATCAATGCTGTGATAATAATCCTGTGGCCTGTGGATGATCAATGCTGTGTGATAATAATCCTCTGGCCTGTTGATGGTCAATGCTGTGTGATAATAATCCTGTGGCCTGTTGATGATCAATGCTGTGATAATAATCCTGTGGCCTGTAGATGGTCAATGCTGTGTGATAATAATCCTGTGGTCTGTGGATGATCAATGCTGTGTGATAATAATCCTGTGGCCTGTAGATGGTCAATGCTGTGTGATAATAATCCTGTGGCCTGTAGATGGTCAATGCTGTGTGATAATAATCCTGTGGCCTGTGGATGGTCAATGCTGTGTGATAATAATCCTGTGACCTGTGGATGGTCAATACTGGGTGATAATAATCCTGTGACCTGTGGATGGTCAATACTGGGTGATAATAAACTGTGGCCTGTGCATGTTCAGTACTGTTTGTACTGAATGGTCAACTCACTGTGTTTATTAATCCTGTGGCCTTATGGTCGTCAATACCGTGTGTGAATAATCCTGTGGGCTGAGAATGGTCAATACTGTGTGTGAATACTCCTGTGGCCTCTGTACTGTCAATACAGTGTGTAATTAATCTGTGGCCTGAGGCTGGACAATAATGCGTGTGAATAATTTTGCTACTCGAGGATGGTCAATACTGAATGTGAATAATCCTGTGCACTGTGAATGTTCAATACTGTGTGTGAATAATCCTGTGGACTGAGGGCAGTCAGTAACGTCTGTGAATAATCCTATGGCCCGTGAATCGTAAATACTGTGTGTGAATAGCCCTGGCCTAAGGATAGTCAATACTGTGTGTAAATAATCCTCTTGGACTGTGAGTGGTCAATACACTGTGTGAATAATCCTGCGTCCTGAGGATGGTCAATAATGTGTGTGAGTAATCCTGTGGCCTGTGAATTGTCAATACTGTGTGTCAATAGCCCTTTGGCTAAGGATGGGCAATACTGTGTGAGAATAATCCTGTGGGCTGTGGATGGTCAATACTATGTGTTAATAATCTGTGTCCTGTGCAATGTCAATATTGTTTGCAAATAATACTGTGGCCTGCGGATGGTCAATACTGTGTAGGAAAAATCCTGTGGCCATCGGCTGGTCAATACTGTGTGTGAATAATGATGTGGCCTGAGGATTGTCAATTCTATGTTGGAACAATCTTGTGACCTGCAAATATTGAAGACCGAGTGTTCATTAATCCTGTGGCCGTGTGTTAGTCAATGCTGTGTGTGAATAATCTTGTGCCCTGTGAATGGTTGATACTGTGTGTGAATATTGCTGTGGCCTGAGACTCGTCAATACTGCGTGGAAATAATCCTGTGACGTGTAAATGGTCAAGACAGTGAGTTCATTAATCCTGTGGCCGTATGGTGGTCAATAGTGTGTGCGAATAATCCAGTGACCTGAGAATGGTCAATACTGTGTGGGAATAACATTTGGGCCAAAGGATAGTCAATACTGTGTGTGTTAAATATCCTGTTGCCTGAGAATTTTCAATACAGCAAGTGAATAATCTTGTGGCCTGAGAATGGTCCATACATTGTGTGAAAAATTATGTTACCTGAGGACAGCCATACTGTGTGAGAATAATCCTGTGGTCTGAGGACGGTCAATACTGAGTGTGAACAATCTTGTGGCTTGAGGATGGTCAATACTGGGTGCGAATGTTTCTGTGACCTGTAAATCATCAAGACAGTGTGTTCATTAATCCTGTGGCCGTGTTCCAATCAATACTGTGTGTGAATAATGCTGTGGGCTGGGAATATTGAGTATTGTGTGTGAATACTAGTGTGTCCTGAGGATGGTCAGGACTGTGTGTGGATAATCCAGTGGCCTGAGGATTTTCAATACAGTGTCTGAGTAATCCTGTGGCCTGTGAATTGTGAATACTGTGTGAGAGTAATCCTGTGGCCTGTATACTGTCAATACTGTGTATAAATAATCATGTGGTCTGAGGATGATCAATACAATGTGTGAATACTCCTGTGGCCTGAGGATTGTCAATATTGTGTGTGAACAATCCCGTGACTTGAGGATGGTGAATACTGTGTGGGAATAATCCTGTGACCTGTAAATGGTCAAGACGGTGTTCATTAATCCTGTGGCCTAATGGTGGTCAATACTGTGTGTGAATAATGATGTGGTCTGAGAATTGTCAATACTATGTGGGAAAAATCCTGTGACCTGCAAATTGAAGACCGAGTATTCATTAATCCTGTGGCCATGTGCTAGTCAATACTGTGTATGAATAATCCTGTGAACTGAGAATGTTCAATACAGTGTGTGAATAATCTAGTGGCCTGAGGATTGTCAATACTTTGTGTGAATAATCCTGTTGCCTGACGACGGTCCATACTATGTGTGAATAATCCTGTGGATTTAGAATGGTCAATAATATATGGGAATAATCCTGTTGGCCTGAGAGTGGTCACTACTGTGTGGGAATAATCTTGTGGCCTAAGGTTGGTCAATACAGTATGTGAACTATCCTGTGCACTGAATACTGTGTGTGAATAACCCTTGGACTAAGGATGATCAATACTGTGTGTGAACAATCCTGTGGCCTGAGGGTAGTGAGTGCTATCTGTGCATAATCCTGCGGCCTGAGGGTGGTCAAAACTTTGTGTGAATGAATCTGTGATCTGTAAATGATCAAGACAGTGTGTTCATTAATCCTGTGGCCTAAGGGGGGTCAGAGCTGCGTGTGAATAATCCTGTGGCCGGAGGATGATCAATACCATGTGTGATTCATCCTGTTGTGTGAGGATGGTCAATACTGTGTGTGACAAATCTGGTGGCAGGAGGATGGTCAATACGGTGTGTGAATATTTCTGTTAACTGAAGATGGTCAATACTGTGTCAGAATAATTCTGTAGCGTGAGAATGGTCAATGCAGCATGTGATTAATCCTGTGGCCTGATGATGGTTAATACCGTGTGAAAATAATCCTGTGGCCTGAGGATCATCAATACTGTGTGCAAAAAATCCTGTGGCTTGAGGGTGGACAATACCGTGTAGGAATAATCCTGTGGCCTGATAATAGTAAATAGCGTGTGTGAATATTCCTGTGGCCTGAGGATGGTCAATACTGTGTGTGAACCATCGTGTGGCTTGAGGATGGTCAATACTGTGTGTGAATAATGCTTTGGACAGAGAATGGTCAATGCCACGTGTGCATAATCCTCTGGCCTGTGTATCGTCAATACTGTGTGTGAATAACTCTTGGCCTGTGAATCATCAATACGGTGTGTGAATACTGCTCTGGACTGTGAATCGTCAATACTGTGTGAATAATCCTGTGCCCTGAGGATCCTCACTACTATGTGTGAACAATCCTGTGACATAAGGATCGTCAGGACAGTGTTTTCATTAAACCTGTTACCGTACGATGGTCAATACTGTGTGTGAATAATCTTGTGACTTGAGGATGGTCAATACAGTGTGTGAACAATCCTTTGGACAGTGAATGGTCAGTTCCAAGTGTAATTACTCCTGTTGCCTGAGTTTATTGAACGCTGTGTGTGAATAATCCTGCGGCCTGAGGTTGGTCAATACTGTCTGTGAATAATCATGTGGCTTGAGGATAGTCAATACAGTGTGTGATTAATCCTGTGGCCTGAGGATGGTCATTACTTTGCGTGAATCGTTCTGTTGCATGAGGATGGTCAATACAGTGTGTGAATAATCCTTTGGACAGTGAATAGTCAGTTCCATGTGTGATTAATCTTGTTGCCTGAGGTTGTTCAATATTGTGTGTGAATAATGCTGTGGGTTGTGAATGGTCAATGCTGTGTGTGAATAATCCTGTGGTATGAAGATGGTCAATGCTGTGTGTGAATAATCATGTGGCCTGAGTTGATCAATACTGTGTGCACTGCTCCTGTTGCCTGAGGATGGTCGATACTTTTGTGAGAATAATCCTTTGGATAGTGAATGGTCAATACCATGTGTGAATAATCCTGTGGCCTGAGGATGGTCAATACACTGTGAATAAACATGTGGCCTGATGATTGTCAATACCATCTGACAATAATCCTGTGGCTTGCGGATGGCCAAAATCGTTTGTGAATGATCCTGTGGCCTTGAGGATGGTCAATACTGTGTGTGAATAATCCTTTTGCTTGTGGATGGTCAATAACGTGTGTCACTAATCCTTTGGCCTGTGAATCTTCAATTCTGTGTGTGAATAATCCTGTGGCCTGAGAATGTTTAATATCGTTTGTGCATAATCCTGTGGCCTGAGGTTGATCAATACTCTGTGTGAATAATCCTATTGCTTGACGATTGTCAATACAGTGTGTGAATAATTCCTCGGCCTGAGGATGATCAATACAGTGTGTGAATAACCCTTGGCCTGTGGATGATCAGGACTGTGCTTGAATAATACTGTGGCCTGGGGATGGTCAATACCTTGTGTGAATAATCCTGAGACCTGTAAACTGATCAGGCAAAGGGTTCAAACATTCTGTGGCTGTAGGCTGGTCAATACAGTGTGTGAATAATCCTGTGGCCTGAGGATGTAGAATACTGTGTGTGTATACTCCTGCAGCTTGAGGATGGAGAATAGTTGTGTGAATAATCCTGTGGATTGTGGATTGTCAATACTGTGTTTAAATAATCCTGGGAACTGTGAATGCTCAATACTGTTTATGAATACTCCTGTGGCCTGAGGTTGGTCAATACAGTGTGTGAATAATCCTTTGGACAGTGAATGGTCAGTTCCATGTGTGATTAATCCTGTTGCCTGAGCTTGTTCAATACTGTGTGCGAATAATGCTGTGAATGGTCACCGCTGTGTGTGAATAATCCTGCAGCCTAAGGATGGTCAATACTGTGCATGACCTGCTCCTGTTGCCTGAGTTGGTGAATACTCTGTGAACTGCTCCTGTTGCCTGAGGATGGTCAATACTGTGTGAGAATAATCTTTTGCACAGTGAATGGTCAATACCATGTGTGATTAATCCTGTGGCCTGATGATTGTCAATACCATGTGAAAATAACCCTGTGGCTTGAGGATGATCAATACCATGTGTGAATAATTGTGTTGCATCAGGATGGTCAGTACTGTGTGAGAATAATCCTGTTGCCTGAGGATGGTCAATAATGTGTGTCCTTATACCTGTGGCCTGTCAATCTTCAATACTGTGTGTGAATAACCCTTGGCCTGAGGGTGAACAATTCTGTGTGTAAATAATCATGTGGCCTGAGAATGTTTGTTTAATACTGTTTGTGAATATTCCTGTGTCCTGAGGTTGTTCAATACAGTGTGTGAATAATCCTTTGGACAGTGAATTCTGAGTTCCATCTGTGAATAATCCTGTGGCCTGAGGATTATCAATACTGTGTATGAATACCCCTTGGCCTGAGTACGGTCAATACTGTGCGTGAATAATCCTGTGGCTTGATGATGGTCAATACCATGTGTGAATAATCCTTTGGACAGTGAATGGTCAGTTCCATGTGTGAATAAACCTGTGACCTAAGGGTAGTCAATACTGTGTGTGAATAATTCTATGACCTAAGGTTAGTCAATACTGTGTGTGAACAATCCTGTGACTTGAAAATGGTCAATACTCTGTGTGAATAATCCACTGGCCTGAGAATCGTCAATTCTGTGTTTAAATAACCCATGGCTTGAGGGTTATCAATACCATGTGTGAATAATTCAGTGGCCTGAGGTTGGTCAGGACAGTGTGTTCATTAATCCTGTGGCTTGAGAATGGTCAATACAGTGTGTGAATAATCCTTTGGACAGTTAATGGTTGGTTCCATGTATGAATATTCCTGTAGCCTGTAAACTGTCAAGGCAGTTGGTTCAAAAATCCAGTGGCCGTAGGCTGGTCAATACTGTGTGTGAATAATCCTGTGGTTTGCGGATGGTCAATACTGTGTGTGAATAATCCTTTGGATAGTGAATTGTCATTACCATGTGCGAATAGTCCTTTGGCCTGCGAATCGTCAATACTGTGTGTGACTAAACCTGTGGCCTGAGAGTAGTCAATACTGTGGCTGAATAAGGCTGTGGTCTGTGAATGGTCAAAACTGTGTGTTAATAATCTGTGGCCTTGGATGGTCAATTCTGTTGTGAATAATCTTGTGGCCGGAGGCTGGTTAATACCGTGAATAATCCTGTGCCAGGAGGATATTCAATATTGTGTGTGAATAAACCTGTGGGCTGTGACAGTCAATGCTGTGTGTGAATTATCCTTAGACAGTGAATGGTCAATACCCTGTGTGAATAATCCTCTGGCCTGGGAATGGTCAATACTGTGTGTGAAAAACCCTTGGCCTGAGGATTGCCAATACTGTGTGTGAGCAATCCTGTGGCCTGAGAATGGTCAAAACTATGTGCGATTAATCCTGTTGACTGGGGTTGTTCAATGCTCTGTATGAATAATCCTGTGGTCTGTTAACGGTCTACGCTGTGTGTGAATAATGCTGTGGACTGTGAATGGTGAATACTGTATGTGAATAATCCTGCGGTGCGTGGGTGGTCAATATTATTTGTGAACAATCCTGTGACCTGAGGATGGCCAAAACTCTGTGGGAATTGTCCTGTGGCGTGAGGATGGTCAGTTCTGTGTAGGAATAATCCTTTGGCCTGGGGAAGGTCAATACTGTGTTTGAATAATCCTGTGCATGGTGAATACTGAATATTGTGTGTGAATAACCCTTGGATGGTCATTACTGTGTGAGAACAATCCTGTGATCTAAGGGTAGTGAGTATTGTCTGTGAATAATCCTGCAGCCTGAGGGTGATCAATACACTGTGTGAACAATCCTGTGGTCTGAGAATGGTCAAACCTGTGTATGAATAAAACTGAGACCTGTAAATGGTCAAGACAGTGTGTTCATTAATCCTGTGGCCTAATGGTGGTCAATACTGTGTTTAAGTAATCCTGTGACCTGGGAATGTTTGTTTATTTTTTTTGAGTATCCCTGTGTACTGAGGATGGTCAACACTGTGTGGGAATAATCCTGTGGCCTGAGAATGGTTAATACTGTATGTAAATAATCCTGGGAAGTATGAATGCTCAATACTGTGTGGGAATAATCCTGTGGCCTGATGATGGTCAATACTTTATGTGAATAATTCTGTTATGTGAGGATGGTCAGTATATTGGGTGAGTAATCCTGTGGCCTGATGATGGTCAGTACCTTGTGAAAATAATCCTGTGGCCTGAGGATCATCAATACTGTGTGTGAAAAATCCTGTGGCTTGAGGTAAGTCAATACTGTATATGAATAATCCTGTGTCCTGATAATGATCAATACCGTGTGTAAATAATCCTGTGGTCTGAGGATGGTCAATACTGTGTGTCACTAATCCTGTGGCCTGTGAATCATCAACACAGTGTGTGAATAATCCTGTGCCTTTAAAGTGACAAGGCAGTGGGTTCAAAAATCCTGTGGCCGTAGACTGGTCAATACTGTGTGCAAATAATCCTGTGGCCTGTGAACGGTCAATACTGTGTGTGAATTATCCTTGGACAATAAATGGTCAATACTGTGTGTGAATAATCCTCTGGCCTGTGAATCATCAATACTGTGTGTGAATAACTCTTAGCCTGAAGATGGTCAAAACTATGTGATTAATCCTGTTGCCTGTGGTTGTTCAATACTGCGGGTGAAAAATCCTGTGGCCTGTGGATGGTCATTTCTGTTTGTTAATAATACTGTGTCCTGAGGATGGTCAATACTGTGTGTGAATAATCCTGTGCACTGCGACTGCTCAATACTCTGTATGAATAAACCTGTGGCCTGAGAGTAGTCAATAAAGTGTGGGAATAATCCAGTGGCCTAAAGATAGTCCATACTGTGTGTGAATAAGGCTGTGGCCTGTGAATGGTTAATACTGTGTGTTAATAATCTGTGGCATGTGGATGGTCAATACTGTTGTGAATAATCTTGTGGCCGGAGGCTGGTTAATACAGTGTGTGAATAATCTTGAGGTCTGATGATGGTCAATACCGTGAATAATCTTGTGCCCTGAGGGTGTTCAATATTGTGTGTGAATAAACCTGTGGCCTGTGACGGTCAATGCTGTGTGTGAATTATCCTTAGACAGTAAATTGTCAATATTGTGTGTGAATGACCTTTGGCCTGAGGATGGTCAATACTGTGTGTGAACAATCCTGTGGCCTGAGGGTGGTCAAAACTGCGTGTGAACAATCCTGTGGCCTGTGAACCATTAATACTGTGGTCTAATAATAATAGTATGGCCTGTGGATGGACTATACAAAGTGTTGAATAATCCTGTGCAATGTGAATGCTCAATACTGTGTGTGAATAACCCTGTGTACTATGAATGCTCAATAATGTGTGTGAATAATACTGTGGCCTGTGCATGGGCAATACTGTCTGTGAATAATCCTGTGACCTGTAAGTGGTCAAAACCGTGTGTTCATTAATCCTCTGGCCGGAGGATGATCAATACTATGTGTGATTAATCCTGTGTCCTAAGAATTTTGAATATTGTTTGTGAATATTCCTGTGGCCGGAGGTTGGTCAATACTGTGTGTGATTTATCCTCTGGCGTGTGAATCATTAGTACTGCGTGTGAATAACCCTTGGCCTGAGGATGATCAAAACTGTGTGTGAGTAATCCTGTGGCCTAAGAATGATCAATACGATGTGTGATTAATCCTATTGCCTGAGGTTGTTCAATCCTGTGTGAGAATAATCCTGTTACCTGTAAATGGTCAATGTTTGTGTGAATAATCCTGTGGGCTGTGAATGGTCAATACTGTGAGTAAATAATCCTGTGGACTGAGGATGGTCAACACGATGTACAATTAATCCTTTGGACTGTCAATGGTCAATACTGTGTGTGCATAATCCTGTGGCCTGAGGGTGGTCAATATTGTATGTGAATAATCGTCCGGCCTGATGATGGTCAATGATGTGTATGAGTAATCCTGTAGCCTGTGAATCATCAATACTGTGTGGGAATAGACCTTTGCCTGATGATGGTCAATACTGAGTGTGAATAATTCTGTGCGCTGTGACCGCTCAATACTCTGCGTGAATAAACATGTGGCCTGAGTGTAGTCAACACTATGTTTTAATAATCTGTGGCCTGTGCATAGTCAATACTGTTTGTTAATAATACTGCATCCTGTGAATGGTCAATACTGTGTGTGAATAATCCTGTGGCCTGAGGGTAGTCAATACTGTGTTTGGGTAATCCTGTGACCTGTAAATGTTCAAGACAGTGTGTTCAAAAATCCTGTGACCATAGGCTGGTCAATACAGTGTGTGAGAAATCCTGTGACCCGAGGATGGTCAATACTCTGTGTGTGGATACTCCTGTGGCCTGATAATGATCAATACTGTGTGGGAATAATCCTGTTGCTTGAGGATGTTCAATAATGTGTGTGACTAATCCGGTGGCCTGATGATGGTCAATGCTGTGTGGTCATAAGCCTGTGGCCTGTGAATCGTCAGTACTGTGTATGAGTAATAATGTGGCCTGTGGATGGTCAATGCTGTGTGTTAATAATCTGTGGTCTCTGCATGGTCATTTCTGTTTGTTAATTATACTGTGGCCTGTGCATGGTTAATAGAGTATGAATAATTCTGTGCGCTGTGAATGCTCAAAACTGTGTGAATACTCCTGTGTCCTGAGGACGGTCAATACAGTGTGTGAATTATCCTTTGGCCTGTAATTCGTAAATACTTTATGTAAATGCTCTTGTGGGCTGAGGGTGGTCAATAGTGTGTATGAAAAATCCTGTGGCCACTGACGTGGTGGTTTTGGATGAGCAACTGGTTGATCCTCTCCCTCCAATGTCCCACCCTATCTCTCTACAAACCCCTCCAACTGCAGCAGTCTGTACTGGCTTTGTAATACCGTTCAGGCCCTGACCACTCTCTGTAACACTCTCACCACCTCCAGCACCTTCATCTCTCCCTGTTCCTGTCACGTCATTAAACCCTGACAATGATTCCCGTTCCACCTGCCCTCTTCCTGCTCGCAGACCCTTTGCAATCCCTTTAAAACTTACTCTTAAAGCACGCTCTCACTTCTGGATTTTAAGCACGTTTTGCTGATCTTGTTTGCCTCATAATCTAATATGATCCATTTTGTCCTGAGTGAGGGACAGGAGTGAGTTTCTTGTTGAGGTTTTGTCTGTTTTGATGGAATGTACTTTTTTTGAGTGATTTACACTGTTCCTTCAAATGTTTTCCACTGTTCATTTACAGATACATGTTCCAGTCTGTTTAGCCTATTTACCTTGGTCACTTCTCCTGTCAAATGTACGCAATTGGCTATTTTTGTTTTTCATTGTAACTTGTCCTTTCTGTGATTCACTCTAAAACTTTATATTTCTTTAAACTGCACTTTATCACAATTTCCCGGAGGATCTCTCCAGGTGACATTACTCATTCACTAAGTTTCATCACACAACCATCGATCTGACATAGTTATGTCCCTAGCTAATTGCACAATGTATTATTCAAAGAAACACTGAAAAAAAAAATTATCTGTACTTCCCTTCCACTATCACTGTTGCCAGTGTGATTTTCCCAGATTATGCGAATATTGAAGTTTCCCAAAATTATCACAATACCTTTGTTAAAAAATTCCAATTAATTCCTGTTTAATGCAGTAATGTGCAATGAAATGCTGTTCGGTGGCTAAAAGTGTTCTGCTGTTTCTGTCCTTGGCAAGTAGTAGCCAGAATTTACATTCAGACTGACTCTACTTCATGATCTGCGGCCAAATGCTTTCTCTAAAATGCCTTTGTTATCCATTATAGTTCTCGTTGCGCATTTTGCCTGAGTTTCTGCAAGGTTGTGAGCTATTGAATACTTATGTTCACCTTTTGTTCGCCCTGTAACCATGTCTCCCTGGTGTCTAAATTTATTTTATCTCCGTGTCACAAATCCATCTACCTTATTGCAGAGACCTTGTCCATGCGAAAAAAAAGACAATCTACTCTTTCCCAAAATGTCCTGTCACATACCTATTCTCTGATGTACAGGTTAAGTTAAACTCTGTCCCTTTCGGTTCCTTTCTGCTTGTCTTCAGCCAAATTCCCATGCTGTTCCGATGCGTCATCTTTTCTCTTTGGATTTGGAAAGCTCCTTTCACCTGAACCCTGTCCCGGCATCCTCTCTGTCAGTTTAAAGCCCTGTCCATAAACCTACCGACATGATTGGCCAGGACACTGGTCCCAGCGCGGTTCCAGTGGGTCCATCCTAATGGATTATTTTTAAAAAAATCAGGTATGGGATGTGGGTGTCTCTGGCTGACCAGCCTTTCTTGTCCAGCCCGAGCTGCCATTGAGCTGAGTAGCTTGCTCAGCCATTTCAGAGAGTAATTGAGAGGCAAACACTTTGCTGTGGTTATGTAGTGCAGAGCTGAAAATGTGTTGCTGGAAAAACTCAGCAGGTCAGGCAGCATCCAAGGAACAGGAGAATCGACGTGTCGGGCATAAGCCCTTCTTCAGGAATGTAGTGCAGACCATGTTAGGATGGGCAGATGTCCATCTCTGAAGGACAAGTGTACGGGTTTTTTGTACATCAGCAATGATCTCACACTTACATGTGGATTGTTAATTACTATTTTTTAAATTATTGATTTCAAATTCCACCATTTCTGATGGTGGGATTCAAACCTTTCTCCCCTGTACCTTAGTTGAGGTTTTGGATACGTGCTGTAGTAATACCACTCGGCCATCACCTCACCTGCTCAATGGTTGCCCATCCCTGAACACTGACACCAGTGCATCATGAAGCTAAACCCGTTTTTCTGACACAATTGTTTGATCTTGATAACTTGCTGCACTCTGGTGATATCACTCAGTCTCTCTCCATATCCTTTACTGTATGGGTCTAATTGCTGCCTCTGTCAGTGTCTCTCACTCAGAATCTCCAGATCCTGAGCCAACAGAATTCTCCACTCCAGAGAGACGCAGCAGCACAGGCCAGGGATGGAAACTGAGATTTTCCAGATCCCTGTGGGACACAGTGCCATTTTCTATGTGTAACCCTCACAGCATCAGTCTAATTTAACATTCTGTCTATCTCTCTGTCTCCTACATGTACTCAGGAAGGTCCTGACTCAATAGACTTCCCAACTGCTGGGTGTCTCGTCAATCATCACATTGAAGATGGTTGGTCAGCCAGAGAGACAAAGAGCAGGGGGATCTGGAGCCTTCAATAAATCCTGCAGGAAGGTAAGATCATTAACAGTGCACAGAGCAGAGAGCAATGAGAGGGCTCCAAACATCAGCTAACAGGACATGACATAGATACAGTGCTGGATGGGGAGCACAATACAGACATACCCCAGGCTCAATCCCTGCCCATAATGTAAGGTCTGTTGTACTAAGACTAACCACACTGTAACACTGAATCTATGTCATATCTTGGTGACCAACGTCTTCAATAATATTTAAAATCCTATAACAGTTGCTATCTTTGTAACCTCCTCCCTTCCTTATAGTCACTTCACTAATTTGAAGCATACTGCACTCCAGCCTACCATTCCGATCACTGTAACTTGCTTCAGTGTCTACAACATGTCTTATCTCAGTAGTCTCCTCCTCTTTAACTGCATACAGAGTCATGTAACACGGAAACAGAACCTTCACTCCAACTCATCAATTCTGACCATGATTCTTAGACTAAATGTGTCACATTTGCCTGCATTTGGCCCTTATCTCTTCAAACCTTCTCCTCTCCATGTATCTCCCCAAATGTCTTTTCCATGTTGTAATTGTCCACGTTTCTCCATGTGGCCCTGGCAGTCCGTTCCGTCTATGTACCATCCTCTGTGGATAATGTTGCCCCTCAGCTCCCTCTTTAAATCCTTGCTCTCTCACCTCCTGTTTATACCCTCTAGTTTAGGACTCACCTACCCTTGGCTTTTCACCTTACTGAGGCCCCGCATGGTTTTATAAACCTTTATAAGGTCAATCCGTATCCTCCTCTGCCTAAGGCAAATATTTAGGTCAATGTTACACATGTCTCCAAATCATATCAAAGCTCTGGACAATGAAGGAAAGTGCGTCATACTGCTTTCACCGCCCTGTCCAACTGCAATGTCACTTCCGAGGAACAATGTAACTGCAGCCCTTGGTGTCTCTCTGTTCGACAACACTGTCCAGGGCCAAACCATTAACTGTGTTAGTCCTCCCTGGTTTGTCTCAACAAAACCCAACACCATATGTCAACTGCATCTTTCATTCCTTGATCCACTGGCCCCGTTGTTCAAGAGCCCCTTTGATAACCATATTCACTGCACACGACGCGATTAATTTGATCATCTGCAAACTTACTAACAATGACTCCTATATTCTCAATCAAATCGTTTATGTAGATGATACATATCAGTTGACCCAGCCCCGATCCTTATAGCACTCCTCTGGTCACAGGCCTCCATTCTGAACAACAATCCTCTCCCACCTCCCTCTGTCTCCTACTGTCAAGCCAATTTTGTATCCAGTTGGCTAGCTCTCCCTGATCCCATGTGATCTAACCTTCTGAACCAGTATATCATGCTAAACCCTGTCAAAGACCCTGCTGACTTTAGTGTAGACAATGTATGGTCACCACTTCAACAAAAGCAATCAAGTTAGTGAGACCTGACTTTGTATACACAAAGCTGTGCTGACTATCTTTCATCAATCCTTGCCTTTGCAAATGCATGTAACTCCTGCCTGGCAGAATCACTTCCACAACCTACCCATCACTGACCTCTGGCTAATTGGTCTTTAGTTCCCTAGCATTCCATCAGTGTTTCTCAAATAATTGACCAAAACTATATTCTTGTCAGAGTTGTACAGCATGGAAACAGACCCTTCAGTTGGTACTAAACATAATTTCAAACTAAACCCATCTCAGCTGCCTGTTGCTGGCCCATATCCCTCCAAACATTTCCTATTCCCGTACTTAACCAAATGTCTGAAAAACGTTGTTATTGTACCCACATCCACCCCTTTCTCAAGAAGTTCATTCCACACTCAAACCGCCCTCTGTAACAATTTGACCCTCATGTCGTTCTTTTGAAGATCTCTCTCCTCGAACATTAAAAATGTGGACCCTTTTCTTGAGACTCCCCCATCCTGGGGAAAATGCAGCTACCGTTAATGCTATCTAAATCTCTCATTATCTTATAAACTTCTATAAGGTCACCTCTCAATCTTGAGGCTCCTGCCATTTTTCAGAACTCAAGCCTTCCATACTCAACAACATCCTGGTAAATCTCTTCTGAACCCCTTGCAGCTGAATAATATCCTCCCTATAACTGGGTGACCAGAGCTGGACAGAGTGTTGCAGAAGAGGCCTCACTGATATTGGTACAATCACAACATGACGTCCCAAATCCTACACTCAATGGACTGAGCAATAGTGTGTTTGTTCTCCCTCGCTGTGTGTGTGCGTGTCCCTCCCTTGCTGTGTGTGTGTGTGTGTGTGTGTCCCTCCCTCGCTGTGTGTGTGCCTGTCCGTCCTTTGCTCGGTGTGTGTGTGTGTGTGTGTGCCTGTCCCTCCTTTGCTCGGGGTATGTGTGTGTGCCTCCCTCGCTGCGTGTGTGTGTGTGTGTCTCCCTCGCTGTGTATGTGTGAGTTCCCCCCTTGCTCTTTGTGTGTGTGTGTGTGTGTGTCCCTCTTGGTGTGCGTGTGTGCTTGGCCCTCCCTCGTTGTGTGTGCATGTGTCTCCCCCTCGCTGCGTGCGCGTGTCCCTCTCTTGCTCTGTGTGTGTGTGTGTGTTTGTGTGTGTCCATGTCCCTCCCTGGCTGTGTGTGTGTGTGTGTCCCTCTCTTGCTGTGTGTCTGTGTTTGTGTGCTTGAGCATGTGTGTGTCCATCCCTCGCTGTGTGTACGTGTCCCCTCTTGCTGTGAGTATGTGTGACCCTTTTACAGTTAATGTGAGTGTCCTTCCCTTGGTGTGTTTGTGTGTGTGTGTGTGTCCCTCCCTTGCTTTGTGTCTGTGTGTGTGTGTGTGCGTGTCCCTCTCTTGCTTTGTGCCTGTGTGTGTGCGCGCCTCTTGCTGTGTGCATACGTGTCACTCCCTCGCTCTGTGTGTGTGTGTGTGTGTCCCTCCCTTGTGTGTGTGTGTGTGTCCCTCCCGTGTGTGTGTGTGTGTGTGTGTGTGTCCCTCCCTTGTGTGTGTGTGTGTGTGTGTCCCTCCCTTGTGTGTGTGTGTGTGTGTGTGTGTGTGTGTGTGTGTGTGTGTCCCTCCCTTGCTTTTTGTGCGTATCCCCACCATTGTATGTCCGCATCGCCCCTCGCTGTGTGAGTGCCTGTCCCCCCTGGCTGTGTGTGCGTGTGTCCCTCCCTCGTCATGTCTGTGCGTGTCCCCTCCCCCTGAGTGTGCGTGCCCCTTTGCAATTTCTGTGCACATGCCCTCCCCCTCGCCGTGTGTCTGCTTGTCCATCCTTCCCTGTGTGTGTGCGTGTCCCTCCCTTGCTGTTTATGTGCGTGTCCCTCTCTCGCTCTGTGTGTTTGTGTACATCCCTTCCTCGCTGTGTGTGTGCATGTCCTTCCCTCGCTCTGTGTGTGTGTGTGTGTGTGTGTGTGTGTCCCTCCCTGGCTGTGTGTGTGTGTCCCTCCCTGGCTGTGTGTGTGCATGTCCTTCCCTCGCTGTGTGTGCATGTCCCTCCCTGGCTGTGTGTGTGTGCGTATCCCACTCTCACTGTGTGTGTCTGTGTTTGTGTGCTTGCGCATGTGTGTGTGTCCCTCCCTCACTGTGTGTGTGTGTGTGTGTATATGTATGCATTTCAATTCCTCACTGTGCCTGTGTGTCCCTCCCACGCTGTGTGCATGTGTGTGTCCCTCCCTCACTTTGTGTGTGTGTGTCCCTCTTGCTGTGTATGCGTCTCACTCCCTCGCTGCGCGCGTGTGTGTGTGTGTGTGTGTGTGTGTGTGTGTGTGTGTGTGTGTGTCCCTCCCTTGCTCTTTGTGTATATCCCCCTTGCAGTATGAGTGCATGTCCCCCCTTGCTGTGTGTGCGTGTGTCCCTCCCTCACCGTGTCAGTGCGTGTCCCCTCTACTGTGATTGCCCCCTCTCACTTTCTGTGCACATTTCCTCCCCCTCGCTGTGTGTGTCCCTCCTTCCCTGTGTGTGTGTGTGTGTGTCCGTCCCTCGCTGTGTGTGTTTGTGTATGACCCTCCATCGCTGTGTGTGTGCATGTCCTTCTCTCCCTCCTGTGTGTGTGTGTGTGTGTGTGTGTGTGTGTGTGTGTGTGTGTGTGTCCCTCCCTTGCTCTTGTATATATCCCCCTTGCTGTGTGAGTGCATGTCCCCCTTTGCTGTGTGTGCGTGTGTCCCTCCCTCGCCGTGTCTCTGTGTGTCCCTTTCACTTTCTGTGCACATTTCTTCCCCCTCGCCGTGTGTGTGCTTGCCCCTCCTTCCCTGTGTGTGTGTTTGTGTGTGTGTGTGTGCATGTCCCTCCCTGGATGTGTGTGCGCCTGTCACTCACTTGCTGTCTGTATGTGTCCGTCCCTTGTGTGTGTGTGTCCCTCCATTGCTCTTTATGGATATCCCCCTCACTGTGTGTGCGCATCTCCCCTCGGTGTGTGAGTGCATGTCCCCCCTTGCTGTGTGTGCGTATGTCCCTCCCTTGCTGTGCCTGTGCATGTCCCCTCTCGTTGTGTGTGCGTGCACCCTCTCAATTTCTGTGCACATGTCCTCCCCCTCGCCGTGTGTCTGCTTGTCCCTCCTTCCCTGTGTGTGTGCGTGTCCCTCCCTCACTGTGTGTGCGCGTATCCCTCCCTCGCTGCGTGTCTCAGCACGTCCCTCCCTCGCTGTGTGTGTGTCCCTTCCCCCCCGTTTGTGTGTATGTGTCACATCCTCACAGTCTGTGTTTGTGTGTGTCCCCTTCACTGCACGTCCCTTACTCGCTGTTTGTGTGTGTGTCACTCCATCGCGTTATGTGTATGTGTCTCTCTCTCTCACTGTGTGTGTGTGCATGTCC
Organism: Chiloscyllium punctatum; assembly: GCF_047496795.1. Taxonomy (NCBI): domain Eukaryota; kingdom Metazoa; phylum Chordata; class Chondrichthyes; order Orectolobiformes; family Hemiscylliidae; genus Chiloscyllium; species Chiloscyllium punctatum. Next base: position 66,698,548 of record NC_092772.1, on the reverse strand, counting down.
CTCCCTCGCTCTGTGTGTGTGTGTGTGTGTGTGTGTGTGTAAGTGTGTCTCTGTCCCACGTTGTGTGTATACATGTCCCTCCCTTGCTCTGTGTATGTGTGAGATCCCCCCCCTTGCTGTCTGTGTGTGTGTCCCTCTTGCTGTGTGTGTGTGTGCGTGGCCCTCCCTCACTGCATGTGCATGTGTCTCCCCCTCATTGTGTGTGCGTGTCCTCTCTTGCTCTGTGTGTGTTTGTGTGTGACCCTCCCTCGCTGTGTGTGCATATCCCTCCCTGGCTGTGTGTGTGCGTATCCCTCTCTTGCTCTGTGTGAGTGTGTGTGTGTGTCCCTGAAGATGTGCACGTGTGTGTGTGTCTCACCCTCGCTGTGTGTGCGTGCGTGTCCCTCCCTCGCTGTGTGTGTGTGCGTGTGTCTCCCCCTCACTGTGTTTGCGAGTGTTCCTCTCTTGCTCTGTGTGTGCATGTTTGTGTGCGTGTGTCTCTCCCTCGCTGTGTGTGTGTCCCTCTCTCGTTGTGTGTGTCTGTGTTTGTGTGCTTGCGCATGTCCCTCCCTCACTGTGTGTGTGTCCCCCACTTGCTGTGAGTATGTGTGTCCCTCTTGCAGTGTATGTGTGTGTCCCTCCCTCGCTGTGTGTGTGTGTGTGTCCCACTCTCGCTGTGTGTGCGTGTCCCTCCCTCGCTGTGTGTCTGTTTGTATCCCCTTAACTGTGTGTATATGTTCGTGTCCCACCCTCGCTTTGTGTGTGTGTGTGTCCCTCTTGCTCTGTGTGCGCGTGTCACTCCCTCGCTCTTTGTGTGTGTGTGTGTGTGTGTGTGTGTCCCTCTTGCTCTGTGTGCGCGTGTCACTCCCTCGCTCTTTGTGTGTGTGTGTGTGTGTGTCCCTCTTGCTCTGTGTGCGCGTGTCACTCCCTCGCTCTTTGTGTGTGTGTGTGTGTCCCTCCATTGCTCTTTGTGTATATCCCCTCACTGTGTGTGCGCTTCTCCCCTCGCTGTGAGTGCATGTCCCGCCTCGCTATGTGCGCGTGTCCCTCCCTTGCCTGTGCGTGTCCTCTCTCGCTGTGCGTGCATGTCCCCTCTCAATTTCTGTGCACATGCCCTCCCCCTCACCGTGTGTGTGCTTTTCCCTCCTTCCCTGTGTGTGTGTGTCCTACCCTTGCTGTGTATGCAGGTGTCCCTCCCTCGCTGTGTGTGTACATGTCCTTCCCTCGCTGTGTTTGTGTGCCCCTCCCACGCTGTGTGTGCATGTCCTTCCCTCCCTCACTCTGTGTGTGTGTGTGTGTCCCCTTCCCTCCCTCGCTCTGTGTGTGTGTGTGTGTGTGTGTGTGTGTGTGTGTGTGCGCGCGCGCTCCTCCCTCGGTGTGGGCGTGCGCGTGTCCCTCCCTCGCTCGCTGCGTGTGTGTATGTGTCCCTCCCTCGCTGTGTGTCTGCGGGTAACCCCCTCACTCTGTGTAGTGCGCGTGTCCCTCCCTCGCTATGTGTGTGTATGTGTCCCTCCCTCGCTGTGTGTCTGCGGGTAACCCCCTCACTCTGTGTAGTGCGCGTGTCCCTCCCTCGCTATGTGTGTGTATGTGTCCCTCCCTCGCTGTGTGTCTGCGGGTAACCCCCTCACTCTGTGTAGTGCGCGTGTCCCTCCCTCGCTATGTGTGTGTGTGTGTCTCTCCCTCGCTGTGTGTCTGCGGTAACCCCCTCACTCTGTGTGTTTGCGTATCGCTCCCTCGCTGTGCGTGTCCCTCCCTTGCTGTGTGTGCACGTGTCCCTCCCTCGCTGTGTGTGTGTGTATCTGTGCGTGTCCTTCCCTCGCTTTGCGTGTGTGTCCGTCCCTTGTGTGTGAGTGTGTGCCCACCTTGCTGTGTGCGTGTGTTCCACTCTTGCCATGTCTGTGTGTCCTCTCTCGCTGTGTGTGCGTGCCCCCTCTCAATTTCTGTGCACATGCCCTCCCCCTTGACATGTGTGTGCTTATAGCTACTTCGCGGTGTGTGCTTGTCCCTCCTTCGCGGTGTGTGCATGTCCCTCCCTTGCAGTGTATGTGCATGTCCCTCCCTCACTGTGTGTGTGTGTGTGTATTCCCCTCACCATAAGTGTGTGTGTTTGTCCCTTCCTCACTGTGTGTGTGCGTCTCTCCCTTGCTCTGTATTTGTGTTTGTGTGTGTGTGTGTCCCTCCTTCGCTTTATGTGTGCGTGTCCCCGTCCCTCGCTGTGTGTATGTGCGCATCCCTCCCTCGCTGTGTGTGTGTGTCCCTCCCTCGCCATGTGTCTGTCTGTATTCCCCTCACTGGGTGTGTGTTTGTGTGTCCCTCCTTCGCTTTGTGTGTGTGTGTCCCTCCCTCGCCGTGTGACTGTGTGTATGTGCGTGTCCCTCCATCGCTCTGTGTGTGTATGTGTGTATGTTTGTGCGTGTCCCTCCCTTGCTTTGCGTGTGTGTACCCCCTCTCAATTTCTGTGCACATGCCCTCCCCCTCGCAATGTGTGTGCTTGTCCCTCCTTTGCTGTGTGTCCCTCCCTCGCTGTGTGTGTGTGTGTGTGTGTCTGTGTCTGTGTCTTTGCTGTGTGTCTGTGCTTGTCCCTCCTTCGCTGTGTGTGTTTGTCCCTCCCTCGTTGTGTGTGCGTATCCCTTTCTTGCTGTGTGTATGCGTGTCCCTCCCTCGCTGTGTTTGTGTGCGCGTCCCCCCCTTGCTGTTTGTGTGCGTGTCCCTTCCTTGCTGTGTGTGTGTCTCTTCCTCATTGTGTGTGTGTGTGTCCCTTCCTCGCTGTGTGTGTGCGTGTCCCCCTCGCTGTGTGCGCGTGTCCCTCCTCGCTGTGTGTGTGCATGTCCTCCCCTCGCTGTGTCTGTGTGTGTGTGCGGATGCATGTCCCCCCCCCCCTTCGCTGTGTGTGTGTGTGTGTCCCTCCCTTGTGTGTGTGTGTGTGTCCCTCCCTTGCTTTTTGTGCATATCCCCACCATTGTATGTCCGCATCGCCCCTCACTGTGTGAGTGCCTGTCCCCCCTGGCTGTGTGTGCGTGTGTCCCTCCCTCGTCATGTCTGTGCGTGTCCCCTCTCCCTGAGTGTGCGTGCCCCTTTGCAATTTCTGTGCACATGCCCTCCCCCTCGCCGTGTGTCTGCTTGTCCATCCTTCCCTGTGTGTGTGCGTGTCCCTCCCTTGCTGTTTATGTGTGTGTCCCTCTCTCGCTCTGTGTGTTTGTGTACATCCCTCCCTGGCTGTGTGTGTGCATGTCCTTCCCTCGCTGTGTGTGCATGTCCCTCCCTGGCTGTGTGTGTGTGCGTGTCCCACTCTCACTGTGTGTGTCTGTGTTTGTGTGCTTGCGCTATGTGCGTGTCCCACCCTTGCTGCGTGTGCGCGTGACCCTCCCTCGCTGTGTGTGTGTCGCTTCCTCGCTGTGTGTGTCCCTCCCTCGCTGTGTGTCTGCGTGTATCTCCCTCACTGTGTGTGTTTGCATGTCGCTCCCTTGTGTGTGTGTGTGTGTGTGTGTGTGTCCAAAATTTGCACCATCAGTGAACTGGCCATCATAAGTTGACTGTGGTATTCAGGAATGTGTGGTATAAGTAAGTTCACCACGATAAATACAGGGTTTAATGTATAGGTAGAGGGGTGGGTCTGGGTAGGATGCTCTTCAGAGTTTTGGAATGGACTGGTTGGGCCGAATGGCCTGGTTGCACACGATGGCGATTCTATTCAGGTTATTGTCCAGCCCTGTCAACCATCCCCGTCTGTTACACCTTGCTTTATCCCCAATATTCTCCTTAACACTGTAATCTCCTCCAGACTCTAAAACACTCCTTGGCGATGTAACCTTCTCCAGTCCTTACAAAGATCGATATGTCTGTCACCTCTTCCTGCTTTTAGAACCCTCCCTATAACTATTACCATTTGGTACAGCACTCCCAATCATTGTTCCCTCTTGAAACTCCCATAAACCTTTGTATCTCTGAAAACTCATCTGGACTGTCTCAACTTCCCTTTGACAGTTACGTGCTGAGACCTGCGCTATATCAGTGAAGTAATTAAGTCTTGGCAACACTCACTGTTATAATCTCCCTCCAGCCTTACAGCACTGAGGATCTGTAGAAGCTCTTTTCAAACCGACAGCCATCTCTGTGTCTGTAATCTCCTCCACTCCCTATAATACATTCTCTCTGAGCTCCTCTGTAGTCCACTAAACACTCCCTAACACTGTCTGTATCATTGTAACCTTCTCCAAAAACACAACCTTCCCTATCTGTGTAAATCCCTACACCGGTCCCTGTCCCTCTCAGCTCCGTCTAACAATACAACCCTCCATGTCTGTGTATTCACCTTCAGTCTCTACTCACCTCCCTATCTGTGTAACCTTCTCCATGTATTTTTGCTTCAGTCTCTTCAACTGTCTCTATCAGTGTAACCTCTTCCAGACGTGAAAACTCTCCTCTTTCTGACTTACTCAGACCCCACACCCCTCACTATCTATAACCTACTCCTGTCTGAGAAACCTACCTCTGCAAATTGCTCCAACTCTTCAACTCTCCATAAGCTCCTGCAGCTCTTACATCCCTCCCTATCTACCAAATCTCTTCCATTCCCTAAACACCAACAGTCTGTGGAGACCCGACCACCATCCCGATCAGTGTAATCCTCTCAGGTCTCTGCAGTAATCCTGATCTGTCGAACTCACTCCATTCCTGTTCCTCTCCCAATCCGGTCCCTACAGAACCCACTATCTATTTAACACCCTCCTGTCACTATCACCCCCATGTCAATGTAAGCTCCTCCTGTGTCTCCACCATCTACCCATCTCCATAACCTTGTCCAGCTCTTACACCACTATCTGTTTAAACATCACCCTCCTCTACAACTTCCTCCTGTTTGTGCTATGCTCCCTTATCTGTGAAACTGTCTCCAACCAAAATTGTTATCCCAGTCTCTGAAAAGAAATCCAGATTCCACGGCCTCCATAACCCCCAGAACCTAAGCCTTCCTATGTCTATAAACGTCTTCAGTCACGACTCCCCTGTATATCTCAGTTTGTTCTTCCAGTCGATACAAAGCTCTTTATCTCTGTAATCTGCTCAGCTCCCTAAAACAGTCCCTGTCTGTGATCCAGCCCTGGCCTACAATCATCCTTATCCCTGTAAACTTCTCCATCCCTCCCAACATTCCCATCTCCATGAACCCCAGTCAGCCCTACAGCTCTCCACATTTCTGTAACCTCCTGTGGGTCTATGGTCCTCCTTCCCTGTGAAACCACCTCCAGTCCCCACACCCCTCCCAATCTGGGTCCTCTGCTCCAGATCAGACCATTGCTGTCTCTGTAAACACCTCCACTCCTGCCAACTCTTCCCATTTGTGTAACCTCGTTCAGACCCCATACTCTCCAGCTTCCTGAATCCTCTTCCTGCATTGCAATCAAAACCACATGTTTTTGTAAAATCCTCCAGTGCTTACACTCTCCCCAACTCAGTAACCTTTTGCGGTCCTAACAAAGCACCTAAACTATGAAACCTCTCATTTCCCTACAATTCTCCCTCCCTCCCTCTTCAAATGCCTTCATCACCATGAGACCTCACAATTACTAAAGCCTCCTTTTGGCACTGCCACCCTCCTAATATCTGCAAAATCCTCGTGTCCTGATATCCCTCCCTATCTCTGTAACTCCCTCCACCCTCCAGTGTCATTCTGGGGAACATGGCAGAGGAGAGAAGATTTGTAGTGTCTGGACCATGTTACGGAGGTAGAATTCTGGGCATTACAGATTTGGCCGAATGTCTGTGGTGTGCAGATTATTGGCGAGGACTCTAAAGAAAGGATTTATGACTACTTGGAAAACCATAGTTAAATTAGCCACAGTCAGTATGGGTTTGTGAGGGGTCAGGTCATGCCTCACAAACCTTATTGAATTCTTTGAGGATATGACAGAATACGTTGATGGCTCATTCAAAAAAGAAGGAAAATTGGGATACAGGGAAATCTGTCTGTCTGGAGACAGGATTGGATGGCCCAGAGAAGACAGAGGGTGGCAGCAGATGGACAGTATTGAGCCTGGAGCTCAGTGACCAGTGGGGTTCTGTAACAATCGGCTCTGGGACTCTGCTCTCTGTGATTTTTGTAAATGACTTGGATGTGGATGTTGGAGAGTGGGTTAGTAAGTTTGCCAATAACATGAAGGTTGATGGAGTGGTGGGGAATGTGGGAGGGCTGTTGGAGGTTGCAATGTGACATTGACAGGACGCAGAGCTGGGCTGGAAGTGGCAGATGGAGTTCAATCTGGAAAAGTGTGAAGTGATTCATTCTGGAAGGTCGAATTTGAATCCAGAATACAGGGTGAAAGGCAGAATACTTGGCATTGTGGAGGAACAGAGATCATGGGGTCCGTGTCCATAGATCCCTCAAAATCGCCACGCACGTTGGTAGGGTTGTTAAAAAGGCATATGTTGTGTTGGCTCCCCTTAGAAGGGGATTGACTGTAAGAGCCGTGAGGTTTTACCGCATCTTTATAGCGTCCTGGTGAGACCACACTTGGAATACTGTGTTCAGTTCCTGTTTACAGGAAGGATGTGCAAGTTTTAGAGAGTGTACACAGGAGATTTACCAAGATGCTGCCTGCAATGGAGGGCATTTCTTGTGGAGAAAGGTTGAGGGAGCTAAGGCTTTTTTCATTGGAGTGAAGAAGGGGGCGGGGCGACTTTGTGGAGGTGAAAAAGATGATGAGAGGCACAGAGAGAGTGAATAGTCAGAGACGTTTCCTCCTATCGCATAAATGGCTATTACAAGGCGGCATAATTTTAAGGTCAATGGAGGATGGATAAGAGGATAGAAAATGGTAGGTGGTTGGATGGACTGCCAATGGTGGGAGTAAAATTAGACACATCTGGGACATTTAATAGACTCTTGGACAGACACATGGATAATAGTAAAATGAAGGGTATGTAGTTATTTTGAGCTTACAGTTGGAGAAAAGGTTGGCATGAAATCATGGCCGAAGGGTCTTGGGCTGAACTGTTCTGTGTTCTGTGTTCTGTGTTCTGTCTGGTAAACTGGGTAATAAGCTCAGATCAGTGTAAAAAAGGATATGGCATTCAGGAGGAGGTAGTGAACTGGATACAAAATTTGCTTGATGGTTGTAGACAGAGAGTGGTGGGAGACATGTTGTTTTTCTGACTGGAGGCATGTGACCAGCGGTGGAGTGGGTCCTGTGTTGTTTGTCATTTGGATAAATGGTTTGGATGGAAATATTGGTTTCCTGGTAAGTAATTGTTTTGGGTGACACTGAAATTGGTGGGAAAGTGGACAGTGAAGAAGGTTATCTGTGATACAACAGGATGAACAGTCCTGCTGGGATAGTGGGCTGAAGAATAGCAGATGGAGTTTAATTAGATAAAGGTGAGGTGTTCCATTTTGGTGAAACAATCCAGGGTGGGACTTGTACAGTTAATGTTCGGGCCCTGGGTGGTGTTTTCAGTCAGAGACCCAGGGATGCAGGTACACAGTTCTTTGAATGTGGTGTCCCAGGTAGACAGGCTGGTGAAGCAGGCGTTTGGGATGGTTACCTTCATTGGGGAGAGCATTAAGAGTAAGAGTTGGGATGTCATGTTGTATCTGTAAAAGACATTGGTGGGGCCACCATTAAAACATTGTTTATCAGGAGGAAGAACTCATCTAGTTCACTAACCACCTTTAGGGAAGGACATCAAATATTCTAACCTGGTCTGGCCGACATGTGACTCCAGACCCACAGCAATATGGCTGACTCTGAGCTACCCTCTCAGTAATTAGCAGAGGGGTCAAATACCGTTGTTCCAGGCAGTGACACCCACATCCCATGAATGAATATATAAAAATACCTATGTCTCTCCCTACCTCTGCAAATCCCTCCAGCTGCAGCAATCCGTCCTGGCTTTGTCACACCCTGACCACTCTCTGTAACACTCTCACCATCTCCAGCACCTTCACCTCTCCCTGTTCCTATTGTGTCAATAAACCCTGACCATGGTTCCCCTTCCCAAAGCCCTCCTCCTGCAAGCAGACCCATTGCAATCCATTAACATTTACTCCGAAAACACTCTCTCACTTCAGGATTTTAAGTCCTTTTTGGTGATCTTCTCAGCCTCATAATCTAGTATGTTACCTTTTGAACCTGAGTGAGGGATCAGTGGGAATTTCTTGCTGAGGTTTTTACTGTTTCAATGGAATGTCGTTTTGTTGAGTATTTTACACTGTTCCTTCAAATGTTTTCCACTGTTCATTTACAGGCACATATTTCAGTCTGTTTAGCCTGTTTACCTTGGTCAGTTCTCCTCTCAACTTCATGTCATTGGCTATTTTTGTTTCTAGTTGTAGCTTGTCCTTTCTGTGATTCACTTTAAAACTTTGTTTATTTAAAGTGCACTTTATCACAATTTCCCGAAGGATCTCTGCAGGTGACATTACTCATTCACTAAGTTTCATTACACGGTCGCTCTGCGATTGTTATGTCCCTTAACAGTTGCACAATGTGTTTTTCAAAGAAACACTGAAAAAAAATTAACCGAACTCCTCTTCCAATATCAATGCTGTCCGTGTGATTGTCCCAGATTATACAAATATTGAAGTTTTACAAAGTTATCACAATACCTTTGTTAAAAAATTCCAATGAGTTCCTGTTTAATGCAGTGACGAGCCATTAAATGCTGTTCGGTGGCTAAAACTGTTCTGCTGCTTCTGTCCTTGACAAGTAGTAGCCAGAATTTACATTCAGACTGACTCTACTTCATGATCTGAGGCTAATTGATTTCTCTGTAAAGCCTTTGTTATCCATTATTGTTAGCGTTGCCCATTTTGCCTGAGTTTGCACAAGATTACGAACCACTGAATATTTTTGTTTACCCTGTATCCATGTCTCCCTGGTGTCTAATTCTCTTTTATCTCTGTGTCACAAATCCATCGACCTTATTACAGCAACGTTGTCCGTTCAAAACAAAAACAGAATATTCTCTCTTCCACAATTTTCTGTCACAAACCTATTTGCTGATGTACAATTTTAATTAACCTCTGTCCCATCCTGTTCCTTTCTGCTAGTGTTCAGCCACATTCCCAGGCTATTCCATTGCTTTACCTTTTCCCTTTGGATTTGAAAGCTCCTTTCACCTGCATTCTCTCTGTCAGTTTAATTCCCTGTCCATAAACCTACCGACATGATTGGCCAGGACACTGGTCCCAGCACGGTTCCAGAGGGACCATCCGAATAGTTTCTTTTAAATCAGGTATGGGATGTGGGTGTCTCTGTCTGACCAGCCTTTCTTGCCCAGCCCTCGTTGACCTTGAGCTGAGTGACTTGCTCGGCCATTTCAGAGGGTAATTGAGAGGCAAACCCTTTGCTGTGGGGATGTTGTGCAGACCACGTGAGGATGGGCAGATGTCCTTCTCTAAAGGACAAGTGTTTGGATTTGTTGTACATCAGTAATGGTTTCATACTTATTTGTGGATTGTTAATTATTATTTTTAAAATTATTGATTTCAAATGTCTCCTTTTCAGATGGCGGGATTCAATCCTGTCTGCCCTGAACATTAGCTGAGGTTTTGGATACATTCTCTCGCAATAATACCACTAGGCCATTACTTCACCTTATCACTGGGTGCTCATCCCTGAGCACTGATACCAGGGCATCATGAAGCTAAACCCATTCTTACAACATGACTGTGTGATCCTGACATTTTCCAGCAATCTGGGACTATCACTTAATATCGCTCCATTTTCCATATCTCTGTGGGACTCAGTGCCATTCTCGATGTGTAACCCTCACTGCATCTGTTTAATTTCCCATTCTGTCTATTTCTCTGTCTCCTGTAGGTACTCAGGAAAGTCCTGACTCAATAGCCTTCCCAGCTGCTGGGTGGATCGTCCATCACCTCATTGAATGCAGTTGGTCTGCCAGAGAGAGACAAAGGGAAAGGAGATCTGGAGCCTTCAATAAATCCTGTAGTGAAGTAAGGTCACCCACAGTGCACAGAGCAAAGAACAATGAGAGGGATCCAACCATCTGTTAACACAACATGACATAGATACAGTGCTGGAGGGGAGCACAGTACACACACACCCCAGGCTCAATCACCACACCAATGTAAGTTCTGTTATATTAAAACTCACTACTCTACAACAGTGTATCTATGGCATGTCTTGTGGTCCAGTGTCTTCAATAATTTTAAATTCCTATAACAGATCCTATCGCTGTAACCTCCTCCCTTCCCGATAGTCCCTCCACATATTTTAAATGTACTTCATTCCAGACTACCATCCCTATGCCTGTAACTTGGTTCAGTGTCTACAACATGCCTTATCTCGTTTGCCTTCTCCTCCAATAATGTAAACACAAGGACTGCAGATGCTGGAAACCAGAGTCTAGATTAGAGTGGTGCTGGAAAAGCATGGCAGGTCAGGCAGCATCCGAGGAGCAGGAAAATGACGTTTCGGGCAAAAGCCCTTCATCAGGAACAGAGGCTGGGAGCCTGCAGAGTTGGGAGGTAAATGAGAGGGGGGTGGGGATAGGGAGAAAGTAGCATAGAGTATAATAGGTGAATGGGGTGGGGAAGAAGGTGATAGGTCAGAGAGGAGGATGGGGGAAGGTAGCAAAGAGTACAATGGGTGAATGGGGGTGGGGATGGGGGTGATTGGTCAGAGACGAGGGTGGAGTGGATAGGTGGGAAGGGAGATAGGCAGGTAGGACAGGTCATGGGGGGCTGAGCTGGAAGGCTGGAGGTGGGGAAATGAGGAAACTGGTGAAGTCCACATTGATGCCCTGGGGTTGAAGTGCTCCGAGGCGGAAGGTGAGACGTTCTTCCTCCAGGCGTCAGGTGGTGATGAAGCAGCGGTGGAGGAAGCCCAGGGCCTGCATGTCCTCGGCAGAGTGGGAGGGGGCGTTGAAATGTTGGGCCACAGGGCAGTGGGGTTGATTGGTGCGGGTGTACCAGAGATATTCCCTAAAGTGCTCTGCTAGGACGTGTCCAGTTTCCCCAATGTAGAGGAGACCGCATAGGGAGCAACGGATACAATAAATGATATTGGTGGATGTGCAGGTAAAACTTTGGATGTGGAAGGCTCCTTTGCGGCCTTGGATGGTGGTGAGGGGAGAGGTGTGGGCGCAGGTTTTGCAATTTCTGCAGTGGCAGGGGAAGGTGCCAGGAAGGGAGGGTGGGATTTTGGGAGGGGTGGACCTGACCAGGTAGTCACTCAGGGAACGGTCTTTGCGGAAGGCAGAAAGGGGTGGGGAGGGAAATGTATCCCTGGTGGTAGGGTCTGTTTGGAGGTGGCGGAAATGTCGGCGGATGATTTGGTTTATGCGAAGGTTGGTAGGGTGGAAGGTGAGCACCAGGGGCGTTCTGTCCTTGTTATGGTTGGAGGGGTGGGGTCTGAGGGCGGAGGTGTGGGATATGGACGAGATACGTTGGAGGGCATCTTTAACCACGTGGGAAGGGAAATTCCGATCTCTAAAGAAGGAGGCTATCTGGTGTGTTCTGTGGTGGAACTGGCACTCCTGGGAACAGGTACGGCGGAGGTGGAGGAATTGGGAATACGGGTTGGCAAATTTGCAGGCGGTAGTCTCGGAAGAGGTGCAATCGAGGTAGCTGTGGGAGTCGGAAGGTTCATTAAAAAATGTCAGTGTCAAATCGGTTGTCATTAATGGGGATGGAGAAGTCCAGGAAGGGGAGGGAGGTATCAGAGATGGTCCAGGTAAATTTAAGGTCAGGGTGGAAAGTGTTGGTGAAGTTGATGAATTGCTCAAACTCCTCAAGGGAGCACGATGTGGCGCCAATGCAGTCATCAATGTAGTGGAGGAAGACGTGGGGAGTGGTGCCATTGTAACAACGGAAGATGGACTGTTCTGCGTAGCTAACAAAGAGACAGGCAGAGCTGGGGCCCATACGGGTGCCCATGGCTACCCCTTTGGTCTGGAGGAAGTGGGAGGATTTGAAGAAAAAATTGTTAAGTGTGAGGACAAGTTCAGCCAAACGAATGAGAGTATTGGTGGAAGGGTACTGTTGTGGACATCGGGAGATGAAGAAACGGAGGGCTTGGAGCTCCTGGTCATGGAGGATGGAGGTGTAGAGGGATTGGATATCCATGGTGAAGATGAGGCGTTGGGGGCCAGGGAAACAGAAGTCTTGGAGGGGGTGGAGGGTATGGGTGTTGTCTCGAACGAATGTGGGTAATTCCTGGACTGGGGGATAGGACAATGTCGAGGTAGGCAGACATGAGTTCGGTGGGGTAGGAGCATGCTGAGACAATGGGTCGGTCAGGATGGTCAGGCTTGTGGATCTTGGGAAGGAGGTAGAACCGGGCAGTGGGGGATCCCGGACAATGAGATAGGAAGCTGTGGGTGGGAGATCTCCTCCTGAGGTGATGAGGTTCTGTCTGCTCTGGGAGATGATGGTTTGGTGATGGGAGGTGGGTCATGGTCGAGGGGGTGATAGGAGGAGGTGTCTTCGAGTTGGCATCATGGCTTCAGCAGTGTAGAGGTCAGCGCACCAGACTACCACTGCACACCCTCTATCTGCTGGTTTGATGATGCGGTCGGGAGTGGAGCAGAGGGAATGGAGGGCTGCACGTTGTAAGGGTGAGAGGTTGGAGTGGGGGAGGGGGGAGATAGATTGAGGCGGTTAATGTGTCAGCGGCAGTTGCAAATGAAGAAATCGAATGCAGGTAATAGGCCAGCACGGGGTGTCCAGGTGGATGGAGTATGTTGGAGGTGGGCAAAAGGGTCCTTGGAAGGTGGGTGGGAGTCTTCATTGTAAAAGTAAGCTCTGAGGCGGAGGCGGTGGAAGAAGTGTTCGATGTCACGGCGTGTATTGAATTAATTGACGTGTGGACGGAGGGGGATAAAGGTGAAGACTTTGCTGAGGACTGATCATTCGTCCTCAGTGAGGGGGGGTCAGGGGGAATGGTGAAAACTCGGCAGGGCTGGGAGCTGGGACCAAGCGTAGGTGTGGAGCTGGGGGAGGCGACGGAGCCTGTTACTGGAGAGGGTGTGGTGTTAGGGGGAATAGGGATGGAGTCATGAGCAGGGGTGGTGTTCCCCTCAGGGTTCTGGGGGCAGGGATTGTGACAGTGAGACCTGGGGGGGTTGTCAGCAGAATGCAAGTGCGCGGCGTTGGTGGGGGTGGAAGTGGTGGCAAACACGGCAGTGGGGCGGGGGGCATGGAAGTCACTGAGTGTGTGACATTCGCGATGATGTGAGGGGCGGAAGTGATATCATTTGTGGTGTGTGAGGAATTGTGAGGGGCAGAAATGGCATTTACTTTATGTTAACCAATAATTTCCTGTCACAAATCTCTTTGACAATGTCGTATTTTAATTAAACTCAGTCCCTTACTGTTTCTTTCTGTTGGTCTTCATCCACATCTCCATCGTGTTCCAATATTTCAACCTTTCTCTTTGGACTTGGGAATTTCCATTCACGTCAGACCTGTCCCCCTTCACATCTGTGTCCATTTATAGCACACTGCATAATCCTGATACCTGGGGAGCCTATCTCAATAAAATAGCTCAGTCTTCCCTGAGTACTTGTAACAGTGCTCACTGGTCAGAACCACTTCTGATGTTACCATTGTGTGATCCTCACACTGCTGATATCACTCAGTCTCTCTGCATGTGATATCCCTTACTTTTGGGTCTAATTGCTACCTCTGTCAGCGTCTCCCGCTCTTGCAGCTCCTCCAGATCCTGAGCCACTCCAGAGGGACGCAGCAGAACAGGCCAGGAATGGACATTAGGAATTTCCAGATCTCTGTGGGATTCAATGCCATTCTCCATGTGTAACATTCATGCATCAGTGTAATTTTCCATTCTGTCTATTTCTCTGCCTCCTGTAGGTATTCCTGATGTCCCTGATTCAGCAGAATTCCCAATTCCTGTCTCGTACATCACCACATTGAAGACGGTTGGTCAGCCAGCGAGATGGAGAGGGAGATCTGGAGCCTTCAGTAAATTCTGCAGCCGGTAAGATCACTCACAGTAAACAGCACAGGGAGGAGTAAGTGGATTTTAATTCAGACCCTGAGGGCATGATGTAGGAACAATGCTGGGCAAGGAACATGAGAAAATTCTCAGGCTTCATTATCACCATCTTGTCTGTAAATTCATCTGTTCCACAGAACCCTCCCTATGTCTGTCAGTTTCTCCATTGTCTGTTTCATCGATACCACTTCCCCTATCTCTATCAGCCCCTACAATACTGCCTATCCCTGTAAGCTCCTCCTACCACTACAACTCTCCAAGTTTCTGCCTTTGTCATTAATCCCGGGTTCTGTCACATCTCTCCTTAACTGAAGAAAAACAACTCTTCAGTTCCTTAAGCCACCCTGGTCAGTGTAGTCCTTTCCAGATCTGAGAAACCTCCCTGTCTTTGTGACTTTTTTGAACTCCTACTACCTTCATGATCTCTGTAACCTTCCCGTCACGACAACAAAAAAGCCCTGTACCTTAGTAACCTCCTCCAGCTGTAAGACTCCTCCTTGTCTCTGGGCACAGTGCAGAGTGACCCTGCTTCTCTCATAAATTAGTTTCTGCATTTCTAATGATGATTATGAACTCTTCCTGTTTCTGAAATGCAGTCAGTCTCTGTAAACTCTGCTGGTCCCAAATGATGTAATTTCCTACGATAACTACAAACCTTTATGCCTTTAACCTCCTCCAGATGCAATCACACAGTTTATCTCTATAACCTCCATGAGTGGTGGAGTCATAGAAATGTACAGCACGGAAACAGACCCTTCGGTTCAACCTGTCAATGCCGACCAGATATCCCAACCCAATCTAGTCCCACAGGCCAGCACCCGGCCCATATCCCTCCAAACCCTTCCCATTCCTATACCCATCCAAATGCCTTTTAAATGTTGCAGTTGTACCAGCCTCCACCACATCCTCTGGCAGCTCGTTCCATACACGTACCACCCTCTGCTTGAAAAAGCTGCCCCTTAGGTCTCTTTGATATCTTTCCCCTCTCACCCTAAACCTATGCCCTCTAGTTGTGGACTCCCCAACCCCAGGGAAAAGTCTTTGTCTGTTTATCCTATCCATGTCCCTCATAATTTTGAAACCTCTGTAAGATCACCCCTGAGCCTCCGATGCCACAGCCCCAGCCTGTTCAGCCTCTCTCTGTAGCTCAAATCCTCCAACCCTGGCAACATTCTTGTAAATCTTTTCTAAACCCTTTCAAGTTTCACAACATTTTTCTGATAGGAAGGAGACCAGAATTGTACAAAATATTCCAACAGTGGCCTAACCAATGTGCTGTACAGCCGCAACATGACCTCCCAACTCCTGGACTCAATACTCTGACCAATAAAGGAATGCATACCAAACGCCGCCTTCACTCTCTTATCTATCTGCGATTCCACTTTCAAGGAGCTATGAATCTGCACTCCAAGGTCTCTTTGTTCAACAACACTCCCTAGGACCTTACCATTACGTGTATAAGTCCTGCTAAGATTTGCTTTTCGAAAATGCAGCACCTCGCATTTATCTGAATTAAACTCCATATGCCACTTAGCCCATTGTCCCATCTGGTCCAGATCCTGTTGTAACCCTCTTCGCTGTCCACTACACCTCCAATTTTGGTGTCATCTGCAAACTGTAGCTCTTATGCTCTCATCGAAATGATTTATGTAAATGATAAAAAGTAGAGGGCCCAGCACTGATCCTTGTGACACTCCACTGGTCACAGGTCTCCAGTCTGAAAAACAATCCTCCACCACCACTCTCTGTCTTTTACTTTTGAGCCAGTTCTGTATCCAAACGGCTAGTTTTCACTGTATTCCATGAGATCTAACCTTGCTAATCAGTCTCCCATAGGGAACCTTGTCGAATGCCTTACTGAAGTCCATATAGATCACATCTATCACTCTGCCCTCATCAATCTTCTTTGCTACTTCTTCAAAAAATCACTCGAGTGTGTGGGACATGATTTCCCACGTACAAAGCCATGTTGACTATCCCTAATCAGTCCTTGCCTTTCCAAATTCATGTACATCCTGTCCCTCAGGGTTCCCTCCAACAACCTGCTCACCACTGAGTTCAGGCTCATCGGTCTATAGTTCCCTGGCTTTTCTTTACCACCCTTCTTAAACAGTTGCATCACGTTTGCCAACCTCCAGTCTTCCAGCACCTCACCTGTGATTATTGATGATACAAATATCTCAGCAAGAGGCCCAGCAATCACTTCTCCAGCTTCCCACAGATTTCTCGGGTACACCTGATCAGGTCCTGGGGGGTTATCCACCTTTAACCGTTCCAAGACATCCAGCACTTCTTCCTCTGTATCTGAACATTTTGCAAGATGTCACCATCGATTTCCCTACAGTCTATATCTTCCATATCCTTTTCCACAGTAAATACTGATGCAAAATATTAATTTAGTATCTCTCCCATTTTCTGTGGCTCCACACAAAGGCCGCCTTGCTGACCTTTCAGGGGCCCTATTCTCTCCCTAGTTACCCTTTGTCCTTAATATATTTGTAAAAACCCTGTGCATTCTCCTTAATTCTATATGCCAGAGCTGTCTCATGTCCCCTTTTTGCCCTCCTGATTTCCCTCTTTAGTATACTCCAACTTCCTTTATACTCTAAAGGACTCACTCGATCTATCCTGTCTATACCCGACATGTGCTTTCTTCTTTTTCTGAACTAAACCCTCAATTTCTTTAGTCATCCAAAATTCGCTATACCTACCAGCCTTCCCCTACACCCTGACAGGAATATACTTTCTCTGGATTCTTGTTATCTCATTACTGAAAGCTTCCCATTTTCCACCCATCCCTTTACCTGCGAACATCTGCCTCCAATCAGCTTCCAAAAGTTCTTGCCTAATACCGTCAAAATGGGCCTTTATCCAATTTAGAACTTCAACTTTTAGATCTGGTCTATCCTTTTCCATCACTATTTTAAAATGAATAGAATTATGGTCGCTGGTCCCAAAGTGACCCCCCACTGACACCTCACTCACCTGCCCTGCCTTATTTCCTTAGTTTAGGTCAAGTTTTGCACCTTCTCTAGTTGGTACACCCACATACTGAATCAGAAAATTGTCTTGTACACACTTAACAAATTCCTCTCCATGTAAACCTTTACACTATGGCAGTCCCAGTCAATGTTTGGAAAGTTAAAATCCCCTACCATATCTACCCTATTATTCTTACAGATAACTGAGATCTCCTTACAAGTTTGTTTGGCAATTTCCCTTTGACTATTGAGGGGTCTGTAATACAATCCCAATAAGGTGATCATCCCTTTCTTATTTCTCAGTTCCACCAAATAACTTCCCTGCATGTATTTCTGGGAATATCCTCCCTTAGCACAGCTATAATGCTATCCGTTATCAAAAATGCCACTCTCCCTCCTCTCTTGCCTCCCTTTCTATCCTTCCTGTTGCATTTGTATCCTGGAACATTAAGCTGCCAGTCCTGCCCATCCCTGAGCCATGTTTCTGTAATTGCTATGAGATCCCAGTCCCATGTTCCTAACCATGTCCTGAGTTAATCTGCCTTCCCTGTTAGGCCCCTTGCATTGAAATAAATGCAGTTTAATTTATTAATCCTACCTTGTCCCTACCTGTCCTGACTGATTGACTCACTTCTGTTCTCAGCTGTACCCGTCTCAGATCGAGCTTCCAAAATCTTCCCTGTGATTGTTATCACGTCCCATCCCTGCATTCCTCCAAATCTGTGTAAAGTCCTCCCCTTCCTAAAACCCACCCTGTTTCTGTCACCTGTCCCAGCTTCCACAACCCTCCCTATCTCTGTAAGACACCCCCCACCCCACCCCCATCCCAGTTACTACAGCCCACTGTATCACTAAATGCCAGTAGTCACTATAATATCAGAGTAAGGTGTGAAAGAAGGAATACTGTACTGGGTTAATGATCAGTCGTGATCATGTTGAATGGTGGGACCGACTCTGTGGTCAAGTGGCCAATACCTGCTCTTCTTTCCTGTGCTTCTCTATAAACTTACTATCTATATAACCTCCTTCAGTCCCCACAGCCCTCCCTCTCTCCATAAACTCCTTCAGTCCCCACGACTCTTCCTATCTATGTAACCTGAATCATTCCCCACAAACCTCCCTAACTCCATAACCTCCAAAAGGCCCCACGACCCTCCCTATCTCCATAATCTCATCCTGACCCAATGACCCTCCCGTTCAGAGTAACCTCCTTCAATCCCCATGATCCTCCTGATCTGTGCTACCTCCTTTAGGCCCAACAGCCCTGCAGATCGCTTTGGCCCCTATCAGGCCCCACATCACTCCCTATCTCCATAATGTTCTTCAGTCACCACTGCACTCTGTGTCCATAATCTCGTTCAGTCCCTACATCACTCCCTATCTCCATAATGTCCTTCAGTCCCCACGACCCTGCTTATTTCCAAAACATCTATTACCATGATATAAACATGAACTCCCATAACCCTTTCTGCTGCCAGTCTGAAACCAAACAGTGTTAGCCTATAGTAGGTCAGGAGCTGAAATATGTTTGAAAGGATATGTCAATGAACAACAACTGGACCCTTAGAAACACTTTTAATAAAAAAGAGGATGTGTTTTTGAGCCTGTTGGATTTTATTTTTATTGTTGTGAATATAAATGGCAGAGTAGATACGGGTGTAGGAGTGGTTGGACTGAAGATACGATTTATTTGAATTTTCAGAAAACTTTACACAAGTTTCAATCAGGGCTAAAGAGTAATTTGGTAAAGAATAGGGCACCTTAACTGTCCGGAGGTGGGTGAGATATTAGACAAAATAGTGTTGTCAGAATTTACTGTGGAGAAAGACATGGAAGCTCAGGAAGTTGGGGAAATAAATAGTGATGTCTTGGAAAGAATCCTCAACAAAGGAAAAAAAAGTGTTGGAATCTGAAAACAAATAAAGGTAGATCAATCCTCAGTCGCTTATTAGGTCGATCCTAGAATATTTTGGGAATCTGGGGAAGAGATTGCAGTGTTCCTAACATATATTTATTTTATCAATACACACAATGAGCGACCGGAAGACTGGAGGGTGGCTAATGCTGTTCCATCACTTAAGGTCTGCAGTGAGTAGCCAGGAAATCACAGCCCAGTGAGCCCAGTGCTAGGTAAGTTGTTGGAGGAGATTCTGAGAGAAAGGAGTTACATATATTTGGAAAGGCAAGGGCTGATTAGAGATAGTCAGCATGGCTTTGTGAGTGGGAAACCGTGTTTCACAAACTGGATTGACTCTTCGAGGAGTTGACCAAGCGATAAATGAAGGCAGCGCAGTCAGCGTTGTCTACAGCAAAGCATTTGACATGGTTCCAGGGGATGGAGAACATCTAGTCAAGAGGAAGAAGGAAGCTAATTTAAGCTTGAGGAACCAAGGATCAGAAGCAGGGCTATAGAGAGTTACATGGGCCAGCACGGTGGCTCAGTGGTTAGCACTGCTGCCTCACAGCACCAGGGACACGATTTCAATTCCAGCCCCGTGCGACTGTCTGCGTGGAGTTTGCACATTCTCACCATGTCTGTGTGAGTTTCCGACGGGTGCTCCGGTTTCCCCCCACAGCCCAAAGATGTGCAGGTTAGGTGAATCAGCCATGCGTTGTTCAAGAAAGGGAATAGAGATAATCCTGGGAATCACAGACCTGTCAGTCTTCTGTCTGTGATGTGCAGATTATTGGAGAGGACTCTAAGAGACAGGATTTATGATTCCTTGGAAAACCATAGTTTGTTTAGAGGAAGTCATCATGACTTTGTAAGGGACAGGTCATGCCTCACAAATCTTATTGAATCCTTTGAGAATGTGACAAAACACATTTATGGCTCATTGAGAAAGTACAGAGCATGGGATACAGGGAAACCTGCCTGTCTGGAGACAGAAATCCTGGTCCTTAGAAGACAGAGGGCGATGACAGATGGAAATCATTCAGCCTGGAGCTCAGTGACCAGTGGTTTTCTGCAGGGAGAGGTCAAAAAATCTCTGCTCTTAGTGATTTTATGAATGACTTGGATGTGTGAGTGGAAGAGTGGGTAGGTAAGTTTGCCAATGACATGAAGGTTGGTGGAGTGGTGAATAGTGTGGATGTCTGCTGGAGGTTGCAATGGGACATTGACAGGATGTAGAGCTGGGCTGAGAAGTGGCAGATGAAGTCAAATCTGGAAAAGTGTGAAGTGATGTATTCTGGAAGGTGAGACTTGAATGCAGAATACAGGGGTAAAGGCAGAATACTGAATAGTGTGGAGGAACAGATGGATCTTGGATTTCATGACCAGAGATCCATCAAATTTGCCACCAAACTTATAGTGTTGTTAAGAAAGAATATGTTGTATTGGCTTTCATTAGCTGGGAGATTGAGTTTTAAAGGCATGAGGTTATGCTACAGCTCTGTACAGTCCTGTTTCGATCCCAATTAGAATATTGTGTTCAGTTTTGATCCCTTCATTACAGGAAGGATGTGGAAGCTTTATAGAGGGTAAAGAGGAGATTTACCAGGATGCTACATGGACTGGAGAGCATGTCTTATGAAGAAAGGTTGAGGGAGCTAAGGCTTTTCTCATTGGAGTGAAGAAGAGTGTGGTGTGATTTGGTAGAGGTGAACAAGATGGTGTGAGGCAAAGAAAGAGTGAACAGTGAGAGACCTCTTTATCCCATGGCATACATGGTACATGGGGGCATAATTGTAAGGTGTTGGAGGATGGGTAAGGGGAGATCTCAGATGGAGGTTCTTCACACAGAGAGTGGTGGGTGGGTGTAACGGGACATTTTAACAGACTCTTGGATAGGCAAAATGAAGGGTATGTAAGTTAGTTTGATCTTCCAGTCAGGTAAAAGATGGGCATGGCATCATGGCCGAAGCGTCTTGTGCTGTACTGTTCTGTGTTCTACGTTCTGTACGGTAAACTGGATAATAAGCTCAGATCAATGTAAAAGGATATGGTATTCAGGAGGAGCTAGTCAACTGGATACAAAATTAGGCTTGATGGTTGTAGACAGAGGGTGATGGGAGACATGTTGTTTTTCTGACTGGAGACATGTGACCAGCGGTGGAGTGGGTCCACTGTTGTTTGTCATTTGGATAAATGGTTCGGATGGGAATATTGGTTTTGTGGGAAGTAACTTTTTTGAGTGACTCTGAAATTGTTGGTAAAGTGGACAGTGAAGAAAGTTATCTGTGATACAACAGTTCAAATAGTACACTGGGATAGTGGGCTGAAGAATAGCAGATGGAGTTTAATTAGATAAAGGTGAGGTGTTCCATTTTGGTGAAACAAACCAGGGTGGGTTTGTATAGAAAATGTTCGGGCCCTGGGTAGTGTTGTCAGTCAGAGACCCAGGGATGCAGGTGGACAGTTCTTTGTAAGTGGTGTCACAGGTAGACAGGTTGGTGAAGCAGGCGTTTGGGGTGGTTACCTTCTTTGGGTAGAGCATTGAGAGTAGAAGTTGGGATGTCATGTTGTGGCTGTACAGGACATTGGTGAGGCCACCATAAAAGCATTGTTGACCAGTAGAAAGTACTCATCTGGTTCACTTACGTCCTTTAGGGAAGGACATCTGACATTCTAACCTGGTCTGGCCTGCACGTGACACCAGACCCACAGCAATATGGCTGACTCTGTGCTATACTCTGGGTAATTAGCAGTGGGGCAAAAAATGTTGGTCCCACAGTGACATCCTTGTCCCATGAATGAATAAATAAAAATACATATATCCCTCCCTACCTCTGTAAACACCTCCAGCTGCAGCAATTTGCACTGGCTTTGTAACACCGTTCAGTCCCTGACCCCTCTCTGTAACACTCTCACCACCTCCAGCACCTTCAGCTCTCCCAGTTCCTTTTGTGACATAAAACCTTGACAATTATTCCCTCTTCCATCTGACCTCCTCCTGCGAGCAGACTCTTTGCAATCCCTTTAAAACTTACTCCTAAAACTTTCTCTCACTTCAGGATTTTAAGTACTTTTTGGTGATCCTCTAAGCCCGATAATCTGATATGATCCTTTTTACTTGAGTGAGGGACCGATGGGGATTTCTTGCTGAGGATTAATCTGTTTCAATGGAATGTCCTTTTGTTGAGTGTTTTACACTGCTCCTTCAAATGTTTTCCACTGTTCATTTCCAGACACATATTTCAGTCTGTTTAGCCTGTTTACCTTGGTCAGTTCTCTTCTCAAACTCCTGTTATTGGTTATTTTTGTTTCTGCTTGTAGTTTGTCCTTTCTGTGATTCACTTTAAAACTTTATATTTCTTTAAACTGCACTTTATCACAATTTCCCAGAGGATCTCTCCAGGTGTCATTACTCATTCACGAAGTTTCATCACACAATGGTCGCTCTGAGATAGTTACGTCCCTCGCCAGTTGCACAATTTGTTAATCAAAGAAACACTGAAAACTAATTCTCTGAACTCCTCTTCCAATATCACTCTTGCCAGTGTGACTGTCCCACATTTTGAATATTGATGTTTCCCAAAATTATCACAATGTGTTTGTTAAAAAATTCCAATGAGCTCCTGTGTAATGCAGTGATGAGCAACGGAATGCTTTTTGGTGGCTAAAACTATCCTGCTGCTTGTGTCCTTGGGAAGTAGTAGCCAGAATTTACATTCAGACTGATTCTACTTCATGATCTGAGACCAAATGCTTTCTCTGTGATGCCTTTGTTATCCATTATTGTTAGTGTTACCCATTTTGCCTGAGTTTCCGCAAGGTTGTGATCCATTGAATATTTATGTCCACCTTTTGTTCACCCTGGAACCATGTCTCTCTGTTATCTAAACCTCTTTTATCTCAGTGTCACAAATCCATCTACCTTATTGATAAGACGTCGTCCATTGAAAAAAAAACATAATTTACTCTCCCACAATTTCCTGTCACAAACCTATTCACTGAAGTACAGTTTTAGTTAATCGCTGTCCCATCGTGTTCCTTTTTGATTACCTTCAGTCACATCCCCATACTGTTCCGATGCTTCACCTTTTCTCTTTGAATTTGGAAAGCTCCTTTCACCTGGACCCTGTCCCTGCATCCTCTCTGTCAGTTTAAAGCCCTGTCCATAAACCTACTGTCATGATTGGCCAGGACACTGGTCCCATCACGGTTCCAGTGGGACCATCCTATTGGATTTTTTTATAAATCAGGTAGGGGATGTGGGTGTCTCTGGCTGACTAGCCTTTATTGCCTATCCCTAGCTGCCCGTGAGCTGAGTAGCTTGCTTGGCCATTTCAGAGGACCATTGAGAGGCAAATACTTTGCTGTGGGTATGTCATGCAGACCACGTGAGGATGATCAGATCTCGTTGTTGAAAGGGCAAGTGGGCGGCACGGTAGCTCAGTGATTAGCACTCCTGCCTCACAGCACCAGGGTCCCAGGTTCGATTCCAGCCGCGGGCGACTGTGTGGAGTTTGCACATTCTCCACGTGTCAACGTGAATTGCCTCTGGATGCTCCGGTTTCCTCTCACAGTCCAAGGACGTGCAGGTCAGGTGAATTGGCCATGCTAAATTGCCCATAATGTTAGGTGTATTAGGTCGAGGGAGATGGGTCTGAGTGGGCTACTCTTGGGTCGAAAGGCCTGTTTCCACACTGTAGGGAATCTAATCGAAGGGATTGTGATTTTTGTACATCAGCAATGGTTTCATATTTGTTTAACGGTTGTTCATTGCTATTTTTAAAATTATTGATTTTAAATTCCACCATATGTTATGGTGGGATTCAAACCTGCCTCTCCTGAACATTAGCTGAGGTTTTGGACAAATACCCTAACAATAATGTTATTACACCATCACTTCAGCTGCTCACTGGTTGCTAATCCCTGAGCACTGATACATGAAGCTACACCCATTCTTCTAACATGACTGTGTGATCCTGAAGTCTTCCAGCACTCCAGTGATATCACTTAGTCTCTCTCCATGTAGTAACCCTCACTGTGTGGGTCTAATTGCTGCCTCTGTCAGCGTCTCTCACTCTTGCAGCTACTCTAGATCCTGAGCTAACAGAATTCTCCACTCCAGAGAGACGCAACAGCACCGGCCTGGGATGGAGTTTGGGATTTTCCAGATATCTGTTTGGGCTCATTTCCATTCTCCTTGTGTAACCCTCACTGCATCAGTCTAATTTCCCATTCTGTCTATCTCTCTGTCTCCTGTAGGTACTCAAGAAGTTACTGACTCAATAGACTTCCCAACTGCTGTGTGTCTCATC
This sequence comes from Chiloscyllium punctatum, assembly GCF_047496795.1. Classification (NCBI taxonomy): domain Eukaryota; kingdom Metazoa; phylum Chordata; class Chondrichthyes; order Orectolobiformes; family Hemiscylliidae; genus Chiloscyllium; species Chiloscyllium punctatum. Next base: position 66,674,400 of record NC_092772.1, on the reverse strand, counting down.
CATCACCTCATTGAAGATAGTTGGTCAGCCAGAGAGACAAAGGGAAGGGAGATCTGGAGCCTTCAATAAATCCTGCAGTGAGGTAAGATCACTCATAGTGCACAGAGCAGAGAGCAATGAGAGGGCTCCAAACATCACTTACAAGACATGACATAGATACAGTGCTGGAGGGGGAGCACAGTACAGTACAGTTACACCCCATGCTCAATCACCACGTCTACTTTAACTGATGTTGCACTGAGACAGCATCGGGAGTTCATAGTTATCAATTCAGTCCTGTGCTGTCTTAGTGAGCATCAGTACAACAGACGGGAGAGTAGGTCTCCGACGAGAGTTTGTGAATGCTGCCTGGGATATTTCTGTTCTGCGTTCTCCCTCCAACACTGTACTAAGATTCATTACTCTGCAACACTGTATCTGTGGCATGGCTTGTGCACCAGTGTCTTCAGTCATTTTTAACTCCTATAACAGTAGTTATCCCTGTAACCTGCTCCATTCCCGATAGTCCCTCCACATATTTGAAATGTACTGCATTCCAGACAACCATCCCTATCGCTGTAACTTGCTTCAGTGTCTACAACATGCCTTATATTGGTACACTAATCCGCTTTAGCTGGATACAGAGTGATACAGCACGGAAACAGAACCTGTGGTCCAACTCCTCAATGCTGCCCATGTTACCGAAACTGAATGAGTCTCATTTGCCTGCCTTTGGCCCTTATCTCTTCAAACCTTCTCCTCTCCATGTACCTGCTCAAATGTCTTTTCCATGCTGTAATTGTTCTTGTTTCTCCATGTGCCTGAGGCAGTCTATTCCGTCTATGCACCATCCTCTGTGGATGATGTTCCCCCTCAGCTCCCTCTTTAAATCCTTGCTCTCTCACCTCCTGTTTAGGACTCACCTACCGTTGGTTATTCACCATTCTTAGAGTCACCCCTTGGCCTCCTCTGCCCAAGTGAAATATTTAGGACAATGTTACAAATATCTCCAACGTATGTAACAAAGTGCTGGCCAATGTCGGCAAATGTGCCAAATGTCGCTTTCCCCAACCTGTCCACCTGTGATGCCATTTCCGAGGAACAATGTAACTGGCACCCCCTGGTCTCTCTCTCTCTCTCTCTCTCTCTCTCTCTCTCTCTCTCTCTCTCTCTCTCTCTCTCTCTCTCTTTCTCTCTCTGGTCAACAACTCTGGCCAGAGCCCTTCCATTAACTGTATTAGTCCTCCCTGGTTTGTCTTAACAAAATCCAACAGCTGAATTAAACTCCATCTTTCATTCCTTGGTCCACTGGCCCAGTTGGTCAGTATCCCCTTTGATAACCGTATTTACTGCCCACGACACCATTCAATTGATCATCAACAAACTTTCGCACAATCACTCCTATATTTTCAACCAAATTGTTTATGTCGATGATGCACATCAGTGGACCCAGCCCTGATCCTTTCTTCAATAATGGAATCAAACCATATTCTTGTCATAACGCCATACAGCATGGAAACTGACCCTTCAGTTGATACTCACCATAATCTAAAACTAAACTCTTCCCAGCTGCCTGTTGCTGGCCCATATCACTCCAACTCTTCCCTATTCACCTGTTTATCCAAATATCTTTTAAATGTTGTAATTGTACCCACATCAACCCTTTTCTCAGGAAGTTCATTCCACACTCAAACCACCTTCTGTGTAGCAAATTGCCACATATCTTTTTTTTTGAACACCTCTCCCCTCTAACCTTAAAAATGTGGCCCCTCCTCTTGAGACTCCCCCATCCTGAGGAAAAGGCAACTACCATTAAATTGATCTATGTACCTCATTTTTTTTCCATAAATCTTTATAGCATCATGTCTCAACCTCCAGGCTCCAGTGAAAAAAGACTCAGCCTATCCAGCCATTTTTCAGAACTCAGGCCTTCCATACCCAGCAATATCCTGGTAAATCTCTTCTGAACCCCCTGCAGCTTAATAATATCCTCCCTATAACTGGGGCGACCAGAACTGGACAGAGTATTGCAGAACAGGCCTCACAAATGTCTGTGCAATCTCAACATGACGTCCCATATCCTCCACTCAATGGACTGAGCAATAGTCAGGCATGCCAAGCACTGTTTTATCCATCCTGTGATGCAAACTTCAAGGATTATGTACCTGAACCCGGAGGTCCCTCTGCACTAAAACACTAACCGAAGCCTTAACATTAATTGTATAAGCTCTACCCTTGTGATGCATTTAATCGGATTCTGGAACTTGCCATGGCTTTGTGTTTTAAAACCTCCAGCACCACCTCTTTTATAACATGCACTCTTTTCAAGTCATAGAGATATACAGCATAGAAACAGACCCTTCAGTCCCCAACTCGTCCAGGCTTACCAGAAGATCTGAATAAATCCATTCCCTTTTCCAGCATTTGGCCCATATACGTCTACACCCTCACAATTCAGATGCCCATCCAGATACCTTTTAAATGTTGTAATTGTGTCAGTCTCCATTACTTTCTCTTTCAGCTCATTCCATACACCCATCACCATGTGTGTGAAGAAGCTGTCTCTTCAGTCCCTCTGTGAACCATTCACCTCTAACCTTAAACTTATGCCCTCCAGTTTTGGACTCCCCAACTTCTGGGAAAAGGCCTTGAATGCTTACCCTATCCATGGCCCCCATGTTTATTAAACCTCTGTAAGGTCACCCCTCAGTCTCCGATTCTCCAGTGACAGTAACCCCAGATTATTCACCAACAACCCGGGCAATACCTTGTTAATCTTTTCTGAGCCCTTTCAAGTTTGACAACATCCTTCCTGTAGCAGAGAGACTGGAATTGCAGAGAACTCCAATTGCGGTCTCATGTATTACTCCTGTTCCCTGAGTTCCCCAGTCTTTCTCCACAGTAAGTTCTGGAATGAAAAAATTGTTTAGGATCTTAGCAAATATCCTGCAGTTCCAAACATCGATGGCCTCATTGATTTTTAATGGACACTATTTTGTCCTGAGTTACTTATACACTCTTAATATACTGATACAATCACTTTTGGATTCCCCTTTCCTTCTCTGCTGAGGCTATTTCATTTAGCCTTTCTCCATTCCTGTTTTCCACCCAAAGTGTATTCCAACAGTCCCTGTATATCCTCAGGGATTCCCTTGATCCAGCTGGCTATACCTGACATGTGCCCCCTTTTCCTTGACCAGACCCTCAATGGACAGCCAGTGTTTCCGAATGCTGTCAGCATTGAGCTGCACACAAACAGGAACATGCTGGTGGTGATCGATCAGTTTATCTCACTTTTAAAATATTCTCACTTGCCAAACTTCCCTTTCCCTGTAAATAATTCCCTTCCCCAATCACATTTTGAAAGTTCCTGGCTAATACGATCAAGATTGGTCAGGCTCCATTTTATAACTTGCACTTGTGGACCAGGCCTGTCCTTTTCCAAAGCTGAATTTCAAACTACTAGAACTGTGGTCACTTTGGCAAAATGCTTTCCCACTCACACCTCAGTCCCTTTCCCTACCTTAATTCCCAAGGGGAGGTCAGGTTTTGCCCCTTTCTCTTTTCAGGCTATTTACATATTGATTGGGAGTTTTCTGGAACACAATTACCAAATTCCTCCCTTAAACACTGAACACTGGCAGTCCCAGTCTAGGTTTGGAAAGTTCAAAAACCGTGCCATTCCAGCCCTATTATTATGGTTGATATTTAAGATGTTCCGACATATTTGTTCCTCAGTCTGCCACAGATTATTCGGGGTCAGCAGTCCTATCGTATCAAAGTGATGACCCATTCTTATTTCTCTGTTCCACTAACATAGCTTCACTGGGCGATCCCACAGGAATATCCTCTCTAAGTACTGCTGTGATGATTCATGCAATCAAAACCCCACCACCACACGTCCTCTCTTGCCTCGCCTTCCTGTAGCATCTCTACCTTTAAACAATGAACTGCCAGTCCTGCTCCTCCCTCAGCTGTGTTTCTGTAATAACTATAATATCCCAGTCCCATGTTCCAATCCATGCTTTTGAGTTCATCTTCCTTAGCTGTCTGACCCCTTACATTGAAATAAATGCAGTTTAATCATCAGTTTTCCCCCATTCCCTGCTATGTTCTTGCCTGCCTTGTCTGCTGAAATTGCTGTCTTTAACTCGTGCACCAGCCTCAATCTTCTTTCTGGCCTTACGTTTATTTAAGGTCCAACACCCTGCCAGAACAAGGTTATACCCTCTCAAGCAGCTCGAGCAATTCACCCCACCAGGATATGGATCCATCTCCTGCTCCCAGTTGAGGTGCCTTTCCCACCCTGTCTCCCTGTGCTGACACCTTTAGGGATCTATGGACTTGTCCTTCAAGGTCCCTGTATTCCTCAGTACTCCGCAATGACCTACCGTTCATTTTGTCTGTCCTTCTCTTATCGTACCTCCCACAGAGTATTACCTCACTTCAATCAGAACTAAACTCTGCTTAGATTATCATCCGATCGACATCAGACTGCAGACGGAGACCATCCTCCTCGCTGTGAACAACACCCTCACCTTTCATGTCATCTGCAAACCGACTGATGATACCTTCTGCTTTCACATCCGAGTTATTAATGTTCAATGGTTCCTGCACAGATCTCTGTGGTACACCCGGTGAAAGTATTCTGTCCACCAATTTTGCATCCAATTTGCCAACTTGCCTTGGAACCCAGTCCTTTTGGACCAGCCTTCCATGTTGGATCTTGTTTAAGGACTTATTCAAGTCCATGTAAACCACATCATCTGCACTGCCTTCATCAATATACTAAAGCACCATTTAAAAAAAAACTGAACTGAATTCCTCAGACAGTATCTTCCTCTGCCAAATCCGTGATGACTAAACCGAGTTGATCCTTACCTTTGCAAGTGTTGATTCATCCTCACAGTAGTTCAAAATAATTTCCCTCCCCCTGCTGTCAGACTATCTGCTCTGTAATTACCTGGCCTATCCCTGCTGCCCTTCTTGAACAAAGGAACCACATTAGTGATCCTCCAGTCATTCAGCACTTCACCTGTGGCCAGCAAAGTAATATATTTATCCACCAGGGCCCCAACAATCTCTGGGTAATTAGCATGGGGTCAAAGAATGCTGGTCCAGGTAGTGACACCCACATCCCATGAATGAATAAATAAAAATACATATGTCCCTCCCTACCTCTGCAGACCCCTCCAGCTGCAGCAATCCGTCCTGGCTTTGTAACACCGCTCAGGCCCTGACCACTCTCTGTAACACTCCCACCACCTCCAGCACCTTCACCTCTCCATGTTCGTATCATGTCAATAAACCCTGACAACGATTCCCCTTCCCATTGCCCCCCCTCCTGCTAGCAGACCCATTGAAATCCCTTTAAAACTTACTCTAAAACTCTCTCTCACTTCAGGATTTTAAGTACTTTGTGGTGATCTTCTCAGCCTCATAATCTCATATGATCCATTTTGTCCTGAGTGAGGGATCAAAGGGGATTTCTTGCTGAGTTTTTGTCTGTTTCAGTGGAATGTCCTTTTGTTGAGTATTTTACACTGTTCCTTCAAATGTTTTCCACTGTTCATTTACAGGCACATATTTCAGTCTGTTTCGCCTGTTTATCCTGGTCAGTTCTCCTCTCAAACTCATGTAATTGGCTATTTTTGTTTCTAGTTGTAGCTTGTCCTTTCTGTGATTCACTTTAAAACTTTACATTTCTTTAAACTGCACTTTATCACAATTTCCCAGAGGATCTCTCCAGGTGACATTACTCATTCACGAAGTTTTATCACACAAAGTCGCTCTGAGACAGTTACGTCCCTCGCCAGTTGCACAATGTGTTATTCTAAGAAACACTGAAAAAAATTCTCTGAACTCCCCTTCCAATATCACTGTTGTCAGTGTGATTGTCCCAGACTTTGTGAATATTGACGTTTCACTAAATGTTCACCATGCCTGTATTAAACATTCCCATGAATTCCTATTTATTGCAGTGATGAGCCATGAAATGCTGTTCGGTGGGTGATCTAAAACTGTTCTGCTGCTTGTGTCCTTGGCAAGTAGTAGCCAGAAATTACATTCAGCCTGACTCTACTTCATGATCTGATGCCAAATGCTTTCTCTGTAATGCCTTTCTTACCCATTATTGTTAGCGTCGTCCATTTTGCCTGAATTTGCACAAGGTTGTGAACCATTGAATATTTACGTTCCACCTTTTGTTCACCCTGTAACCACATCTCTCTGGTGTCTAAATCTCTTTTATCTCTGTGTCACAAATCAATCTACCTTGTGCAGAGACTTTGTCCATTAATAAAAAACATAATTTACTCGTTCCCACAATTCCCTGTCACAAATGGATTTGCTGATCTACAGTTTAGTTAAACTTTGTCCCATCCTGTTCCTTTCTGTTGTCTTCAGTCACATTCCCACGCTGCTCTGATGCTTCATGTTTTCTCTTTGGATTTGGAAAGCTCCTTTCACCTGAACCCTGCCCCAGCATCCTCTCTGTCAGTTTAAAGCCCTGTCCATAAATCTACCAACGTGATTGGCCAGGACATTGTTCCACTGGAACTGTGCTGGGACCGATCTAAATGGATTTTTAAAAAAATCAGGTATGGGATGTGGATGTCTCTGGCTGACTAGCCTTTATTGCCCATCCCTTGCTGCCCTTGAGCGAAGCAGCTGGCTCGCCCATTTCACAGGGTCATTGAGAGGCAAACACTTTGCTGTGAGTATGTCCTGCAGACCACATGAGAGTGAACTGTTGTCTTTCTCTGTGTTTGGATTTTTATCAATACTTATTTATGGATTGTTAATTCCAATTATTAAAACATATATTCATTTAAAATTCCACATGGTTAGAAGTTAGAAAGAAGAAGGGGGTGGTCACTTTGTTGGGACTGTATTGTAGACTGTTGTAGACCCAACAGATACCAAAGGAGCAGATGTATAGAGAGATTGCAGATAACTATAGGAATAATAGAGGAGTGCAGGCTGGAGATTTTGATATTCCCTGTATTGACTGGCCACCTCGAGTATAAAAAGTCCTGGACGGAGGGCAATTTTTCACATGTGTCCAAGGGAGGTTCCTAAATCAATATGCAGAGGGTCCTACTCTACTCAGGCAGGTGCAACACTGGACCTCCCCTCAGAAAACGGGGTCGGGCAAGTGACTGAAGTGTCATTCAGAGAGCACTTTGGGTCCAGTGCCCACAACTGTCTTCGTTTTAACATAGTTATGGAGAAAGATCAGCAGGTCCACAGATTGAAGAGGAATACTGGAACAGGGCCAGGTTTGGGGCCATTCTGCAGGATCTGACCAGCGTCAATGCTGTGAATTTAAAATTGCACATCGCCCAGTTATAATCCAACTCGCTTTGGAAGCGCTGGTGATCACTGTAACAGATGAAAGGCTGAAACTAAATTTGTTTGATGTTATATTCCATGACACTGTCATCCTGTTGCTATAAATTCTGTACCTTAGGATTGTGCTCCCCAACCACCTGATGAAGAAGTAGTGGTCGGAAAGCTAGTGCTTTCAAATAAACCGGCTGGAATGGAACCGAGTGTCGGGTGATTTTTAACTTTGTACACCCCCAGTCCGACACCAGCACCTCCATATTATGATTCTAATCGATTGGGTGAGTCTGTTTGAAGGAAAAGGAGCAACTGGCAAATGGGGGGCTTTTCAAATTCTGATCTCAAGAATCCAGGACCAGTATGACCCATTGGGGAAAAGGGAAAAGCTGGCAGGGTTAGGGATCCTTGGCTGATGAGGGATAATAAGGTTCTGGTCTTGAAATGAAGACTGCATTCATTGGGTTTAAGATTTCTGTATCTACATATTCTTAAAGACACGATCAATCTGTGGAGACCCTACAATCCTCTCAGTCCCTGTAATACTCCCAATCTGCAGAAGTCATTCCAATGTCTGTGACTCTTTCAATACAGTTCCTACAAGACCCACTATCGATGTGATATCTTTTCATTGCCAGCACCCACCCTGTCAATGTAAGCTCCTCCAGTGTCTCCATCCATCTACTCATTTCCACAGTCTTCTCCAGCTCTTCCATGTGTAAACATCACCCTCCCCTTCAACCCTTCCCACTCTGACCAAACTGGAGGAGGTTACTAATGCTCCCTAATCTGCGAAACTGTCTCCAACCAAAATTGCTGTCTTTGTCACTTGGAGAATCTGTCTGATTTCACACCCTCTTTATCTAAATAACCTGCAGAACCTAAGCCTTCCTGTGTCTATAAACATCTTCAGTCACGACTACCCTCCATACGTCTATTTGTTTTTCCAATCTGTACAACCCACTTTATCTCTGTACTCAGCTCCATTCACCTGAAACATTCCTGTCTGTGTAAAACACCCCATCCTATCAACATCCTTATCCCTGTAAACTGCTCCATTCCTCCCAACCTCCCCATCTCCATGAACTCCTGTAGGCCCGACAGCTCTCCACATTTCTGTAACCTCCTGTGGCTCTATGCTCCTCCCTCCCTGTAAAAGCACCTCCAGTCCCCACAATTCTCCCAGTCTGGGTCATCTGCTCCAGATCAGACCATTGCTGTCTCTGTTACCTCATACAACCTGAGCAACGCCTCCTATTTGTGTCACTTCATTCAGATCGCATCCTCTCCCACTTCCCGAAACCTCTTGCTGCCATCATACCCCTTGCTATTTAGAACATGGAATAGCACATTCCAGTACAAGCCCTTCCACCCTCAATATTGTGCTGGCCTTTTATCCTACTCTGAAGGTGAAACGAACCGACATACCTTACATTTTACTATTCATTGATGTGCCTATCCAAGAGTTGCTTAGATGTCTGTAATGTGTCTGAATCTACTACCACGGCTGGCAGTCCATTCCACGCACCCACCACACTCTGTGTAAATAACGGACCAGTCCCTTCCATGCCGACAGGATATCCCAACCCAATCTAGTCCTACCTGCCAGCACCTGGCCCATATCCCTCTGATATCTAAGCTAAACCTTCCGCCAATTACCTTAAACGTATGTCCCCTTGTGATAGCCATTTCGCCATGGGAAGTCGTCTCTGGTTCTCCACTCTATCTATGCCTCTCATTCCCTTGTACACCTCTATCAAGTCACCATTCTTCCTCCTTCGCTGTGATCAGAAAAGCCCTAGCTTCCACAACCTCCCTTCTATGGGCATGCCCTCCAGTCCAGGTAGCATCCTGCTAAATCTCCTCTGCACTGTCTTTAATCCTTCCTATAATGAAGCAAACAGAACTGTTCAAAATATTCGCAGTGTGGTCTAACTGGGGTTCTGTAGAGCTGCAGCAAAATCTCACACCTCTTAAATTCAATCCCCCTGCTAATGAAAGCCAACACACCATCCGCCTTCTTAACAGCCTGTCAACTTGGGTGGGAACCTGAGGGACACAGGATCCCTTTGTTCCTGCACGCTGCTAAGAATCCTGTATTTAACCACGTAAAGGTTTTCTGCAGAATCCTCCAATCTAAAACTATCCCTATCTTTGTAAGTTCCTCCGGTCCCTACAACACTCATAAACTGTGAAACCTCCTCAAGTCCCTATATTCCTAATGTCTGCAATATCCTCCCATCCTGATGTCCCTCCATATCTCTGTAACCCCCACCATCCTCCAGTGCTCTTCTGGGGAACATTGCAGAGGAAGGAGGAGTTGGAGAGTCTGGGCCATGTTCCGAGGTATGAAGGGCTGCAGAACCTGGAGGATGGTACAAATGTCGGAAGGGACGTGGGACTTGCAGAAGGTTAGAGGTTCCGGGATTCATTGAACCTGCAGGATGGGACAGGGTTGTGGAACCTGGAGGATATTATGATTTGAACCACAGGTAATTTTTGATTGGACCATTCAGCCGATCTTACAGTCATGCAGATATACAGCATGGAAACAGACCCTTCATTCCAACCCAGCCATGCCGACAGGATATTCCAACCCAATCTAGTCCCACCTGCCAGTACCTAGCCTATCTCCCTCCAAACCCTTGCTATTCATATATCCATCCAAATACTTCTTAAATGTTGCAATTGTACCATCTGTAAGATTGGCTGAAAGATCCAATCAAACATTACCTGTGGTTCAAATTATAACATCCTCCAGGTTCCACAACCCATTCATGGTCCCATCCTGCAGATCAGATTTCCCAACCCAATGTAGTCCCACCTGCTAGCACCCGGCCCATCTCCCTCTAAACCCTTCCTATTCAGATAACCATCCAGATATCTTTTAACTGTTGCAGTTGTACTAGCTTCCACCACTTCCTCTGGTAGCTCATTCCATATATGTACTATCCTCTGCGTGAAAAAGTTGCCCCTTTTTATCTTTTATATCTTTCTACTCTCACCCTAAACCTCGCCCTATAATTCTGGACTCGCACACCCCAGGAGAAAGCCTTTGTCTATTTACCCTATCCATGCCCCTCTTGGTTTTATAAACCTTTATAAGGTCACCCTCAGCCTCCGACTCTCCAGGAAAAACAACCATCACCTGTTCAAACTCTCCCTATAGCTCATCCCTGGCAACATTCTTGTAAATCTTTTCTGGACCCTTTCAAGTTTCACAAAATCCTTCCGATCGGAAGTAGAACAGAGTTGCATGCAGTATTCCAAAAGTGGCCTAACCACTGTCTTGTACAGCCGCAACATGACCTCCCAACTCCTGTACTCAATACTCTGACCAATAAAGGAATGCATACCAAGCGCCTTCTTCTCTATCCTAACTACCTGTGACTCTACAGTCAAGGAACTCTGTATTTCATTTGAAAAATTGCACAGACAGGTTGAGTGGCCCGAGGTCTTCTGGGTAATGCTAGTTCAGTCTAAGCTGGTAGGCAGAGCCAGTGAAGTATTTGCAGCGCTGTCTGATGAATGGGCGAGAGATAATGTATATGTCAAACAGGCTGTTTTAAGTGCTTATGGATTGCTTATGAAAGGGAAGCCACTACAATTCCCTTTACTGTACCATCGCTATCTGTCAAAGCTCCTTCAGGTCTATATCCTCCGAATCGTTGAAACCTGCTCTCACCATTGCAATCCCCATTATTTCCTAACGTTGTTGAGTCTCTAAAAGCTTTCCTATCAGGTTAATCTCCTCCTCTGCATACAACACTCCTAGCCTGTGTAATCCCTTCAATTCCTTCAGTTCCTATATACCTATGTATAGGTGTGACTGCTTTGTGGCCATTGTATCCTCATTTATATCTGCAAAACGCTCTGCTCACTGTAGCACATCCTATGCTCATAAGTGAATCTGGTCTCTCACAAGACTCTCTATCACTCTCTCCTCCAGTCTCGACAAGCTTCCCTATCCCTGTCGTATCTTGCAGCATGCACACCACTCACTCTCTCTGACATACCTTCCAGTGCATAAATTCATCTCTCCTTCTAACTGTATCCAGTCTACAACTTCATCCCTGTCCGTGCAACATCCTCCAGTCCATATACTCCTCTTTATTGCTGCAGCATTCTTCAGCTTATATCATCTTCCATGTGCTTGCAACATTCCCCAGTCCATACTACCCACCCTTTCCCTGTAATATTCTCCAATCCATGCCATCCTCCCTATCACTGTGATATTCTCCAGGTCCCACAACTATTGTTAAATGTACGACATCCTGGAATCCTGTGAATGTTTCTACGCCCTGATCAACATAGTCCATGTAACGATCCACAACTCTATACACATCCCTATCTCTGGAATCTAATCAAAGACGCTTTATCTCTCTAACTTCCTCCAAACAATAAAATGTTTTCTCCTGCGAACTTTCTGTAGGAACTGTAACTATGTTTAACCCTGCAACATTGTCACGCCCCCAAACATCTCTCCCACTCTGTGACCTCTAACCATCCCTCAAAGGCCCTCTCTCGGTGACACGTGCCATGCATTTGCAACAAGGCAGATGGAATGACAGCATTAACTGAAGAGAACCGATATGATCGAACTGTTATTGTGGAGGTGTGGCTGCAGAATGATCATGACAGCAATGTGATTATTGAGGGGTCGTAGGGATTTAGGCAGGATCAGCAAAAAACCAAACAAGGTCCTGTTTTGTTGTGAAGAAAGGACGCAGTCAGTGCATTAGTGAGACAGCCAATTTAATCTGGGAATCAAAATATAGAGTCATTTTGAATGGACAGCTTCCAAATAGCAAGGGGGATCTGGAAGATCAAATCACAACCCATGCTCGTTGGTAAGTTGGATGCAATATTTTCTTGGTGATAGTTGACAGAGGCATGTGGAGTGATCAATTTCTGATTGGACGTCTGTGGCCAATGGTGTTTCACAAGGATCAGTGCTGCGATGTCTGTGTGTAATTTATATCTGTGATTCAGGTGAAAAAGGTCAGCAGTTTGAGTGGTAATTTTGCAGACGATATTTGGAAAGGCATGTAATGATTAGGGATAGTTAGGGGAATTGTGGATAGTGAGGAAGAGTGTTCAAGGTTGCAGCACTATGTAGATCTGCTGGAACGTTGGGCAGAGGTGTGGCAAATTGAATTTTATCAGGACAGGTGTGAAGTGATGCATTTATGAAGTAAAATGGAAGAGAGAAGTACACTAATTGACTCGTTGGAAACATTGATAAACAGAGACATTGGAAGCAAATCCATAGCTCCCTAAACATCACAACACAACAGGATGTGGTGGTCGAGGGGGAGTATGGTATGCTTACCTTTATTGGGCACAGTATTGAGTACAGACGTTTGCATGCCATGTTGTGACTGAATGAAACTTTATTCGGCCATGTTTGGAAGGTTGCGTGTCGTTCTCATCGACACACCACAGGGAGGATGTGGAGGTTTTTGGGGAGGTTGCAACAGAGGGTTGGCAGAATGTTGCCTCGATGAGAATGTGTTTACTATAAGGAGGTTGGACACAGTTGGATTGTTTTGCGTGACTATCAGGGGTGACCTGGTACAGGTATATAGCATTAGAAGAGGCGTGAATAGTGTGGATAGTTGGAATCCTTCTTCCAATGTCGAAATATCAAATACTAGGGCGCATCGGTTTAAGGTGAGAGTGAGAAGTTTTAAGTGAGATGAATGAGGCCAATTGTCTTTACCGAGAGGGTCGAAGCTGCTCAGGAGGTGGGAGAGGGGGCAACAAGAGTAAATATTTGGTGGGCATTTAGACAGAAACATGAACAAACAGAGAATAGAGGGATATCTCCCATGTGCAGGCAGATGGGATTAGTTTAGAATAGCATCATGGTCAGCACAGCCATGGTGGGCCGAAGGGCCTATTACTCTGCTGTACTGTCCGATTTTCTAACTTAACGACATCCACCCTGTCAAAGCCCCTCCGAATCCTGGATGTTTCATTCAATTTCTCTCCCATTCTTCAAAACCCCAATAGGTTCAAGGGCAATCTACTTCACCTCTTCTCATTGGAATATCCCGCCCTCTCCAGGATCAGCCGAGTGAACCTTCCCTGGCCTGCCTCTAATACAAGAATGTCTTTCCTTAGGGCACGCATACTGTTCATTATAATCTAGGTGTGGTCTGACTTGTACCTTGCATCGTTTTAGCAAGACCTCCCTATTTTTAGACTCCACTCCCTTTGTAATAAATGGCAGCATCTGATTTGCCTTCTCGATTACCTGCTGATGCTGTAAGCTACCTGTTTCAGATTGATTCACAAGGATTCCCAAAACCTTTGTGCAGTCAGTCTGAAACCAAATGGTGTTAGCCTGACAGTAAGTCGGGAACGTGCTGGAATGTGCTATAAAGAATATGACAATAAATGATAACTAGATACTTAGAAACAATGTGATATGTATGATTTTATAAAAGGGGAATATTTTTAAATCTGTTGGATTCTATATTTTGGTGTGACCTTAAATGGCAGAATAGATAAGGTTGGGGGAGGCTAGTTGCGGTAGAGGGATATTTGAAATTTCAGAAGCATTTTGACAAGTTTCAACCAGGGCTAAAACTTAGCTCGAGAGAGAATAGGGCCCCTGAAAGGTGAATGAGGCTGTCTGTGTGGAATCACTGCTGATGGGGGAGATACTGAACAAATATTTTGTGTTAGGATTTACTGTGGAGAAAGACATGGAAGCTCGGGAACTTGGGAAAATACATAGGGATGTCTTGAAAAGAGTTCACATTGGAGAACAGGAGGTGCTGGATGTCTTAAAATGCAAAAGTTAGATAGAACCTTGGGACATGGTCAGATGTATCCCAGCGCCTTGTGAGAAGCGAGGGAGGAAATTACAGGACCCCTTCCAGAGATATTTGTATCATCGACAGCTACTACGGACCAGTGAGACTGATGGCAGGGTGATAAGTTGTTGGAGGAGATTCTGAGAGAAACGATCATCGTACATTTGGAAAGGTAAGGACAGATTAATGAACATCAGCATGGCTTTGTGCGCGGGAAATCACGCCTCAAACCTGAGTGTGGAGGTAGACAAGTGAGAGATCAAAGCAGAGCAGTACACGATGTCCACATGAACTTTATCAAGGCCTTTGACAAGGTTCTGCATGGCAGACTGGATAGTAAGTTTAGATCAGACATAACCAGGGAGCGCTCACTAACTGGATACAAAACAGGATTGAAGTAGGAGACAGAGCATGTTCATAGAGGGTTACTGCTCAAACTGCAGGCCTGTGACCAACGGTGTGCCATGGGGTTCGGTGCTGGGTCACTGTTGTGCATCATTTATATAAACAGTTTGAATGATAATAATGGAGCCATGGTTAGCAAGTTTGTGAGTGAGACTGAAATTGGTGATAATGTGGACAGTGAAGAGGGTTATCGAAGAGTACAATGGGATCAACAGTACTGCTGGACCAGTGAGGTTAGGAATAACAGGTGGAGAAATGCAAGGTGTTGTATTGTGGTAAAGCAGACCAGGCTGGACTTGTACAATTAATGTTCGGGCCCTGGGTACTGTTGTCAATTATTTCAGTGACCCAGGGACGCAGGTACACAGTTTTTTGAAAGTAGCGTCATGGGTAGACAGGCTGGTGAAGCAGGCGTTTGAGATGGTTACCCTTCATTGGGCAGAGCATTGAGAGTAGGAGTTAGGATGTCATGGTGTATCTGTACAGGACATTAGTGAGGCCTCTCTTTTAGCATTGTTGATTATCTGGTAAAAATCAACTTGTTCACGTATGTCCTTTAGTGAGGGATATCTGACATTCTTCCCTGGTCTGGCTCACATGTGACTCCAGTCCCACAGCAATATGGCTGACTCTGGGCAATTAGCAGGAGGGCAATGTATGCTGGTCCATCCGGTGACATCCTCAGGCCATGAATGAATCAATGAAAAATACATATGTCTATCCCTCCCTTTGCAAACAGCTCTAGCTGCAGCAATCCGTACTGGCTTTGTAATGTTGTTCAGGCCTTTGCCCCTCTCTGTAACACTCTCACCAACTCCAGCACCTTCAATTCTCCCTGTTCCACTACTCTGATTAAACACTGACAATATTTCCTCTTCCTACTGCACTCCTCAACATTTCTAAATGTTGGTGACTTCAGAATTGATCGTTGTTTTTTCATCTCTTAATCAAATCGGCCAAGACCGTCTGAAGTGGGGAAGGAGCATTGGGAAGGTGTCGAGCACCTCGAGACTTTCTGTGGGGAAAATGGGAATCCAGGAGAAAACAGCACAAGGAGCGCGCTGTCATATCAACGCCCCACCCACCCCCTTTCCATGTCCACCTTCTGCCTCAAGTGTAACAGAGTCTGTGGAAGGCCACATCAGTCTGTACAGCCAACTCCAGACTCCCCCACCCCCACTGAGAGTGGGAGAGAGTCAGCCTCATCTGTGAGCCACTGCCAAAGGGATGATGAGATAGGAAGGTTGAATCCCCTCACAATTATCCCAGTGCCTTTGTTACAAATTCAAACAATTCCCTATTAATACAGTATCTAATAATGTGCTATCACTCAGTATCTCTCCATCTGGTATCCCTCGCTGTGTCAGACTATTTACTGCCTCTGTCAGCATTTCTCCCTCTTACAGATGGTCTGAGATCCTGAGTCAACAGAATTGTCCATTCCAGAGACATGCAGCAGCACAGGCAAGGGATGGAGACTGGGATTTTCGAGATCTCTGCTGGTCTCTGTGCCATTCTGCATGTGTTATCCTCATTGCATCAGTCTAATTTCCCATTCTGTCTATTTCTGTCTCATACAGGTAATCAGGATGTTCCTAACTCCTGTCTCATCCATCACCTCATTGAAGCTGGTTTGTAAGCCAGAGAGAGATGGAGAGGGAGATCTGGAGCCTTCAGTAAATCCTGCAACCGGTAAGATCACTCACAGTAAACAGCACAGGGTGGAGGTAGTAGACTTCTATATTCAGATATATTCTATATAACAGTTAGAGGTGGGAAGGGGAAGAAACAGGCAGTGCAGGGTTCCCCTGTAGTCGTTCCCCTAAAAAATAAGTATGCAGCTTTGGAAACTGTTGGGGGGGACAGCCTTGCAGGTGTAAGCTGCAGTGAAGGGGTCTGTGGCTCTGAGATTCAGAAGGGAAAGGGGGAGAAGAAGAGAGCGCTAGTTATAGGGGACTCTCTAGTTAGAGGGACGGACAGGCGGTTCTGTGGACATGGGCGAGACTCTCGGATGGTTTGTTGCCTCCCGGGTGCTAGGGTCCGAGACGTCTCGGACCGTGTCTTCAGAATCCTTAAGGGGGAGGGTGTGCAGCCAGAAGTCGTGGTACACATTGGCACCAACGACATAGGTAGGAAGAGGGGCGGGGAGGTCATTCAAGAGCTCAAGGAGTTAGGCTGGAAGCTAAAAGCTAGGACAGACAGAGTCGTCATCTCTGGGTTGTTGCCGGTGCCACGTGACAGAGAGGCAAAAAATAGGGAGAGAGTGCAGTTGAACACGTGGCTGCAAGGATGGTGTAGGAGGGAGGGCTTCAGATATTTGGACAATTGGACTGCATTCTGGGGAAGGTGGGACCTGTATAAACAGGACGGGTTGCACCTGAACCAGAAGGGCACCAATATCCTGGGGGGTAGGTTTGCTAGCACTCTTCGGGGGGGTTTAAACTAATTTGGCAGGGGGATGGGATCCGGACTTGTAGTCCAGCAAGTAAGCTAGCTGTGTGTCAGGATGTCCAAGACTGTAGGGAGGCTGTGGAGAAGGTAGCACTGACAGGGACTACTTACGGACACAGAGATGGGCTCAAGTGCGTATACTTCAATGCAAGGAGTATCAGAAATAAGGTGGGTGAACTTAAGGCATGGATCGGTACCTGGGACTACGATGTTGTGGCCATCACGGAAACATGGATAGATGAGGGACAGGAATGGCTGTTGGAAGTTCCTGGTTACAGATGTTTCAGTAAGATTAGGGAGGGTGGCAAAAAAGGAGGGGGGGTGGCATTGCTAATTAGAAATGGTATAACGGCTGCAGAAAGGAAGTTTGAGGGAGATCTGCCTCTGGAGGTAGTATGGGCTGAAGTCAGAAATAGGAAAGGTGCAGTCACCTTGTTGGGTGTTTATTATAGGCCCCCCAATAGCAGCAAAGATGTGGAGAAACAGATTGGGAAACAGATTTTGGAAAGGTGCAGAAGCCACAGGGTCGTAGTCATGGGCGACTTCAACTTCCCAAATATTGATTGGAAGCTCTTTAGATCAAGTAGATTGGATGGGGCGGTGTTTGTGCAGTGTGTCCAGGAAGCTTTTCTAACGCAGTATGTAGATTGTCCAACCAGAGGGGAGGCCATATTGGATTTGGTACTCGGTAACGAACCGGGACAAGTGGTGGGCTTGTTAGTGGGTGAACATTTTGGTGATGGCGACCACAATTCTGTCACTTTCACCTTGGTTATGGAGAGGGATAGGTGCACACAACAAGGAAGTTTTTACAATTGGGGGAAGGGAAATTACGATGCTGTAAGACAGGATTTGAGGAGCATACGTTGGGAGCATAGGCTGTCAGGGAAGGATGTGGTGGAAATGTGGGACTTTTTCAAGGAGCAGATACGACGTGTCCTTGATATGTATGTACCGATCAGGCAGGAAAGAAATGGTCGTGTGAGGGAGCCTTGGTTGACGAGGGAGGTTGAATGTCTAGTAAAGAGGAAGAAGGAGGCTTACATAAGGTTGAGGAAACAAGGTTCAGACAGAGCAGTGGAGGGATACAGGATAGCCAGAAGGGACCTGAAGAAAGGGATTAGGAGAGCTAAGAGAGGGCATGAAAAATCCCTGGCGGATAGGATCAAGGATAACCCCAAGGCATTCTATGCGTATGTGAGAAACCTGAGAATGACGAGAACGAGGGTAGGTCCGATCAAGGACAGTGGTGGGAGACTGTGTATTGAGTCGGAAGAGATAGGAGAGGTCTTGAACAAGTACTTCTCTTCAGTATTTACGAACGAGAGGGACTGTATTGTTGAAGAGGAGAGTGTGAAACGGACTGATAAGCTAGAAGAGATATCTGTTAGGAAGGAAGATGTGTTGGACATTTTGAACAACTTGAGGATAGACAAGTTCCCCCGGGCCTGACGGGATATATCCTAGGATTATGTGGGAAGCAAGAGAGGAAATTGCAGTACCGTTGGCAATGATCTTCTCGTCTTCACTGGCAACGGGGGTGGTACCAGGGGACTGGAGAGTAGCGAATGTTGTGCCCCTGTTCAAAAAAGGGAATAGGGATAACCCCGGGAATTACAGGCCAGTTAGTCTTACTTCTGTGGTAGGCAAAGTAATGGAAAGGGTACTGAGGGATAGGATTTACGAGTATCTGGAACGGCACTGCTTGATTAGGGACAGCCAGCACGGATTTGTGAAGGGTAGGTCTTGCCTTACAAGTCTTATTGAATTCTTCGAGGAGGTGACCAAGCATGTGGATGAGGGTAGAGCAGTGGATGTAGTGTACATGGATTTTAGTAAGGCATTTGATAAGGTTCCCCATGGTAGGCTTATGCGGAAAGTCAGGAGGCATGGGATAGAGGGAAATTTGGCCAATTGGATAGAAAACTGGCTAACCGGTCGAAGTCAGAGAGTGGTAGTAGATGGTAAATATTCAGCATGGAGTCCAGTTACAAGTGGAGTTCCGCAGGGATCAGTTCT
The DNA here is from genome assembly GCF_047496795.1 of Chiloscyllium punctatum. Classification (NCBI taxonomy): domain Eukaryota; kingdom Metazoa; phylum Chordata; class Chondrichthyes; order Orectolobiformes; family Hemiscylliidae; genus Chiloscyllium; species Chiloscyllium punctatum. The sequence goes on along the minus strand of NC_092772.1, from coordinate 66,655,378 downwards.
GGGTCCTCTGCTGTTTGTAATTTTTATTAATGACTTAGATGAGGGAGTCGAAGGGTGGGTCAGTAAATTTGCAGATGATACAAAGATAGGTGGAGTTGTGGACAGGGAGGAGGGCTGTTGTCGGCTGCAGAGGGACTTAGATATGATGCAGAGCTGGGCTGAGGAGTGGCAGATGGAGTTCAACCCTGCCAAGTGTGAAGTTGTCCATTTTGGAAGAACAAATAAGAATGCGGAATACAGGGTTAATGGTAGGGTTCTTGGTCAGGTGGAGGAACAGAGGGATCTTGGGGTCTATGTACATAGATCTTTGAAGGTTGCCACTCAGGTGGATAGAGTTTGTAAGAAGGCCTATGGAGTATTATCGTTCATTAGCAGAGGGATTGAATTCAAGAGTCGTGAGGTGATGTTGCAGCTGTACAGGACTTTGGTTAGGCCACATTTGGAGTACTGTGTGCAGTTCTGGTCGCCTCACTTTAGGAAAGATGTGGAAGCTTTGGAGAGGGTGCAGAGAAGATTTACCAGGATGTTGCCTGGAATGGAGAGTAGGTCATACGAGGATAGGTTGAGAGTTCTCGGCCTTTTCTCGTTGGAACGGCGAAGGATGAGGGGTGACTTGATAGAGGTTTATAAGATGATCAGAGGAATAGATAGAGTAGACAGTCAGAAACTTTTTCCCCGGGTACAACAGAGTATTACAAGGGGACATAAATTTAAGGTGAAGGGTGGAAGGTATAGGGGAGATGTCAGGGGTGGGTTCTTTACCCAGAGAGTGGTGGGGGCATGGAATGCGCTGCCCGTGGGAGTGGTAGAGTCAGATTCATTGGCGACCTTTAAGCGGCATTTGGATAGGTACATGGATGGGTGCTTAATCTAGGATAGAAGTTCGGCACAACATCGTGGGCCGAAGGGCCTGTTCTGTGCTGTATTGTTCTATGTTCTATGTTCTAGACCTGGAAGACACGGCATAGATAAAGATCTAGGCAAGGAACAGCAACATTCGAGGTTTCATTCCCACCATCTTGTGAGGGTCCTGCTTTCACCTCTGCTGTACTGGTCCTCAATGCGACAGCACAGGGGATCGCAGGCATCAATCCTGGCCCATGCTCTGTTAGTGATCTCTGTAATATTCTCCAGTCCCGATAATCCTTCCTCTGTTTGGAATCTGTTCCAGTCCACACCATTCTCTGTGTCTCTGTCTCTGTCTCTGTCAGGTTCTCCAGTCCCTAACACCCTAATCCCTAACCTTCTCCAGTAGATACTAAATTCCTTCATCCCTGTAAACCCTGACAGCCCTGTCTATCCCTATAAGACCCTCCCACCAATACCACCCTCCATGTCAATGTTTTTGTCTTTAACGTCTCCATCCGTCCCTGCCTATGTAATCTTCTCCAGTTCCTACAACCCTTCCTTAGCTGTGAAAAAAATTGTAATCTCCTTATCCTTCTCCAATTCTTTGATCTTTATCTTGTTGAATTTCACCCTCATTCCCGACACCATACCCCTCCGGACCACAGGAACCTCTTTCAGTTTGTGCAACCCTCCCCATTTGTGTAACTGTCTCCAACCCAGTAACCTGACATTCTCCATTGCCTTTCTATCTATGTAGCCTTCAGAGCCTAGAAGCCTTCTTATATCTGTAAATGTCTTCAGTCACGAGAACCTTCCATATTTCTGTTAGTATACACAATAATCTCCTAGATGAAACAGCCCCCTGTCTGTACCTCTCAGTCTGCCTACCTCTTCCTATTTCCATCCCTATCCCTATCTCCAGAATCTAATCCAGCTCCCTCGATCTCTGTAAATTCTTCCAATCCCCAAACCCCTTTGTCCCACTGACATTCTTGACCAGACGTAACTCTGTTTAACTCTAAATCCTCGAGACCCTGTAAGCCTCCCTATCTCTGTAACCTCTACCCATCTGTTCAACCCCCCACTACAGAGGAATGACTCCCTGACTGCGCCATAAGGAAGATGGAATGATAGTGAACAGATATGATGGGACTGTCATTCCGGAGATGTAGCTGCAGAATGACCATCGCTGGGAAGTGAATACTGAAGGGTTGTTTGGATAGAGTCATAGAGTCAGAGAGATGTACAGCATGGAAACCGACCCTTCGGTCCAACCCATCCACACTGTGCAGATATCCCAATCCAATCTAGTCCCAATATGCAGACTAGGCAAAAAGCCAACATGTTATGAAGGAAGCATGAGGTTAATGCATTAATGAGACAGTCATGAGGATCTGAATATGAAAAGTAGAGCTGAGAATAAGCAAGTAGCAGCAACCATTAGCAGGAATTCTTTTGTAGGCACCAGACAGTGATGGGAATGTCAATATGGTTACAGTCGGGACACTGAATGTACTTATGGCAAGGGCAGCACAGTAACTGTGTGTGACAGTGGTCTCCATGCCGACTGATACAGCAATGAGCCTGTTGGATTGAATTTGTTATTGTGTATATAAATGGCAGAATTTTAAGGGTGTAGGAGGGGTGTAGTGGTATAGGGGATATGGTATATTTGAATTATCAGAAGCCTTTATGCAAGTTTTTTTTTGAGTGGGAGCAGCGGCCGAGGAAAAACGAACCCGGGAGACTACAGCTAAGGTAAGACAGTTTGTTTCAAAATTACTTGCCTGTAGCGGGCAACGGTTATTTTTTTCTCTCTTCACAAAAAGAGCGGGAGCAGCAGAGGAAGTGACGGTAAACAGAGGGGCAGCCGGGAAGGAGACCGGTGAGTATAAATACTCACCCTTTAATCACCAACGGTCATTTGAGTGGGAGCAGCGGCCGAGGAAAAGCGAACCCGGGAGACTACAGCTAAGGTAAGACAGTTTGTTTCAAAATTACTTACCTGTAGCGGGCAGCGGAAGTGAGGTTGGAGCGCATAGCTGGGCGGGAAGGCAAGTGATTAGTATTTGAGTGGGTGTGTTCTAAACCCCAGGTCCTACTCCCGTAGGGCCTCCCTCCCACCCTTCTCCTCTAACCTAACTTTAAAGTCCACAGGTTATTGACTCAGTGTTCTTGTTTTTGGAGACAGTGTACAGTCATGGCAGCGCAGGTGGTGGAATGTTCCTCCTGCAGGATGTTTGAGGTAGGGGTGACCACCGATACTCCTGCCGACTTCGTGTGCAGGAAATGTAGTCAGATCCTGATCCTCACTGAACGAGTTAGGGAACTGGAACTGGAGCTGGATGAGCTGAGGATTATTCGAGAGGGTGATCGATAGAAGCTACAGGGACATAGTTACGCTGGAGAACAGAGGTAGCTGGGTAACAGTTAGAGGTGGGAAGGGGAAGAAATAGGCAGTGCAGGGTTCCCCTGTGGTCGTTCCCCTAAAAAATAAGTATGCAGCTTTGGAAACTGTTGGGGGGGACAGCCTTGCAGGTGTAAGCTGCAGTGAAGTGGTCTGTGGCTCTGAGATTCAGAAGGGAAAGGGGGAGAAGAGGAGAGCGCTAGTAATAGGGGACTCTCTAGTTAGAGGGACGGACAGGCGGTTCTGTGGACATGGGCGAGACTCTCGGATGGTTTGTTGCCTCCCAGGAGCTAGGGTCCGAGACGTCTCGGACCGTGTCTTCAGAATCCTTAAAGGGGGAGGGTGTGCAGCCAGAAGTCGTGGTACACATTGGCACCAACGACATAGATAGGAAGAGGGGTGGGGAGGTCATTCAAGAGCTCAAGGAGTTAGGCTGGAAGCTAAAAGCTAGGACAGACAGAGTCGTCATCTCTCGGTTGTTGCTGGTGCCATGTGACAGAGGCAAAGAATAGGGAGAGAGTGCAGTTGAACACGTGGCTGCAAGGATGGTGTAGGAGGGAGGGCTTCAGATATTTGGACAATTGGACTGCATTCTGGGGAAGGTGGGACCTGTACAAACAGGACGGGTTGCACCTGAACCAGAAGGGCACCAATATCCTGGGGGGTAGGTTTGCTAGCACTCTTCGGGGGGGTTTAAACTAATTTGGCAGGGGGATGGGATCCGGACTTGTAGTCCAGCAAGTAAGCTAGCTGTGTGTCAGGATGTCCAAGACTGTAGGGAGGCTGTGGAGAAGGTAGCACTGACAGGGACTACTTGCGGACGCAGAGATGGGCTCAAGTGCGTATACTTCAATGCAAGGAGTATCAGAAATAAGGTGGGTGAACTTAAGGCGTGGATCGTTACCTGGGACTACGATGTTGTGGCCATCACGGAAACATGGATAGATGAGGGACAGGAATGGCTGTTGGAGGTTCCTGGTTACATATGTTTCAGTAAGATTAGAATATTGTGGGAAGCTAGGGAAGAGATTGCAGTGTCCCTAACAGAGATATTTATATTATCAACAGGCACAGTAAGATGTTGGAAGACTGGAGGTTGGCTAATGCTGTTCCATCACTGAAGGACAGCAGGGAAAAGCCAGGAAATTACAGCCCCATGAGAACAGTGATGGGGAAGTTGTTGGAGGAGATTCTGAGAGAAAGGAACTCCATACATTTACAAAGGCAAGGGCTGATTCGAGATGGTCAGCATGGCTTTGTGAGTGGGAACCCACGTTTCACAAAAAGGATTGACTCTTCGAGGAGGTGGCCAAGGATAGATGAAGGCAGAGCAGTCAACGTTGTCCACATGGACTTTAGCATCTAATCAAGAGGAAGAAGGAAGCTTACTTAGGGTTGAGGAAGCAAGGATCAGATAGGGCTCCAGAGAGTTACATTGGATGGCAGTGTCTGTGGTTAGCACTGCGACCTCATAGCACCACGTACTCCATTTCGATTCCAGCCTCATGCGACTGTCTGTGGGGTGTTTGCACATTCTCCCTGTGGGTTTCCTCCAGGTGCTCCGGTTTCCCCCCCACAGCCCAAAGATGTGCCAGTTTGGTGGCTTAGCCATGCTAAATTACCCATAGTGTTTAGGGATGGGTAGGTTTGGTGCATTAGTCAGGGCAAATGGAGAGTAATAGGGTGGGGGAATGGGGCTGGGTTGGATACTGTTTGGAGGGTTGATATGGAGGTGTTGGGCCAAATGGCCAGTTTCCACACAGTCGGGATTCTCTGAAGGTACCAGGAAGGAACCTAGAGATGGACTTAGGGCAACAAGAAGGGGGCATGAAAAAGCATTGTTGGGAAGGATTAAGGAAAACCGTGAGGCATTCTCCATTTATGCGAGGAACAAGAGCAAGGCCAGAGTGAGGATAAGGTCAATCTGGGATAGTGGAAGGAACTTGTGCCTGGAAACACAGGAGGTAGAGGATGTCCTTAATGAATACTATGTCTCAGTATTCACTGCTGAGAAGGGTCTTGCCGTTTGTGAGGACAGCGTGAAACAGGCTGATGTACGTGAACAGGTGGGTGTTAAGAAGGAGGATGTGCTGAGAATTTTGTAAAAGATAAGGATAGATAAGTCGCTGAACCAGACTGGATGCATCCAAAGTTACTACAGGAACCGAGGGAGTGGATTACTGAGCACCTGGTGATGACCTTTGCAGCCTCACTGTCCACTGGAGTCGAACCAGATGATTGGACACAGGAAAATATTATTTCCCTTGTTCAGAAAAGGGAATATCCTGGGAATTGCACACCTGTCAGTCTTATGTCTGTGGTGTGCAGATTATTGGAGAGGGCTCTGGGAGACAGGATCTATTATTCCTTGGAAAACCATAGTTTGATTCGAGATAGTCAGCATGGTTTTGTAAGGGGCAGGTCATGCCTTACAAGTCTTATTGAATCTTTAGAGAATGTGACAAAACATCTTTATGGCTCATTCAGAAAGTACAGAGGCATGGGGTACAGGGAAACCTGTCTGTCTGGATACAGGATTACTAGCCCACAGAAGACAGAGGGTGATGATAGATGGAAAGCATTCATCCTGGTGCTCAGTGACCAGTGGTTTGCTGCAGGGAGAGGTTACAGGACCTCTGCTGTTTGTGAGTTTATGAATGACTTGGATGTGTGATTGAAAGAGGGGTTAGGAAGTTTCCCAATGACACAAAGGTTGGTGGAGTGGTTGGTAGTGTGGAGGGCTGTTGTAGGTTGCAAAGGAACATTGACAGGATGCAGAGTTGGGCTGAGAAATGGCAGATGGAGTTCAATCTGGGAAAAGTGTGAAGTCATTCATTTTGAAGATTGAATTTGAATGCAGAATACAGAGTTAAAGGCAGGACCTTTAGCAGTGTGGAGGAACAGAGGGATCTTGGGTTCCAAGTCCATAGATCCCTCAAAGTAGCCACCCAAGCTGATTGGCTTGTTAAGAAGCAATATATTATGTGGGATTTCATTAGTTTGGGGATTGAGTTTTAAAGCTGTGAGGTTATGCTGCAGCTCTATAGAGACCTAGTTCGACCCCACTTGGAATATTGTGTTCAGTTCTGGTCCCCTCATTACAGGAAGGATGTGGAAGTTTTGGAGAGGGTAAAGAGGAGATTTACCAGGTTGCTGCCTGTGCTGGAGAGCATGTCTTATGACGAAGGTTTGAGGGAGCTAAGGCTTTTCTCATTGGAGTGAAGAAGGGTGAGGGGTGACTTGGCAGAGGTGAACAAGGTGATGAGAGTCATAGATAGATTGAATAGAGAGAGATTTTTTTAACCCTCATATAAATAGTTATTACAAGGGGGTATAATTTTCGGGTGATTAGTTGATGGTTGAGGGGACATTTCAGAGGTAGATTCGTTACATATAGAGTGGTGCCTGAGTGGAATGCACTGCCAGTGGTGGCGGTAAAATTAGATGCATTAGGGACATTTAATATACTTCTGGATAGGCACATGGATGATAATAAAATGAGGGGAATGGAAGTTAGATTCGTAGAGTTGTACAACATGGAAACAGTTCAGTCCGACCAGACATCCCAACCCAATCGAGTCCCACCTGCCAGCACCCGGTCCATATCCCTCTAAACCCCTACTATTGATATACCCATCCAAATACCTCTTAAATGTTCCAGTTGTACCAGTCTCCACCACTTCCTCTGGCAGCTCATTCCATACACATACCACCCTCTGCATGAAAAAGTTTCCCCTTAGGTCTTTTTTATATCTTTCCCCTTTCATACATAACCTATGCCCTCTAGTTCTGGACACCGCAAACCCAGGGAAAAGACTTTGTCTATTTACCCTATCCATGCCCCTCATAATTTTGTAAACCTCTAAAATGTCACCCCTCAGTCTCCGACGCTCCAAGGAAAACAGCCCAAGCCTGTTCAGCCTCTCCCTATAGCTCAAATCCTCCAGCCCTGACAACTTCCTTGTAAATCTTTTCTGAAACGTTTCAAGTTTCCCAACATCTTTCCGATAGTAAGGAAACCAAAATTGCACGCAGTATTGCAACAGTGGCCTATCCAATGTGTTGTACTGTCGCAACATGACCTCTCAACTCCTGTACTCAATACTCTGACCAATAAAGGAAAGCATACCAAACGCCTTCTTCACTATCCTATCGACCTGCGACTCCACTTTCAAGGAGATATGAACCTGCACCTCAAGGTCTTTTGGTTCAGCAACACTCCCTAGGACATTACCATTAAGTGTATAAGTCCTGTTAAGATTTGCTTTCCCAAAATGCAGCACCTCATATTTATCTGAACTAAACTCTATCTGCCACTTTTAGTTTTGATCTTATGGTCGGATAAAAGATTGGCATGTCATCATGGCCGAAGGGTCTTGTTCTGTACTGTTCTGTGTTCTACATGTCGGATGGTAAGCTGGGTAATTAGCTCAGATGAATGTAAAACGTTATAGCGTTCAGGAGGAGTTAGTCAACTGGACAGAAAATTGGGCTTGATGGTTGTGGACAGAGGGTGGTGGGAGACATGTTGTTTTTCTGACAAGAGGTATGTGACCAGCGGTGGAGTGGGTCCACTGTTGTTTGTCATTTGGATAAATGGTTTGGATGGGAATATTGTTAAGTAAGTTAAATAAGTGTTTTGGGTGACACAGAAATTGGTGGTAAACAGGACAGTGATGAAGGTTATCTGTGATACAACAGGATGAACAGTACTGCTGAGATAGTGGGCTGAAGAATAGCAGATGGAGTTTAATTAGATAAAGGTGAAGTGTTACATTTTGGTGAAACAAACCAGGGTGGGACTTGTACAGTTAATGTTCGGGCCCTGGGTAGTGTTGTCAGTCTGTGACCCAGGGATGCAGGTACACAGTTCTTTGAAAGTGGTGTCACAGGTAGACAGGCTGGTAAAGCAGGCGTTTGGGATGGTTACCTCCATTGGGGAGAGCATTGAGCGTAGGATTGGGATGTCATGTTGTATCTGTACAAGACATTGGTCAGGTCACCATAAAAGTGTTGTTGATCAGTGGGAAGAACATATCTGGTTCACTGACCTCCTTTTGTGTAGACCATCTAACGTTTTAACCTGGCCTGGCTAACATGTCACTCCAGACCCATTGCAATATGGCTAACTCTGAACTGTCCTCTGGGTAATTAACAGTGACTCCCACATCCCATGAATGAATAAATAAAAATACGTATGTCCCTCTCTACCTCTGCAAACCCCTCCAGCTGCAGCAATCCGTACTTGTTTTGTAACATCGTTCAGGACCTGACCACTCTCAGGAACACTCTTACCACTTCTGGCACCTTCACCTCTCCCTGTTCCGTTTGTGACATTGAACCCTGACACTGATCCCTCTTCCCACTGCCCACCTCCTGCTAGCAGACTCTTTGCAATCCCTTTAACTCTTACTCCTAAAACACTCTCTCACTTCAGGATTTTAAGTACTTTTTGGTGATCTTCTAAGCCTCATAATCTAATATGATACATTTTGTCCTGAGTGAGGGGCCGGTGGGAATTTCTTGCTGAGGTTTTGTCTGTTTCAGTGGAATGTTCTTTTGTTGAGTGATTTTCACTGTTCCTTCAAATGTTTTCCACTGTTCATTTACAGGCACATATTTCAGTCTGTTTCGCCTCTTTACCTTGGTCAGTTCTCATCTCAAACCCATGTCATTGACTGTTTTTTGTTTCTAGTTGTAGCATGTCCTTTCTGTGATTCACTTTAAAACTTTATATTTCTTTAAACTGCACTTTATCACAATTTCCCGAAGGATCTCTCCAGGTGACATTACTCATTCACTAAGTTTGATCACCCTACGATCGCTCTGAGATAGTTATGTCCGTAGCCAGTTGCATAATTTGTTATTCAAAGAAACACTGAAGAAATATTCTCTGAACTACTCTTCCAATATCACTGTTGTTAGTGTGACTGTCCCAGATTATAGGAATGTTGAAGTTTCCCAAAGTTGAAGTTTCCTGCAAGTACAAATTCACCCCACAAAATGTGTGTCTGTGGGTCTTTGTCTGTCTGTGTGTTTCTGTCTGGGGGGTGGTTGTGAGTGTGGGAAAGTGTGTGTGTAGTGAGTGCAGAGTGTCTTAAGTCTGAGGGGGTGCATGTGTGACTGTGGGAGTGTCTGTCTATAAGGTTGTGTGTGGGTGTCTGTGTGCGCGTCTGTGTGTACCTGTGTCCATGTGTATGAGTGTGTGTGTATGAGTGTGTGTATGAGTGTGTGTGTATGAGTGTGTGTGTGTGTGGTGCAATGGTGATCACCTGTAATGTGACATGAACCCAAAGTCCCGGTTGAGGCCCTCCCTATGGGTACTGAACTTAGCTATCAGCCTCTGCTCGGCCACGTTTCTCTGCTGCCTGTCCCGAAGTCCATCTTGGAAGATGGTCACTCGAAGGTCCGAGGCTGAATGTTCTGGACCACTGAAGTGTTCCCCAACTGGGAGGGAACCCTCCTGTCTGTTGATTGCTGTGCGGTGCCCATTCATCCGTTGTCGTAGCCTTTGCTCGGTTTCCTCAAAGTACCATGCCTCCAGCAACGTTGGCTGAGTCACATGAGTACCTGCCATGTACAAGGTGGGAGGTGTTCACACGCGTAATAGTGGTATCTATGTCCACAATCTGACACGTCTTGCAGGGTCCACCGTGACAGGGTTGTATGGAGTTGTCCTGAGGGCCATCCGCTTTATCCTCGATTACAACGTCTTCACTGTCCACTATGCCACCCTCCAGCCTTTCCAGCACATCACACATGGCTATCAATGGTACAAATATCTTTGCTCGGGGCTCCACAATGTTCTGTGATACACTTAATCAGGTCCTGGGGTTTTCCATAGCTTTGTGTTTTAAAACCTTCGATAACATGCACTCTTTTCAAGTCCTAGAGATGTACAGCATGGAAACAGACCCTTCGGTCCAACTCGTCTATGCTGACCAGAAGATGTAAATAAATACATCCCATTTACCAGCATTTGGCTCATGTACTTCTAAACCCTTATTATTCATATACCCATCCAAATATCTCTGAAATACAGTCATAGTATCATTATCTGCTACTTTCTCTCTCAGCTCATTCCATACACACACCACCGTGTGCATAAAAAAGCTGTCCCTGCAGTGCCGTTTAAACCTTTCCCCTTTAATCTTAAACCTATGTCCTCTAGATTTAGACTCTCCAACCCCTGGGACAAGACCTTGAATGTTGACCCAATCCATACCCCTCATGTTTATACAAACCTCTGTCAGGTCACCGCTCAGTCTCTGATGCTCCAGAGAATATAACCCCAGCTTATTCAGCAACAACCCTGGCAACATCTTGTCAATCTTTTCTGAACACTTTCAACTTTCCCAACATCCTTCCTATAGCGGGGATACTGGAATTGCAGAGAACTCCAAATATGGTCTAACATATTACTCTTGTTCCCCGAGTTCCCCAGTCTTTGTCCTCAATAAGTTCTCGAGTAAAAAAAAATGTGTTTAAGGTCTTAGACATATCCTGCTGTTCCACACACCAATGGTCTCATTGATCTTTAAGGGACAGCATTTTGTATCGAGTTACTCTTTTACTCAATATATTTATACAATTACTTTTGGATTCTCCTTATCATTCTCTGCCAAGGCTAATGCATGTCCCCTTTCTGTATTCCTGTTTTCTACCCAAAGTGTATTCCTACAGCCCCTGTGATCGTCAAGGATTCCCTTGATCCAGCTGGCTATACCTGACATGCCCTCTTTTCCTTGACCAGACCCTCAATATACAGCCAGTGTTTCCGAATGCTGTCAGCATTGAGCTGCACACGAACAGGAACATGCAGGTGGTGATCGCTCAATTTATCTCACTTTTAAAATAGTCTCACTTACCAGTCTTCCTTGCAAATAGGCTCCCCAATCACCCTTTGAGAGTTCCTGGCTAATATTATCAAGATTAGTCTGGCTCCATTTTATAACTTGAACCTGTGGACCAGCCCTGTCCTTTTCCATCACTATTTTCAAACGAATAGACTTGAGTCACTTTGGCAAAATGCTTTCCCACTCACACCTCAGTCCATTTTACGACCTTGTTTCCCAAGGGGAGGTCAGGTTTTGCCCCTTTCTCTTTTCAGGCCATTTACATATTGATTGGGAGTTTTCTGTAATACAATTAGCAAATTCCTCTCTTGCAAACACTGAACACTGGCTGTCCCAGTCTAGGTTTGGAAAGTTTAAAAACCCCAACCATAACAGGCCTATTATTATGATTGATATTTGAGATCTCCTGATATGTTTGTTCCTCAGTCTGCCACTGATTATTCGGGGTCAGTAGGACAATCGTGTCAGAGTGATGACCCATTCTTATTTCTCAGTTCCACTAACATAGCGTCACTGAGTGATCCCACAGGAATATCCTCTCTAGGTACTGATGTAATGATTCATGCAATGAAAACCCCACCACCACGTGTCGTCTTGCCTCCCCTTCGATGCTTCCTGTAGCATCTCCACCTTGAAACAATGAACTGCCAGTCCTGTCCCTCCCTCAGCTGTGTTTCTGTAATAACTATAATATCCCAGCCCCATGTTCCAATCCATGCCCCGAGTTTATCTTCCTTAGCTGTCAGGCCCCTTGCATTGAAATAAATGCTCTTTACTCATCAGTTCCCCCTCCCCCATTCCCTGCTATGTTCTTGCCTGCCTTGTCTGCTGAAATTGCTGTCTTTAACTTGTGCACCAACCTCAATCTTCTTTCTGGCCTTATCACTGTTTAAGGTCCAACACCATGCCAGATTAGATTATATCCTCTCAAGCAGCTCTAACAATTCGCCCCATCAGGATGTGGGTCCCCCTCCTGCTCCCAGTTCAGGTGCCTTCCCCACCCTGTCTACCTGTGCTGACACCTTCAGACATCCAGGGACTCCACCAAGGTCCCGTTTTTACTCAGTTTTCTAGCAGGAACTACCCTTCATGATGTATATCCTTCGCATATGAGACTTCCCACAGTGCATTACCTCACAGTGATCAGAAGTAAACTCCATCTGCCCTTACTCAGAGTGTGTACAACTCTGAGTATGACTAACTTCATCCAGTCTCCCCAACCGTCCCTACCTCTAATTGTCGAGAGAATGCACAACCATCCCTATTGCGTTAACCTCCTCCAGTCCCTCTCATGGACACCATCTCTGTAAGCTTCTCCTGTTCCTGACTATATTTTCCTTCTGTTCCAATAACCCCTTGTGAACTTTGTGACCTAGTCCAATCTCTGCAGTGCTCTGTATAATCAGCCTCACTGTGCCTGGAACCTGGCTTCAATTCCAGCCTTGGCCGACTGTCTGTGTGGACTTTGCATGTTCTCCCCCCGACTGTGTGGTTTTCTTCCGGCTGCTCTGGTTTCCTGCCATAGTCCAATATTTGCACGATACGTGATTGGCCATCATAAATTGACTGTAGTATTCAGGCAAGTGTGGTTTAGGTGAGTTCACCATGAGGAATGCAGGGTTTATTGGACAGGGAGAGGGATGGGTCTGGTTAGGATGCTCTTTTGATGGGTTGGTGTGGACTTGTTGGGCCGAATGGCCGGTTCCACACTGTGGAGATTCTATTCAAGTTATTGTCCAGTCCTGTCAACCATCCCTGTCTCTTCAACCTTGCCTCATCCCCAATACACTCCTTATCTGTGTACTCTCCAACAGTTTCTAAAACACTCCTTGGCGATGTCAGCTTCTTACCACGATCGATTTGACTGTCACCTCCTCCTGCTTTTAGAACAATTCCGATAACTATTGCCATTTGTTACATCACTCCCAATCATTGTTCCATCCTGAAACCACCAAAAACATTTATATCTCTGTAAACTCATCTGGACTGTCTATACTTCCTTTTGACAATCCCGTTCTGAGACTTTCTCTCTATCAAAAAAGTCATTAAGTTTAGGTAACTCTTATTATTGCAACCTCCCTTCAGCCTTACAGCACTGAGGATCTGTAGAACCTCTTTTCAAACCGACAGCCATCTCTGTGTCTGTAATCTCCTCCACTCCCCAAAATACATTCTGTCTGAGCTCCTCTGTAGTCCATTCAACACTGTTTAACACTGTCTGTATCATTGTGACCTTGTCCAAAAACACAAACTTCCCTATCTGTGTAAATCCCTACACCAGTCCCTATCCTTCTAAGCTCAGTCTAACAATACAGCCCTCCATGTCTGTGTATTCACCTTCAGTCCCTACTCACCTCCCTATCTGTGTAACCTTCTCCATCCATTTTTGCTTCAGTCTCTTCAACTGTCCCTGTCAGTGTAATATCTTCCAGTCCCAAAAACTCCCCTCTCTAACTTTCTCAGGCCACACATCCCTCACTATCTGTGACCTACTCCTGTCGGAGAACCCTCCCTCTGTGAACTGCTCCAACTCTTCAACTCTCCATAAGCTCCTGCAGCTCTTACAGTCCTCCTTGTGGACGGAACCTCTTCCAGTCCCTAAAACGCCATCAGTCTGTAGAGACCCTACCATCATCCCTATCTGTGTTATCCTCTCAGGTCCCTGCAACCCGATCTGTAGATCCCACTCCAATGCCTGTGCCTCTCCCGATCCTGTTCCTACAAGACTCATTAACAATGTAACATCCTCCCGTCACTATCACCCACCCTGTCAGTGTAAGCTCCTCCTGTATCTTCAAACATTTACTCATCTCCATAACCTTCTCCAGCTCTTACCCCCATCTGTGTAAACATCACTCTCCACTCGAACCCTCCCTACTGCAGGAACTTCCTTCCGTTTGTACTGTGCTCCCTTATCTGTGAAACTGTCTCCAAGCAAACTTGCTACCCAATCTCTCCAAAAAGAATCCAGATTCCACAGCCTCCATGTCTAAATAACCCCCAGAACCTAAGCCTTCCTATGTCTATAAACATCTTCAGGCACGATGACCCTCCATATCTGTTTGTTCTTCCAGTCGATACAAACATCTTTATCTCTGTAATCTGCTCAGCTCCCTAAAACAGTCCCTCTCTTTGATCCAGCCCTGTCCTACAAACATCCTTATCCCTGTAAACTTCTCTATCCCTCCCAACATTCCCAACTTCATGAACCCGTCAGCCCTACAGCTCTCCACATTTCTGTAACCTCCTGTGGGTCTATAGTCCTCATTCACTGTGAAATCGCCTCCAGTCCCCACATCCCTCCAAGTCTGGGTCTTCTGCTCCAGATCAGACCATTGCTGTCTCTGTAAACACCTCCACCTCTGACAACTCTTCCCATTTGTGTAACATCGTTCAGCCCCCATACTCTTCAGCTTCCTGAGTTCTCTTCCTGCCATTGCAACTAAAACGATGTTTATGTAACAACCACCAGTGCTTAAACCTCCCCGACTCAGTAACCTCTTGCAGCCCTAACAAAGCACCTCTCATTTCCCTACAATCCTCCCTCCCTCCCTCCTCAAATGCCTCCATCTCCATGAAACCTCACAATTACTGAATCCTCCTTTTGGCACTGCAAACCTCCTAATGTCTGCAAAATCCTCCTGTCCTGATATTCCTCGATATCTCTTTAACCCCCACCACCCTCCAGTGTCCTTCTGGGGAACATGGCAGAGGAGGGAAGAATTGTAAAGTCTGAGCCATGTTACGGAGGTAGAATTCTGGGAATTACAGATTTGGTCGAATGTCTGTGGTGTGCAGATTATTGGAGACGACTCTAAAGACAGGATTTATGACTACTTGGAAAGCCATAGTTAAATTAGCCACAGTCAGTATGGGTTTGTGAGGGGTCAGGTCATGCCTCATAAACCTGATTGAATTATTTGAGGATATGATAGAATACGTTGATGGCTCATTCAGAAAAGAAGGAAAATTGGGATACAGGATTGGATGGCCCAGAGAAGACAGAGGGTGGCAGCAGATGGACAGTATTGAGCCTGGAGCTCAGTGACCAGTGGGGTTCTGTAACAATCAGCTCTGGGACTCTGCTCTCTGTGATTTTTGTAAATGACTTGGATGTGGATGTTGGAGAGTGGGTTAGTAAGTTTGCCAATAACATGAAGGTTGGTGGAGTCGTGGGTAATGTGGAGGGCTGTTGTAGGTTGCAATGGGACATTGACAGGACGCAGAGCTGGGCTGGAAGTGACAGATGGAGTTCAATCTGGAAAAGTGTGAAGTGATTCATTCTGGAAGGTTGTACCTGAATATAGAATACAGTGTTAAAGGCAAAATACTTGGCATTGTGGAGGAACAGATATCATGGCGTCCATGTCCATAGATCCCTCAAAGTTGCCACGCACATTGGTAGGGTTGCTAAAACGTCATGTGTTGTGTTGGCTTTCCTTTGCAGGGGCATTGATTTCAAGAGCCGCGAGGTTTTACTGCATCTTCATAGCGACCTGGTGAGACCACACTTCGAATATTGTGTTCAGTTCTCGTCCCATCTTTACAGGAAGGATGTGCAAGTTTTAGAGAGCGTACACAGGAGATTTACCAGGATATTGCCTGGAATGGAGGGCATTTCTTATGGAGAAAGTTTGAGGGAGCTAAGGCTTTTCTCATTGGAGTGAAGAAGGGGGCGGGGCGTCCTGGTAGAGGTGAACAAGATGATGAGAGGCACAGAGTGAGTGAATAGTCAGAGACTTTTTCTCCTATGGCATAAATGGCTATTACAAGGGGGTGTAATTTTAAGGTGATTGGAGAATGAATAAGAGGATAGAGATGGTAGGTGGTCGGACGGACTGCCAATGATGATAGTAAAATTAGACACATTGAGGACATTTAATAGACTCTTGGACAGACACATGGATAATAGTAAAATAAAGGGTATGTAAGTTAGTTTGATCTTATAACCAGATAAAACGTTGGCATAGCATCATGGCCGCAGGGTCTTGGGCTGAACTGTTCTGTGTTCTATGTTCTGTCTGGTAAACTGGGTAAAAAGCTCAGATCAATGTAAAAAGGATATGGCATTCAGGAGGAGCTAGTGAACTGGATACAAAATGGGCTTGATGGTAGGAGACAGAGGGTGATGGGAGACATGTTGTTTTTCTGACTGGAGTCATGTGACCAGCGGTGGAGTGGCTCCCCTGTTGTTTGTCATTTGGATAAATGGATTGGATGGGAATATTGGTTTCCTGGTAAGTAAGGTTTTTGGGTGTCACTGAAATTGGTGGTAAAGTGGACAGTGGAGAAGGTTATCTATGAAACAACAGAATGGACAGTCCTGCTGGGATAGTGGGCTGAAGAATAGCAGATGGAGTTTAATTAGATAAATGTGAAGTGCTCCATTTTGGTGAAACAATCCAGGGCGGGACTTGTACAGTTAATGTTCGGGCCCTGGGTAGTGTTATCAGTCAGAGACCCAGGGATGAAGGTAGACAGTTCTTTGAATGTGGTGTCACAGGTAGACAGGCTGGTGAAGCAGGTGTTTGGGATGGTTACCTTCATTGGGGAGAGCATTAACAGTAAGAGTTAGGATGTTTTGTTGTGTCTGTATAAGACATTGGTGGGGCCACCATTAAAACATTGTTGATCAGTTGGATGAACCCATCTGGTTCACTTACTTCCTTTGAGGAAGGACATTAAATATTCTAATCTGGTCTGGCCAACATTTGACTCCAGACACACAGCAATTTGGCTGACTCTGAGCTACCCTCTGCGTAATTAGCATGGGGTCAAAGAATGTTAGTCCATGCAGTGACACCCTCATCCCATGAATGAATAAATAAAAATACATATATCCCTCCCTACCTCTGCAAACCCCTCCAGCTGCAATGATCCGTACTGGCTTTGTAACACCGTTCAGACACTGACCACTCTTTATAACACTCTCACCACCTCCAGAACCTTCACATCTCCCTATTCCTATCGTGTCAATAAACCCTCACCATGGTTCCCCTTCGCACAGCCCTCCTCCTGCGAGCAGAACCTTTGCAATCCATTAACATTTACTCCTAAAACACTCTCTCACTTCAGGATTTTAAGTACTTTGTGGTGATCTTCTCAGCCTCATAATCTAGTATGAACCCTTTTGTCCTGAGTGCGGGACCAGTGGGGATTTCTTACTGAGGTTTATACTGTTTCAATGGAATGTCCTTCTGTTGAGTGTTTTACACTGTTCCTTCAAATGTTTTCCACTGTTCATTTACAGACACATGTCTCAGTCTGTTTAGCCTGTTTACCTTGGTCAGTTCTCCCCTCACACACATGTAATTGGCTATTTTTGTTTCTAGTTGCAGCTTGTCCTCTGTGAATCACTCTAAAACTTTATATTTATTTAAACTGCACTTTATCACAATTTCCCGAAGGATCTCTCCCGGTGACATTACTCATTCACTAAGTTTCATTACACGGTCGCTCTGCGATAGTTATGTCTCTAGCCAGTTGCACAATGTGTTTTTCAAAGAAATACTGAAAAAAATTAACCGAAGTCCTCATCCAATATCAATGTTGACTGTGTGTTTTTCCCAGATTATACAAATATTGAAGTTTTCCAAAATTACCACAATGCCTTTGTTAAAAAATTCCAATGAGTTCCTGTTTAATGCAGTGATGAACAATGAAATGCTGTTCAGTGGCTAAAACTGTTCTGCTGCTTGTGTCCTTGGCAATAGTAGCCAGAATTTACATTCAGACTGACTACTTCATGATCTGCAGCCAAATGCTTTCTCTGTAATGCCTTTGTTATCCATTATTTTTAGTGTTACCCATTTTTCCTGAGTTTCCGCAAGATTGTGAACCATTGAATATTTTGGTTCACCCTGTATCCATGTCTAAATCTCTTTTATCTCTGTGTCACAAATCCATCTACTTTATTACAGTGACGTTGTCCATTTAAAAAAAACATAACTTACTCTTTCCTGCAATTTTCTGTCACACATCTTATCGCTGATGTACAATTTCAGTTAAACTCTGTCCCTTCCTGTTCATTTCTGCTTGTCTTCAGCCACATCCCCATGCTGTTCCATTGCTTCACTTTTTCTATTTGGATTTGGAAAGTTCCTTTCACCTGAATCCTGTCCCTGCATCCTCTCTGTCAGTTTAAAGCCCTGTCCATAAACCTACAGACATGATCAGCCAGGACCCTGGTCCTAGCACGGTTCCAGTGGGACCATCCTAATGGATTATTTATTAAATCAGGTATGAGATGTGGGTGTCTCTGGCTGACCAGCCTTTCTTGCCCAGTCCTAGCTGCCCTTGAACTGAGTAACTTGCTTGGCCTTTGAAGAGGGTAATTGGGAGGCAAATACTTTGTGGCTATGTCGTGCAGACCATGTGAGGATGGGCAGATGTCCTTCTCTGAATAACATAGCAGCCTGGGATACATGCAGCGGTGTTTGTGCAGTGTGTCAAGGAAGCTTTTCTAACTCAGTATGTAGATTGTCCGACCAGAGGGGAGGCCATATTGGATTTGGTACTTGGTAACGAACCTGGACAAGTGATGGGCTTGTTAGTGTGTGAACATTTTGGTGATCATGACCACAATTCTGTGACTTTCACCTTGGTTATGGAGAGAGATATGTGAGTGCAACAGGGTAGGTTTTACAATTGGGAGAAGGGTAAATACGATGCTGTAAGACAGGTTCTGAGGAGCATAAGTTGGGAGCATAGGCTATCAGGGAAAGATGTCGTGGAAATGTGGAACTTTTTCAAGGAACAGATACGACGTGTCCTTGACATGTATGTACCTGTCAGGCATAGAACATAGAACATAGAAAAATATAGCGCAATACAGGCCCTTTGGCCCTCGATGTTGCGCCGATCCAAGCCCACCTAACCTACACTAGCCCACTATCCTCCATATGCCTATCCAATGTCCGTTTAAATGCCCATAAAGAGGGAGAGTCCACCACTGCTACTGGCAGGGCATTCCATGAACTCACAACCCGCTGAGTAAAGAATCTACCCCTAACATCTGTCCTATACCTACCACCGCTTAATTTAAAGCTGTGCCCCTTTGTAATAGCTGGACTCCATATGTGGAAAAAGGTTCTCATGCTCAACCCTATCTAAAACCCTAATTATCTTGTACACCTCTATCAAGTCACCCCTAAACCTTCTTTTCTCCAATGAAAACAGCCCCAAGTGCCTCAGCCTTTCCTCATACGATCTTCCTACCATGCCAGGCAACATCCTGGTAAACCTCCTCTGCACCCGTTCCAGTGTCTCCACATCCTTCCAATAGTATGGCGACCAAAACTGCACACAATACTCTAGATGCGGCCGCACCAGATATACAACTGCAACATGACCTCAGGACTCCGGAACTCAATTCCTCTACCAATAAAAGCAAGTACGCCACATGCCTTCTTCACCGCACTATGTACCTGGGTGGCAACTTTCAGAGATCTGTGCACATGGACACCAAGATCCCTCTGCTCATTCACACTACCAAGTATCCGACCATTAGCCCAGTACCCCATCTTTTTGCTCCTCATACCAAAGTGAATCACCTCACACTTACCCACATTGAACTCTATTTGCCACCTTTCTGCCCAGCTCTGCAGCTTATCTATATCCCGCTGTAACCTGCCACATCCTTCTTCGCTGTCCACCACTCCACCGACTTTCGTATCATCCGCATACTTGCTCACCCAACCTTCTAACCCCTCCTCCAGGTCATATATAAAAATGATAAACAGCAATGGTACCAAAATAGATCCTTGCGGAACACCTCTAGTAACAAGATGAACCTTTACCATCAACTACTACCCTCTGTCTTCTTCCAGCCAGCTAATTCCTAATCCAAACCTCCAACTCACCCTCAATGCCATTCCTCCGTATTTTTGCAGTAGCCTACCATGGGGAACCTTATCAAACGCCTTACTAAAATCCATATACATCACATCTACCGCTTTACCCTCGTCCACCTCCTTATGCACCTTCTCAAAGAATTCAATAAGGTTTGTGAGGCACGACCTGCCCTTCACAAAACCATGCTGACTATCCTTGATCACATTATTCCTATCCAGATATTCATAAATCCTATCCCTTACAATTCTCTCTAAGACTTTGCCCACAACAGAAGTGAGACTCACCGGCCTATAGTTACTAGGGTTATCCCTACTCCTCTTCTTGAACAAGGGAACCACATTTGCTATCCTCCAGTCTTCTGGCACTATTCCTGTAGACAACGAGGACAAAAAAATCAAGGCCAATGGCTCTGCAATCTCCTCCCTTGCTTCCCAGACAATCCTAGAATAAATGCCATCAGGCCCAGGGGACTTATCTATTTTCACCCTTTCCAGAATTTCCAACACCTCTTCCCTACATACCTCAAAGCCGTCCATTCTAATTAATTGTGACTCAGTATTGACATCGGCAACAATATCCTGTTCCGAGTGACTACTGACAACAAGTATTCATTCAGTGTCTCCACAATCTCTTCAGCCTCCACACACAACTTCCCACTACTATCCTTGACTGGACCTATTCCTACCCGAGTCATTCTTTTATTCCAGGCATACCTATAGAAAGCCTTTGGGTTTTCCCTAATCCTACCAACTAAGGACTTTTCATGTCCCCTCCTTGCTGCTCTTAGCTCTCTCTTCAGATCCTTCCTGGCTACCTTATAACTCTCAATCGCCCCAATTGAACCTTCACACCTCATCTTTACATAGGCCGCCCTCTTCCATTTAACAAGGGATTCCAATTCCTTATTAAACAACGGCTCCCTCACAAGACCCTTTCCTCCCTGCCTGACTGGTACATACTTATCAAGGACACTCCATAGTTGTTCCCTGAACAAGTTCCACATATCAATTACGCCCTTGCCTTGAAGCCTACTTTTCCAAGCCACGCATCCTACGTCTTGCCTCACCGCATCATAACTTCCCTGCCCCCAGCTATAACTCTTGCCCTGCAGTGCACACTTATCCCTCTCCATCACGTCACCAAATTGTGGTCACTGTCCCCAAAGTGCTCACCTACCGCCAATTCTCATACCTGGCCTGGTCCGTTACCCAGAACCAAATCCAGTACGGCCTCACCTCTCGTTGGCCTGCCGACATATTGTGTCAGGAAACCCTCCTGCACACATTGGACAAACACCGACCCATTTAACGAATTCGAGCTATAACTTTCCCAGTCAATATCAGGAAAGTTAAAGACCCCAAAAAAACCACTCTATTACTTTCATTCTTCTAATGAATCATCCTCGCAATCCTTTCTTCTTCGTATCCAGGACTATTAGGAGGCCTGTAGAAAACTCCTAACAGGGTGACCTCAACTTTCCTATTCCTAACCTCAGCCAAAACTACCTCAGATGGCAAGTCTTCATCCATCGTCCTTTCCACCGCTGTAATACTATCTTTGATGAGCAATGCCACACCTCCCCCTCTTTTACCCCAACCTCTGACCCTACGAAAACATTTAAACCCTGGAACCTGCAACAGCCAATCCTGTCCCTGTTCTACCCATGTCTCCGTAATAGGCAGTGAAGAGATGGCCATGTGAGGGAACCTTGGTTGACGAGGAAGGTTGAATGTTTTGTAAAGAGGAAGAAGGAGGCTTACATAAAGGTTGAGGAAACAAGGTTCAGACAGCGCGTTGAAGGGATACAGGATAGCCAGAAGGGAGATGAAGAAAGGGATTAGGAGAGCTAAGAGAGGGCATGAAAAATCATTGGCAGGTAGGATCAAGGATAACCCCAAGGCCTTTTATGCGTATGTGAGAAACATGAGAATGACAAGAACGAGGGTAGGTCCGATCAAGGACAGTAGTGGGAGACTGTGTATTGAGTTGGAAGAGATAGGAGAGGTCTTGAATGAGCACTTGTCTTCAGTATTTACAAATGAGAGGGACCATATTGTTAAAGAAAAGTGTGAAACGGACTGGTAAGCTTGAAGAGATACTTGTTAGAAAGGAAGATTTGTTGGGCATTTTAAAAAACTTGAGGATAGACAAGTCCCCCAGGCCTGATGGGATATATCCTAGAATTATGTGGGAAGCAAGAGAGGAAATTGCAGAGCCGTTGGCAATGATTTTCATCTTCACTGTCAACGGTGGTGGTACCAGGGGACTGGAGAGTGGCGAATGTTGTGCCCCTGTTCAAAAAAGGGAATAGGGATAACCCCAGGAATTACAGGCCAGTTAGTCTTACTTCTGTGGTAGGCAAAGTAATGGAAAGTGTACTGAGGGATCTGGAAAGACACTGCTTGATCAGGGACAGCCAGCACGGATTTGTAAGGGGTAGGTCTTGCCTTACAAGTCTTATTGAATTCTTTGAGGAGGTGACCAAGCCTGTGGATGAGGGTAGAACAGTGGATGTAGTGTACATGGATTTTAGTAAGGCATTTGATAAGGTTCCCCATGGTAGGCTCATGAGGAAAGTCAGGAGGCATAGAGGGAAATTTGGATAGAAAACTGGCTAACTGGTCAAAGTCAGAGAGTGGTGGTAGATGGTAAATATTCAGCCTGGAGCCCAGTTACAAGTAGAGTTCCGCAGGGATCAGTTCTGGGTCCTCTGCTGTTTGTAATTTTTATTAATGTCTTGGAAGAGGGAGTCGACGGGTGTGTCAGTAAATTTGCAGATTATACGAAGATTGGTGGAGCTGTGGATAGTGAGGAGGGCTGTTGTCAGCTGCAAATGGACTTAGATATGATGCAGAGCTGGGCTGAGGAGTGGCAGATGGAGTTCAACCCTGTCAAGTGTGAGGTTGTCCATTTTGGAAGGACAAATAAGAACGCCGAATACAGGGTTAACGGTAGGGTTCTTAGTAAGGCGGAGGAGTAGAGGGATCTTGGGGTGTATGTTCATCGATCTTTGAAAGTTGCCACTCAGGTGGATAGAGTTTGTAAGAAGGCCTATGATGTATTAGCGTTCATGAGCAGAGGGATTGAATTCAAGAGTCGTGAAGTGATGCAGCTGTACAGGACCTTAATAAGGCCACATTTGGAGTACTGTGTGCAGTTCTCGTCGCCTCACTTTAGGAAAGAGGTGAAAGCGGTGGAGAGGGTGCAGAGAAGATTTACCTGGATGTTGCCTGGAATGGAGAATATATCGTACAAGGATAGGTTGAGTGCTCGGCCTTTTCTCATTGGAATGGCGAAGGATGATGGGTGACTTGATAGAGGTTTATAAGATGATCAGGGGAATAGATAGAGTAGACAGTCAAACTTTTTTCCTGGGTACAACAGAGTGTTACAAGGGGACATAAATTTAAGGTGAAGGGTGGAAGGTATGGGGGGATGTCAGGGGTGGGTTCTTTACCCAGAGAGTGGTGGGGGCATGGAATGCGCTGCCTGTGGGAGTGGCAGAGTCAGAATCATTGGTGACCTGTAAGCGGCAATTGGATAGGTACATGGATAGGTGCTTAAGCTAGGATAAATGTTCGGCACAACATCGTGGGCCGAAGGGCCTGCTCTGTGCTGTATTGATCTATGTTTTATCTATGTTCTATACATTTCATTGGGCACTGGCGATTTCGCCAGCTTTATGCCTGTGAAAACATTTAATACCTCCCTTTTATCGATCTTAACATGTTCTGGAACCTCACCACCCCAACTGAAATCCCCAGCTACAACGTCTTTCTACTGTGTGAATACGGATGGGAAGTATTCATTGAAGACCTGCTTTCTCTGACTCCATGCACAGATTGTCCCTTTGGTTTCTCACAGGCCTTCCTCTTTCGCTGGGAATCCTCTGACTCTCATGATGCTGATAAAATACCTGTGGCTTTTCCACAATCGTATCTGCCAAATATATTTCATGACCATTGTTTGTCCCTAATTTTCCACAATCCCCTTGCACTCTCTATACTTGTGAAGGGCTTCATCTGATTTTATTGCACTGTATCTTCTTTATCAATCTCGCGTTATTACTTAATCAGTATTCCCTGGACTTGCTGCCTTTACTATTCACTCTTCAAGGAGCACACTGGCCCTGCGTTCTCACTGCATCACTTTAAAGTACTCCACTTTCCTAACATAGACCCAACTGCAGGGAGTTCCTCCCTGTCTATGTTTGCCAGATCCTGTCTAATGATCGTGATACTGATAGGAGGCACAGTTGTGAGGGGGACAGACAGGAGACTGTGTGCCTCCAGAGGAGACCCCAGGATGGTGTGCTGCCTCCCAGGTACCAGGGTCAAGGATGTCTCTGAGTCGTTATTGAACATTATGAATGGGGAGGGTGAACATCCAGAGGTCATTGTGCACATTGGTCCACATGACAGAGGTCGACAAAGGGATGGGGTCCTGTGAAATGAGTACAGGGAGTCAGGTGAGAAGTTAAAAAAGCAGGATATTGACCTTAATGATCTCCAGATTACTCCCAGTGCCAAGTGCCAGTGAGGATAGAAATAGAAAGGTAGGCCGGATGGATGTGTGGCTGAGGAGCTGGTATAGTGGGCAGGGTTTTCAGTTCTTGGGTCATTGGGATCTCTTCTCGGGTAGAGGGGACCTGTACAAAAGGGATGGTTTGCACTTGAAGCAAAGGGGCACAAGTATCCCTGGGAGGAGATTAGCTAGTGTTACCCTGGAGGATTTAAACTAGTTTGGCAGGGAGTTGAGACTCTGAGTGAGAGAGGGACCATCGAAAAGTCAGGGGAAATACATCAGCCATCAAGACCATCATTCAGGATATCCAGGGGCACAGTCGGGGGAGGGAAAGATATCTGGTTTAAAGGGCATTTATTTCAACACGAGGCCTGACTGGTAAGGCAGACGAGCTCAGAGCATGGATTAGCTCTGGGGACTGAGATATTATAGCCATAATAGAAATATGGCTGAGAGAAGGGCAGGACTGGCAGCTCAGTGTTCCAGGATACAGAAACTACAGGCGTGACAGAAGGGCAAGTAAGTGAGGAGGGGGAGTTGTCCTTTTGATTAGGAAGGACATAAAACCTGTGCATCGAGACAATTCCGTTAAGCAGTCATCAAGTGAGGCCGTAACCTTAAAAGCTAGAAACAAAAAGGGGATGGTCTGTCTGCTGGGATTATGTCTAGACCCTCAAATAGCCAGCGGGTACGAGAGAAGCAAATGTGTAGTGGGTTTGCAGGTAACTATACAAATAATAGAGTAGTATTGGATGGAGATTTTAACTTCCCCTGGATTGGCTGGGTCACCCAGAGTGTAAAAGGCCCGGACTGGGTGGAATTTGTAAAATGTGTCCAAGGAGGTTTCCTCAGTCAAGACGTAGAGGGCTCTATGCTACTCAAGCGGGTGCAACACTGGACCTCTCCTCAGACAACCAGGTCAGGCAAGTGACTGAAGTATCAGTCGGAGAGCACATTGCGTCCAGTCACCACAACTGCCTTTGTTTTAACATAGTTGTGGAAAAAGATCAGGCAGGTTGACAGATTTAGGTCTTAAACTGGAACTGGGCCAATATTGGGGCCATTCAGCAAGATCGAGCAGGGGTTGATTGGGTGAAGGTAAAAATCACACAACCCTAGGGTATAGTCCAGATGGTTTACAGAGGAACCCCGATTATCTGAACGAGATGGGCGGGCACTATTTCGTTCAGATAATTGATTATTCGGTTAATCGATTCAATACCTTTCCTCTGGGGCTCGGAGTTTTCAGTCCAGTCTGCTCCCTGTTCAGGTGACTCGGCAGCAGCAAGCAATGAGCGAGCCCCCACACACTGCCAAACCCCAAAAACACACCCCGCTCGCCTCCAACACCGCCCCCACCCGCCTCTCAACGTCTCCCCCCAAACTGACCCAACAGCGAATCCTGCCCCCAAAACCGTCTGACACCACCCTCCACCCGCCGCCTGCCCCCACCTCCCACACACATCCTACATCGTCCCCAAACGCGTTCAACACCGTCCCCCGTCCACCACACCCACCGTCCAATCCATGTCCACGCCCATGCCCCCGTAAGTGTTTCCCAGGTGCAGATTGTACAGCTTGCCGGTCCATATTCTTTCCAGAACCTCAGCATCTGACATCAACAAAAGTCTTCATTAACTACAGCCTTCCATATCTCTGTTCTTTCCTCAATTCTATACAACTCTCTTAATCTCTGTAAGTAGCACAATTCCATAAAATACCACATGCCTGCGTAAACTGACCCAATCCGACAGTGAAGCCTCCCTGTCCTTTTGATCACCTGTTGTCCCTTCAGATCTCCCTGTATCTTCCCTGACTCCATTGAATACAGCCCATCTCATATTGTAACTCCTCTAACTCATATCTTACTCCCCATCTCTGTGATATTCTTCAGTTACTGCAATTCTCATTCTTTATCTCCAGAGTTTCCAATCCCCCTGATCAATGTAAGGTTATTGATCCCTTTCAGAATGTTTAACACCTGTCGCAGCCTCCAACTCCTCAACGCATCCTGTCGCTGTAACCTCCTCAAATATTACAGCTCACTATCTTTGTAATATCTTCCAGTATCTGCAACCCTCTCGATTTTTGTAACCCACTCCAGAACAGCATTCCACATCTCTGTGTAACTGATGGGAATGCTGTAAACCTGCCTTCACAGTCCTCAGTAACTCTCTGAACTTCTGCAGCCCTACAACCCTCAGTATTTCTGGCTCCTCCAATCCCTACACTTCTCCCTGGCTGTGTGAACTGATCCAGCCCCTTCAAACCTCCCTATCTCACTCACTCCTGCAGCTCCAACTCTTGTCCATGTCACTGTAATTCCTAGCACCAACAATCCTCCCAGTCTCTATAAACTCCTGCAGCTCCAACTACCACCCCTACCTGTGTACTCTCCAGTCCCTCCAATCCTCCCTTTGTCTATAAACACCTGTAGCTCCAATACCACCCCATCTGTCTACTCTCCAGTGCCTCTGTGTAATCTTTAGTGCCTATATTCCTCCCAATCTCTGTAAATCCTTCAGAACTGATAATCCTGTAACTCTACTTGACATATTTCAGCCCGATAACGACCTGATCTCAAACCACCGAACTCTGTAACATCCTCCAGTCTCTACAGCCCAGCTTTTCTCTATTAGCTTCTCTGGTAACTGTATTCCACTTCATCTCCGGTTACAGATCCTTGCACAGTGAAACAATGTCTCATTACCGAATCTGTCAGAACACAAGAATCTTTGGTGTATCAATAAATTTGCCTCATTTTCTAAATTTTAATGACTGCAAGTTCAACCTTCTCCACCTCTTTTTATCAATATCCCTCCATTTTGAAGACCAGCCTGGTGGACCTTCTCTGGGCTGCCTCCAATGCAAGGACATTTCCCTCCAGATAGGGGACCAAACCTGTTCACTGTATTCTCAGTGTGGGCTGACAGGAGTCCTCTATATTTATTACAAGCCTTCCCTATTTTTATTCTCCATTCCCTTTGAAATCAATGCCAGCATTCCATTTCTATGTCATGCTGTCCCTGTATGCCACCTTTCTGAGATTTATACAACAGGATTCCCAAGTTACACCATAGCATAACTTTCTGCAGTTGATCTGAAACCAAGAAGTGACTGCAATAATCACGAAAGTGCTGGAATGTATGTTAAACGATATGCCAGAAATACTAACTGCACACTTACAAACTTATGGAATAAGCGCAGTCCATAAGACCATCATGTATAGGGGTAGAATTAGACCATTCAATCATCAGGTCTACTCCACTATTCCATTGTGTATGAATTGTTTCTCAACCCCATTCTCTCACTCCCTGTAATCCTTGATCTCCTTATTCACCCAGAACCTGCGTATCTCTGAGTAAGATACACTGAATAAGTTAGCATCCACAGTCCCATAAGGCAATGTGTTCCACAGATCCATCACCCTCTGGTTGAATAAATTCCTTCACATTTCTATTCTAAAGGGTCATCCCTTCACTCTGAAGCTGTGCCCCTGGCCCCTAGTTTGTAATGTAATGTAATCTAAAATCCACCCATTTATTCCGTTCACTTTTATAACAACATTATGATGAAAACAGTGCACAACTCACAGTAAGGAGCATTGAAATGATAAATCTCATTCCCACACCCAAGACCAAATTATTATGAAGTACAAGGACATTGAAGATATACAATTATTTTCTCTTGTATTAATATTTTGAACTAATAGTTGACTCTCTTTCTCCTCAGATGCTGCCTGAATGGCTGTGCTTTTTTTCAGAACCACACTTTTTGAATCTGATCTCCAGCATCTGCAGTCCTCACTTTCCCCTGAATGAATATTCATTCATAATAATTTTCGTGGACACAATATCACTGTGATTAAACATGTTAGTCAGATATGAGTATATTTTCAATTGCCTCTGTCTGTCTCAGAGCTCAGTAATGTGTGATGTGATGTCAGTGTTTGTGTGATGCTCGGTCTGTAGGCCATGCCTCTGAGAGACTGTCTGATTGTTTCAAACAGCATATTCCTTCAGTTGTTTACAACAAATAGGTTACTGCCTGGACCCAAACAGCCAGAGCTCATAAAACCCAAAGTACAGTGTCCAGAATTGGGCAGGACTGGACAATATTTTTCATGCTAATTTATTCATGGAATTTGATAAGGCCAGTATTTATTGCCTGTCCCTTGTTGCCCTTGAGAAGGTGGGGGTGAGCTGTCACATTGACCCACTGCAGTCCATGTGCTGTAGGTAGACTTACAATACCATTGGGGAGGAAGTTGAAACAGTGACACTGAAAGAACGGCAATATGCTTCCCAATCAGCTTGGTAAATGGCTTGGGTTGGAACGCGAACATGGTAGTCCCATGTATCTGCTTCCCTTGTCCTTCTTGATGGTCGGGGGTTCAGAGATACGTTATAAGGAGCCTTGGCAAATTTCTGCAGAGCACCGTGTAGATGGCAGACATTACTGCTTCTGAGTGTCAGTGGATGAGGGGTGAAGCTGCATTCACAGAGGCAAATGGAGGTATTTAATCACACACACATTCAACATGAGTCTTTTTGATGGGAGACAGGCTTTCCAAAATTTTGAGGTGAGTCATTCCTGTAGGATTTCTTGCCCTTGATATATTCTTGTAGCCAATGAATTAATGTCTCAATGATTGGCGCTGGAAAAGCACAACAGGTCAGGCAGCACCTGAGGTACAGGAGTTTTCGCATAAGCCCTTCACAGGACTGGGTAATGAAATTATATGGTCTGTCCAGTTCTGGTTAACAGTAATCCCCGGGATATTGCTAGGTGGGTGTTCAGTAATGGTGGTGGCATTGAACATTAAATGATTTGGTCCACTTTTCTATTGTCAGAGGTAATCGTTGTCTGGCATGTGTGTAATGGAAATGGTACTTGTCACTGTTAAGCACACACCTGCAGAGTTCCAGGATTTGTTGCATTTGGACAAGGACTGCTCCAGTATCTGAGTAAATCAGGAATGGTGTTGAACATTGTACAATCAGTGGCAAACATCCCCAGTTATGACTTTACTTGAGTAGGGGGTGGTCATTTATGAAGCAGCTGAAAATTATTGGGCCGAGGGCAGAGAGAACTCTTACAGCTCACTGATGCTGTCCCTCTCTCTGAGCTAGGAAGCTGGCTTCTCGTTCCACATGCTCCAAAGGTGTCTAACAACATATCTGAACAGAATAATGTTACAGTATCTTTCCCAAAGAGCTGAGCGAGGACTTGGTTAGCTCTACCAGTTGGACGGCTAGTTTGTAATGCAGATTAATGCCAACAGTGTGGGTTCAGTTCCAGCACTGAATGAGGTGCCTGAAAAGGGCTGTCTTACACAACCTCTCCCTTGCTTGAGGCATGATGACTATCCAATTAAACTGCTGCTAGTCGCACCTATCTAACGAGAGAAGAACCCTATCATCCTGTTGGTGTATGGTACCCTGCCTTTCCATTTCTGGTCTACAGGTTAACTCAGAAACCCCTCCCCAGGGGACCTGCGGCGGAGCTGAGATGGCTGCTCCCCACCAACCCCAGCCACCTTCCTCTGTACCAGGTATAACTTCAGCCAGTGCAGACGATTCCTATTTGCTTCAGTTTTGCTGTTAATCCAGGATATGACACTTGGTCAAATGCAGTTATGATGATGTTAAGTGCAGTCACTGTCACCTCAACCCGAGAATTCAGCTGTGTGTTCTCTTGTTGTACATCGTTAAACCAAGGCTTCAATGTGCCCACGGGATAAGACCCCAAACTGAGCTTCAGCGAGCAGGTTGGTGTTGAGGCAGTGCTGCTTGATCCCACTGTAGGTGACATCTTCCATCACTTTATTAATGTTGGGAATTAGAGCAATGGGGCAGTCATTGATTGTCTGATGGTTTGTCTGTGTGTGTACAGGACACACCCTGATAGTTTCCCACAGTGTCAGGTAGGTGCCAGTGCTGTATCCCAGCAGGAACAGCTTGAATGAAATGTTCTCAGGGCCCACAGCCTTTGCATTCCCCATCCCTGCAGCCGTTTGGAGTTACCACACACAGTGAATAGACTTAGCTGATGACTGCTATCTGGTGAAGACTAAAATAGATCATCCCATCGACACTTTGGTCTGAACATTGTTGTGAATATTTCAGCCTTATTTTTTCTATTGTTGTACTGGGCCCTTCCATCGTTGAGGAGGGTGATGTTTGTGGATCGTATCCTTTAGTGAGTTCTTTGATTTTCCACACAATTCACCCTTTTTTCCATGCGACAGGATTACAGAAATTAGGTCTGATTTGTTGGTTAGATCTGTCTGTCACTGGCTGTTTATGCCATTTGGTAAGTAAGTGGTCCTGTTTGGTAACGTCACTACATTGAGGTATACCTGGTGCTGCTCTTGACCGGTCCCCCTGTGTTCCCCATAGAACAAGGGTTTAACCCCTGGCCTGATGGTCAGGGTAAAGTGGAGCATATGCCAGGCAGTGACAGCACAAATTGTGCTAGAGTACAATTCTGCTGTTGTTGGTAATGACCAGAATCACCTCACACAGGCCAGTGCTGTGTTCTAGATCTCTTTGAAATCTTTAACATTTCGCATGGTGATAGTATTCCTCACATGTGTGCTCATGCATGTGTGTACACACACGCACACACACTATTGACAATGTAAAAGTGGGACTTTATCTGTAGAAATACTGTATGCAGTGTCACCATTCCCAATACGGTCCTCGATCAGTGTGTCTGCAGCCGGTAGTTTGGTGCAGATGAGGTCAAGTATGTTTCTGCCTGTCAGTCGTTCCCTCCCGATTCGGTGCAGCCCCAGTCTAGCAGCTATGTCCTGTTGGACCCGACCATCTCGATCAGCAATGCTGCTGCTGAGCCCCTCTTGGTGGTGGGGTTTGAAATGGCCCAGTATACATTCCCCAGCTCATTCACTCTGTCAGTGCGTCCTCCAAGTGTTGTTCAATGTCGAGGGACGCTGATTCACCAGCTCAGGCAGGGGAGTCATCAGGAGGTTTCCATTTCAGTGTTTGATCTGATACCATGAGGTTTCGTTATGTCACATTGTTGCTTGAGGAGTCAGTTGAATGCCTCTCCCACATCTCGCCCTAGTCCCCAGACATTAGGAAGGAGGGATTTCCAGTGTCTGCAGTGCTTTTAACTTTTGTCACTATCAATCGAATGGCCTCTTCTGTACTGTATGACACTAACTCTATGACTCTTGTGATTGGACAGTCCAGGTCTCACTCCTTTAGAACATAGAACATAGAACATAGAACATAGAACAATACAGCACAGAACAGGCCCTTCAGCCCACGATGTTGTGCCAAACTTCTATCCTAGATTAAGCACCCATAAGTGCCTTGTCTATTCCACAGATTTCTACAATATTTTCACTATTAAGATATTGCATAAGTCCGTTTTTTAAACTATCTATGTGTATCTCTGTATCTTTCCCTGTCATCTCCTCCAGCCGTTACATCCATTTGTATCTCAGTAACCCTCCGTATCTCCACAATCTTTATCACATACTCCAGCCCCACCTCTCACTGTAAATTCCGCCAGCCCCTACACCCCTCCCTGTCTCTCTAATGTCCAGCTGCTACACCTCTCCCCATATCCTGTGAATGAATTATAAAATATCTCAAAAACCTGTTCTAGCATGCACAGGCCACGCTATCTCTAGACCACCTCCAGCCTTGCTTTCGCATCTCTGTAACATCTCCAGCCTTGCTTTCCTATCACTGTAATATCTCCAGCCTTGCTTTCCTCTCTCTCTAACATCTCCAGCTTTGCTTTCCTCTGTCCCTGTAACGTCTCCAGCCTTGTTTTCCTATCTCTGTAACATCCCCAGCCTTGTTCTCCTCTCTCTGTAACATCTCCAGCCTTGCTTTCCTCTCTCTATAACATCTCCAACCTTGCTTTCCTCTCTCCCTGTAACATCTCAAACATTGCTTTCCTCTCTCCCTGTGACATCTCCATCTTTGATTTCCCATCTCTCTGTAACACCTCCTGCCTTGTTTTCCTCTCTCTGTAGCCTCTCCAGCCTTGCGTTCCTCTCTCCCTGTAACATCTCCAGCTTGTAAATCTGTAACATCTGGTTTCCTTCACACCTCAGTGAATTGGTTTTTACACACCTCAGTGAATTGGTTATATATTTGCTCCTGCATTTTCATCTTTCTGGGGCTCTATAAAATATCCCCAGCAGTGTGCCTGTCATCGTTTGGACCCTAACCTCGACCTATAAAGCCTCATTTGAAGACACATCCAAGATATCGTCCCTCCGTACTGCAGTATCTGATCTTTAATTAATAATGCAACACCACCTCCTCTTTCACACCCTCTCCTGTCCTGCCTATAGTTCCAATACAACAGAATACTGAGTTGTTAGCCCTGACCTCCCTCAAACACGTCTCTGTGATGGCAAAAATATTCCACCACCACATGTCAAATCATGCCATTGTCACAACAGTTTGTCTGATAATACTCCCAGCATTAATGTAAGCTGTAATATAACACCTGGAATACTCTGTGTATCGGAGTTCATCAATCATTCCCTATTTGTTATCAGGCTGCCCAAACCATGAACCAAAATTGTAACTCTGGGACTGAATGAATATTTGTTGAATTGTAATTTCTTTTTTTTAAAAAAATGTATTCATCCAGTGCATCTTTCCAGAACTGAGCAGTCAGCTCCACATACAATGAGTTTCTGATGGTTAATTCCCCCCTCAGTGTGCAGAGGGGACAGCCCTCAGTAATGGAGAAAGTGAGGACTGCAGTTGATGGAGATCAGAGTCGAAAAGTGTGGTATTGGAAAATCACAGCAGGTCAGGCAGCATCCGAGGAGCAGGAGATTCGATAGTTCGGGCATGAGCACTTTATCAGGAAGGCATTGGTGCATTCCTTTTTTTTTGTTTCCGTGATTTGCAGGACGTTGGGAACCATACTTGCTCAGCAAGGTAGCACTGTATATAGCACTGAAAAGGAAAGCTGTCAATCAATTCGTTGGACAGGGTGTAGACAGGTTGAGGGGAAATACAGATTGATTGAAGTACAAACATAAGGATGGATAAATACCCTGGACCAGATGGGGTATACACAAGGTTACTCCAGGAGGTGATGGAAGAGATTGGTGTGAATTTGGTAATAATATATGCATCTTCACTGTTCACTGGAGTAATGCCAGATGTTTGGGGGTGGCAAATGTTATTCCCTTGTTCAGAGAAGGAAATAGGGATAACCCTGGGAATGATAGAACAGTCAGTCTTACATCAGTGGAGGGCAAAGTATTGGAGACGATTCTGAAAGACAGGATTTACAATTACTTAAAAAAAAACATAGTATGATCAGTGGTAGTCAGCATGGCTTTTAGAAGAGAAGGTCATGCCTCACAAACCTTATTGAATTCTTTGAAGATGTGAAAAAAAGTGTTGATGAAGATAGACCAGTAGATGTGGTGAACACGAATTTTGGAAGGCGTTTGATAAGGTTCCCCGTTATGGGCACATTCAGAAGGTAAGGAGGCATGGGACGCAGGGAAATGTGGCTCTCTGGATACGGGCATGGCTGGCCCATAGAAGACAGAGGGTGGTAGCAGATGGAAAGTATTCAGCCTGGAGCTCAGTGACCAGTGGTGTTCCACAGGGATCGGTTCTGGGCCTGTGCTCTTTGTGATTTTTATAAATGACTTTGATGAGGAAGTGGAATGGCGGGTTAGAAGGTTTGCTGATGACATGAAGGTTGATAGAGTTCTGGATCGTGTGGAGGGCTGCTGTAGTTTGCAACAGGACATTGACAGGATACAGAGCTGGGCTGAAAAGTGGCAGATAGCGTTTAACTGTTAAAAGTGTGAATTGATTTAATTTGGAAAGGTTGCATTTGCACACAGGATACAGGGTTAATGGCATAATTCTTTGCAGTGTGGAGCAACAGAGGGATCTTGGGGTCCATGTCCATAGTTTCCTCAGTATTACCACCGACGTTGATAAGGTTGTTAAGGAGGTGTATGGTGTGTTGGCTTTCATTAGGGGGGATTATGATTAAGAGCGGCAGGGTTAATGCTTAGGTCAATAAAGCTGAGGTTGAACCACACTAGGAGTATTGTGTTCAGTTCTGGTTGCCTCCGTATAGGAAACTTGTGGAAGCCTCAGACAGTGTGTAGAGGAGATTTGCAAGAATGTTGCCAGGACTGGAGGACACGTCTTAGGGAGAAAGTTTGAGGGAGCTGGGGCTTTTCTCCCTGGAGCGAAGAAGGATGAGAGGTGACTTGATAGAGGTGTACAAGATGTTGAGAGGCATAGATAGATTGGATAGCCAAAGTCTTTTCCCATGGCAGAAGTGGCTATCAACAAGGGGCGTAAGTTTAAGGTGATTGGAGAAAGGTTTTGGGAGCTGTCAGAGATAGGTTCTTTAGACAGAAAGTGGTGGGGACGGAATGCACCACCAGTGGTGGTAGTAGAGTCAGATACATTAGATATATTTAAGAAGACTCTTGGATAGGCACATGGAAGTTAGTACATTGAAGGTTATGTAGGTTAGTCTGATCTTAGAGTAGGATAAAAGCTGCCAAAACATTGAGAGTGAAGTGCCTGCACTGTGCTGTACTGTTCTATGTTCCAAGTTTCACTCAGTTTGTGGATTCTCGTCGGTTGGTGAATGTGGGAGGGAGTGAGGCGGGTGAGGGAGCGAGGCGGGTGAGGGAGTGAGGTGTGTGATGTCAGGAATCTGGGGTGGGGCGTTCGACCAAGACTTCCAGTTTTGATGTGCTTTGTTACATTCACCTGAATGTCAGCACAATATGTGAGGTTTCCAAGACCAGATAAAACCCACCAAATTCATTTATTAAAACGATTCTTGGCTTGCCATTTGCTCCTAGTTTCTTCAGATATATTCTGTTGGATGACCTATAATTAGTATCTGAGCATCCATAGGCATGTACAATTTTACTTTGATCCTGGTTAATGTGAAGGTGCATTTAGTGGATATAGTTTCAGAGGGTTCACTGTGAAATACAAGATGCTGCAATAGACTGTCAATTGTGAACGTTTTCACCCAGTGTCTGGTCCAGGGGCAGATGTATGGAATCTGGAGGTCATGCCAGATGTCATCACCATAAGTAATGTGTGCGATGTGATTATGACTCTCCATGTCCATACATCTGCTCCCTGGGCCAGGCTCTGACTGATGATGAATTTATAAGGCATGGTTCCTGGTCAGTCATTGGTATCTAGTTTAGACAGCATTTGTACCTACACTGAGAGCAGTGATAGCCTGTTGGCTAGTTTCCTCCTGCTCAAGGCGGATCCCAAATGATTCTCTGTGAGGGAATGTTTGAATGACTGCCCTGACTCAGGTTGGAAACTCTCTGGACAGATTCAGGAGCAGGCCAGTGTCTCACTCAGTGCCACAGGCAGGTATGAGGTCCAGTAGCACTGTACCCGAATTCAGGCCTTTTGGAATCCACTTTTAATGTCGGTCATGATGCAAAGTAATGGGTTTACTGATCTGAACAATGATCAGGAGTTCGCCATGTTTGTGAATTGGGCAATAATAAGAGATGAGCTACAATTATTAAACTGAACAATAACTGCATTATCTCTGAAAACAATTAAATTGATTCTATATTGATGGAATTAAAATATAAACACGAAAAAACCTTTTATTGTACAAAAGTAAGGAATCACATTTTGTTTTGTATTCAAAACGAACATGTCTGGCTATTTTGGTGATCACAATTACACATTGAATCACAGTATTCAAATACATACATTGTCGCTCTATCATTTACAAAGTGGCTGACCTCTAACTGATTACATATTCAGATTGAACAAATGATTGAAAAATCAAATAGACTTACAACATTACACATTTAAATATAATCAATCAATTTAATTTCTCACCTGAAATATGTGAGCTTCACCTATTTGCCAACAATTCTATTAGTTTTAAAATAATGATGGAAAATGATAGACTAGATGTAAATGTTAATGTTCTAAATTGGAGAAATGCCAATTTTGATGGTATTAGGCAATAACTTTCAAAAGCCAATGGCAGCAGATTTTCGCAGGGAAAGGTATGGCTGGAAAATGGAAAGCCTTCAGAAAGGAGATAACGAGAGTCCAGAGATAATATATTCCTGTTAGGATGAAAGGAAAGGCTGGTAGGTATAGAGAATGCTGAATGACTAGTGAAATTGAGGGTCTGGTTAAGAAAAAAGAGGAAGCATATGACAGGTACAGGCAGGATAGGTCGAGTGAATGCTTAGAAGAGTATAAAGGCAAGAGGAGTATACTAGAGAGGGAAGTCAGGAAATCAAAAAGGGGACATGAGATAGTTTTGGCAAATAGATTGAGGGAGAATCCAAAAGGACTTTACAAATACATTGAGGACAAAAGGGTAAATAGGGAGAGAATAGAGCTCTCAAAGTTCAGCAAGACAGCCTTTGTGTGGAGCTGCAGGGGTTAGGGGTGATACTAAATTACTATTTTGTATCAGTGTTTACTCAGGAGAAGGACATGGGCGATGTAGATATACAGAGAAATAGATGGTGACATCTTAAAAAATGTTCATATTACAGAGGAGGAAGTGCTGATGTCTTGAAATGCATAAAAGTGGATAAATCCCCAGGACCTGATCAATCAGGTGTAGCCGAGAACTCTGTGGGAAGCGAGGGAACTGATTGCTGGGCCTCTTGCTGAGATACCTGTACCATTGATAGCCACAGTGAGGTGCCAGAAGACTGGAGGTTGGCGAACGTGGTGCCACTGTTTAAGAAAAGTGGTAAGGACAAGCCAGGGAACTATAGACCAGTGAGACTGACGTCAGTGGAGGGCATTTTGTTGCAGGGAATCCTGAGGGACAGGATGTACATGTATTTGGAAAGGCAAAGACTGATTAGGGATAGTCAACATGGCTTTGTGTGTGGAAAATGATGTCTCACTAACTTGATTAAATTTTTTGCAGAAGTAACAAAGAGGATTGATGAGAGCAGAGCGGTGGACGTGATCTATATGGACTTCAGTAAGGCATTCGATAAGGTTCCACATGGGAGACTGTTTAGCAATGTTAGCTTTCATTGGAGTACAGGGAGAACTAGCCAGTTGGATACAGAACTAGCTAAAGGTAGAAGACAGAGGATGGTGTTGGAGTGTTATTTTTCAGATTGGAGGCATGTGACCAGTGGAGTGTCACAAGGATCGGTGTTGGGTCCACTATTTTTTGTCATTTATATAAATGATTTGCATGTGAGTAGAAGAGGTACAGTTAGTAAATTTGCTGATGACACCAAAATTGGAGGTGTACTGGACAGCGAAGAAGATTACCACAGATTACAAGAGGATCTTGATCATATGGGCCAATGGGCTGAGGAGTGGCAGATGGAGTTTAATTTAGATAAATGTGAGATGCTGCATTTTGGGAAAGCAAATCTTAGCAGGACTAATACTCTTAATGGTAATGTCCAATGGAGCGTTGCTGAACAAAGAGCCCTTGGAGTGCAGGTTCATTGTTCCTTGAAAGTAGAGGAACAGGTACGTAGGTCAGTGAAGAAGGCATTTGATATGCTTTCCTTAATTGGTCAGAGCATTGAGTACAGGAGTTGCGAGGTCATGTTGCAGCTGTACAGGACATTGGTTAGGCGACTTTTGGAATATTGCGTGTAATTCTGTTCCCCTTCATATCGGTAGGATGTTGTGAAACTTGAAAGTGTTCTGAGAAGATTTACAAGGATATTGCCAAGATTGGAGGGGTTGAGCTATAGCTGGTGGTTGAATGGGCTATAGATATTTTCCGTTGAACGTTGGAGATTGAGGGGTGAACTTAAAGAGGTTTATAAAATCATGAGGGCCATGATTGGGGAGATAGACAAGGTCTTTTCCCTGGTGTGGGGGAGTCCAGAACTAGAGGGCATAGGTTTAGGTGTAGAAGGAAAAATATAAAAGAGATGCAAGGTGCAACCTTTTCACACAGAGGGTGGTTTGTGTATGGAATGAGCTGTTAGAGGAAGTGGTGGAAGTTAGTACAATTGCAACATTTAGATGGTGTCTGGATATGTATATGAATAGAAAGGATTTAGAGGGATAAGGGCTGAGTCTTGGCAGGTGGGACTAGATTGGTTTGTGTTATCTGGTCGGTATGGACGGGTTGGACCGAAGGAACTGTTTCCATGCTGTACATCTCTTTGACTCTGTGACTGTAATTTAGAAATGACAATAATTTGATATGTACTATCAAATAAATGGTTTATATCATTAAATTGTCGCATACAATAGTTGAAATCTTGCTATTTTTAGAATGAATGATAAAGAACAAAGAACATTCCAACACAGGAACAGACCCTTTGGCCCTCCTAGCCTGTGCTGATCCAGATCCTCCTATTTTCTAAACGTGCCACCTATTTTCTAAGAGAATGTATCCCTCTGCTCCTTGCCATTCATTTATCTGTCAGATACATCTTAGATAACGCTATTGTACCTGCCCCGATCTCCTCTGCTGGTAACACGTTCCAGGCTGCCACCACCATATGTGTAAGGACCTTCCCACATATATCTACCCTAAACCCTTCCCCTCTCACTTTGAACTCATGACGCCTAGTAATTGAGTTCCAAGATTTGGGGAAAAAGCTTCTTGCTATCCACCCTGTCTTTATCTCTCTTGATTTTATAGACCACAATCAGGTCCCCCTCAATCTTTGTCTTTATAATTAAAATAATCCTAATCTGCTCAATCTTTCTTCATAACCAGCACCCTCCATACCAGGCAACATCCTGGTGAACCTACTCTGCACTCTATTCAAAGCATCCACATCCTTTTGGTAACGTGGTGACCAGAAATATATGCAGTATTTCAAGTGCGGTGAAACCAAAGTCCTATGCAACTGTAACATGACCTGCCAACGTTTGGACTCAACAGCTGATCCAATGAAGGAAAGCATGCCTTATGTTGCCTTGACCAGTTTACTGACCTGCGTTGCCACCTTCAGGCAACAATGGACCCAGGTCTCACTGTATGTCAATTTTCCTCAAGACTTTTCCGTTTACTGTATTGTTGCTCTTGAACTGGATCTTCCAAAATGCATCACCTCGCATTTGCACAGTCTGAACTCCATCTGCCATTTCTGTGCCCATCTCTCCAATCTATCTATATTCTGCTGCATTCTCTGACATTCCCCTTCACTATCTGCTACTCCACCAATCTTGGTGTCATCTGCAAACTTGCTAATCAGGCAACCGATACCTTCTCCAAATCATTGACATATATCACAAACAACAGTGGTCCCAGCACAGATCGCTGTTGCATACCACTGGTAATAGGTCTCCATTTTGAGAAATCCCCTTCCATTACTACTCTCTGTCTCCTGTTGGCCAGCCAGTTCTCTATTCATCTAGATAAAACACCCTGTACCCCATGCGGCATCACCTTCTCCATCAGCCTACCCTGGGGAACCTAATAAAACACCTTACTCAAGTCCCTTAGTATCTTCTCCAGAAGCTTCCCTACCACTGATCTGAGGCTCACCGGTCTATAATTACCTGGATTATTCCCGCTATCCTTCTTAAACAAGGAGACAGCATTAGCAATGCTCCAGTCCTCCAGGACCTCACCCATGTACAAGGGTCCTGCAAAGATATTTGTTAAAGCCCCAGTTATTTCCTCACTCACATCCCTCAGTAACCTGTGGTAGATCTCATCCAGACCTGGGAGCTTGTCTACATTTCTACCTTTTAGAATATCCAAACTTGCTCCCTCTTTATGTAGTCTTGACCCAAGAACGCAAAGATCTATCCCTACCCTCAACATCCATCATGTCCCTCTCCTTGGTGAATACAGATGTAAAGTACTCGCTAAGAATCTCACCCATTTTCTCTGACTCCATGCATAACTTTCTTCCTTTGTCCTGTTTGGGTCAAACAGTTCTCGAGTTACCCTCTTGTTGCTTATATATGAAACGCAGTCTTTGGGATTTTCCTCAACCCTGTTTGCTAAAGATATCTCATGACCACTTTTAGCCCTATTAAATTCCTCAATATTTACTGTGAAATGTGGTTCGTGTAAAGAAAATGAACATTTGTTCGTGCAAGTGGGAACTCAGACCTTTTCAAAGTGTTTTCTGCCAAAAAATATTTGAAATCTGTCTCAGTGCAAATGAAAAGCAAGAGAAGAAACATCTTGGGAAGAGAAATTTTCAGCCACTGTCCCCCCAAAGTACTTCTGAGGTAGAATATAGTCAGGGCTTGTAACAGGGGCACAATTATTACTATGGGTGGTTTGAACATGCAAATTGACTCAATTAATCAACTTGAGAGTGATATCCTCGAATAAAAATTCATGGAGTGTATGAGAGATTATTTCTGAGAGCAGGATGGCATGGAACCAACCAGAGAATGTGCTAATTTAGATTTGATATTATGTAACAATGAAGGTATAGTGGATGAGCTTTGCCTTGGAAGGAGTAAACACAACATGCTGGAGTTTCACATTCATATTGAAAGAGTGAAGACTGAGTCATACATGACAGCTTTAGTGTTAGGCAATGGTAATTATACTGGCCTAAGGAAGGATTTGGCCTGCGTGGATGGGGGTGGTGGGAGAAAAGAATCGTCAAATGCAGGCAGATGAAGAAGTTTGGCAAATAATTATCAAGATACTGAAGACTGAACAGGAGTTGCATAACGGGAAAAAAAATTATCCATATCTTGATAAGGAAGTCAAGGATAACATGAAGGCACATCCCAGTGCATGTCATACTGCACATGTTAGTCACACTGTGGAGGATTGGGCAAGTCAGTGGCCTCGTGGTGTTATAACTGAATTCTTATGTGATAAGCCCAGATAATGTTCTGGTGACCTGGGTCCAAATCCTGCCACAGTAAGTAGGGGAGCTTGAATTCAAATCTGGAATTAAGAGACTGATAGTGGTTATGAATCGATTGTCAAGAAAAACCCACCTGGTTCACTAATGTCCTTTAGGTAAGGAAACTGCCATCCTTACTATAGATTTACCACTCTCAGGCTGAAGGCCCTTTTGACCGGGCGGGCCACCTGAAAGATTAATCTTACGATGAGCAATAATGAATTTACCATGGAGTTACAAAAATGGACAATTATTAAAGCATGCTGTGAAATGGACCCTAGCTTTGACTAAAGTCCCTGTGCTAATCCACATGCTGCAGAATCCAGACAGGCTGCAGATACCCACAGACAGTTTGCAAACAAACCTGAAACTACAGATCCTGTAATACTCACCTGAAGTTGGACCTGAATCGGACAATGGAATGTTGCCCTTGAGCCAACCCATGGTTGAGTCTGATTGATCAGGGTAAATGAACCTGATCATTCCATTGACAGATCCTCCTTACCTTCCCAAAATGGCGTGAAGACTTGGAAGGATAAAATCACCACAACACCCCACACAGTGCAGTAACTGGAGAATAACCAGGGAAAGAGAAGACACCTCCAAGATCATCAAAACAAGAAGACATCACCAAGTCGAACCTGGTCAACTTCTAGTGGGGTGGTTTGTGATCATCCAATGTTAACTTAAAGCATAAGATAATTTGTAACGTTTATCATTGCGTTATAATATGTTTAAATATGTTTAAATTGTCCTAATATTAATTGTGTTCAAAAAACAAATATTGTTTGTAAGAGTTAACTCGGTTCTTTTGCTGAATATAAGATTTCAATTACACTGTGCACCAGAAAGAACACCTTCCTAATTGTTGATTCAACCTACAAGTTTATCTAGAGACAATCCTGAACTGGAACTCGCAACTCTCTTTGCACTTCAGACTTCTGATTTTTCTCTCCACTTACAAAGTAGTCTATGCCTGTATTCTTCCTACTAATGTGCATCACCTCGCACTTTCCCAAGTTGTACTCCGTCTGCCACTTCTTTGCCCACTCTCGTAAAACTTATTCAGTTTCTCATCAATGATTTGTTCCACACGACTATCTCTCCAGCGTCATTTTCCAGTGCCCCAATATCCACTTCTGCATCTCTTTTGCCCTTTATATGTCTAAAGAAACTCTTACAGTTGTCCTTTATATCACTGGATAGCTTAACCTCGTGTTTAATCATCTCTGTCCTTATTTCTTATTTTGTTGCCATCTGTTCATCTTTCAAGCTTCCAAGTCTTCTGGTTTCCCACTGCTATTTACTATGTTATCTACTTTCTATTTTCCTTTAACGCTAGCCATGACTGTCCCAGTCATCCATGGTTGCCCCATCCTCGCTGTACAATACATCTTTTACCTCAGGATAAATCTCTGCTGTGACTCCTAAATTGCTCTGAGAAACTCCCACCATTATTGTTCCACTGTCTTTCCTGCTCGACTCCTCTCCCAGTCAATTCTCTCCAACTCCTCCCTTGTGTCTTTGAAGGTGTCTTTAGTTAGCTGTAATATTAACTCCGATTCTACTTTCTCCCTCTCAAATTGAAGAGTAGGTTCAATCATAGTATGATCACTGCCTCCGAAGGTTCCTTCACCTTAAGCTTCCTTATCAAGTCTGCCTCACTGCACAGCCCTAAATCCAGTATTGCCCGTTCCCTCGTTGCCTGCACCATAAGCTGCTCCAAAAAGCCATCTTGTAGACATTTCACAAATTCCTTTCCTTTCAAACCACTACCACTGATTTTCCCAGTCCGCCTGCATATTGAAATCTCCCCAGTCACTGTAACTTTGCCTTTCGTACATATCGTTTCTATCTCCTCATCTATCATGCGCCCCAGCTTCTGACTATGATTTGTCGACCTGTACATAATTCCAACCACGGGAGTGGTTCTACCCACACACGTTCCACACCATCTGACTCTATTTTAAGTAATGAAACTGAGTGATGTGATTTCAAAACACTTTAGCATTGTCTCAAATTTATACTTTAGACATGAAGTAACAATATTCATTGTCAATTACTTTGCAATATGGCCACAGTGTATTTCTTTGGCCAAGTATTCTGTCTTTATTATGGAAGAATACAAACTTCAGCGTGGAGGTGCTCCGGTTTCCTCCACAGTCCAAAAATGTGCAGTTTAGATGAATTGGCCAAGCTAAA
Source organism: Chiloscyllium punctatum (assembly GCF_047496795.1). Taxonomy (NCBI): domain Eukaryota; kingdom Metazoa; phylum Chordata; class Chondrichthyes; order Orectolobiformes; family Hemiscylliidae; genus Chiloscyllium; species Chiloscyllium punctatum. The sequence continues at coordinate 66,611,856 of NC_092772.1, read as the reverse complement.
TTGCCCGTAGTGTTAGGTGAAGGGGTAAATGTAGGAGAATGGGTCTGGGTGAGTTGCGCTCCAGCGGGTCGGTGTGGACTTGTTGGGCCAAAGGGCCTGTCTTCACACTGTAACTAATCTAAAAAAAACTTGAAACTCTCCGCGAAGGAAGATATGAAGAGGACATGAGTCTATAAGGAGATTAAGGTGGGTCAAGTGAACAGGCAAATATTGGTGTATGGAACATAGTTGGAAAAATGTGTCTGTGCTAAAAGATATTGGTGGGTTGAATGGAAACGCAGTATATTATTTCAGTGGAGAGATTGGCTTTAGGCACAGTGGAACCGGGCACTTGGATTACAAAATAAACATTTTACGTGTACATCAAATTTTTAGGGAGGTAAGACAAATGTTGAAACTGCCTGAAACAGAATACATTTATAAGTTGGGACGATTTTGTACAGATTTACAATGTGTGGTATAACCACATCGAGAGAGCGATGGCCATAATGATATGAAATGCAATCCAGAGAATCTTCACTCAGCTGAATCTTGTGAGGAGCGTTTATTTCAGGAGGAAATCTTGAAATGACTGGCTCTGGATCTGCTGGGGTTTAGGCGAACAACATGTGGTCTTGCTTAACCTCAAAATATTCCAAGTAGTCTTTCAAGTTGAATTCTAAAACAAGATTTCACCTTGTATGAGAGATTACCATGAGTGGATGGAGAGTAAAACAGAAAAATGTCTCTGTTAAGAAGATGGTGATTTGGTGTCATTCTCTCAGAGTGTTGTGTCTTTGTACAATTCTCTTCCCAGATAAAGATGGAGGATAAGGCATTAAATATTCCTAAGGCAGAGGCAGGCAGATTCTTGACTAAGAATGATGCACGAACATTGTAAGGGCAAATGAGGATTGTGCGATTGAGGTCACAATCAGATCATCCACCACCTTATCACATGATGGAGTTGTTTTGATTCCTTACTCCTGATGCTAGGTTTTACATTTCTGTTGTCTTTAGAAACTGAAAATAAAATAACACAGTTCGCACAATTTCAAAGACAGCGACAAACTCTTCAGATCAACAAAATGCCCTTGTTGTTTAATAATTGTTAGAAAATCGGATTGTCTTTTTAGTTCATTTGGGATTGTAATGAAGCTAGACCAGCATTAATTGCCCTTGAGACGTTCCAGTCCAGTTGATGTTGGTCCATCCAAGTGGCTGTTGGGAGGGAGTGCCAGCAGTGCATCTCGTGCTGGTTTAACTTGGAGTAAATTTTGTCAATACGAATATATGGGAAGGAATTTATTATTCTTCAGAAAAATAATAACCTTACACGAGAAGTCTATATAATAATGAAGCGAAGTCTGTTTCTATGTTATTGGTGAACTTAAAATAATGGTGTCAAACAGCTGGAATAATGTTGATGCTGTGTTGGACGATTCGTACACTGAGCATGTGAATTATCCTGGATGATTTCAGAGATGGCTGGGCTGTCCTAGGTTGAGTAAGTGCTGATACTCCATGGGATGATGCTGGTTTGTAATCTCACCACTTACTGAGCACAGTTCGTTGGAACAAACCAAGTCCAATTGGTTGCTGCTTCAGAATATATCAGACATTTCATGGCTGCCACCACATGGAATCATGTAAGAAAGACAAGGCCCGTCCAGTCTGCACCACCCAGTGCTGATACAAGTACTTTATAATGTTTGTGAGGCTTCCTTCCTGAACCATCCTCCCAGGCAATGCATTTTTGACACATATCATGCTCTGTGTTCGAAACAGATTTCACAAATCCTCTGTTAGTATATTCTCTTTGACTTCAAACGTATTTCCCATTGTTTTTGACCCTTTGACTAAGGGGAATAGTTTTTGTCTGTCGACTCGTCCCATACCTGTCATGCTATAATACACCTCTGTCAGGTTCACCCCTCACCTTTCTCTGCTCCAAAAGCAAATCTAACCTATCTTCATGGTTTGTGTTCTCCCTTGTCTTGTTACATCTTCCAAAGTGCAGCATCTCTCATATTTCAGTATTACCTTTTATCAGTCATTGATCTGGCCATCTGAAAATCTGTTTGTACCCTCCTGTAACCAACACGTTCCTGCTCACCTGGATAATCATTGTGTCATCTACAACATTGTTTATCATCGTCCAACATTGTTTATCATCCTCTAACATCTCACCCCCCCCCCCCCCCACATATACCATATTCTTATCATCGCAATTTATTAATTTCAGAAACAAACCTTGATTTTCTTCCTGTTCTACTGATGTTGTTGCAGAATTGAAATTCCAGTCTCTTGTTTTTTCCTATTTTGGTGAATTTACACCGTGAATCAGTTGTGGTCTTTTGTGAGGGAGCCACAAACAGTATTTTGGACATGGAGCTGAATCCTGCTTTTATACTGTGCCCCTCTGCATGTATTATTCATAATACTTGGACATAATTAATCTTGGACTAGCGCTTGGCACCTTGCCCTGCAGCATTTTCATTTTACGTGGGCCTGCAGCTTATTCTTTACAACATTCGCTGCAGTAGTCAGAGCTGAAAGAACTTTTTCATCTACAGGATAGACACAGGCTCATTCATTAACTTTGTTTGAAAGAGCTAGAGCAATTATGATAAAGATTGAATTAAATTTGGATTATAAACACACTATAGAAGATAATTCACCTTCTCATTTCTACACTGAATTGGAAGCAAATTAAAAGAAAAAACACCCACCGTTCAGAATATTGTTTGAAAAGTGATGTCATGTTGATATAATACATTAAGGAAGACCACTCATCAATTTTCTATTGAATATTACGAGGACAATTTTCAAGCAAACAGTGTTCTTGTCTTTTGCTCCTTATTCTTTCAACTGATCTGCCTGTGTCATTTGCAGTGAGATCAGAGTGACTTCCCTTTCAATCGAAGCAGGACTTGACTGAGGGTGGAATCAAGGACCCTGAGCAAAACTGTGATTAATGGGAATTAGAGAACATTCTGCACTGGGAATGGGAACAAGAGAAAAATCAGTCTCTGCAAGGTATCTTCCAAGTTGCGTGTCATCCTGAATAGGGACTAATTTTTCTGTTCCTTCGCAAGTATTTGTTAAAAATCTTGGAATGCCCCTATAAACAGCTCTGTCTGGATCTGCATTACTTTGGATTGAAGAGGTAAAACAGGGCAACTCTGTGTCACTTATTCCAGAGCCATTGAGGACGACAAATAAACTCTACCCTTGCTAGTGCCTTCCAAAACCCTGGATGAATATGTCTTGTTAAAAAACTCAAAGATACTTTATGTTTTCATAGATATATGGAAACTCTCGGAAAGGTAAGATCTTGCTGGATGAGTATGATGCCAGTGACATCAGGAGCATGATAAGACATTGATAACAATTGTGATCAGTACTTCAATCAGTTACTCTCAGAGGATTGATCATGTGATGTCATGACCACCGAGTTCAACATTTACATTATGCATTATGACAATGGCAATAAACTATCGGTATTTGGGGAGCTGTCAGGCACATCGTTTTTCATTTCTCATTCAAAAACCATAACCAAATTCTTGAGCGTCAACAGAAATCGCAGCTTTGCTGTTCCCTTTCAGATCAGACAAATATCCACAGTCCAGAAGAGTAACTAAGTTGAAAGTGCAGGAAAACATTTGCAGGTTCTGAGCAGAGAGAAACACAATTAACTTTTTGAGTCCAATATGAGTTTTTCAGAAGAGGATCATATCAGATTCAAAATGCTGCCTTTGTTTCTACCTCCATATCCTGACTCATCTGTGGTGTTTTGTCACTGTTTACTGTTTAGAACAAAGAACATAGAACAGTACAGCACAGAACAGGCCCTTCAGCCCACAATGTTGTGCCGACCATTGGTCCTCATGTAAGGTAAACCTAATGTACGAACTCTCAAATGCCTGTGACCATATGCATGTCCAGCAGTCTCTTAAATATCCCCAGTGACCTCGCTTCCACAACTGCTGCTGGCAACGCATTCCATGCTCTCACAACTCTGCGTAAAGAACCCGCCTCTGACATCTGCTCTATACTTTCCGCCAAACAGCTTAAAACTATGACCCCTCGTGTTAACAATTGCTGCCTTGGGAAAAGGTTTCTGGCTATCAACTGTATCTATGCCTCTCATTATCTTGTACACTTCAATTAGGTCCCCTCTGTTCCTTCTTTTTTCCAATGAAAAAAGTCCGAGCTCAGTCAACCTCTCTTCGTAAGATAACCCCTCCAGTCCAGGCAGCATCCTGGTAAACCTCCTCTGAACCCTCTCCGAAGCATCCACATCTTTCCTACAGTAGGGCGACCAGAACTGGACACAGTATTCCAAGTGTAGTCTAACCAAAGTTTTATAGAGCTGCTACAAGATCCCACGGCTCTTAACCTCAATCCCCCTGTTAATGAAAGCCAAAACACCATATGCTTTCTTAACAACCCTGTCCACCTGGGTGGAAATTTTAAGGGATCTATGTAACTGCACACCAAGATCCCGCTGTTCCTCCACACTGCCAAGAAACCTGCCTTTAATCCTGTACTCAACTTTCAAGTTCGATCTTCCAAAATGCATCACCTCGCATTTATCCAGTTTGAATTACATCTACCACCTCTCAGCCCATCTCTGCATCCTGGCAATGTCATGCTGCAGCCTACAACAGTCCTGTATACTGTCAATGACACCTCCAACCTTTGTGTCATCTGCAAACTTGCTAACCCATACTTCAACCTCCTCATCCAAGTCATTAATAAAAATTACAAAGAGTAGAGGCCCAAGAACACAGCCCTGTGGAACACCATTCACCACTGACTTCCAGGCAGAATATTCTCCTTCCACTACCACTCGCTGTCTTCTGTCGACCAGCCAATTCTGTATCCAGACAGCTAAATTTCCCTGTATCCCATTTCTCCTGACGTTCTGAACGAGCCTACCATGGGGAACCTTATCAAATGCCTAACTGAAGTCCAGATACACAACATCCACCGCTTGACCCTCATCAACTTGTCTAGTCACATCCTCAAAGAACTCAATTAGATTTGTGAGGCATGACCTGCCCCTCACAAAGCCGTGTTGACTGCATTTAATCAAGCCATACTCTTCCAGATGGTCATAAATCCTATCCCTCAGAATCCTTTCTAACAGCTTGCAGATGACAGACGTGAGACTGACTGTCTGTAATTTCTGGGGATTTCCCTATTTTTTTCTTGAAGAAAGGAATTACATTTGTCTCCCTCCCGTCCTCCGGTATGAATACAGTGGAGAGCGAGGATGCAAAGATCCTCGCAAGCAGCGAAGCAATCACATTTCTCGCTTCCCAGAGCAGCTGAGGACAAATCTGGTCTGGCCCTGGCGACTTGTTAATATTAATGTTTGTCAAAGTTTTCAACACATCAGCTTCCTCAGTCTATCTGTTGCAGCATGTTTACCTGCTCCTCAATGGTTTCATTCACTACAAGGCCCTTTTCTTTCATAAAGACAGAGGCAAGAAACTCATTTAGACCTTCCCCTACCTCATCAGATTCTATACACATGTTCCCTATGCTATCCCTGATCGGACCTACTCTTTCTTTGATCATTCTCTTATTCCTCGCATATGTGCAAAATGCCTTTAGATTCTCCCTACTCCTTCGTGCCAAGCCTTTTTCCTGCTCCCTCCTGACTCTCCTCAGACCATTTTTGAGCTCCTTCCTTGCCTGCCTTTAATCCTCTAGAGCTGAGCAAGACCCTTGCTTCCTCCATCTTACATAAGTTGCCTTCTTTCTTTTGACGAGAAGCTCCACCGCTCTTGTCATCCAACGTTCCTTTATCTTACCCTTTCTTACCTGTCTCAGAGAAACACATTTATGCATCACTCGCAACAACTGTTCCTTAAACCGTCTCCACATGTCTATAGTGCCCTTTCCATGGAACAATTGCACCCAGTCCATGGTTCTCAAAGGAGTCTGAAGTATCATAGTTTCCTTTTCCCCAACTAAATATCCTCCCATTGTGCCTGCTTCTCTCCTTCTCCATAGCTATGTATAATATGAGGCAGTTGTAGTCACTATCACCAAAATGCTCTTCCACCGCAAGATCTGACACCTGCCCCGGCTTATTGCCGAGCACCAATTCCAAAATGGCCTGTCAACGTACTGAGTTAGGAAACCCTCCTGAACACACCTTACAAAAACAGCTACTTCCAAACCATCTGCCGGAAGGAGGTTGCATTCAATATTGGCAAAGTTAGTCACCCATTACAACTAGCTTCGAAATTGACGTATCGGGCAAAAGCCCTTCAGAAACATCGATTTTGAAGCAACTTGGATGCTGCCTGAGCTGCTGTGCTCTTCCAGCACCACTAATCCAGAATCTGGTTTCCAGCATCTGCAGTCATTGTTTTTACCCATTACAACTACCCTATTCCATTCACACTTTTCCAAAATCTGCCGACCTATGCTTTCTTCAATCTCCCTGCTTCTATTGGGGGGCCTGTATTTAACCCCGAATGAGGTGATTGCTGCCTTACTGTTCCTAATTTCCACCCATACTGACTCAGTAGGCAGACCTTCCTCGATAATGGTAACTTCTGTAGCTATGATATCCTCTCTGATTAGCAGTGCTACACCCCCTCCTCTTTTTACCTCCTCCCTATTCTTTTTAAATGTTCTAAACCCTGGAACATCCAGCAACCATTCCTTCCCCTGAGAAACCCACGTTTCTGTTATGGCCACAACATCATAGCTCTAAGCTCATCACTTCTATTCACATTTTCTCCAGTATTACCGAGCACAGTGAATCCGTTTTGGGGGAGGGGGCGGGGACGGGGTAATGGTGTCGCAGTGGTTAGCATGGCTGTTTCACAGTACCAGGCTCACGGATTGGGGGATGGGGGATGGGGGATGGGGGAGGGGAAGGGTGCATGGTGTCTCAGTGGTTAGCACGGCTGTCTCTCAGTACCAGGGACCCGGTTTTGGGGGAGGGAGAGGGGGGCATAGTGTCTCAATGTCTAGTATGGCTGTCTCACAGTATCAGGGACCCGGTTGAAGGAATGGGGAGGGGAATTGGGACATGGTGTCTAAGTGGTTAACAAAGCTGTCTCAACGTACCAGGGACCCGGTTTGGGGGGAGAGGAGGGGGGCATGGTGTCTCAGTGGCGAGCATGGCTGTCTCACAGTACCAGGGATCCAGTCTTGGGGGAGGGGGAGAGGGGCATGATGTCTCAGTGGTTAGCACAGCTGTGTAACAGTACCAGGGCCGAGCTGAAAATGTGTTGCTGGAAAAGCGGAGCAGGTCTGGCAGCATCCAAGGAACAGGAATCGACGTTTCGGGCATAAACCATTCTTCAGGATTCCTGAAGAAGGGCTTATGCCCGAAACGTCGATTCTCCTGTAACTTGGATGCTGCCTGACCTGTTGCGCTTTTCCAGCAACACATTTTCAGCTCTGATCTCCAGCATCTGCAGTCCTCACTTTCTCCTCACAGTACTGGAGACCCGGTTTGGGGGAAGGGGGAGGGGGAGGGGGTGCATGATGTCTCAGTGGTTAGCACGGCTATCTCACAGTACCAGGGATCTGGTTTTGGGGGGAGGGGGGCATGGAGTCTCTATGGTTAGCATGGCTGTCTCACAGTACCAGGGGCCCGGTTTGGGGGGAGGGGGAGGGAGGCTGGTATCTTACTGCCTTTGACATCTTCCTAAACCTTTCTCCAAACATCTTAAAATTATGCTCACCTCGTGACAACCGTTTCCAGCTTGGAAAGAAGTCTCTGGCTATTTACTCTGTCTGTAACTCTCTCCATCTTGTTCAGCTCTATCAAGTTACAGCACATCCTTCTTTACTCCAATGAGAAAAGCCATCGCTCCCTCAACCTTTCTTCATAAGACAAGCCCTCTAGTCCAGGCAGCATTCTGGTAAATCTCCTCTGCACCTGCTCTAAAGCTTCCATATCCTTTCTATAATGAGGCAACCAGAACATTTCAAATGTGGTGTCACCAGAGCTTTATAGACCTGCAGCAGAATCTTGTGGCTATTCAACTCAGTCCCCCTGCTAATGAAAACCAACACACCTTACACCTTCTTAACAACCATTTCAACTTAGGTGGCAAATGGGAGACCTGCAGACATGAACCCCAACATCCGTTTATTCCTCCACACTGCTATGACTCCTACATTTGACCCAGTAATCTGCATGCAACTTCGACTTCCAAAATGAATCCCTTCACAAAAAAGGAAATTGGAACAGAATTAGGTCATTTAGCCCCTTGGATCTGCTGTGCCGTTTGATCACAGTTAAAATGTTTCTCAGCCACATTCTCCTTCCCGCACCAACTGACCATTGATTCCCTTATTCATGAAAAATCATACTTATTTCTTAAAGAAACTACTGTGTGTGCGGGTGTGTGCATGTGATTGTGTGTAAGTGTCCATATCTGTATGTATACGTGTTGTGTGTTTAATGTGTCTATGTATGTTTGTGTGCATCTCTGTGAAATGATGGCTGTGTGATTTTGGGGGTAATTCCATTGAAATTGAGATAAACCCTTACTCCCCTCCTCTACCTCTACGTCTGTCCCTGTTAAGGTTATAGTCATACAATGCCAACCTCTGCTGGTCTCCCCATGCCACTGCACAAGTGTCAGTTTTTTTCTCTCTGTCAGAGGACATCAAATACTGTGAATATCTCACATTGCATGGCTGTTTGGTTTTGCAAATATCTTTGGATGCACAGAACAGTTTTGTCTGATACCTAGATATATTACCATCACCACTGGGTCAGTTTTAGGACTTTTCAATCCTTTCTCACTTTCACCTTGTAGGGGTGAATGATAAAATATTTCAATTTAAAGAACGTGTAATAAATTCATCACATCACCTTACAGATGATTTGGTCAGAATTGCTTGGTTGCAGTTGCAGTGGAAATACTCTTTAAGGTGTACACTCTGTGTAAGGAATAATCTTCAAAGACAAATCACTTTCACATTGCTGAGCGAGCACATATATTACTCAGGAGCTTTTGCTACTTTGAGTGTCCTCAGTATAATTATGATCATCCCTATACCCAACTGTGTGTGTGTGTGTGTGTGTGTGTGTGCGTGTGCATGTGCAGATGGTGCTGTCAGTTTGGATAGTGCTATGATCTACCTCCCTCTCCCCAGCTCCTAGACTGAATCCCTTATGGTTTTCTCCCTCCACTGCCATCAATGCAGTAGAGTGTGAAGACCAGCAGAGGCGGACATTGCATCACTTTAAGCACCACAAAGGCTGACAGATCCACTGCGCACACGGATGCGCACAGAGACACGCAGATACACACAGATATGAATATAGATACACAGGCACATATAGAGACTGGTGCAGTCACACAGATACTAAAGCACACAGAGAGAAATGTCAATACACTGATGGACGTGCACACACAGATATGCAGACATCAGTACAGACACACCACAAACACTGACACACCGACGTTCATACAGAAATGCAGAATCTGTCAGTATTTATTTTTCGCGTGGTGACTTCCTCAATATTTCACTCGATCGTGTGGTGTGTGCCAAAATTTCTGTTGTACCATAGGGATTCCTCTGCACCCTCACTACAGCTTCTACATCTTTCCTATAACAAGGCGACCAGAACTGAACACAATGTTCCTAGTGTGCTGTTTGTGAATTAAACCAAACACCCAGAAAAGCTTACCTTGCCTTATAATCTGTTAAAGCACCCATCCTCCTCCTCTAACCAAAAACAAAGTACCTGTGCCACAGCTTGGAACGTTAACGAGTTTTTTTATTCCTTTTTTTTTCAACAGTCTCTTTGGGAATTTAGACTAGTGGGAATGGAGGTGAGGGCAGTTGAATGTTCCTCCTGCAGAATGTGGGAGGTAAGGGTCACCACCAGTGTCCCTGCTGACTACATCTGCTGGAAGTGCATCTGACTCCAGCTCCTTGAAAACAGCGTTAGGGAACTGGAGCTGGAGCTGGATGAACTTCGGATCATTCGGGTGGCAGAGGGGGTTATTGAGAGGAGTTACAGGGAGGTAGTCACTCCTAAGGTACAAGAAAAAGGCAAATGGGTTACAGTCAGGGGATGGAAAGGGAACCGGCAGACAGTGCAGGGATCCCCTGTGGCCATTCACCTCAACAATAAATATACCGTTTTGGATACTATGGAGGGGGGACTTACCAGGGGAAAGCAGTGGGGTAGAGGGCTCTGGCACAGCGTCTGTCCCTGCTGCTCAGAAGGGAAAAGGGAAGAGGAGCAGAGCAGTAGTCATTGGGGACTCCATAGTTAGGGGGACAGATAGGAGGGTCTGTGGGGATGAGAGAGACTCACGGTTGGTGTGTTGCCTCCCAGGTGCCAGAGTTCGTGATGTCTCTGATCGTGATTTTTGGATCCTTAAGGGGGAGAGGGAGCAGCCCCAAGTCGTGGTCCACATAGGCACCAACGACATAGGTAGGAAGAGAGATGGGGATTTAAGGCAGAAATTCAGGGAGCTAGGATTGAAGCTTAGAGCTAGGACAAACAGAGTTGGCTCTGGTTTCTTGCCCATGCCATGTGCTAGTGCGGCAAGGAATAGGGAGAGAGAGTAGGTGAACACGTGGCTACAGGGATGGTGCAGGAGGGAGGATTTTGGATTCTTGGATAATTGGGGCTCTTTCTGGGGTCTGTGGGACCTCTACAAGCAGGATGGGCTTCATCTGAACCAAAGGGGTACCAATATCCTGGGGGGGGGGGGGGGGGGGTTGGAATTCGCTAAGGCTATTGGGGTGGGTATAAACTAATCCAGCAGGCCGATGGGAACCAAAATTGGAGTTAGAGTATAGAAAGGGTTGAGAGGAGGGAGTTCTAAAATCAAGTTTCAGGGACGCAAGATGGCACCGGCAAACAAGAGGTTGGTTTGAGGTGCGTCCACTTCAACGCCAGGGGCACCCGGAATGAGGTGGGTGAACTTGCAGCATGGGTTGGTACCTGGGACTTCAATGTTGTGGCCATTTTGAAGACATGGTTAGAGCAGGGACAGAAACAGTTGTTGCAGGTTCCAGGATTTAGATGTTTCAGTAAGAACAGAGAAGATGGTAAAAGAGGGGGAGGTGTTACATTGTTGGTCAAGGACAGTATTGCAGTTGCAGAAAGGATGTTTGAGGACTCGTCAAATGAGGTGGCATGGACTGAAGTTAGAAACAGGAAAGGAGGGTCACCCCATTAGGAGTTTTCTATAGACCTCTGAATAGTTCCAGAGATGTAGAGGAAAGGATAGCAAAGATGATTCTCGATAGGAGTGAGAGAGGCAGGGTAGATGTAATGGGGCACTTCAACTTTTGAAATATTGAACGGGAACATTATAATACGAGTACTATAGAGTGGCCAGATTTTGTCCAGTGTGTGCAGGAGAGCTTCCTGACACAGTATATAGACAGGACAACAAGGGGCGAAGCCACATTAGTTTTGATACTTGGTAATGAGCCTGGTCAGGTGTTAGACTTGTAAGTGTAAGCACTTTGGTGATAGCAATCACAATTCTGTTATGTTTACTTTAGTGATAGAAAGGGATAGGTGTATACCACTGGGCAAGACTTACAGCTGGGGAAAGGCAATTACGATGCCATTAGGCAAGATTTAGGAAGCATATGATGGGGAAGGAAACTGCAGGGTATGGGCACAGTAGAAATGTGGAGCTTATTCAAGGAAAAGGTACTGTGTGTCCTTGATATGTACATACCTGTCAGGCAGGGAGGATGCTGTAGAGTGCGGGAGCCGTGGTTTACGAATGAAGTGGAATCTCTGGTCAAGAGGAAGACGGCGACTTATGTTAGGATGAGATGTGAAGGCTCAGTTCGGGCACTTGAGGGTTACAAAGTAGCCAGGAAAGACCTAAACAGAGAGCTTTGGAATGCTTTGCCTGCAACAGTGGTAGATTCACCAACTTTAAGTACATTTAAGTCGTCATTTATCAAGCATATGGACGTACACGGAACAGTGTAAGTTGTTTAGGCTTCAGATTAGTATGACAGGTCAGCGCGACATTGAGGGCTGAAGGGCCTGTACTGCGCTGTAGTGTTCTATGTTCTATGTTCCCCTCCCTTCTCTGACTCCTGGCGCAAGTTCCCTCCACTATCCTGATAAGCCCTACCCTCACTAAAGCCATTATCTTATTCCTCACAAAAGTATAGAACATCTTAAGTTTTACCTTAATCCTACTCACCAAGTCTTTTTCATGCCCGCTTCTCGCTCTCCTGAGATTATTCTTCCCTTCCTTCCTGACTACCTTGTAACCTCTAGAGCCTTGTCTGATCCTTGCCTACTTAACCCTAAGTCATTTTCCTCCTTCCTCTTGAGATATTCTACATCCATTGATACAATGGAGATATGGAGCTGCAAATGGATTGGAGCTGCACATCCCGTCACTTCCAGCATGGGCTGCAGGTTTCCCCTCGCTGGGCAGTGATCTAACACAGTGTTACTGAACAATGCACTGGGGCAGTGTACACAGCTCTACATGCTGGGAGGGTAACTGCTTCTGGTTTACAGATCCATGCCCTGGGGTGGCGTACACTGCTCTACATGCTGGGAGGGTAAATGCTCCTGGTTTACAGATCCATGCCCTTGGGTGGCATACACAGCTCTACATGCTGGGAGGGTAAATTCTCCTGGTTTACATAACAATTCACTGCTGTTCACTGCATAGTTCCCAGTGCTGGAGAGGCAGTTCATGGACTGGTGTGGTCTGCACAGATTGCTGGGTTGTATTGAGCAGTACACTAGCCTGGTCTGAACACTGCTACATGCTGCACAGATGTGTCATCTGGATTATGGTGTCTGATTCTGTGACGTGGATTTCAGCTGATTTGTCAGCACATTTACTTTATATTCATATTTTTGTTATTGGACCTAAGAAAGTACTACTTATCCAGTTAATCCCATTTGTCTGAGAAGAGCCACGTTGTCGATCTTTTCGATCAAGTAATCATCCAATTATCACATGAATATCCATCCTTCTGTACCTTAACCTGGCCGTTGGTGCTCATATCCCTGGAATCCCGGGGAAATTATTATGAAGCTCAGAAACAATGTGAAAAACGTATGGCTCGTGGTCTCCTGTCCGTCCCGGCTGTGGGTCCCATTTGGATCCCTAGTGTATCGGGAGCTGGCATTTCGAAGCTCAGAAACAATGAAATGGTGTGTGTCAGACTGCTGTTCACTTCCCAGTGTGTTCCATGTGGTGCTCCATAGACAGGGGTGTGTGTGCTGGGCTGTTGTTCACTTCCCGGTGTGTTCCATGTGGTGCTCCATAGACAGGGGTGTGTGTGCTGGGCTGTTGTTCATGTCCAGGTGTGTTCCATGTGGTACTCCATAGACAGGGAGGTGTGTGCTGGGCTGTTGTTCATGTCCAGGTGTGTTTCATGTGGTAGTCCATGGACAGGGGTGTGTGTTTGACTGTTGCTCACTTCCCGCTGTGTCCCATGTGGTACTCCATAGACAGGGGTGTATGTGTTTGACTGTTGCTCATTTCCCGGTGTGTCCCATGTCCTGCTCCATGGGCAGGGGGGGTGTGTGTTTGGCTGTTGTTCACTTCCCGGTGTGCCCCATGTACTGCTCCATGGACAGGGAGGGGTGTGTGTGCTGGGCTGCTGGTCACTTCCCGGTGTGCCCCATGTGGTGATCCATGGACAGGGGTGTGTGTGCTGGGCTGCTGCTCACTTCCCGGTGTGTCCCATGTGGTGCCCCATGTTGGACAGGGGTTCCAGCAGCTTTCGGCATGTCTTTGAACCTTGGTCTGTGCGTGTCCACTGAACACCTGTGCTTGTCCCTCTCAGATGATTGTGCAGTTAGTAACACGAGTAAACCTCTCGAGTATTATTGTAAAAGAGCAGGTCTCTAACTTGTAGCTGAGGGGCTTCTGACTGACTCCTGTTATTGAAAAGTTAGTGGAGGTGCTGGGGATGGTTCGCTAGAGGTTGTGCTGTGAGCCACCTCAGACATTCAGGGAGACCTGAGGATTTGGTGACCCAACTCTGGATGGACCGTGGGGACTGTAGTTACAACACCTGGGTCTGTAAGATGAACACCAAATGGAGCAGAGCCTGCACAGAGAGGAAGATCTGAAATCACACAGTGAGTGTCTTTGGGGAAAGGGATCTGCTGTATCCACACCGGGTTTTCCAGGAACAGCTTCCCAAGTTACATTTAACACAGGGGCAGAGTGTGAGGGGACCCTGATTGAACAAGGAGCTGGTCACAGAGCGGTGTCACCTCCTTCAACACGATCTGCATCTTCACACCAGGGGGAGGACGGTGCTGCCGGGGTCACTGTTTCACTCAGCTTCTATGATTCTGTACTTTCCAGGCAGGAGTTTGTGACCGATCCATCATCTCCCAGTATCCCGACGTCAACATCACCATTTGGAGACGGAGGATATATATGGTGGTTGAGAGCAATGGGGTCCCTGGGAACGTCAGGAAGATGGAGCAACATTTCCCATTGTCTGATCAGGTCAGAATGAACCCTCCAGTACACACTGCATCACTAAGTCCTGTAGTATTTTTCCGTTTCAGTAACATACCATTCTTCAGTAACATACCATTCTTCCTAAAGAAAAGGACAGACAATATATTATCTTAAATCCCATTTGCTAAACTTTAATCCATTGACTTCACCTGTCCATATCCAATTACAGACTCTCCACCTTCCCTTGATAATTTAGTTTCCTGTTTATCTTAGTTTAATCAGCATACATAGTTACAGTACATTTGTTCCACTCCTCCTGATCATTGATAGAGATTGTAAAGAGCTGTGAACCCTGCACTGGTCACTGTGTGACTCCACTGGTGACGTTCTGTCAAACTGAGTAAGGCTGATTTATCCGGAGTGCCTGCTTCCTGTCCGATAACCAGTCCTCCCCATTTATGTGTAAAACATTCGAAGCACTGAATAAGAACGAGGAGCATCAGTTCAGCCATCCAGCCCCTCAGGCCTCTTCCAACATTGAATACAATCTTAGCTGATGTCATTGCGGCCTCAGTTCCACGTTCCTGTCCGCTCTCCATATTCCTTCACTTACTCAATATCCCAGCACCTACTGCACTCTGGGACAGTGAATTACACAGATTCCCACCCGGTGACAGAAGTATTTTCTCCTCAGCCCTGTTTCACTTCTCCCCCACCTCATCCTAAAACTATGGTTTTAGGATCGTTCGAGATTGTCCCACATGAGGAAATATCAACTTCACATCTACATTGTAAATCACCTTTAACATCGTCCAGACCTCTGACATCTCCTCTCATTTTTCTATACTCCAAGCAGTGTTGGCTTGAACTGCTCAATCTCTCTTCAGAGGACAATCTCCTCATCTCTGGAGTAAATTGAGTAAACCATTTCTGAACTGACTCCATGGCAAATACATCCCTCCTACAGTCAGGACACCAAGACTGCACACAGTACTCAGTTGCGATCTCACACATCCCTCCCTTTATAATCCATTGTTTTAGAAATAAATGCCAAAGGTGCACTTGCCTTTCTCATTATCTGCTGTACCTACATCTGAATATTCTGTAGTATGGACGCGGACAGGCAGATCCCTCTGTACCTAATCACTTAGAAGTCTCTCTCCATTTGGATAATAATTTGCCTTTCTGCTACACTGATCCAAACGGATACACTCATACTTTTCGTTGTTCAGTTTCTTCTGTCAAATGTTGCCCCAACCTATCCATATATATTTACTAACTACTTCCATCTTCATTGCAATTTCTCACCTGAGTTAGAGTCATCTGTTAATTTGGTTGTAACATGTTCTATCCTCTCAAGTACGTAAGACTATAGATTGTAAATAGTTGGGGCCTGGAGACCAAAACATATGGTTTCCTAAAAGTTGAATTTTACCATCAGAAAATGACCCATATTCTTTCCATCTCTGCATTTTGTTGCCTCACCAAGCCTGTATCCAAGCTGATAAATTACTTTTAATCGTAAACGATCTTATTCTGCAGATTAATAATTTGTGCAGAGCTATTCAATGCCTTCTGGAAGTCCAAATATTTCATCTCTAGGATCCCCATGATCCAAATCATGTTGATTCTGATGGATTGTGGTTTGACTTTGCAAATTTCTTGTCATTAATTCCTGAATAATGGACTTTACCAATATTTCTTAGATTTGAACAATACTCTCACTACTATATTCCATCATGAAGGTGATCATTCTAAATTCTTCCCTCTCTATAATCTCTTTGTTTGCTCCAATCCTGTATAATTGGCACATGGTGTGAAATGACCTGCTCTGATTGCTCTGTAAGAGGTCGGAGTCGCTGAATGGACTCATTCTCTTCCTTGTGCACAACATCGATGGGCTGATGTCTTTCTGGTGTTCCACATCACCATCTCGATAGTCTGCCTGTCCTCTTCCTGTTTATGTGTAAGTTTCGTTAGGTCTTATGCAACCTTCCTGTTGCTGTGTAACAGTTTGAGAGGCTGAAAAAACCTTCTCATATTCCTACATCACAGGCTGGAGATACTGAACGGTCTCTCCTGAATCCCTGATCTAGGACTGAGGGCGTGATTGGCCTTCTTCTGTTCCCATACACCAGACATGTGAGGTAAAATTCTTCCTCCTTTCCCATAAGAAATCTCATAGTTTACATCCTCCAATTCCCGTGCAACAGGCTCGATGGGACTGAATATCCTCCTGGTATCCCAGTGCAACAATCTCCAGTCCCTGTGTGACCTCTTTCAGTTCCTATGTTACCGACTTGAGGAGGCTGACTAGACTGATCCTATTGCTGCATAACAGGGTACTGATGCTGTATGGCCTACTCTGGGCCCAGTATTAGCGACTCGAGGAGCTGACTGGCCACCTCCTGTAAATGTATATCAGGCTCCAGGGGCTGAATAGCCTCTTCCTGTTCTGGTGTAACAGGCTCAATGTCCTTCAAGACACTACCTCCTAATAAATGACAGAAAGTGCTGAACGAGAGAGTGCCCGTACTCTGAAGCACTCTCGTCTCCATATCTGACGTGCAGAGACGAATGATTAATATAGTCTTTTTTCTGTATAAAGTCCTGAAGTTGAAAGTAACAAATGAGGTCCTTCCCAGATACCTCATATTCCTGGCTCAGTTGCTCAAAATTCATCATGACCTCCCTGTCAAAAAATTCTCCCAAACAGGAAACCCATCTGGATTCCCAGTGCCTAAAGCCAGAATCCATCAATCCTGGCTGGAATCCTACCAATCCTACAATGGGAGTGAAAGCCGAGGTTTTTGTTTTGTAAAGAGTCCGCAACTTGTCCCATCATTCTCCATGCTTTCACTGTGTTAAGGACAATCTGTTTCTGCAATTCTCCATAACAGTCCTCACCTTGTCCATGAACAACAGATTAATGACTGGACAATTTGCCTGGAAGGCCTCGATGTCCAGCCAAATTGACCATGAGTCCTGATAAGTCCAATCAGTCACATCGGAAAGCAAGGAACTTGGTTGGTATTTCTTAGAAGTCTGGAAAATCTACACGTCCCCATTCACTGTGGAAGCTGCAATTTGTCCAGCTTAAGAGGAGGCCATCTGTGACGTCAGATGACAGATCAAAGCCAACTGTTAATCCTCCATAGCGCCTGCTTGGGCAGCGTCGAAGGGAGAATTGGCATGGGGTATCATAAACAAGGAAGGACATTCATTTTAACCAGAGCTAACCCAAACAGAATATTGGATGATTCTGTCTTATCTTCTCTAGCAACTGCACAAAGTTAGCTTTATATAATTAATTGAAGACTTGGATGATGAAAATACCGAAACATCCTTGTGACCATCTGGAAGGAAATCAGATTCCACCCCAAGGTTGGTACTCTAGTAAGACGCCAACAGGGATGGCCTCCGATTTCATAAAATTAAGTTTATACCCTGAGAAAGATCCAACTACATTAATCATTCATATTAAACAGGACACAGATATCATTGGGTTAGTTAGAAAGAGAGGAACGCCATCTGATCTTATTCCTTCCTGGTCCTACCTCCTTGCCAGTGATATTGGCGTCACTCCGGATGCCAACGGCTCAATCATTAATGTAAATGGTAACAGTGAAAGGGGGCAACTTTGTTGGCTGCCACTGTCAATAAGAAAATGGTCAGATCTTATAACATAAGGGAAATCCGCTGCTTTCTGGTCACTATATAACACTGCCACGCACCTGGCGAAGACCCCTCCAAAACCAAACCATTCAATGACATAAAAGGTGCACATCTACTCCATCAGGTCAAATGCTTTCGGTGCATCCAGGGAGACTACCGAACCTGGAATCGAACCTTGCTGGCACACTGGAACCATATTTAGCACTCTTCTAATATTATCAGAGGACCTACGGCCCCTAATAAAAATGGTCCTCTTTCACAATGGACCTTCAAAGCCAGCATTTTCGACAAAATTTTAAAGTCCACGTTTAATAATGAAATAGGCACATACAAAGTGCAATCCTCTGGGACTTTCCCTCTCTTGAGAATAAGATGAATATTTCCTTCTCTCAGAGAGGATAGGAGGTAGTCCTGACAGTCACAAAGATGTGCAGGTTAGGGTGAATTGGCCATGCTAAATTGTCCGTAGTGTTAGGTAAGGGGTAAATGTAGGGGTATGGGTGGGTTGCGCTTCGGCGGGTCGGTGTGGACTTGTTGGGCCGAAGGGCCTGTTTCCACACTGTAAAGTAATCTAATCTAATCTAAAGTAAAGTAATCTAAAGTAATCTAATCTAAATCTAAAGTATGAGTAATTGTACATATCCAACACTGGCCCAGCCAGCATGTCTATGAACTCCTTCTAAATCTCACTCCGAAAATCCATCTGGGCCGGGGGCTTTACCACTCTGGAGCTGCCTCACTGTCTCCTGTATCTTTCTGATTATGAGAGGGGCATTCTAAAGAGACGCCTGCTCTGAACTTACACCTGGGAGGTCCAAGGTCTTAATATATGATTCCATCGTCGCCAATCAGTCCTCCCAACCCGCTGACTGGAACAACCCAGAGTAGAACTTCCTGAATGCTGCATTAATCTTTTTGGGATCGCGGGTGATAATAGAAGCAATCTTCCTTCTGGCCAAGTACGCCTAATATCTACCTGGTTATCACCATGGAGAAAGTGAGGACTGCAGATGCTGTAGATCAGAGCTGATAATGTGTTGCTGGAAAAGTGCAGCCGGTCAGGCAGCATCCAAGGAGCAGGAGAATCGACGTTTCGGGCATGAGCAGGAGAATCGACGTTTCGGGCATGAGCAGGAGAATCGACGTTTCAGGTTCCTGAAGAAGCTCTGGTTATCACCATGCTCGAATACCTTCTGATTCACAAAGGAAATTGTTCTCTTTGCTCTCTGGGCGAGTGCAGCATTCAGAGTAGTCCAGAGGGCTGTAATCTGCTGCAATTCAGTTATAGACGGTCTGACAAAATATGGTGTATCAGCTCTCTTCAGCCTAGCCTCAAGCATACACTGCAGTTCTCCCTTCTGCCGCTTCTGAGTCACTGAGTAAGAAATAATCAAATCCAATGTATAGGCTTTGGCAGTCACCCAGAGCACTGTCAGATTACTGGTGGTGCACAAGTTCATGTTCCAAAATAAAACTAAATTCCCCCAAAAAATACTCAATGTATTTGCTATCCTTCAGGAGGATCCTTCCCAATTCTAAAGGACAGCATCTAATTTAAAAAGACCAATGAGGCAAACAACATGCCAATCCTAGTAAATAATTTATGTGGGTTAGAAAAAAAGGTGAAGTCCCTATCTTCAGGGTGAACACATCTCACACATCCACCAACCCAGCTACCTGTTCAAGTCCACCAGCTGCCTGGGTCGTGTGGAAATACCTCCGATACCCCTTGACATCCTATCCACCTCCGGGTCCACACGTCAGTTAAAGTTTCCCCTTAATTGTACGACCCAAGAAGTTTCCAGCACCTGTTGTTCTCTAGCGTGCTGGAGTTGCACAAGGACCGGACAGGGATGCTAGTCTGATCCGGGCCTGCACACTGTGACCCGGTGGGCCTGCTCGACACGCACCCAGTCTGCCCTGACTTCCAGTTTCAAAAATTGTATGAGCCATTGTTCCAAGAAGCTGACGAGCTGGCATTCTTGTTCCCGTTCCGGCAGCCCGACCAAACTGATGTTCTTCTGACGGCTCAAAGTTTCGAGGTCGTCGACCTGCTCTACTAAGGTCTGTACCTGCCATTCTAGGGCTTGGACCCAACCCACTGAGGATTCCCCATGGTTTCCAATGCCGCAGTCCACTCTTCCACCTCCACGACATGTGGGCCGAGACGCTGGATCTCCTGGTCATGCTTCTGCAGCTTGGCTGCGATCTATTCCAGCATGGTTCAGGTCTCATCCATTGCTGAATAACCAGGGAAATATTAGGATCCATTTCGAAACCAAGGGGGCGTGTGGATGAATGACATATTCCTGTTTGTGGCCTTCTCACGTTCTATTATTGGGAAGTAGAGGCTGTTATTCTCCTGAAAGCTCTGGTGTTGAATATGACCAGATTGTCTGGACCATCGCTGGGTGAAGAATGGAGGCTGTATTCACAGTGAAACTGGGTCTACAACTTGACCAACAAACGAAGCACAGGTTGCAGAAAGGGGAAGCTCAGTTAGGAATGATGTGGACCCTCTTTTATACCACTGCCTGGGTTTTCTAATTACACTTTCCAAACCAGCCCAGACTGGGTTTGACAGTTTTGAGGGGCTGAAATATCTCCTCTGTTTCTGTGAAAGGAGTAAGAAGCCTCTAATTGCTCCAGTATAGCAGGTTTGATGGGCTGAATGGAACACAGAAACATGGGACTGAGGAGCAGGAGTGGGTCATTGGACACTTCGAGTCTTCTATACCAGGGACTAAGATTGTGGCTGATCAAGTTGTGGTCTCAGCTCCACTTACCTGTCTGTGTGCTATTATCCAAGAATCACTTCTCTGTCCAATATTTAACTAACTCACCGTAGAATAAGTATAAACAAAGAGATATCTCAAACTTGTGGGGAAGAGAATTCCTACTTGAAATGCCTGTTTAGAATTTCTGCTCATCCCTCTTATAGAGTCATAAAGCATGCAAATGTGTAAGTGCTGACCAGATATCCTATTATGATCGAGTCTGATTTGAGTGTATTTGTCTCATATTCCTCTAAACCTCCTTGTTCAAATCCCCATCAAGATACCAGTCTCCACCACTTCCTTTGGGAGATAATTCCATATGGATACCTCCCTCTGTATGAAAACATTGTGTCTAAGTTCCCTCTAAAATATTTCCCCATGTACCTTAAAACGGGACTCCAGTCTGAAAAGCAATCCTCTACCAACCTCTCTCTCCTTCCTTCAATTTAATTTTGTATTCAATTGGCTTGGGTGCGCTGGTTCCCATGTAACCTAACCTTACTAACTTGCTAATATGCAGAATCTTGTCGAACAACTTGTTCCAGTCTGTTTCCCAGGAACAGGAGGAGGTGACTCACTACCCACCCGTCTGGGGCACTGGGAGAAAAGGGAAATAGGCTTGTTACTAAAAGAAATATCTGAACAAGTTGCATGAGCGAGTTGCATGAAAAGATCTACAACACTGCCTTCATCAATCTGCTTTGTCACCTCTTTAACAAACTCAGTCAAATTCGTAGAACACGATTTCTCATGCATAAAGCCATGGGGACTATCCCCAATCAATTCTTGCCTTTGAAAATACATGCAATTGGCTATCCCTCAGAGTCCCCTCCAACAACTCACCCACCACTGATGTCAGGCTCACTGGTCCAGAGTTCCTTGGGTTGTTGGGTAACTGTTTTATTTTCTACTGCCACTGTTCCATTAGTCACAGCGAATTATCGGTGTAACCAGGTTGATGATATGGCCAATGTTATAGGTCTCACATTGGGTCAGGGTCATCCTTGGATGAGATCAGATTGATTTCCTTCATTTGTTAAAATAACAAATTCATGACGAAAACAAAGTTCCTCAAATTATGATGGAAAGGTGAATGTCAAACAAAATAGAAATTTTTAAAAAATGTACATTGATATTTCCGTTTCTGAAAATACTGAGGAGCATAAACATACACAGACACACACACACAGATACATACACAGACAAGCACACTCAAACACACACACAGACATGTACACACAGACACACTCAAACACACAAAAACACAGACACAAAAACATGGACACACACAGAAGTATGCGCACAATCACAGACAAATGCATGTACCATAGACCGTAAATAATTATGATGGACGGTAATTATTTATGACCGTAAATAATTAGAGCAGAATAAAATTCCATTTGGCCCATCCAGTCTACTGGGCTACTGATCATGGCTGACATGCTTTTCAAGCCAATTCTCCGGCCTTCTCACAACAAGCCTTGATCCCATCATTAAGTATAACTTATCTAGTTATATCCTAAAGATGCTAATGTGTCTGTGTGTCCGTGTGGGTCTGTGTGCATGTATTGTCTCTCTGTGTTACCCAGTGTCCTGCCCTGTGCTCCATGTTAGAGAGTGGGGTTTTAGCAGTTTTGAGGCACATCTTTGTAACTTGGTCTGTGCCTATCCATTGAATGCCTGTGTTAATCATTCTCTGCTGCTCATGTGCTCAGTAACATGAGGAATCCCCATAACTGTTAGTGATTCAGACCAGGCTTCTCACTTGCATTTCACTGACGTTTGACTTAGTATGTTCGTGGAAGTGCTGGGGATGGTTTCCTGGAGGCTATGTTTTAAACTGTTGTGAAAATTCAGTAAGACCAGAGGCTTTGGTGACCCAACTCTGGATGAAACATGGTGACTGTAGTTACAGTATCTGGATCTGCAACATGACCAACAAATGGAGCAGAGGCTGCAGAGAGGGGAATCTCTGTAAAATGGAATGAGGGAATCACCATCAGATCAGTCATGATTTTGAAGAATGTTGGAGCAGGATTCAATGGCTCGCTCATGCAACTTATTCAGATATTTCTTTTAGTAACAAGCCAATTTTCCTTTTCTCCCCAGACGTGTGGGTAGTGAGTCACCTCCTCCTCTTCCCGGGAAACAGAAATCTGGGGCCTCACTAGTCTTCAGATTTCCCTGTATCCCAGTCTCGAGCAGTTGAGTGACTGTCTCCTGACCCTGTGTCCCAGTCTCGAGCAGTTGAGTGACTACCTCCTGTTCCTGTGTCCCAATCTCGAACAGTTGAAAGACTGTCTCCTGACCCTGTGTCCCAGAATCGAGTAGTTGAGTGACTACCTCCTGTTTGTCCCTGTTCCTGAGCAGCAGTTTGAATGTTCTGAATGATGTCACAATGTTAAGAAAGGACTTGATAACAGGGAATTTCAAACTTGGAGCAGCATTAGACAAAGGTATCTAGAAAAAGTCCCATCCCGGATTAGTAACAAACAGCGTAAATATTTGTTCCAGGAGAACACCCACACTAACATGTCTCACTGTCAGTTACAGCAGCTCACCAAGGGCTGGGTTAATGACAGCTGTAAGGACACTTTCGGTGGGGCACTGGGCCGGGTGCGAGGGATTCCAGTTATCCCAAGTGATAATGTTAGGATGGGGATCTTTGAAGACGAACGTATCGGAATTATATTAAAAAAGGTACTTGGATGGGTTATCATGATTCCCTCCCACATGCTGTGGAGATAGAGGGGACATTGACAGGGACCACACTTACGTAAATAGAGAATAGACAATAGACAATAGACAATAGATGCAGGAGTAGGCCATTCTGCCCTTCGAGCCTGCACCGCCATTCAATATGATCATGGCTGATCATTCCTAATTAGTAACCTGTTCCAGCCTTATCTCCATACCCCTTGACTCCACTATCTTTAAGAGCTCTATCCAATTCTTTCTTACAAGAATCCAGAGACTGGGCCTCCACTGCCCTCTGGGGCAGAGCATTCCACACAGCCACCACTCTCTGTGTGAAGTAGTTTCTCCTCATCTCTGTCCTAAATGGTCTACCCCGTATTTTTAAGTTGTGTCCTCTGGTTCGGCACTCCCCCATCAACGGAAATATGTTCCCTCCTGCCAGAGTGTCCAATCCTTTCATAATCCTATACGTTTCAATCAGATCCCCTCTCAGTCTTCTAAACTCAAGGGTATACAAGCCCAGTCGCTTCAGTCTTTCCGTGTAAGGCAATCCTGCCATTCCAGGAATTGACCTCGTCAACCTACGCTGCACTCCCTCAATAGCCAGAATGTCTTTCCTCAAATTTGGAGACCAGAACTGTACACAGTACTCCAGGTGTGGTCTCACCAGGGCCCTGTACAGCTGCAGAAGCACCTCTTTGCTTCTATACTCAATCCCTCTTGTTATGAAGGCCAGCATGCTATTAGCCTTCTTCACGACCTGCTGTACCTGCATGCTTGCCTTCATTGACTGGTGGACAAGAACACCCAGATCTCTCTGAACAGCCCCTTTACCTAATTTGATACCATTGAGGTAGTAATCTGCCTTCCTGTTCTTGCCACCAAAGTGGATAACCAGACATTTATCCACATTAAACTGCATCTGCCATGCATCTGCCCACTCACCTAACTTGTCCAGGTCACCCTGTAATCCCCTAACATCCTCATCACATATGGACTGACACCAAGAGATCCTCACTAACTTGCCCAAGTTCCCAAGCCTCTATGTCCTTCTCCAAGGTCAACACAGAGGGGAAATAATTCCTCTGATTCTGCACACACGTCCACTTTGGTCCTTGAAGGGTCCTATTTTCTCTCTAGTTATTTTTTTTCCGTGGGAGGGGGAGATTGCAGTGCTGGGTAAGGATCAGTCAGGGGGGATATTGCAGTGTTGGGTAGGGATCAGTCAGGGAGGGGGATATTGCAGTGTTGGGTAGGGATCAGTCAGGGAGGGGGATATTGCAGTGTTGGGCAGGGATCAGTCAGGGAGGGGAGATTGCAGTGTTGGGCAGGGATCAGTCAGGGAGGGGGTGAGTGCAGTGTTGGGTAGGGATCAGTCAGGGAGGGGGTGAGTGCAGTGTTGGGTAGGGATCAGTCAGGGAGGGGGAGATTGCAGTGTTGGGTAGGGATCAATCAGGGAGGGGGAGATTGCAGTGTTGGGGAGGGATCAGTCAGGGAGGGGGAGATTGCAGTGTTGGGTAGGGATCAATCAGGGAGGGGGAGATTGCAGGGTTGGGTTGGGATCAGTCGTGGGGGAGATTGCAGTGTTGGCTGGGATCAGTCAGGGAGGGGGAGATTGCAGTGTTGTGTAGGGATCAGTCAGGGAGGGGGAGATTGCAGTGTTGTGTAGGGATCAGTCAGGGAGGGGGTGATTACAGTGTTGGGTAGGGATCAGTCAGGGAGGGGGTGATTACAGTGTTGGGTAGGGATCAGTCAGGGAGGGGGTGATTACAGTGTTGGGTAGGGATCAGTCAGGGAGGGGGAGATTACTGTGTTGGGTAGGGATCAGTCAGGGAGGGGAGATTGCAGTGTTGGGTAAGGATCAGTCAGGGAGGGGGTGAGTGCAGTGTTGGGTAAGGATCAGTCAGGGAGGGGGAGATTGCAGTGTTGGGTAGGGATCAGTCAGGGAGGGGGTGATTGCAGTGTTGGGTAAGGATCAGTCAGGCAGGGGGTGAGTGCAGTGTTGGGTAGGGATCAGTCAGGGAGGGGGTGAGTGCAGTGTTGGGTAGGGATCAGTCAGGGAGGGGGAGATTGCAGTGTTGTGTAGGGATCAGTCAGGGAGGGGGAGATTGCAGTGTCGGTTAGGGATCAGTCAGGGAGGGGGAGATTGCAGTGTTGTGTAGGGATCAATCAGGGAGGGGGAGATTGCAGTGTTGGGTAGGGATCAGTCAGGGAGGGGGTGAGTGCAGTGTTGGGTAGGGATCAGTCAGGGAGGGGGAGATTGCAGTGTTATGTAGGGAACATTCAGGGAGGGGAGATTGCAGTGTTGTGTTGGGATCAATCAGGGAGGGGGAGATTGCAGTGTTGGGTAGGGATCAGTCAGGGAGGGGGTGATTACAGTGTTGGGTAGGGATCAGTCAGGGAGGGGGTGAGTGCAGTGTTGGGTAGGGATCAGTCAGGGAGGGGGTGAGTGCAGTGTTGGGTAAGGATCAGTCAGGGAGGGGGAGATTACAGTGTTGGGGAGGGATCAGTCAGGGAGGGGGTGAGTGCAGTGTTGGGGAGGGATCAGTCAGGGAGGGGGTGATTACAGTGTTGGGTAGGGATCAGTCAGGGAGGGGGAGATTGCAGTGTTGGGTAGGGATCAGTCAGGGAGGGGGAGATTACAGTGTTGGGTAGGGATCAGTCAGGGAGGGGGAGATTACAGTGTTGGGGAGGGATCAGTCAGGGAGGGGGAGATTACAGTGTTGGGGAGGGATCAGTCAGGGAGGGGGTGAGTGCAGTGTTGGGTAAGGATCAGTCAGGGAGGGGGAGATTACAGTGTTGGGGAGGGATCAGTCAGGGAGGGGGTGAGTGCAGTGTTGGGGAGGGATCAGTCAGGGAGGGGGTGATTACAGTGTTGGGTAGGGATCAGTCAGGGAGGGGGAGATTGCAGTGTTGGGTAGGGATCAGTCAGGGAGGGGGAGATTACAGTGTTGGGTAGGGATCAGTCGTGGGGGAGATTGTAGTGTTGGGTATTGATCAGTCAGGGAGGGGGATATTACAGTGTTGGGTAGGGATCAGTCAGGGAGGGGGAGATTGCAGTGTTGTGTAGGGATCAATCAGGGAGGGGGAGATTGCAGTGTTGGGTAGGGATCAGTCAGGGAGGTGGAGATTACAGGGTTGGGTTGGGATCAATCAGGGAGGGGGAGATTGCAGTGTTGTGTAGGGATCAGTCAGGGAGGGGGAGATTGCAGTGTTGTGTAGGGATCAGTCAGGGAGGGGGTGATTACAGTGTTGGGGAGGGATCAGTCAGGGAGGGGGTGAGTGCAGTGTTGGGGAGGGATCAGTCAGGGAGGGGGAGATTACAGTGTTGGGTAGGGATCAGTCAGGGAGGGGGAGATTACAGTGTTGGGTAGGGATCAGTCAGGGAGGGGGTGATTGCAGTGTTGGGTAGGGATCAGTCAGGGAGGGGGAGATTGCAGTGTTGTGTAGGGATCAATCAGGGAGGGGGAGATTGCAGTGTTGTGTAGGGATCAGTCAGGGAGGGGGTGATTACAGTGTTGGGTAGGGATCAGTCAGGGAGGGGAGATTGCAGTGTTGGGTAGGGATCAGTCAGGGAGGGGGTGATTACAGTGTTGGGTAGGGATCAGTCAGGGAGGGGGTGATTACAGTGTTGGGTAGGGATCAGTCAGGGAGGGGGTGATTACAGTGTTGGGGAGGGATCAGTCAGGGAGGGGGTGAGTGCAGTGTTGGGTAGGGATCAATCAGGGAGGGGGAGAGTGCAGTGTTGTGTAGGGATCAGTCAGGGAGGGGGTGATTACAGTGTTGGGTAGGGATCAGTCAGGGAGGGGAGATTGCAGTGTTGGGTAGGGATCAGTCAGGGAGGGGGTGATTACAGTGTTGGGGAGGGATCAGTCAGGGAGGGGGTGAGTGCAGTGTTGGGTAGGGATCAGTCAGGGAGGGGGTGAGTGCAGTGTTGGGTAAGGATCAGTCAGGGAGGGGGTGAGTGCAGTGTTGGGTAGGGATCAGTCAGGGAGGGGGTGAGTGCAGTGTTGGGTTGGGATCAGTCAGGGAGGGGGTGAGTGCAGTGTTGGGTAGGGATCAGTCAGGGAGGGGGTGAGTGCAGTGTTGGGTAGGGATCAGTCAGGGAGGGGGTGAGTGCAGTGTTGGGTAGGGATCAGTCAGGGAGGGGGTGAGTGCAGTGTTGGGTAAGGATCAGTCAGGGAGGGGGTGAGTGCAGTGTTGGGTAGGGATCAGTCAGGGAGGGGGTGAGTGCAGTGTTGTGTAGGGATCAGTCAGGGAGGGGGTGATTACAGTGTTGGGGAGGGATCAGTCAGGGAGGGGGTGAGTGCAGTGTTGGGTAGGGATCAGTCAGGGAGGGGGTGAGTGCAGTGTTGGGTAGGGATCAGTCAGGGAGGGGGAGATTGCAGTGTTGTGTTGGGATCAGTCAGGGAGGGGGAGATTACAGTGTTGGGTAGGGATCAGTCAGGGAGGGGGTGA
The DNA here is from genome assembly GCF_047496795.1 of Chiloscyllium punctatum. Taxonomy (NCBI): domain Eukaryota; kingdom Metazoa; phylum Chordata; class Chondrichthyes; order Orectolobiformes; family Hemiscylliidae; genus Chiloscyllium; species Chiloscyllium punctatum. The sequence goes on along the minus strand of NC_092772.1, from coordinate 66,583,835 downwards.
GTGCAGTGTTGGGGAGGGATCAGTCAGGGAGGGGGTGAGTGCAGTGTTGTGTAGGGATCAGTCAGGGAGGGGGTGAGTGCAGTGTTGGGTAGGGATCAGTCAGGGAGGGGGTGATTACAGTGTTGGGTAGGGATCAGTCAGGGAGGGGGTGAGTGCAGTGTTGGGGAGGGATCAGTCAGGGAGGGGGAAATTGCAGTGTTGGGTAGGGATCAGTCAGGGAGGGGGAGATTGCAGTGTTGGGTAGGGATCAGTCAGGGAGGGGGTGAGTGCAGTGTTGTGTTGGGATCAGTCAGGGAGGGGGAGATTACAGTGTTGGGTAGGGATCAGTCAGGGAGGGGGTGAGTGCAGTGTTGTGTTGGGATCAGTCAGGGAGGGGGAGATTACAGTGTTGGGTAGGGATCAGTCAGGGAGGGGGTGAGTGCAGTGTTGGGGAGGGATCAGTCAGGGAGGGGGAGATTGCAGTGTTGTGTTGGGATCAGTCAGGGAGGGGGAGATTACAGTGTTGGGTAGGGATCAGTCAGGGAGGGGGTGAGTGCAGTGTTGGGTAGGGATCAGTCAGGGAGGGGGTGATTGCAGTGTTGGGTAGGGATCAGTCAGGGAGGGGGTGAGTGCAGTGTTGGGTAGGGATCAGTCAGGGAGGGGGTGAGTGCAGTGTTGGGTAGGGATCAGTCAGGGAGGGGGAGATTACAGTGTTGGGTAGGGATCAGTCAAGGTGGGGGTGATTACAGTGTTGGGTAGGGATCAGTCAGGGAGGGGGAGATTGCAGTGTTGGGTAGGGATCAGTCAGGGAGGGGGAGATTGCAGTGTTGGGTAGGGATCAGTCAGGGAGGGGGTGAGTGCAGTGTTGGGTAGGGATCAGTCAGGGAAGGGGAGATTACAGTGTTGGGTAGGGATCAGTCAGGGAGGGGGAGATTGCAGGGTTGGGTTGGGATCAGTCAGGGAGGGGGTGAGTGCAGTGTTGGGGAGGGATCAGTCAGGGAGGGGGAGATTGCAGTGTTGGGTAGGGATCAGTCAGGGAGGGGGTGATTACAGTGTTGGGCAGGGATCAGTCAGGGAGGGGGAGATTACAGTGTTGGGTAGGGATCAGTCAGGGAGGGGGTGAGTGCAGTGTTGGGTAGGGATCAGTCAGGGAGGGGGTGAGTGCAGTGTTGTGTAGGGATCAGTCAGGGAGGGGGTGAGTGCAGTGTTGGGTAGGGATCAGTCAGGGAGGGGGTGAGTGCAGTGTTGGGTAGGGATCAGTCAGGGAGGGGGTGAGTGCAGTGTTGGGTAGGGATCAGTCAGGGAGGGGGTGAGTGCAGTGTTGGGTAGGGATCAGTCAGGGAGGGGGTGAGTGCAGTGTTGTGTAGGGATAGAGGGAAATCAGGAGGGCAAAAAGGGGACATGAGATTGCTTTGGCAAATAGATTTAAGGAGAATCCAAAATGTTTTTATAAATCCATAAAGGACAAAAGGGTCCCTGGGGAGAGAATAGGGCCCCTCAATGATCAAGACAGCCTGCACGTGGAGCTGCAGGAGATGGGGGAGAAACTGAACAAGTTTTTCCTGTCGAGAAGGACATGGAAGATATCGAATAGAATGATGGTTTGAGAAGTAGCATTGGGAAATAGATGATGTCATCTTGCAAAATGTCCACATTACAGAGGAGGAGGTGCTGGATGTCTTGAAATGGTTAAAGGTGGATAAATCCCCAGGACCTTATCAGGTGTACTCTCGATCTCTGTGGGAAGCTAGAGAAGTGATTGCTGGGCCTCTTACTGAAATATTTGTATCATCGATATTCACAGGTGAGGTACCAGAAGACTGGAGGTTGGGCTAACATGGTGCCACTGTTTAAGAAGGGTGGTAAGGACAAGCCAGGGAACTACAGACTGGTTCGCCTGTCGTCAGTCGTGGGCACTTGAGAGACGGATACATGAGGGACAGGAATTACATGTGTTCAGAAAGGCAATGTCTAATTGGGGATAGTCAGCATTGCTTTGTACGTGGGAAATCATGGCTCAAGATATTTTTTGAAGAAGTAACAAAAGGATTGATGAGGGCATAGAGGTGGATGTGAGCGACATGGACTTCAGTAAGGTATTCGAAATGTTTCCACATGGGAGATTGGAGAGCAAGGATAGATCTCACCGAATACAGGGAAAACCAGCCATTTGGATACAGAACTGGCACGAAGGTAGAAGACAGAGGGTGGTTGTGGAGGGTGTTTTTTTCAGACTGGAGACCTGTGACCAGTGGAGTGCCACAAGGATCGGTGCTGTGTCCACTACTTTCCATTAATTATATAAATGATTTGGATGTGAACACAGCAGGTAGAGTTAGTAAGTTTGCAGATGATACCAAAATTGGAGGTGTAGTGGACAGTGAAGAATGTTACTTCACATTACAATGGGATAGTGAACTGATGGGCCAATGGGCTGAGGGGTGGGAGATGGAGTTTAATTTAGATAAATGGGAGGTGCTGCATTTTGGAAAAGCAATTCTTCGCAGGACTGATACACTTAATATTAAGGTCCCAGGGAGTGTTTCTGAACAAAGAGACCTTGGAGTGTAGGTTCATTGTTCCTTGAAAGGAGAATTGTAGGTTGATAGGATAGTGAATAAGGAGTTTGGTATGCTTGTGTTTACTGATCAGTGCATTGCGTAGAGGAGTTGGGAGGTCATGTTGTGGCTGCACAGGACATTGGATAAGCCAGTTTTGGAATATTGCGTGCAATTCTAGTCTCCTCCCTTTTGGAATGATGTTGTGTAAATTGAAAGGGTTCAGAAAAGATTTGCAAAGACGCTGACAGGATTGGAGGATTTGAGCTAAAGAGAGAGGTGAAATGGGCTGGGGATGTTTTCCCTGGAATGTCTGAGGCTGAGGGGTAACCCATATGGAGGTTTATAAAACCATGAGAGGCATGGATAGGATTAACAGACAAGGTCTTTTCCCTGGGGTGGGGTAGTCCAGAACTGGAGGGCCTAGGTTCAGGATGAGTGGGGAAAGATATAAAAGGAACGTAAGGAACAACGTTTTGATGTGGAGGGTGTTGCGTGTATGGAATGACCTGCCTGGTGAAGTGGTGGAGACTGGTACAATTACTGCATTTAAAAGGCATCTGGATGGGTATATGAACAGGAAGGGTTGAGAGGGATTTGTGCCAAGTGCTGGCAAATGTGATGAGATTATGTTAGGATAGGTGGGTGGTGTGGATGAGTTGGACACCGAAGGCCCTGTTTCTGTGCCGGACATCTCTCTGACTGTAAATGTTTTGCACTGTCCATTTCCAGCCATACACTTCACTGTTTCCCCTGTTTACCTTGGTCAGTTCTCCTCTCAAACACATGTCAATGGCTTTGGTTGTGATTGTTGGGTGTGCTTTATGGTCACTTTAAAAATCCATCATCTCACTGAATTCCACTACACTACAATTTCCCAGAGGATATCTCAGTGGGACATTACTCCTTCCCTCAGCGTCATCACCCAACGGGCGATCTGAGATAGTCACCTCCCTGGCCGTTTCCACAATGTGTTATTTCAAGAAACACTGACACAAACATTCAAAGAGGAGTTCGGAGACCATCCCTTTTGCCGATGTGACTGTCCCAGATTATACAAAGACTGAAGTCTCCCAGAATTATCACAGTGCCTTTGCATTACACAGGAATACATTGGAATGTGTAACAGGGTTGAGCAATGAATTGCTGTCAGGCAGCCTCTAAACTGTTCTCCTGCTTGTGTTTTTGACACGTGACCCAGAATCTGCATTCAGACTGATTCAGCTGCATCATCTGAGGCCAAATGCTTTCACTGTAATGCCTTTGTTACCCATTACTGTCAGGGTTACCCATCCTGCACTCCCTGACACCCCTCAATAAGGTGTACAATAAAATATTCATGTTCCACCTTTTGTTCACCCTGTCACAACTAAATCTCATTTATCTCTGTGCCCCAGTCCATCCACCTTATTGCAGAGACTTTATCCAGTCCAAAAAAGAACATTACGATTGACTCTTTCCACAATTTCTTGTCACAGTCCAATTCACTGATGTACAGTTTCAGTTAAACTCTGTCTCTTCCTGTTCCTTTCTGCTTGTCTTCAGCTACATCACCATTTTCTCTTTGGATTTGGAAAGTTCCTTTCACCTGAACCCTGGCCCTGCATCCTCTCTGTCAGTTTAAAGCCCTGTCCATAAGCCTACCGACATGGTTGACCAGGACACTGCTCCCAAAGTGTTGTGTTTAATTCACTCATGGGATGTTGCTGTCTCTGGCTGGCCAGCATCGCATGCCCACCCCAAGCTGCCCTTGAGCTGAGTGCCTTGCTGGATCATTACAGAGATCAGTTTAGAGTCAACCCCATCGCTCTGGGTCTGGATCATGTGTAGGCCAGACCCGCTGTCTACAATAGATTTCCTTCCTAAAAGGATATTAAGCAGTTAGATGGGTTATACTGGACACCGGCATTAACATCTGGATGAACAGTCGGGTGAGAATAGCACGAGGCCATCACCTGTCCCACTCGTAGGTCAACCGTCACTGAGTACTGATCCCCGTGCACCATGAATCACAACCCTTTCATCATGACCATTGTGTGATCCTGATACCTTCCTGCACTCTGGTGATATCACTCAGTATCTCTCCATGTGGTATCCCTCACTGTGTGGGTCTGATTGCTGCCTCTGTCAGCGTCTCTCACTCTTGCAGCTACTCCAGATCCTGAGCCAACAGAATTCTCCATTCCAGAGAGACGCAGCAGCACAGGCCAGGGATGGAGACAGGGATTTTCCAGATCTCTGTGGACTCAGTGCCATTCTCCATGTGTAACCTTCACTGCATCAGTCTAATTTCCCATTCTGTCTGTTTCTCTTTCTCCTGTAGGTCATCTGGATGTTCCTGTCTCAGCCGAATTCCTAACTCTTGTCTCGTCCATAACCACATCAAAGACGGTTGGTCAGTCAGAGAGACATGAAGAGGGAGGTCTGGAGCCTTCAGTAAATCCTGCAGTCGGTAAGATCACTCACAGTGAAGAGCACAGAGAGGGGTTAGTGACCTTCTGTATTCAGACCTGGAAGACAGGACATAGACACAGAGCTGGGGAAGGAACAGCTACATTCTAGGCTTCATTCACATCATCTTGTGAGGGACCTGCTTTCACCTCTGCTGGACTGGTCCTCCCTGAGACATCTCTCTCTGACTCTCTCTCTCACCCCCTCACTCTCATTCTCTCTTTCTCACCCTCTCTTTCTCTCTCACCCCCTCACTCACTCTCCACCCAAACTCTCTCTCTCACCCGACTTCTCTCTCCCCTCCCATCCCTCTCTCTCTCATCCCTCTGTCACTGGATCGCCCTCTATCTCTCCCTATCACGCTCTGCCTCCTCGCTATCTCTCTCTCTTTCTCGCTCGCTCTCTCTCTCTTTGTCCCCTTCTCGTGCGCTCTCTCGCTCTCAAACTCTCTGTCTCATTTCCATCCCCTCCCTCCTGCTCATTTGCACCTTTCTCTCTCTCTTGCCCCCCTCTCTCTCTCGCTCACACCCCCTCGCACTCTCAACCCATCTCTCTCACCCTGTTTCTCTCCCGCCTCTCACTCTCTTACCCTCTCTCTCTGCCCCTCTCGTGCTCTCTTCCGCCTCTCACCCCCTTTCTCTCACCCCATCGCTTCATTCCCCCTTTCACCCTCTCCCCTTTCTCTCCCTCCTCTCTCTCCCCCTCTCTTTACCCCCTCTCTCACCCCCTTTCTCTCTCCCCCTCTCCCACTCTCTCTCTCACCCTCTCTTTCACCCCTCTCCCTCCCCCTGTCTCTCTCCCCCTCTCTCTTCCGCCTCTCTCTCACCCACTTTCTCTCACCTCCCTCTATCTCCCCCTTCTCCCCCTCTCTCTCTTCCACTCTCTCTCACCCCTCTCTCACACCCCTCTCTCATTCCCCTCCCCACCCCTCTCTCTCCCCCCTCTCTCTCCCCCCTCTCTCTCACCTCTCTCTCACCCCCTCTCTCCCCCTCTTCCCACCCTCTCTCTTTCTCATTCCCTCTCTCTCTCACCCTTCTCTCACACTTCCCCTCTCTCTCAACCCCCTCTCTCTCACTCCCCCCTCTCTCATACCCACTCTCTCTCTCACCCCTACTCTCTCTCACCCTCTCTCTCTCCCCCTCTCTCTCACCCCGCTCTCTCTCACCACCCCCTCTCTCACCCCCCTCTCTCTCACTACCCCTTTCTCACACCCCTCTCTCTCACTCCCTCTCTCTCTCATCCCCTCTCTCTCACTACCCTTTCTCACACCCCTCTCTCTCACCCCCTCTCTCTCTCACCCCCTCTCTCTCTTACCCCCTCTCTCTCTCACCCCCTCTCTCCCAAACCCCATCTCTCTCACTCCCCCTCTCTCACCCCCCTCTCTCTCTCTCACACCCTCTGCCTCACCACCTCTCTCCCTCACCCTCCTCTCTCAACCCCCCTCTCTCTCATCCCCCTCTCTCAACCCCCATCTCTCAACCCCTCACTTTCTCCCATCTCACTCCTCTCTCTGTCACCCCCTCTCTCTCCCACCCCAATCTCTCTTATTCTTATTCCCCTCTCTCTCACACCCCTCTCTCTCACTCTCTCTCTTTGATCCCCCCTCACCCCTCTCTCTCTCACCTGCTCTCTCTCGCTCTCTCAAACCACCTCTCTCTCTTACCCCCTCTCTCAATCCCACACCCTCTCTCCCCCTCTCTCTAACTCCACTCTTTCTCTCCCCTTTGTCTCTCCCCTTTCTCTCACCCCCCTCACATCACCCGCTCTCCCTCTCACCCCTTCTCTCTCTCACCCTCTCATCTCACCCTCTTTCTCACCTCCCTCATCCCCTCTATCTCTCACCTGCTCTCTCTCGCTCTTCCAAACCATATCTCTCTCTCCCCTCTCTCGTTCTCTTTCACCCCTCTCTCTTTCCCATCTCTCATCCCTCTTTCTCACTCACCCGCTGTCACTCTCAGCCCACTCTCTTTCTCACTCCACTCTCTCTCCCACCCCTCCCTCTCTATCTCACCCCCCTCTCTCTCACCACTCTCTCTCTCACCCTTCTCTCTCTCTCTCACACACCTCTCTCTCCCATCCCCATCTCTCTCCCACCCTGTCTCTCTCGAACCCTTTTCTCTCTCACACCCTCTCTCTCAACTTCCCTCTCTCTCACCCCCCTCTCTCTCACTCCCCTCTCTCTCACCCCCCTCTCTCTCACTCCCCTCTCTCTCACCCCCCTCTCTCTCACTCCCATCTCTCTCTCTCATCCCCACTCTGTCTCACCCTCCTCTGTCTCATCCCTGCTCTCTTACCAACCTCTCTCTCACCCCCACTCTCCCTCTCTCCCACTCCCTCTCCCACACCCCCTCTCTCACCCCCCCACACATCCACTCTTTCTCTGACCCCCTCTCTTTCTACCACCTCTCTCTTTCTCAGCCCTCTCTCTCTCCTCCTCTCTCTTTCTCACCCTTCTCTCCCTTTCTCACCCCTCTCTCTCTCACCCACTCTCTCACCTCCTCTCTCTCTCACCCTCTTCTCTCTCATACCCTCTCATCTCACCCTCTCTCTCTCACACCTCCTCATCCCCTCTCTCTCACCCGCTCTCTCACACCATCAAATCCCCCTCTCTCTCACCCCCTCTCTCTCACTCCCTCTCTCTTTCTCAGCCCATCTCTCTCTCTCTTACCCTCTCTCTCTCACTCCTTCCCTCTTTCCCACTCTCTCTCTTTCTCCTCCCCTCTCTCTTTCTCACTCCCTCTCGCTCTCACCCCAATTCACTCTCACCCTCTCTCTCAATCTCTCTCTCTCCCCCACATCTTCTCTCCCACCCCTTCTCTGTCTCACTTCCACTCTTTCTCTGACCCACTCTGTCTCCCCCTTTGTCTCTCCTCCCCTTTCTCTCTCCCCCTTTCTCTCTCACACCCCCTCACATCGTCCTCTCTCTGTCACAACCCTCTCTCTCACTCACCCACTCTCTCTCACCCCACTCTCTCTCTCTCACCCTCTCTCTCACCCCCGTCTCTCTCTCTCTCACCCTTTCTCTCATTCCCTCATCCCCTCTCTCTCACTCACCCGCTCTCTCTCTCACCCCATTCTCTCTCTCACTCTCTCTCTCTTACCCTCTCTCTCACCCCCCTTATCCCTCTCTCTCTCTCACCCTCTCTCTCTCATTCCTCTCTCTCTTTCTCAGGCCCTCTCTCTCATCCCCCTTCTCTATCTCTCTCAACTCCATATCTCACCCCCCTTTCGCCCCTTCACCCGCTCTGTCTCTCACCCCCCTCTCTCTCTCAAACCTCCTCTCTCTCTTAAGCCCTCACCCGCTCTCTCTCACGCCCCCTCTCTCTCTTAGCCTTCTCTTTCTCTCAGTCACTCCTTCTTTCCCACCCTCTCCCAGTCTCTTTCTCATCCCCTCTCTCTCCTTCTCACTCCCTCTCTTACCCCATCTCACTCTCACCGTCTCTCACTCTCACCCTTCTCTCTCTCTCACCCCTCTCTCTCCCATCCCCATCTCTCTCTCTCCCCTTCTTGCTCGAATCCTCTCCCTCTCACCCCTCGCTCTCACCCCCCCTCACACCCCTCGCTCTCAACCCCTACTCTCAATCCCCCTCTCTCTCACCCCTCTCTCTCACCCCTTCTCTTTCTCACCCCTCTTCTCGCTCTCAACCCCTACTCTCAACCCCTCTCCCTCTCACCCCTCGCTCTCAACCCCCCACACACCCCTCGCTCTCAACCCCTACTCTCAATCCCCCACTCTCAATCCCCCTCTCTCTCACCCCTCTCTCTCACCCCTTCTCTTTCTCACCCCTCTTCTCTCTCTCAACACCTCTCTCTCAACCCCTCTCACTCTCAAACATGCTCTCTCTCACCCCCTCACCCGCTCTCTCTCACACTGCCTCTCCCTCATACCCTTCTCTCTCTTACTCACTCCCTCTCTCCTACCCTCTCTCTGTCTAGATTTCATCCCTCTCTCTCTTACTCCATCTCACTCCCATTTCTCTCTCTCTCCCCCTCTCTCTCTCTCCCATTTCTCTCTCTCCCCCTCTCTCTCTCCCACCCCCTCTCTCCCACCCCCTCTCTCTCCCACCCCCTCTCTCTCTCCCCCTCTCTCTCTCCCACCCCCTCTCTCCCACCCCCTCTCTCCCACCCCCCTCTCTCTCCCACCCCCTCTCTCCCACCCCCCTCTCTCTCTCCCACCCCCTCTCTCCCACCCCCTCTCTCCCACCCCCTCTCTCCCACCCCCTCTCTGTCTCACCTCCACTCTTTCTCTGACCCACTCTCGATCCCACTTTGTCTGTCCCCCTTTCTCCCTCACCTCACTCACCCCCTCTCTCTCTCTCACCCCACTCTCTCTCTCACCCCACTCTCTCTCCGGCACCTCTCTCTCTTCCACCACCTGTTTCTCACCCTCTCTCTTTCTCTTCCACTCCCTCTCTTTCTCACTCCCTCTCCCTCTCACCCCCTCTCTCTCTCTCTCACCCCACTCTCTCTCTCACCCTTCTCTCTCTCTCTCACCCCCTCTCCCATCCCCATTTCTCTCCCACCCCCTCTTCATCTCAACCACTCTTTCTCAAAACCTCTCTCTCGAACCCTCTCTCTCTCACTCCTCGCTCTCACCCCTCTCTCAACCCCTCCCTCAACCCCTCTCTCTCAACCCCTCTCTCTCTCTCACCCGTCTCTCTCCCATCCCCATCTCTCCCCCATCCCGTCTCTCTCGAACCCCTTTCTCTCTCACACCCTCTCTCTCAACCCCCTCTCTTACTCCCCTCTCTCTCAATCCCTCTCACTCTCAAACCCCCTCTCTCTCTCATCCCCTCTCTCTCAACCCCTCTTCTCAACCCCTCTCTCTCAACCCCTCTCTCTCTCACCCTTTCTCTCTCTCACCCTCTCTCTCTCTCAGCCCCCCTCTCCCTCACCCTGCCCTCTTTCATCCCCGCTCTCTCACCACCTCTCTCTCACCCCTACTCCCACACCCCTCACATCCACTGTTTCTCTGACCCCCTCTCTTTCTCCCCTTCTCTCTCTTTCTCAGCCCTCTCTCTCTCTCCCCTTCTCTCTTTCTCACCCTTCTCTCACCCACTCTCTCACCCCCTTCCCTCTCTCTCACCCTCTCTCTCTCACACTCTCTCTCACCCCTTCATCCCCTCTCTCTCTCTCGCCCACTCTCTTTCGCTCTCTCAAACCCCCTCTCTCTCTCACCCTCCCTCTCTATCTTTCTCAGCCCCCCACTCTCTCACCCCCCTTCTCTCTATCAACCCCATATCTCACCCCCTCTCGCCCCTCACCCGCACTGTCTCTCACCCGTCTCTCTCTCTCAAACCTCCTCTCTCTCTTAACCCCTCACCCACTCTCTCTCACACCCCCTCTCTCTTACCTTTCTCTTTCTCTCACTCCCACCCTCTCTCCCAGTCTCTTTCTCACCCCCTCTCTCCTTCTCACTCCCTCTCTTACCCCATCTCACTCTCACCGTCTCTCTCTCTCACCCTTCTCTCTCTCTCTCTCACCCCTCTCTCTCCCATCCCCATCTCTCTCTCTCTCCCTCTCTCTCGAACCCTCTCCCTCTCACTCCTCGCTCTCACCCCCTTCACACCCCTCGCTCTCACGCCTCCTCTCTCCACCCCTCTCTCTCAACCACTCTCTCTCCCACCCCCCTCTCTCACCCCTTCTCTTTCTCACCCGTCTTCTCTCTCTCAAACCCTCTCTCAACCCCTCTCTCTCTCAAACCTCCGCGCTCTCTTACCCCCTCACCCGCTCTCTCACACCATCTCTCTCTCTCCTATCCTTCTCTCACTCATTCCCTCCCTCTCTCCCACCCTCTCTCTGTCTGTTTCTCATTCCTCTCTCTCTTACCCCATCTCCCTCTCACCGTCTCTCTCCCACCCCTCTCTCTCCCACGCCCTCTCTCCCACCCCTTCTCTGTCTTACCTCCACTCTTTCTCTGACCCACTCTCACTCCCACTTTGTCTCTCCCCCTTTTTCTCACACCCCACTCTCTCACTCACCCGCTCTCTCCCTCACCCCACTCTCTCTCACCCCACTCTCTCTCTCCCACCCCTCTCTCTCTTCCACTTCCCCTCTTTCTCACTCACTCTCCCTCTCACCCTTCTCTCTCTCTCCCTCTCTCTCCCACCCCATTTTTCTCCATTCCCCATCTGTCCCACCCCCTCTCTCTCCCTCTCTCACGAACCCTCTCTCTCTCACACCTCTCTCTCAACCCCCCCTCACATCCCTCGCTCTCACCCCCCCCTCACAACCCCTCTCTCCCTCACCCCTCTCTCTCACCCCTTCTCTTTCTCACACCCTCTGTCTCACCCTCTCTCTCACCCCCTCGCTCAACCCCTCTCTCTCACCACCTTCTCTCAACCCTCACCTCTCAACACCCCTCGTTCACTCCCCCTCTCAACCCTTCACACTCTCTCTCTCTCTCTCTCTGTCACCACCTCTCTCTCCCACCCCAATGTCTCTCACATCCCCTCTCTCACACCTCCCTCTCTCACTCTCTCTCTCACACCCCTCTTCTCTCTCTCAAACCCTCTCTCAACCTCTCTCTCTCAAACCTCCGCGCTCTCTTACCCCCTCAACCGCTCTCTCACACCATCTCTCTCTCCTACCCTTCTCTCTCTCATTCCCTCCCTCTCTCCAACCCTCTCTCTATCTCTTTCTCATCCCCTCTCTCTTTCTGACTCCCTCTCTCTCACCCCCTCTCTCACCCCCCTCGTTCTCAACCTCTCTCTCTTCCCCTCTCTCTACCACCCTCTTTCTCACTCCCATCTCCCTCTCTCACACCCTCCGCGCTCTCTCATCCCCCCTCTCTCACCAACTTCTCTCTCTCACCCCCACTCTCTTTCTCCTCCCCTCTCTCTTTCTGACTCCCTCTCTCTCACCCCCTCTCTCTCTCACCCCCCTCGTTCTCAACCTCTCTCTCTCTTCCCCTCTCTCTACCACCCTCTTTCTCACTCCCATCTCCCTCTCTCACACCCTCCGCTCTCTCTCATCCCCCCTCTCTCACCAACTTCTCTCTCTCACCCCCACTCTCTTTCTCATCCACCTCTCTCTCTCTCAGCCCCCCCCCCTCACCGCCCTCTCACCCAGCTCTCTCACACACCTCTCTTTCTCCCATCTCCCTCTCAAAACCCCGCTATCTCCCCCCCACCTCCCTCACCCCCCTCTCTCACCCCCCACTTCCACCCCATCCCCCACACACTCCCTCACGCACCTCCCCCACTCACCCCCCTCACCCTCCTCTTACACCCCCTCAACCTCCTCTCTCTGTCATCCCTCTCCTTCTCACCACACTAACTCTCTAACCTTCTCTCCCACTCTCTCTTCCCCTCTCTCTCCCCCACCTCTCTCTCTCACCCTTTCTCTCACCTCTCTCTCACACCCTTCTCTCTCACACACTCCCTCTCTCATCCCGTCCCTCTCTCACACCCTCCCACTCTCAAACCCTCCCTCTCTCCCCCTCTCTCTCACCCCCCTCTCTCACTCTCTCTCTCTCACACACACTCACACACACCCTCGCTCCCTCACCCCCACCCTCTCTCCCACCTTCTCTCTATCCCTTTCTCATTCCCTCTCTCTCCTTCTGACTCCATCTCTCTAACCCCCTCTCTCTCTCACCCCCCTCATTCTCACCCTCTCTCTCTCTCTTCCCCTCTCTCACACCCTCTCTCTCTCACTCCCATCTATCTCTCTCTCTCAATACCCCTCTCTCTCACCCTCCCCTCTCTCTCATCCCCCCTCTCACCAACGTCTCTCTCTCAACCCCACTCTCTCTCTCACCCACCTTTCTTTCAGCACCCCCTCACCACCCTCTCACCCAGCTCTTTCTCACACACCTCTCTCTCTCTCCCATCCCCCTTTCACAGCCCCTCTATCTTCCCCCTCACCTCCCTCATCCCCCTCTCCCACCCCCTCTCCCACCCCCATCCCCCACACATTCCCTCACACACCGCCCCCTCTCACTCCCCTCCCTCTTCCCCCTCCCTCACCCTCCTCTTTCACCCCCTCACTCAACCCACTCTCTCTTTCATCCCTCTCTCTCTCACCACTCTAACTCTCTCCCCCTCTCTCTCCCCTCTCTCTCCACCCTCTCTCTCCCCTTCTCTCTCTCCCTCTCTACCCCTCTCACACCCCTCTCTCTCACCCTACCTCTCTCATCTCGTCCCTCTTCCCCCTCCCACTCTCTTCCCTCCTCTCTCACACTCTCCCTATCTCACCCCCTCTCTCTCAGCCCATCTCTCTCTCTCAGCCCCTCCCACTCTCACAGCCCCCCTCTCTCTCACCCCACTCTCTCATCCCACTCTCTCTCCCCCTCTCTATTACACCCTCCCTCTCATACCCTTCACACCTCCCTCTCTCCACCACCTCTCCCCCCTCTCTCCCCCTCTCTCACCCCTCTCTCTCACCCCTCTCTCTCACCCACTCTTTCTCGCTCCCTCTCGCTCTCACCACTCACTATCTCTCTCACCCCCTCTCTCTCACCGCCTCTCTTTCACCGCGTCTCTCAGGCCCTCTTTCTCATGCACCTCTCTCTCATACCCCTTTTCTCACCCAACTAGTTATATCTCTCCCCCTTGCTCTCTCTGACCCCCTCTCTCTCACTCCTCTCTCACCCTCTCTCTCTCTCTCACATCCTCTCTCTCTCCACCCTGCTCTCTCACTCACACCTCTCTCTCTCTGTCACCCCTCACCCTCTCTCTCACCTCTATCTCTCTCACCCCTTCACTCTATCTTCCCTGCTTACACCCTCTCTCTTACCCGCCTCTCTGTCTCTCTCTCTCACCCCTTTTTCCCCCGCCCTCTCTCTCATCCCCACCTCTCTCTCGCTCTATTACATTCTGTCTCTCGCTCCCTTTTTCTCTCTCTCATTCCCCTTCTCTCTTGTGCTCTGTCTCACACCCCACTCTCTCTCTCTCTCTGTTATACCCCCTCTCTCGCACCCTCTTTCTCTCGTTCGCCCCATTTCTCTCTCTCTCTTTTGCCCCCTTTCTTCCTCCCTCCTCCTTGCTCTCGTTCTGTCTTTCTCTAGCGCCCTACTCTCTCACACACTCTCCCTCACACGCCTCTAACTCTCTCATCCGTTCACTCGTTCTCTCTCTCTGTCTCTGTCTCTCTCTCTCAACCCCTCATTCACTGTCTATCTCTCCCCCTCTCTCACCCCTTTCGCTTTCTCTCTCTCTCGGGTCCCATCTCTCTCATCCCTCTTTCTCTCGCTGTCTCCCTTTCTCTCAATACCTTTCTCTCACCCCCCCTCTCTCCCACTCTCTCTCCCATCCACCTCTCTCTCCCACCCTCACTCTCTTCCATTCCCCCTCTCTTTCCCACCCCTCTGTCTCTCACCCCCCCACTAGCTCTCTCTCACCCTCTCTCTCTCAAACCTCCTCTCTCTTACCCTCTCACTCGCACTCTCTCAAACTGCCCCTCTCTCTTACCCCTCTCTCTCTCACCCCCTCCCTCTCTCCCACCCTCTCTCTGTCTCTTTCTCATCCCCCACTCTTCTTCTTACTCCCTCTCTCTCTCACAACCCACCTCACTCTCAACACCTCTCTCACTCACACCTCTCTCACCTCTCTCTCTCTAACCCCTCTCTCTCTCACCCTTCTTTCTCTCACCCCCTCTCTCTCAAACTCTCTCTCTCTCACCCTTCCTCTCACCCTCTCTCTCTCACACCCCTCCTCCTCCTCCTCTCTCTCTCACCCGCTGTCTCTCGCTCTCTCAAACCCCCTCTCTCTCTAAACCCCCCTCTCTCACCCCTCGCTCTCTCTCACCCTTCTCTCTCTTTGTCAGCCCCTCGCTCTCTCACCCCTTCTCTCTCACCCCCTTTCTCTCAGCCGCTTTCTCTCTTACCCCCTCACTCTCGAACTCTCTCTCTCTCTCACCCCTCTCTCTCAACCCCCTCTCTCTCTCCCTCTCTCTCTCCCTCTCTCTCTCAACCACCCTCTCTCTCCACCTCTCTCTCGAACCCTCTCTCTCTCACCCCCCTCACCCACCCCTCTTAACCCCTCTCTCTCTCACCCCTCTCTCTCACCCCTTCTCTTTCTCACACCCTCTGTCTCACCCGCTCTCTCTCACCCCCTCTCTCAACCCCTCCCTCTCACCCCCTTCTCTCAACCCTCACCTCTCAACACCCCTCACTCTCTCCCTCGCTCACACCCTCTCTCACACCCTTACCCTCTCTCTCTGTCACCCCCTCTCTCTCCCACCCCAATGTCTCTCACATCCCCTCTGTCTGACCTCCCTCTATCACTCTCTCTCTCACACACACACTCGCACACAGCCTCTCTCCCTCACCCCCTCCCTCTCTCCAACCCTCTCTCTATCTCTTTCTCATCCCCTCTCTCTTTCTGACTCCCTCTCTCTCACCCCCTCTCTCTCTCACCCCCCTCGTTCTCAACCTCTCTCTCTCTTCCCCTCTCTCAACCACCCTCTTTCTCACTCCCATCTCCCTCTCTCACACCCTCTGCTCTCTCTCATCCCCCCTCTCTCACCAAGTTCTCTCTCTCACCCCCACTCTCTTTCTCATCCACCTCTCTCTCTCTCAGCCCCCCTCACCGCCCTCTCACCCAGCTCTCTCACACACCTCTCTTTCTCCCATCTCCCTCTCAAAACCCCGCTATCTCCCCCTCACCTCCCTCACCTCCCTCTCTCACCCCCTCTTCCACCCCATCCCCCACACACTCCCTTACGCACCGCCCCCTCTCATCCCCCCACCCTCCTCTTACACCCCCCTCAACCTCCTCTCTCTGTCACCCCTCTCTCACCACTCTAACTCTCTAACCTTCTCTCCCCCTCTCTCTTCCCCTCTCTCTCTCTCCCCCCACCCCTCTCTCTCACCCTCTCTCTCACCTCGCTCTCACACCCTTCTCTCTCACACCCTCCCTCTCTCCCCCTCTCTCCCCCCTCTCTCGCTCCCCGTCTCTCCCCCTCCCTCCCCTCTCACACCCCTCTCTCTCTCACCCTCCCTCTCTCGTCCCGTCCCTCTTTCTCCCCTCCCACTCTCCTCCCTCCTCTCTCTCACTCTCCCTATCTCACCCCCTCTCTCTCACCCCCTCTCTCTCTCTATGCCCCTCTTTCTCAGCCCCTCTCTCTCACACTCCCCCTTTCTTTCTCACCTTGTTATATCTCTCCCCCTCGCTCTCTCTCACCCCCTCACTCTCTCTCATCCCACTCTCTCTCCCCCTCTCTATTACACCCTCTCTCACGCCCTTCTAACTCTCTCACCTCTTCACACCCCTCTCTCTCCACCACCTCTCCCCCTCTCTCACCCCTCTCTCACCCCCTCTCTTTCTCACTCCAGCTCTCTCACCACTCACTCCCTCTCTCTCCCCACTCACTATCTCTCTCACCCCCTGTCTCTCACCTCCTCTCTCTCTCACGCTCTCTCTCTCTAAGCCCCTCTCTCTCTCTCAGCCCTCTCTCTCACACACCCCCTTTCTTTCTCACCTTGTTATATCTCTCCCCCTCGCTGTCTCTCACCCTCTCTCTCTCACCCCTTTCTCTCTGTCACCGCTCACCCTCTCTGCCCGTTACACCCTCTCCCTCACCCCCCTCTCTCTCTCTCACACACCCCTTCACCCTCTCTCCCCAGCTCACACCCTCTCTCTCTTATCCACCTCTCTGTCTCTCTCTCTCTCTCCCCTCTCTCTCTCTCACCCCTCTCTCCCCTGCCCTCTCTCTTATCCCGCCCTCTCTCTCGCTCTATTGCCTTCTGTCTCTCGCTCCCTTTTTCTCTCTCTCATTCCCTTTCCCTCTCGCACTCTGTCTCACACCCCGCTCTCTCTCTCTCTCTGTATACTCCCTCTCTCGCTCCCTTTTTCTCTCGTTTGCCCCATTTCTCTCTCTCTCTTTTGACCCCTTTCTTCCTCCCTCCTCCTTGCTCTCGTTCTGTCTCTCTCTCTACCGCCCACTCTCTCACCCCATCTCCCTCACACCCCTCTAACTCTTTCATCCGTTCACTCGTTCTCTCTCTCTCTCGCTGTCTCTCTCTCTCTCTCAACCCGTCATTCACTGTCTATCTCACCACCTCTCTCACTACTTTTGCTCTCTCTCTCGCGTCCCATCTCTCTCATCCCTCTTTCTCTTGTTGTCCCCCTTTCTCTCTCAATCCCTTCTCTATCTCTCCCCTTTCTCTCACCCCCCCACTCTCTCTCCCACCCACCTCTCTCTCCCACCCCCCACTCTCTTCCATTCCCCCTCTCTTTCCCACCCCTCTGTCTCTCACCCCCTCACTCGCTCTCTCTCTCCCTCTCTCTCTCAAACCTCCTCTCTCTTACCCTCTCACTCGCACTCTCTCTCACACCCCCTCTCTCTTACCCCTCTCTCTCACCCGTCTGTCTCTCTCCAACCCCCTCTGTCTCACTCCCCTTCTCTCTCACTCCCCCACTCTCTAACAACATGATCTCTCTCAGACCCCCTCTCTCTGTCACCCTCCACTTACCCCTCCCCCCTCTCTCCTCACTCTCTCTCCCCACTCCCCCTCTCACCTCTCTCTCTCACCCCCTCTCACTCAGCTCTCTCTCCCAAACCCTCTCTCTCCCATCCCCTCCCTCCCACCCCCTCTATCACAAACGCTCTCTCTCAGCCCCTCTCTCTCACCCCCTCTCTCACCCCACCTCTCTCACACACCCTCTCTCTCACTTCCACTCTCTCACTCCCTCTCTCTCGCCCCCTCTGTCTCAACACATCTCTGTCACGACCTCTCCTCCACTCTCTCCCCATCACTCCCCCCTCTCCCCATCTCTCTCATCTCTCCCCCCTCTCTTCCCCTCTCTCTCCCCCTTCCCCCTCTCTCTCCCCCCTCTGCCCCTTCTCTCTCTCCCCTTCTCTCCCCACTCTCTCCTCTCTCTCGCCATCTCTCTCCCCCTTCCCCCCTCTCTCCCCTCTCTCCCCCTCTCTCTCCCCTCTCTCTCCCCTTCTCACTGCCCCCACTCCCACCCCCTCTCCCTCCCCCTCCCTCACCCCCCTCGCTCCCCTCGCTTGCCCCCCTCAATCTCTCGCATCCTCTCTCACTTTTCGTCTTGCTCTCTTCCTCTCTCTCTCTCCCCCTCTTTCTCTTCCCCCTCTTTCACCCCCCTCTTTCTCTCTCAACCCCTCTCTCTATCACCCCTCTTTCTCGCACTCTCTCTGTCTCTCACCCCTCTCTCTCTCCCCCTCTCTCTCTCTGTCACCCCCTCTCTCTCCCACCCCAATCTCTTTCGCATCCCCCTCTCTCAAACGCACTCTCACACGCCCTCGCTCTCTCATCCCCCTCACTCTCTCCCACCCCTCTCTGTCCCTCACTCCCCTCTCTCTCACCCCTCTCTCTCTCTCAGACCCCTCTTTCTCTCTCAACCTCTTTCTCTCTCACACCCTTCTCACTCGCACTCCCCCTCTCTCTCTCACCCCCCTCTGTCTCACCCCCTCTCACCCAGCTCTCTCTCTCTCACCCCCTCTCTCTCCTACCCCCTCTCTCTTCCACGCTCTCTCTCTCTCTCTCAACCCTCTCACTCACCCCTCTCTCTCACCCCCAGACCCCTCCCTCTCATCCCATTGTCTCTCTCTCAACCCCACTATCTCTCACCCCCTCTGTCTCTCACCCCTCTCTCTCACTCCCTCTCTCTCACTCCCTCTCTCTCATTCCCTCTCTCTCACCACCATCTCTCTCAACCACCCTCACTCTCTCATCCGCTCACTCTCTCACACCCTCACACACACACCCCCTCTGTCTCTCAACCCTCTCTCTCTCACCCCTCTCTCTCAACCCCTCTCTCTCAATCCCTCTCTCTCTCACCCCCTCTCCCTCTCTCACACACGTTCTCTCTTACCCCTCACTCTCTCTCTCTAACCCCTCCCCCCACCCCTCTCGCTCACCCCCTCTCTCTCTCTTGCCTATTCTCTCTCTCACACCATCTCCTTCTCACTCCACTCTCTCTCTTACCCCCCACCCCACTTTCTTTCTCTCAATCACACCCTGTCTCTCCCCCCTCTCACCCATTCTCTCTTTCTCACTCACTCTCTCTTTCTCACTTACACTCTCTCTCTGTATTCACTCTCTGTCTTTCTCACTCCCTCTCTCTCTCACCCCCTTTCTCTCAAAACCACTCTCTCTCTCCCCCTCTCTCTCTCCCCTCTCTCTACCCCCTCTCTTGCCCCCACTCTCTACCCCCTCTCTTCCCTGTCTCTCACACCCCCTCTCGCTCACTTCCATCTCACTCTCTCACCCCACTGTCACTCTCACCCCTCTCTCTCTCTCTCCCCCTTCCCCTCTGTCTCAAACCCCTTCTCTCTCACACACCCCGCTTTCTTACCGCCTCTCTCGCACTTCCTCTATCTCACCCCCTCTCTCTCACCCCCTCTCTCTCAACACCTCTCTCTCTCCCCCTCTCTCTCTCCCCTCTCTCTACCCCCTCTCTTGCCCCCACTCTCTACCCCCTCTCTCCCCTGTCTCTCACACCCCCTCTCTCTACTCCCATCTCACTCTCTCACCCCACTGTCACTCTCACCCCTCTCTCTCTCTCCCCCTGCCCCTCTGTTTCAAACCCCTTCTCTTTCTCACATCCCGCTTTCTCACTGCCTCTCTCGCACTTCATCTATCTCACCCCCTCTCTCTCAACACCTCTCTCTCATCCCCTCTCTCTCCCTCCTCTCTCTACCCCTCTCTCTCCCCGCTCTCCCCCTCTCTCTCCCTCCTCTCTCTACCCCCTCTCTCTCCCCTTCTCTCTCACCCTTCTGCCCCCTCTCTCTGCACCATCTCTCTGCCCCCAATCCTGCCCTTTTCCCCCTCCCTCGCCCCCTCTCTCCGCTCCGCTCTCCCCTCCTCTCTCGCCCCCTCTCTTGCACCACTCTCTCACCCCCCTCTCTCTCTCTCTCTCGCGTCCTCTCTCTCTCTCACTCTTCCGCTCGCTCTCTTCCTCTTGCTCTTTCTCTCTCACTCTCTCACCCTCTTCTCACGCTCTCTCTCTCCCTGCCTCTCTCCCTCTCTCTTGCCTCCCTCTCTCTTATCCCACGGGCTCTCTCGCTCGCTCTCTGTCCCTCGTGCTCTCTCTCTCTCTGTCGCTCATGCTCTCTCTGTCTGTCTCTCTCTCTCTCTCTCTCAGTCCACACTACCTCTCTCACCTCTTCTCTCTCACTCTTGCTCTATCTCTCTCTCTGTCTGTCACTCTCTCTCTCCGTCTTTCTCTCTCTCAGTCCTCCCCCTCACCTCCTCTCTCTCAACTCATCTTCTCAACCCCTCTCTCTCCCCCCTCTCTCAAACCTTCTCTCTCTCACACACACCTCCTCTTTCCCCCGTCTCTCTCTCAACCCCTCTCTGTCTCAACCGTTCTCTCTCACCCCTCTCACTTAACCCCTCCTTCTCACCCCCTTCTCTCTCTCTGACCCCCTTCTGCTCTCAAACCCTCACTCTCCTCACCGTCCTTTCACCCACTCCTCTCTCTCTCCACACTC